>NC_067158.1:41240291-41840291 GCF_903995435.1 Acomys russatus | reverse complement strand
AAGTGAATAATCCACAAATAACCTTTATAAAGCTAAAATCCCTCACGGGAGACTTTGCAATGATCAAAGACAAAGGAACTAAGCCACCAGCCTTCCTTTGTCTTCACTGTTCCTCCTCTAGTCTGGTACTGGAAGTAGGGCACGCGGAGCTTCCACAGCGTCTCCCATTCTTGCCTCTTTTTTTCATCTACCCAGTGGCCACAGCTTGCAAAACTCACTCTTCCTCCAGAATTTTCCCCAGATTCACCTCAGTTGCATACCCAGTGTGTTTCCCCTAAATCTATTCTTTATTTTATTTTGCTTTTTCAGAACAGATTCTCCTCACACACACCCAGGGTGGCACTTCTGAAGTTCTCTATTTCCCTGTGTACCCGAATAAATCTACTATGGCTCAGAAGTAACTGTCACAAGATTTTTATTTTACTTTATGTAAAGTTAAGAGAAAAAGCTACAAAAATTAATGTGTAATATATAGATATTTCAGAATTCCCTAAATAAGACATTCAAAAAGCCGAGTGCCATCTCCACTATAAAGGTAAAGATGCTATGCACTCACTAAAGATAGGAAAACATATTCATTTTCATTAGCTAAGATTAATTTATCAAATGAATTGGTTGAGGGCTAGGGTACCATTTAGCATAGAGCACTTGCCTATATTTATGAGACACTGACTTCAGTCCTGAGAATTGAAAATAAAACAAAGCAGATTTAAAAAGCGTAGTGAATGAAATTTAGTTGCCTGATAATAGATAAAAGGTGAGTGTAAGATTGAGTTTGAGCATTGTATAGTTGGGAGATATAAGCTCTGTGGATACTGTGACAAATTATATATATTTGTTGTTTGGCTTTTCTGAGACAGGGTTTCTCTGTGAAACAGCTCTGGCTGTCCTGAAACTCTCTCTGTAGATCAGACTGGCCTCGAACTCATAGAGATCCTCCTGCCTCGGCCTCTCAAGTACTGCAATTAAAGCTATGCACCACCACCACCACCCATCTCAGAAATGATTTTTTAAAAAAGACCAGTAACAATGCTGAAATTCCTCTTTTATAAATCCTAGAGATTAAGATTGGTCCACTGTCTCAGGCACCATTTTAGATGAGAGGCATTTCATTGATCTACAAAGTCCTGCAGGAATCCTGTCTAAGCTCTGATTCCATAGGACACCACACATTGGTTTATTGATGCTTGATTTACCTTCTTTGGAAATAATTCTCAAGATTTAAGAAATGGAGCCATTAATTGTGTTGACTGAAGCAAAGTCCCCATGTAGATCACAACACTAGCCGTTACTATTGAAGACAATTGATCAAAACTGAGGCAAAGTAAAGTATTGTCCAGAGTAGAGCTGAGGAAGAGAGAGACTTAAGAGTGCCACTGTTGCCAGGAGAGGAACTTGGAAGAGAGAGTGAAGATCATGGAGCAGGTGTCTATGGGTTTGTGGTAGAGCACCACCTTGGCTAACTAAAAGAAGGGGAGAGATGAAATGTAAAGCCTGCCAGTGAGGGTGGCAAGGATGATGAATAGATTAGGACATGACTTCCTGCATGAAGAGAATGAAGTAATGCCACATAGATAGCCCAGGCAAAAACAATAGCAAAGGAAAAGGGAAGTTGTTAATACGTCTAAGTACCTGAGACAGTGGCACACGAGTAGCGTTCATCTAGGGGCTTGTGCGCATCAAAAGACATGCTAAGTATAGTCTGAAAGACCTGTATTTTCCCATTTACCTACTAGTCCATTTACCTACTAAGCTCAATGGCGATGAACTGGAACATGCAGGAAATGGAGTGTGAAGTCTGAAGAGTTGGAGAAAACATTGGATGCATTTGTGATGCCTTCAAGGAATGAGATCAGCTCACTGTTGGTGTGTGATTGAGGGTGGCAATAACATAGGCAACAGCCTGCCTCCTCTCTCTCTCTCTCTCTCTCTCTCTCTCTCTCTCTCTCTCTCTCTCTGTGTGTGTGTGTGTGTGTGTGTGTGTGTGTGTGTGTGTGTGTGTGTGTATAAAGAGAAGTTTGGCTGGTGTATCAGCCTTCCGGGCATCCTGCGGTTTCTGGTCCCCTTCACTGGCTTGGTGACTGCTTGATACTCTGTTGATGGAAATGGACTCATTTCAAATCATTAATGAGTAGTTGTAGTGTGAGCGTTCTATATACAGCTGTCTGTGGAGGTTCAAATCCTGACTCAGTTATATGCTACTCAGACAATCTATCCAGAGAATTAGCTTCTCTTAATACTTTCTTTAGACGTGAAGTAGAGATAGAGAGAACTGCTCTGTCATTGGGCTCTTAGCTGGTGCGTGCATGGTGTGCCTCGTGCAGTGCTGTATTTTATGTTAAATATTTTGATGTCATTTATTTAAGAAACTTCCAAAATTCTAGGAATATTATAGAGAAAATACTATAGATATTATTCAAAGGGCTTACTTTTTAGCAAGAAATATAGGAAGATGAACAAATTAATATGTCATATGTCAAATAGTAGTAAGAATGATGGAGAAAAATACATCAGGTAAAGAGATGATACTGAGGGTAGAGACTTCATTGGGCCAGTGTTACTAAAGTCAAGAGACAGGCAATGGATTTTGGAAATTAGGAGCCTACCAGGCAAAATGATGGCACGAGTGAAGAGCAGTAATGAGTGAAGCATAGGAGAGGAGAAGTTTTCAGGGGCTAGAAAGGTGACAGCCAGAGAGCTATGTCAGTTGTATGCTGAATGTCAAACACAATCTAGGTGATTAGCGCAACAGCAAAGGATTCCTTTCTCATGTCACAGAAATCTTCTCCATTGACTCAGGAACCCAAGATCCTTCCATCTTGTAGCTATGACACACACACACACACACACACACACACACACACACACACACAGAGCTCTACAGCAGATCTTCTGCATTTAGTGACAACTGGAGGAGAGACATAGGATGGAAGATGGCACAAGAGGTTTTTGTGAACTATGTTGGGCAGGGTGCCTGCCATTTACATTCACATGTCACTGACTAGAACTTTACTCATATGGTCACATTTATAAGCAACAGAATCCGCACAGTGAATGTCATCTATGAATCAAGGACATGGGAAAATAGGGATTAATGGACACACAGCCAGAAGTGTCCATCCTATATGATACACTAACGATCTGAGATTCAACCCTCAGGGCAGAGGGTAATCACTGAGGAAATTTAAGATGGCAGAAGACCAAGTTTAAACTTTAGATAGGTGCGCCTGGTAGAATGATTAGAGGGGTCAAAAACTAAGTTAATAATACTGAGTAAATAGTGTAAGGTAAAAGAAGGGATTCAATGAAAAAATGGAAGCGACCATGGGAAAGAGTTTGGACAAATGAGTGGAGAATAGAGAAGGCAAGAATTGATGGAGAGGATTCAAGATCTTCCAGTTGTCACTTAGAGAGGGGGGGGGATAGTAGAGAAAAAAGACAGAGGGAGGAAGAGATTGGGAGGCAGGGTGAGAGGAGGTAGGGGAAGAGAAAGATACAGAGGAAATCAGAAAGGGTATACAGTGAGTTTCAGGACATAAACACCCCCATTGCTTTTTTAAACTCAATTTATTTTTTGGTTTTTCAAGACAGGGTTTTTCTTGTAGTCCTGGCTGCCTGGGACTCTCTTTGCAGACCAGGCTGGCCTAGAACTCACAGAGATCCTGCCTGCCTTTGCCTCCTGAGTTCTGGGATTAAAGGCATGCACCATCACGCTCGGCTTTTTAACTCAAGTTTTAATGAGTTTAGTTTCTAAAATATTTTTGAACACAGAGTTGTACACCGAGCTAACATACTTATAATGAAGATTGTTTTGGAATGATAAGGATGCCACTACTACATCTTCCATTCTCTGCAGTTCATATTAATTAATTAACTTAATTTATTCACTTGCCCTTTATTGAGGCCTTAATATGGGTTTAGGACCTGTAACTAAATTCTAACTTCTATTATCAGAAACAAGTAGAAGCATCCTTTGGTGACTAAAGAATGGGTTTGACTGAGCTGTGTCATACAGTTCCTCATTGGTAGTTTTAAAGATTATTAGTATAGAGAATGCCTCATGTACATTTACAGGTTTGATTCTATACCTATAATGGTGATTAATCTTGACTGTATGTTTGATCAGATTTAAAGTCACCTTGGGTACAGACCTCTGGATGCTCGGGGATTTCTAGAGAGGTTTAACTGAGAAGACAAACCTTGAGTGCAGTCAGCACCATTCCATGTCCATGATTTAAAAAAAATAAATAAATAAAAATAAAGTGAGTAGAACATGTCCATTCAACTCTCCTTGATTCCTGATTGTAGACAGGTGGGACCTGGTGCCTTATATTCTTGCTGTCAGAGCTGAGAGCCACCTCTGGCACTATGTAGTTTCTGCCATGATATATCTTCAAACTGTAAGCCATTTCTTCTTTAATATAAACTCTTTCTTCCTTCATGCTGTGTTGTTGATGATGATGGTGGTGGTGGTGGTAGTCAAGTGTTTTATCACAGCAATGGGGAAAGTAACTAATCCAATGGCCTTAAGAAACAGAGACAATAGTTGATTGAGTTACAATCATTATAGACTAGTATGGGCCTTTACGTTATTATTGGCATCATCTCTATGAGATCAGCATATTTGGGCATAGGCATGCAAGGATGAATGCAGCAGCAAGTATTGGAGCAACCCACCCACAAGCAAGGTAACACCAAGGACTGCCTGTAACCACCATAAGCTAGAAGCAGCAAGGCATGTTTTCTGTTCCTTAGTTTAAAGAGAGAGCTGCTGGCCTCTTGATTCTGAACTTCTGGCATTCTCCATACCTGTGAGAGAATAAATATCCATTCCTTCAGGCACTCAGAGAAGGATAGACTTCATGAAGCAGCCCCAGGGAACTTACATAGCCTTGTATCAGAGAGCATCATAGGATTAAAAAAAAAAAGGGGGGGGGGTTTAGCAGAGAGGTGTAACATAGCACTACCTAGCATCTAAACTGATTGTGAAACTAAAAGGAAACGTACTAGAAATGTATGAAGGGCAGAGGAGGAAAGGGGATAAGAATGTGACCAAAGTATATTACATACAAACATGGAGATGGCATGATGAAAATCCTTACTAAGCACAGTAAATAGATACTCATTAATTGAAGCCTTTGTCTTCTAAGACAAAGCCACAGCCATCCCCATTGTCACATTACAGTATTCCTCTGCAGAAGGAATGGAGAGTTAGTGAGTTACGGAACTTGCATGGGTGCACTTAGCTGGTGAGTGGAAGCTGAGATCTTCCAGCTCAGTACACATTCTTGGAACTACCGTGATTCCTTCCGTGCAAGAATCGGGATGTAGCGTCTTGCTGAGTCATCAGATGCTACCCAGGGAAATTAGGAAGCGGTGACCCTACAGCCTCTGAGCCATTTCCCTGAGGACTTCTGTGCCTGGAAGGGTTTAAACTATATGTCCGTTTTAGAGAAGTTTCTCCCTTTTCCCCCTCTCTGAGAAGAGCAGAGGACAAGTGCAAATAAGGAAGTGTCCTTGGCTGTCATGTGTGCTGTCTGCGTGAGGTTTGAGGACTCTTGTCCACATGAAAGGTTTCTTTGGGTGTCGCACAAGTGGCCTTTCAGCTTCTGGAGAGTGGAGTGTGCATTTCCAGTGACCATCCTTGCCAATTAACTGTGTGGCTCGTGCTCTTGTGGGACTCTATGTCACGGTGTGTCATTGTGAGATGTGCCCAGTGCCCTTAAGGCTCAGAGGTTCTGCAAACTGAACTCAGTATGTGTGATGCCTGCAACCTCTCAGAGGGCTTGCTTTTGCCTTGCCTTAGCTTTGGTGTGCCATGTTCAGGCTTCAAGATGCAGTTTTCTGGAAGAATGCAACCCGAAAATGCCTGTTGGATAGAGAGGAAGTGTGAACTCTTTGGTAAAACAAATCCAAAATGGCCAGTTTGACGCCCCCCCCCCCCCCCCCCCGCCCATGTGATGCTTTTGTGAAGCCACTATGGTTTTGACTAATGACACTTTATTTCTAACAGTTTCTGCTGTGCTTGCAGGCACCAGGGCGGTTCTTTTGAGAAACTCATCACAGTACAGCTCAGATTAGAATCTAGACCTCAAGGTCTTTTAAAAGAGGACAGCGTTGTAAGAGGAATTGTGGACTAAGGTGACAAAGAAGTATCTTATTTGCTTTTTATGTAAGTGAAGGAAAGTTGAAGAGGAGACAAGAGCTGGCACAACAAAAGTGCGAGGGGTTCTTGTTGAATACAACTAAATGTGATAGCTGACGTCCCTTGAAGGCAGTTAGGGTTGTGTGGTGACCCATTTGACACTGCCAGGCGAAAGGCTGAGTCCATACGCATTGATCTCAGAATCAGAAACTGTTGCCTTTGCCCTAAAGTGAGGCTTCTTTTATATGTCCTTCCTCTTTGTCTTCCTGAGTGATATAAGGGACAGAAAAAGTTGAAAAAGTAAACAAAATGCCATTAAAGTCTCGACTTCCTAGCTTAAATTGTTTAAGATAAATTAGCAATCGTAACCAGCATTACCATAAAAACCTTATCTGCATTAATTGTTTAACGTATTTAATTCTTGTCATTTTTATTACTAGCCTTATTTTGCAAGTAGATAAACCAAATTTCATAGTTTATAGCTTAGTAAACTACTACCAGATGAATCATTGCGGGTGAGCTGGAGGGCAGGGGTAGGAAGGTATTGAAATAATGTCATAGTATGTCATAGAGGGGTAACATTTGAACTGTTTGGAGAAAGGCATTTTGTGTGACAGAGGACAATTAAGTCAAGATAGATTTTTAAAATGCGTAGTATCTCTAGTGAGTGGTTTGCAATCTACCTGGAACCCACAGTGACATGGAGAAGAAAGTTGGGAATTAGAATGGAGCCACTGTCTGAGTGACCAAGTTGTCAACTGCTAAAGCACAGAATTCTAAATAACACTTGAAAGGGCTGAGCAAGACAGGACAGGGGCATCAGGGCTGTGCTTTCAAGGAGATTAACTTGGCAGCACTGTGCTGGATGGAGTCAGGGATAGGGTACATAGGGGAGCAGGATACAAGAGGATGAGATGGTCCTCTGGATTTCTGAATTCAATTACACATATCCTAGATTAACGGAAAGTCACCTCTTGGTTCAGTAGGAGAGGACCAAGGTGGAAGATGAATGAAGAGAAAGAGTGACTTCCTATTGATGCACTCAGCTGTGCTTACAGCTAACAGCAGCTTAGGTAAATTATAAGTGACAAAGACCAAAACTTTGGGGCAGATCATTTATTACTTGCGAATGATGTTAATGAAAGTTACTTTTTTATTGCTTGTAACAGTGCTAATGAAAGTCACCATGATAATCAAAGGGAACTTGGCTAATAAAGGACATAACGTAGGCTAACAAAGAAGAGCACTCACTAATAAGCCATGAGCGTTGTGGACTTTATATGTTTGCACTTTTTAGAATCATGACCCCAGGGGCATCTTTTATCCTTATCTTATGTTTGAACTAAAAATAGAGAGGCTAATTTATATTCCCACAGGACACACCTGAGCTTATCTACACTCTGTCATGATATTTAAACACATTTATTTATTTTTCCAAAAGGATGACTTTTGAACACAGGGTCATTAAGATGGTAGACATTAGAAAGAAGGCATGAAGCAAGGTTTTCTTTCATCCCATTCCCAGTGACATTTGTGCCTTGTATCTACTGCAGGAGTTCTTTTGTTTTCCTCTTAACCACACTGAACACTGTAAGATGCCAGGAGCTTAAGGAATATAAGTAGCATGCATTTTATAGAGTCAAGGATTTTCCAGAGTACTTTAAATTTTAATAACCGCTGATGGAGACCTCAAGAGACTGAGACACACTGGAATATTGGACTTCAACCTTTCTTTGTTTCCCATATAAATCTGCTCATGCTGGACCATGGAGGAGGACCTGTACAGGCAGGGCAGGTGACTGCTTGAAGTAGAATTTTTCCCCCTCCAATGTATGCATGTTTTCTATCGGGGTAGCTGGATGTATACATTTTTAATATTATGAAGCCATGAGTGTTAATAAAAAAAGAAGCCAGCTGAATACATATCAACCTCCTGGGAGATCAAGCTTCGGAATGCTGAGTGGGGTTTGGCTATGATAAAACTTTAAGAAATCTTCTTGGGAGATTTTTAAAGACATTTTCTTATCTGTAGTCCAGATGGCAAAGACCGATGATGAATAGTGAACTTTACAAGTGGGTAAAACCATGGCTGAAGGAAAAAGAGCCCAACTGTCTATTTGATAAAACACTCACATGATGTGAAGAAAAGGGAAAGAAAAAACTAATAAAGATGCAGTATAAAGTAATATTTGACACCCCAATTCATTTTTTCAGAGAGTCTGGCTTTTTGGTGAGGTACTTCCTTATGAGCTCTCTCTCTCTCTCTCTCTCTCTCTCTCTCTCTCTCTCTCTCTCTCTCTCTCTCTCTCTCTCTCTCTCTCTCTCTCTCTCTCTCTCTCTCTCTCTCTCTCTCTCTCTCGTGTGTGTGTTTGGGGTATCATTTCTCAGGTGCATACTACCTTATTTGAGAAAGGGTAGCTCACTGGCCTGGGGCTTACTAATTAGGCAAGGTTGGCTGGCCAGCAATTTCTAGAAAATTAAATTCTAGAAAATTCCCTGTCATAGTTCTTAAGTGTTTGGAATTGCAAGTCCAAGCCTTTGCACCTAGAATTTTTATGTGGCTTGTGGTGGTTGAACTTGGGCCCTTGGCAAGTACTAACTGAGTGGTATTTCCAGAAATTTCTTTTTAAAAGATTTGTTTTATATTCACTTATATGTATATATGTGTAAATACATGTGTAGGTGACAACAGAGGCCATCAATCCCCTGGGCTAAGGTTATAGATGGTTTTGAGCTGTCTGATGTCAATGCTGGGAATTGAACTCTGGTCCTCTGCAAAAGCACAAGCACTCTTGATTGCCAAGCCTCCTCCCCTCTTCATCTTTCTTATAACTTCTTACTCCACAACCAAATAGTCCAAAGTAGGACATTTCAAAGATCAACACAGTACCCATACTGTCCACATCTGAAAGTAAAATCTCACCTTGCTAAGCTGCATATTATACTTTGAGGCCCATCCACTCATGTGCTTTAAGGTATCTTTCAACTCTTTTAAACTGTATCATAAAATTCCCATCCATAGACCATGTGCAGTTCTGACGAGAGGTCTCTGTAATTTTTTTTTTCTCATTTAGGTTCTTTAAAGGGTTTGTAACCCTCCACAGGCAGAGAACCACTGGGTTAATGGAAGGTGGCCCTATCAGTCAGGATTCTGGCAGGTAACAGATGGCACACTTAAATGGGGTTAGAGTTTAATGAAGAGACAGTTTTCAAAAGTTTGGGGAAGGATGAAGGAAATCAACAGGTGGTACCTCCCCCGCAGGCTAACAACAGAGGGAGACCTAGAGATGCCAGAAAAGCAAGCTGGTTCTGCATCCAGAGAGCTATAGCTATTCCCAGCGCAGGGGATGCATTTCAAGAACACAGGTTTTGAGGGAGCAAACAGACTCTCCCAACCATTCTCAGCCTGGACTCTATTGCTAGCGCCTTTCTGTATCACAGCCTACTCCAAAGGTAAGGCTTTAGATACACAGATGGTGGAAAAGACCTCTACATCAGGGACCTTGAGGAACCATAGAGAATGCCCTACATGGTGACATTAGCTAAACCCAATGCCTGCTTTCCTACTGCCAATGGGGACTGCAGCCAAGCTCTGCCATAATAAGGAGCTCAGCTTAGAAACAGTTAGAACCCACAGTAATGCAAATGCAGCTTTATGGGTTTTCAACCTTCAGCTTTATGAGATGGTTTCTAATTCAGATATACAACCATTTCAGGGTCAGTCAGCAGCTCAAAATTAATTTCATGTTACGGCAAATTGTTATAGATGTTGGAATAATTTTTAAGGCATTAGCATGTCCTGAGAACCTGTTTTGCTTCAGAGTGCTGGAGATGCAAAGTGGGAAAAGAGTTGCTTACTCACACCTGGGAATCAAAGCTACTGTGTGCTGAGTGGAACAGAACTGCCATCTGGCTTTATTTCAGTGAGAGGCTTGGGTTTGTAAACCCTGGTATTGCATTAACTCATTGTATGGAGCTCATTCTTGCAATTAGACTGCTTTTTAAGTTTATTAGTGGACTCACTAATGTACTCTTAAAAAGCTTTATCTGGAAGGAAGTCAATATCCAAAGCCAATAGAACTGAAGAGCTTTGCCACACGCTCTCTCGCTGAAAATCGTGTTATCAATTTTCATGTGACTGTTAATCAATTAGAGTGACAGAGAGATGATTTGAAGTCAATTTTCTGTTTATTGCTAAATTAGCATTTGATCACATGCGCTTATTTTGAGTTTTAAAGAGGCTCTGAATTCTTTTGTCAGGAGGCAGAATGTAGGGGAAATCAATGATAGGAATAAGCGGTTGTGATTTTAAAATATTTGCATATTAAGATGCAAAATTTAAAAGTCTGTTTTTCAAAGGGAAGCACCTCTAGCTATACAGTTGGGCTGGCACATCTAGTAGGTGAAAATTGATCTCACAAAGTGTCACTAGGAGTCCAAGAAATGAGCCATTTATCCAGCGTTCCATAGCTGTTCAGATGTAGTCCTAAAATGAAACGGATTCCAGTCATTCAAGTAAGGAAATATGCCACAGACAGACTGTCTTCAGAATAGCATATAAAGACCTAGTTATTATGTATCATGCTATCTCATGCCCAAATTATTGCTTAGATATTGACAGCATCAATAGGATTTGTAAAATGAACCACAATGAATATGATGCAGTAAAGGGCCATAGAGCGTGGTGACTGGGCCGTAGTGGTCCTTATCTCCTTACTGTGGTCTTACTATGGTCTGCACATTTTGTGGAAGAAAGTTCTGTCAGACACTGGAGAACTTGCTATTGGATGCTCACTCACTGTTTTTAGTGTAATCCTTCTAGTTTAACAAAGAAGTAAGCAAAGTCAGCTCTGCATAACTATCTAGTTACGCGGTTAATCTCTGCCTGGTTGTTATCCCCTCTCTTCAATGGAAGGGAAGCTGCATTGAAATGGGAAGTGTTTTGTGTACCACACAACGTAAGTTTTGTCCAACTCCAAAGAAATGACGTCTACACGATGCTAAAATTTCTAACTCAGAGTGAGAGGTCAGATTGATCTCTCTTTGTATTTTATGAATTAACTCATGTTTGGGCTCCTTTTCATCATCTGAAAAACATAGGCTTAAGCAAGACGAGGCTAAGGATTTCTGTAGTCTTAAATATTCAGCTTTCAGAATTACCAGGGGTAGGGGGCAGTAATTCCTCTCAACTGTAGAATACTACACCAATATCCTGATTATAAATCAAATACTAGGAAATCTGGAATGTGGGTGTTAGAACTTCAAGTCATTGTAATTGTGTATATTCAATTACTCAGTGGTGTAATTGGATCACTAAAATACGGCTCTTTACCTGATGTTGGATAGCAGGTAGATGAGCTTACCATCAGAAGGGTTGCACATTCAGTTTTTCTCCCTTTAAGACAGACTTCCAAGTGAAACATGGAATAAATTGCTGTGGGTTTGTGGTGATTCACTGCTATGGAAGGAACATTAAAGTGCTGGGTGGCAGGCTGCATTTTGCCCATATATTTGGACAAGTGATGTTGAGTTTACATTTCTTACGATCATACTTAATAGTGAGCCAGTACATGCACTGTTGTCTTTTCTGGGTGTGTAATTAAATTGTGTAAGCCAAGACCTCACTGTGGCTCTTTGAATTCTAAATGCCTGTTTAAGTATAGTGTCTGGGATGCACAAGCAAGGTGTGATAGAATTAGTGTAGAGCTGGGTCCATTGTAGGAGATAGGCACTTGCCTTTATAAGCACTCAAAGTAGGGCACACCGAAAGAAAAAAAGAGAGATTTCCCTCTACCCCCCACTGTACACACTATGGAGATCCCAGTGGGAATGTCACCCTCTGGCAGCGTACTGGGGTTGTTGTCAGGGCCTGGATGGAGGATGTCATTTCTCAACACTTAGCTGAAAGAGGGAATTAGAATCACAAGCTGGTTCCAAATAACCTTGGAGGGTTAGAGTCAAGAGAGGCAATTACTCCAGCTCCCATCCCTGAACTGTAAATATCACTTACAGACTTTGGTTCCAAACTTGAGTTAATTGCATTGGCTCAGGGGGATCCTGGGTTATAGAGAATGGGTGCTATTTGATTTTGTCTATTTAAGGAAGGTCTAGGCAACCTCTGCCACACCTGGGTCAGGCTCTCTGTTACCTGGGTACCATTTGAGTTACAGCACTTGCATCTAGAGGTGACAGAGACATCCAGGCTCAGTTTTTATAAGGGGATGGCAGTAATCCTGACTGAGAGACTTATGCATGGGGCAGCTATGGACATCTCATGTCCGTTTTCTCTACAAGGTCCCATTCTTTCAGTCATCTGGTTATGTTTAGGCAAGTTGTTCATTGTGTAAGGAAATTTGATGTTCAAATCAAGTGGGATTATCCAAAGGCAGTCCATTGTGAGCTGGCAAGACTGTGTGCTTTGGTGAAAGACAATGGTGGTAGTGTCCAGTCTGAGTTTTAAAAGGCTGACATTTAGCTAGCAGCAGCTTGAATCATTCTAGATATATAGGTCAACACAGAATTTTTGTCTATGTTGTACCAGGCACCATACAAAGCTCTGGTGGTTATAGACTGAACTAGTCATGACTTTTGCTTTTCTGAGTGCTTTAGGACCTAGTGGTGTTGGCCGCGAGGTATCCTGGGTTACAGAGACTGGATGCTATTGATTTGGTTTATTTAAGGAAGGTTTAGGCAACCTCCATTGCACCTGTTTCAGTCTCCCTGTTTGTTGGGTACCCTTTGAATTATAGAAGGTACTTGTACATTCAGGAATACACACACACACACACACCACACACACATACACACCACACACCACCACACACACACCACATACACACCACACCACACATGTACATACACAACATACACACACCACACCACACACACACACACGCACGCACGCACCAAAATTACAAAGAAGAAGTGCGTGGGCAGTTCGGCAAATTCACTGAAGTGCAAACACATGTGTACATGTGTATTTTTTTTTCTTTTTTGTCAATGGAAGATCTGACAGGAACTCAAAAGATAAATGCTGGTATACCGTTAGGGAGGCCCTGTTCCTCTGCTTGTAATGGAGGTAATACTTAGAAATAAAATCATAATTGACTGCCGTATTGACAGGCTTCTTTCACAAGCACGGCTGTAAATAAGGTGGAGTTTATACTCCTCTGTGATCACACAGCAAGGTCCCGTGCTCCCTCTTACGTAATGTCTGCAGAAACATAAAAGTAACCAAACTAAAGTAACCCAAGGAACATGCTCTACTTGATTGTAATTAATGAACCCACCATTTCCCATTTTTATTTTGGGCATCTTTCTCTGAAAATTAAAGATAAATGCAGTCTAATGGCAGCAGCTTTCCAACAAGTATGTCAAATGAGGGACCACTTCTACCATCAACCAGGTAACAGTCAACATACAGAAACTAAGGCTGGAGGCTCAGTAATGCACACAACATCACCAGCAATCCAATATAGGCTTGTCTGATCCCTGAGCCTGCTCAGGCGCTAATCCATGATGCTGACGGAGCAGCAGTGCTCCCCCAATGACACAGACAGACAGACAGACAGACACACACACACACAGACACACAGATACACAGACACACACACACTGACATACACATACACAAATACACTCACAAATACACAGATACAGACACACACACACGCACACGCACACACACACACACACACACACACACACACACACACACACACACACACACGGAGGTGTGAAGACAATTTTGGGAATTGTTCTCCAGGTACCTTCTACCTTTTGTTTTGAGACTGAATCTCTCATGGGGCTGGAACTTAGACAAGACTAGCCTACCAGCAAGCTTTGGGGACCTGACTGATTGTCTACACTTCTCTTCTGGCCATTACCCTACCTCACCTGGCATTTTATATGGCTTCTGGGACTTGAACTCAGGTCTTCATGATTCCGAGCCACACATTCTAATGTATAGCCTGACTATCAGTTGTGTTCATGTTCTGATTTATAGGAATAAAATAAAATTTAACAACCCAGTCATTGGAGAGTTTCTTTCTCCTCTGTCTTAGGTAACTTGAAAGGAAAGGCCTGACAATAACTTCTGAGTTATTTTTCAGGAAGATAAGCGAGTCTCTGTTTGGGATATGTTACCGGTGTCTAACAGACATCTATCGAATCTGTTATTTAGTGATGCTCCACTACTACCCACCCACTCCACATTTCTCACACATGTGCATCTGAAGATGAAGGGGAAAACAGATTCTCTGCAGCCCCAGGCTTCAGAGTCACGGCCTGGCCACTGGGATATGAATGGTGTTTTTGAAGGAAAACTGGTTTGAAAGCAGCTTAAATGTAGCAGTAAGTGAATATGAGGTGGAGTTAAGCACCCATCACCCGCCTCCATGCAGCCCCATTTCTGCTGAACTCCGCCTAGTCAGTTTACCACAGGGTAACAGCACACGGCAGGAATAACGGCTTTCGCCTGAGCGTGTGCCTGCTCTCTCTATCAGCCACTTGAAGGCATTTTGGAATTGTGTGCTTTTCTTTTTCTTTTCTTTTTTTTTTAAACAGCATATAAAAGTAAATTGAATTCAATGCTAGTAAAAAGGGTGGCTTATGTCTGAGACAAGGATGTGTTCTTTCAACTCTAAATGGAATAGCAAAAAAACCCTGAATGCAAGGTGTTATTTCCTGTGGGGCAAAGAAAGACTATTTTCCTCTGTCCCACATTCTCTCTGCACTACTCTTGGTTCTCTCCTGTACAGTTCACTCTCTTTTTTTAGTGTGTATGTGTGTACATACATGCGTCTACCTCTATGAGTCTTGCTTCCAATTTGTATTATGAGAATAGAAGTGCAAACAAGTGTGAATTATTCCATAGCAGGCAATGTCTACAGTGCCTTGTGAAATCATATGTTTAATCACAGCTCTCTATCACTCATTGGCTGTGTCACTTTAGGCAACTAGTTACTTCTCTGTGCTTGAATTTCCTCACTTGAGAAATGGAGATAACAAGTCTTTGAGGGAGGAACTGTAATTATTCTATAGACTAGGGAACTGTGAGAGAGAAGTTACTGATCCTACGTCACACAGGTACTAGGTACTGGCCTAGAGATGGCTACCCACTCCTAGCCCAGGAGTCTGGCTCTCAAGTCTATGTCTTTAAATACTTCCCCACTCAGTTTCCTTGAATTAATGAGTGTGAATCATGAAAAACAAGATATTTTTCACTCTGAATGACATACTCGATCTCAACAAACATGTGTGAATTGTACATATTAAAGAGGGTTGAGTAGCCTCTTATGAACGATTTTAGGGACAGTGACACATGCCAGCTGTGTAATGTTGGATGCCTTGATTGTATTTTGGAATGAGGGTGTACCTCAGGCAAAGCGTTTTGAGTCCAGTTGATGTGATATTCGATACTTTAGATCACCTGGCCTAGAACAGGTCCAAGTGTCAGGTCTAATGTGGATTACCAGCACCTGTTTAACAAATATTCTCTGCTGGATTTGAGACCAGAGGTTGAGCAGGTCAGACATGGCCCACTGCCCCCTTGGAGCTTCCTGTCTAGTGGGCAAGTGCACAAAATAAATGCACAGTGTCCCATCTGGGCAATGCCAGAGACAGGAAGAAACTACACCTAGCTTTATGTGCCAAGCTGAGGGCTTGGCTCTATAGGTGAGCCTCAGTGCATACCTTCTGGATTTGATGGATGCCATCAACTGCTTCAGATCAGTGGTGAGGCTTGAAAATGCAAATGTGAGGTGACAAGGTGTCTGAAAGGTCAACTGGCAGAGTGTACTGACTCAGCAGGACCTGCAGTCAGCTGAAGTCAGGAGGAACTGGAGGTCAGTGGTCTGTGGGGAGCTGGACCCTAGGAGCAATTGGAACTCTGGGGGATGCCATGGAAGCAGGAAGAGAAAGTGCATGTTAAATTGGTGCCCCATATGAACAGTCTGCGTAGCTGTAGCTGGCCTGCTATGGGATGGGCTATGGGCCAGGTCCTTAGTCTTGGTGAGTTTCTGTCCCTTGTGTACAGAAATAGAAGTATTAATATGTACCGAGTAGGATTTTTGAGAGTTTGATCTCCAAAGTTTGAGAGCGAGTGCATAGAGTTCTTCGAAGGATGCTGGGTGTATCACATCTGTTTGGTGTTGGCTTTATTATCATTGGTGTGCACCATAACTTCATTATTATAAGGAAGCACCTGAACTTCTGCTAATACGATGTTAGTTTCCTTGTCTTTTAGAAGCTTCGGAAGGAATGTCCTGTGTCACGATGGCATGGTAGAATGTGTCTTTGTCTTTTGAGACAGGGAAGAAGGCTTTCACTTGTTCCACAACTGTTAATAGGTATTTGCAGGACATTCCAGTCTGAGTGTCTCTTCTTTACAAGCAAAGTCTCGAGTTGGCCTGGGTCCAACCCAACATCATCTCTAATACTGAGATTCCATGTCAATCACTGGAGACTCCACCAAGGAGGATGGTCCATGGACCCACCATCTCCTGCCAATTTAAACTTAATGCAGTGCTTCTCAGTTGGAGTGAATTTTCCTGATCCCCACCCATGCACATTTACTAATTCCTGGGTACCTTTTATTGTTACAGCTAGGTGGGTACTAATATATCCACCAGGCCAGGGCTATTTCTAAGCATATCACAATACACAGGGCAGACTAAATTGTTACTCTGGCTCATCAATCTTTGTTTAATGCTTGTCCTAAGTTTTTTTTTTTTTTTTTTTTTTTTTTTTTTTTAGAACAAAAGAAGCTATCCACAACTCTCTTTCCATTAGCTATGTCACCATGTCTTTTGGCCATTTGAGGGAGCCTTGGAGAAGTTGGTTATTTGGAAGGCTTTTTTTTCTTAAATGGAGGGTGCTGAGCATGCACGGCCAGAATAGGAACAGAAATCGGTCTCAGCTGTTGCTAGGGGACTGACAGGCAATGAGGGTTAGATTCTGGTGGGACTTCTTTGTGACACTGACTAATTACTTACTACCTGTAGTGTACTATGGTGGAACAGACTCTGTGCTTTTGCTGGGGAAAGAGCAAAGTTGAAGCAGAGATAGTGGCTGGCTCTGTAACACGCGGTTCCCAGTGTTTGCCTATCAATGTGTTTTTCCACAGAGGCCTCTCATCTTGCCTCAGTTCTGGTGCTGAACTGACACGCCAACATTTACCAAAGGGATGAGTGAACAAATGAATGAATTAGTGAACGAGTATGGCTTCAAATCCCATGGCTGAACATTCAGGCAAGCTTTCAGATACACCTTTTGGGCTTCTATCCCAACTTATTCTGTGTATCTCAGACTACAAAGGGAGATGAGGAAGGGGGCAGTTTTCTGGCTGACACCTCGTAAGGGTGCAGGGAGATGGCAGTCACTTGGAGAATGGCAGGGTGTGGGATCATAGGGTGCTTTAAGAGAAGTGAGAATTGTAGGTGAGCTGGTGTGGTGGGTCAGCGTCATGAAGGTGATCAAGGGGAATAATGGGGCTGGTAACTGCTCTATTATGGGGAAGCATTAACGATCTCCATAAAGATGGTATATGGCTCAAAAGGTATTATTTTTAGTAGGTGTCTTCGAGTTTTGTGAATTAATAAGGAGCAGCTTGGGTAGTGGAAGTCATTAACTTCTCAAATCTACCCTTATTTACACGGAATGTAAACCCTTCCAAGACTGGTAGCATCAACCATTGCCAATGATCCTCCCAGCGAGGACAGTATTTTTAGGTAGGACAGTATTTTTGCCTCAAGGATTGGGGGTAGGGAAGGGGTTTTTGGATGCTTTAAATATTCTTTAGAGGTGGCTCATCTGTCTCCAGTAACCCTCATTGAGCCCAAAAGTTCTGAGCCACTTCGGGATCATTTACAACTAATCACACATGGTTTGTTTGTTACACACCATTGTGGAACATTTAATTCATTTGTTTTAGAATCACTAAGGTTAGTCAATGGTCTGTTGTACTTGTCAATAGGTGATTAGTGTTAATTTATAGTGAGGTTTCAAATGGGAGCCTCTCCTGCTCTTGGCTTCCTCTCAAAAACCCCGTTACAAGCCCATACACCTTGTGCAGAGAGAAACCTTTACGATGCGTGTGATTCCCCTCCCCACATTTGGTTTTTCAAGACAAAGTTTCTCTATGTAGCCTTGGCTATCCTGGACTTGCTTTGAAGGCCAAGCTTGCCTTCAACTCACAGAGATCCACCTGCCTCTGCCTCCTTGAGTACTGGGATAACAGGCACGCTCCACTGTTGCTGGCCTCCCAGCCATCTTTTACTTAACACAAGCCTTTCCTCTCAGGCCTTTAGTGGCATGGCCTCACCAAGGACACCCTTTTGGTTTTCCTGGCCATAAGTGAAAACTTTCTGCCTTTCACATAAATTTCCTTCCAGATAATCTGGGATCTCATAATTAAATTAATAATAAAAGGACCCTGTTCTTGTCCTTGTTATTATTCTCTTCCCGTCTTCATTAGTGAATGCTCTCAGGTCACCTGCTGTTTGGAGAGAGCAGAAAGGAGAGGGAGATAGAAGCTTCTGGAAGGTCTTTTTGTGCCATGTCATCTTATCCTTCCTCTAGGTAACTATTTTTACCTCACTTATCCAGAAGGGGAAATCCAGGCCGAGGAATGACTGGTTACACATTAAAAATCCCATGGCTGGTCCAGTGGTGAACCAGACTTCCAGTCCAGATGTCATTGCCTGACCCTAAGAAATCTCATCAAACTCCTGTAGCAGGAGAAGGAAGAGCCAGGGCGAGGTCAAGTCAAGACCAAAGAAACGTTTATAGCTGAGAAAATAGGAAGGAGCATATCTGATGTGGAGTAGAGTGGAAGTTGGAAGATTTGAGGTCCTTTCACTCCGTGTACTAGTGGACTCCATGGAAGCTCACTGATCTGTGCCCACAGAATCTTCGAAAACGCACTCGTGGCTTCTTCCTGTCGGTTCTGAGCCAGAGCCTGGGCTCAGACAATCTAGTCAGTAACCTGGGTCCCCACGTTCATCATCTTGTTGCCTCTTTTGTGGGGAGTAGAGGAAGAGTGTAGCAAATATATCAGGAATTGACATTTATTGGGGGCATTGTGTATGGCAGAGAAGCACTGAACATAAAATTTTCAAGATATCGTTGACCAATGCCCTATTGAAATATGACTGAATGGATGAGAAAATGAAAGTTTCAATGTCGTAGAAAACATAAGCCTCTTGTTTTATTGTGAACACAGTTGGTGAGTGTGAGTTTCTCTCACTTACCAGTACTTGTCTGAGGGATGCAGGTTCTCAAGGCCCATAGCTGCATAGTGTGTAGCCTGTCCATGAACAACTGACGTTTAGTCAGTCAGTCATGGGGGTGCTTATTTTTCTCATGTTACAGACAGAAGACAAAGTCTCCAAAAGTGATTTTCCACACCATTACAGCTAGTGAGTCCAAGAGATAAGACTGGAAGGCAGGTTCCAGAATCTTCCATGTTAACTTTTCCGAATCTTATCAGGGCTCACAATATGGATCTAGAACCAAAGATGGGATAGACAGTCAGTGAGTTCTGATTTGGTCATTTAGCTCATGTACATCTACATTAAGTGGCATATTGATGAATTCTGGCATGATGTAAGTGCTCAATTATTAGAAACCGTTCATTTTGACAAAGGCACAATTCCAAATGGCATGCTGGTAATGATCAAGGGTTTATCTGGGATTATCTGATTTGATGCACTTACCATTCCACATGCCATTGTGAATCTGTCAGAAAAGAGTTTGTCAGGTTTTTACTTTATGGGAGAAATTATGTTTTATTTTATCATTTAAAATACCTGCATATTTATTTCTGATCTCTGTAACAGAAATGACTAGCTATGGTGCATATTGTGAGAATAGATTTTGTTTCCCTGCTGATCCAGTAACACAACATATATTGTTTCTTTGAGGAGTCTTGAGGTCTAAGGTCTGGTGATAAATTTCATTTTTTATTTTATTATTATAATTACATATAATTATTTTTAAATTAGCTTGTACCCTTGACTTATTTTTTCAAGCCTCAGTTTCATCTATTAAGTAGTGATGCTAATAATATGTCCTATTTCTGAGTGTAGTGGGAGGGTTCAGTAAATTGATATATGCAGTTCCTTTAGTACAGTGTCTAGCAAGTTGATAAGTACTCTGTAAAGATTAGTCCTTGCTGTTGGTTGTGATTGCTGTGCTGAAAGGCTTGGAAAGGCTTGGGAGTCCAAGACATGACATAGTCACTATGTGAGGAACCCCACACTTTTCAAAAGCAACTTGTGGAAAAGAATGAAAATATGAATAGTTGATTATTACATTTACTTTTCTTATCAACAACTACATTGTTGGATGTGCCACTGGTCACGTCCTCATATTTTGTTCCTTGTATCTTCTCAACAATTTTCTAGCTAGTAATTAAGTTGTAGATTGGCAAAGTCCCTGCTTAGTGACCCATAATAAATGGATAGTGGTCTCTTAAGATAAAGTCAGGAGAAACCTGCCTATATTACACACTCATCAGAAACATTCCCATAGTTTCCAATTAGAAAGAAATGTGTGCATACACAAAGAGTTAATACTCACCCAGTTCCATCTATATACTAAATTTCTGTTTCAAGTACTTTACATGAGAAGTCTTAGCTCACCCTCCTACAGTGCTATGAGATAAATATTACCATGATCTCCATGTTTATAGATGAAAAACCAGGGTCAAGGGAAATAGAAACGCCAAGAAGTGAGGTTGGATGCCAGCTTGGACTGCATGCATTCTACTTGTGTAACTTGTGGTGGGCTGTAAATGAGAGTAGAATGCTGCACATAGGTGCAGGCACTCACTCACTCACACACACACACACACACACACACACACACACACACACGTGTGTTTGTGTACAAGTAAAACTATACATACACCACATACACCTCAGCCTAGAGATAGGTGAACATTATCCATTTTCTTAGGTCTACTGTTTCTCCTACTCTGGTTTTCTGTGTCCCTCTCTGTAAACTAAGGGGATATTGGTGCCTCTCAAAAGTCTTTTCTGCCACTGAAAACCTCAGAAACATGAGTTGAAAGTAGGTTTCCCTCTGTGTCTCCACAACATTATTGACACATCAGGAAGTAGCTATCATGTAAATGGCTTCATTTCTACTTAGACCCTATTTATGTAATTCTAGGTAGAAAAGGCAGGATGGGAGGCCCAGCAGTGCCATTTTACTTGTTACTGGCTTCTCATTTGGGCTTTGATCTTGGGGTGCTGGCTCTCATCCTAAACACATACAACTGTGTAGTAGCTGTTGGGCAGTTGTGCATGTCCACAGCTTTGTGGTGTGCTCTGCTCCTTAGATAAACTGCACATGATTGCCCGTTGTGCAAAGTGGCCACTCCATGGTTCAGAGCAGTGGATGGACAATTACTTGGTGGAAGTGTGTGTCTAAAGACCTGGCAATTTTCCCCTGTGGAGTCTTTGAGCGTCTGTGCTATTGGTAGTGGCTCACTTGTTGGTTTGCAGAATTAAAAAGAAAATGTTTTGAAGCCTAGAGCTTTCCAGGCTGTCTTGAGGATCCATTTAAAAGGAGCCTTTGTGTTCTCAATGACACAAAGCAAAAGGGGTCCAAGAGATGCTCATGTACACACTTTATTATATTGTCAAGGAAGCTAAGGGTCAGGCAGGAGATGTGGCCAAGCTCAAGAATCAGCAATGGATAATGTATAACAGGAGTTCCACAAACCACCACACCTTTACTCCCATTTTGTGGACACACTTCTTCTGAAAGTCTATTAAAGGCCAGAAGCTCACAGTTTCATGAGTCATGCTAACGAATGGCACAACAGCGGCCACTGTGGTGAGCTGGAGGCTATGTGTCTTATGCTGAGGAGAAGTTGCTAGTCAGAGTCAGTCTGTGGCTACCAGAAGGTAGTGTCTACACGGGACTGCCACACCTTTGGACTTCAAATGTAGCAAACTTCCTGGACTCCAATTTTGCATGTTGGTTGGATTTCTATACAATGATCTTACAGGTATGGTGTTGGGCTAATCATTATATGTCTTTGTATTGACTGGGCATCCTGGGCCATACATGTTTGTAGAGATCAAAATGTCACTAGTGGGAGATTCCACAAAGGGATTTTTTGATCTGTAAAACAACACAGGAACATCCCAACTCAGGGAAGGACAGTTACAGCTCAGACCGTCATCATTGTCCCCATCCCCCTGGTTTTGCTTTTTTATTTTTATTTTATTTTATTATTTTTTTTTAACATTTTGCACTGGGGATAGTTTAAAAATCCCCCCGATGCAAGAATTACACAGGGAACAGTGGGTAGCCATTCCCCCTCAGCTGTGCATACTATATATGCGTGCGTTTCTTTCCATGTCCCTTTATCTAGTACACTGGTAGCCTTTCTGGCTTCTGCGTCCCCTGCTCTCATGTCCATGTCATCTTTCTTGGTGACGATGTGAGATGGAAAAGCATAGATCATAAGGAACAGGCAGCTCTAAATGAGTATTGCAAACAGGACAAAACCTGTTAAACAAGAGAGATGGGCAGGGGTTGGGCCAGGTGGTGGGAACTGATCTGTGATTTTTGAGGGAAGGAGAAGAAGAGTCTCCACTTAAGAAGGATGGTAGACATGAATGCGAACTGAGAAAAGCTGGAGCTTAGCACTGCAGATCAATCTCTGCTGGGCCCTCCCAATGCAGGGCCTTCCCTGTGACATAAAGATGATGGTGCTCATTCAAGTGTGTGGAGACTCCCTCAGATGTTTATCTGAAGTTTGCTGTTAGTAAAGCACCTAGCGGCCACCCTCTATATCTCTTTGCCCATCTTCCATTCTTTGTTGCTTGTCCTCTTTAGGAGCTGGAGATTTTCTCCCTTGGGAAAAGGCACCACAGAACAAATTGCTCTAAGGACATCACCTTTTGAAAGCTTGAGGGCAATGAACTTGAAAGCCTGGGATCCTTTTCAACTTTAGATGAGCAAGCCCCAAGTTTCTTTAGAGCTGGGACACTTTATATTACAACTTCATAAGACCGGCATTTTCAGTACCCTTGTCAGAAGGACTTTGTTTACTAGTATTAAAGGTACTAAGTAAAATGTCATTACTTTGAGAGGAGTCGGAGATAATTAAATCTAACACACTTTAAGGAATCAAGCCAGGGATAGAGCTGTTTTGCATACTGCTTGCAAAGATGAGGTGAAAGTAGACTGTTTCGGCTGTCACTCAATATTAGACTATCTATTGGGTAAGTGATACAGGTCCATGGATTACAGAAGTTGTCTGGAAGATCTCCCTACCCCCTAATTGGAGCTCTGGTGTGCCATAGCTCTCACATAGACAGGATAGCTTAATAAACTGAGATGATGGGAGAGTTGCCTGAATATTGGTCGCAGTATATGATTAGATTTCAGGATATTCTAGGCATAATGCCTTAAAGATATGGAAACTAACAGAGCAGAAAATTTATACCTATTTACTTAGTGCTTCCTCCATCAGATAACCTTTAAAGTTGTCCCTGCCAAAGATTTGTATGGTATGACATGGATGTGATGGAACATAGGGACTGTCATTCTATACATGGTATAGGTAATGATACAATGAGACTGTTGAGATGAACTTGAGCCAGCTAGAAGGGTGCAGGTAGACAGGGAGAGTGTAGGCAGAAGATGCTTCCTGTGGACTAAACCAGGCATGAGATGGATGCCAACAAAGCATGGGCAGTGAGATCAGGTACACTCCAATTCTCATTTATCCCTGGTATGATCTGACTCCTGGCTTCAGTGTCCTTGCATGTAGAATGGTCCTGTGGTTGTAAGTCACGCAGGATATCTGGGTCAGAGCTGGGCAAGGAGACTGTTGCTGTACATGCTGGTCCTGGCTGCATCAGTAGGCTGACCCTGACTTTAACAAGGTGAGTTATGTCTAAATACTGATCTGGACACAGCATGGCTGCTGTCTGTCCCTTATTCTCATCTGCCTGGTTGGCGTTGGTTGCCTGGGGTCCCAGCTATTGATCACACCAGAGGGAAAACAGACACAGTGGATCATGAACTGTGGGCAACACAGATATCGTGGGATGGCAGCTTAACCATGAACTGCCTCTGAAGTTGGCCACAGTTTGGAATGCTCTGCTAAGAGAAGCTTACATTTCACCTGCTTTGAAGGTTTAGAACAAGGCCATTTCTGCTGTCCACTGTAAAGGGTGCCACCTGATTTCCTTTTGCTCCTCTTATGCCACTAGGTATTTCAACCATGTGTTTGAAGGTTTGCAATCTCCTCTGGACCACAATGCTGTGTGGTCCAGCTTTGATGGAGCTAGACCATCTCGTAAGAGTGGTTCTCAATCATCTTAATGCTGTGACCCTTTAATATAATTCTTCATGTTGTGGTAACTCCCCCACTCCCCAAATAAAATTGTTTTTATTGCCACTTCATAAGTGCAAGTTTACTACTGTTATGAGTCATAATGTAAACATATGACATGCAGGATATCTGATGTGCAACCCCTGTGAAAGCGCTGTTTTACCCTCAAAAGGTCACCACCCACAGGTTGAGGACAATTGATCTAGTTATGCTTGGATCTCAGCTTGTATTTGTTGCATGAATAAATAGTTTTAGTCAAAGTAGGGGGATGATTTTATTGACCTGTCACAGTTAATTGTGTACCAATAGTGATACATGCCCTAATATCCAAAGGAATTAAAACTTCAGTTTCTGGAATTATACGAGTATACTTTTGAATGATGACAACTTATGAATACTTAAGGTACCTTAGTAAGAATGTCCTAGAGTCTTGCCACAAGTACCTTCAGCCACGACAGCGGGAAGGCCCAAGTGCAACATGAAGGGTGACTCATCTTCATTTTGGCCTTTTTACTGTGAGACTATCAAGTGATCTACTCCTGTTCATTTCTAGACCTATTATCTGTATGATTGATAGACCTATATATTACCAGCTTTGTGTGCAAAATATTAAGCTTTTCTATGACTTAAGAGGGTAGGAGGGACTCAGCATGGGAGATGGCTCAGTTGATAAAATGCTTGCCTTAGAAGCATGAGGTCAGGAGTTTGATCTCTAGCCTCCTTGTAAAAAGGGAGAGCAGCAAGTGCTTATAACCCTAATGCTAAGGAGGAAGAGATAAACAAGCCATTGGGGTTTGTGGGACAGCCAGTCTAGTCAAATTGGGGAGCTCCTGGATCAACCAAGTGCCTGCTTGAAAATGTTCAACAGAGATTGAGAAAGATACCCAGTGTTAACCTCTGGCCTCTGTGTGTATGTGAACACACACACACACACACACACACACACACACACACACACACACACACACACACACGTGAGGGATGCCTCAGGGACTCGAGAGACAGTGAAAGGATGGGCAGAAAGAATGAGACACATGGCTAGCCGGGCAAAAAGATAACCGAGCAAAGAGATAGCAGCTATGCTAAAGAGCAGCAATTATCCCTGCTCTACCTCTGTCACTGCCCCTGTTGCTCATAGCCTGCCTTTTACTCTGGGCCCTTCTCACCCCCTGCCACATCTAACTGGTCCTCCCGCAGTCAGTCATTTTGTGATCCCTTCCCTGCCTAACCATCATCAAGTCTCTCAGGGTAACATCTGCCCTTAACTCTGGATCTCTTCTCTTTCTAGGCTCTGTTTTATTCTGTTACCATTTGCTCTGGCAATGCCATATGGAATGCCTTTCCTGAACAATCTCTCATGTCCCCTACTCTTCAACAGCTTCTCTGATGCCAGATTCCACCTTCCCATGAGTCTTAGGTGACCCTGAGACAAGACGTTAATGCCAGCGACAGCTCACACATGCTATGCTCATGGCTCAGTGCTTTTCAGGTCTTAACTAGTTTCATCCTTCTGATGACACTTACCATTCAACGCTGGTGCCATCTTCATTTGAGTGGCCATGATGCTGTGACAGAGTTTTAGGAATTTGCTTAAAATTTACTGAGGCTTGTAAAGCCCTAAAGGACCTACTTTCCCAACTGAAACAAATATGTACAGGTTGTACCCAGCCCTACACTAAATTTATCACAATTTTGTGATATTTCCATGTCTTCCCTTTGGTCCCATCCTCCCTGCCCATCGTCCCAGATACCACATCCTGTGAGCTATTTGAGGACTGGACAAACAACTTTGATGCATAGCTTAGCACCTGGCAGGGACTCAGCTCCTGCAGAATCACCAAGGAAAGAAAGTGCTACTGTTGGAGTGTCACAACGTGGTAGGCTAGCAAGAGAACTGTCCACCTCCTAGCACCGGGTTGCAAAGCCTTAGTGACTGCTTCTAGGTATGAGACTCCCTGAGGTAGCCCAGAGTGCTGGAGGAAGGCTGCCCGGGGTGAGCATGCACTTAGCAATGGATGGTTCATACCCGTGACTAGGAGAATCACTGTCGTTTCTCACGTGTCTGAAAAGGGGAAAAAAGCACCAAGCCAGGGCCATTGGTTCCTCTAGGGACCAGGAGTTCTACCTTCAGGCCAATCCTTCAGATAATAATTCAAAGTTTCTAAGTAGCTCTGGTACTCAGATGACCACACAAATTAGCATAGCCTCAGAAACATTGTAGGCAAGCTGCTGAAAGCCATGGTGGCTGCAGCAAAGTTGGGGAGTCATTTCCACACTGCATCTTTCATAGTGTTCTGAGGTACTCAGCATAACCAAGAGAGATGGTTTACAGACTAGATGTACATCAGAAGTCTGTTCACGATGAGGGAAAAAAAAATAACATGTTCTATGCAGGCTACAGCGGGCCAAAGGTATGAGTTCTGGGTGAAGAGACAAAGGGTCTGAGGCAGTTCCGGTCTCTGCTTTGTCTCACATCTCCAACCCTCCACACCTACTCCAGCCCCTGTGACGTCACAGTGTTTTACTCATGCTTACCTTCTGGGGAGCTGAGGATGAGGATGGTCCTCTGTGTTCAAGCTTGAAGTGCCTTTCCCTAGTAGCCGATTACCTTAAGCCATGAAGCACTGTCTTGAGGGGATTGAGAACACTGAGCGCAGGAGTTAAACACAAATAAATAAGAGCTCCTAAGTCAGTCTGTATTGGTGCTATACTTAGAAGACCTACAATCCCTTGCTGACGGCAGAAAATTAATGATAGGCACGGTCAATGTTAATTGTGCCTCCAAAAAGGCAAGGGGTAAAATCCTCCAAATTGAGGTTCAATATTGCCCTCTTGCCAGTACTATATTGAGCCCATCTCCCCAAAATAAGGAGTTAAAAAAAAACAAAACAAAACAAAACAAGACCAAACCAAGAGACAGAATCACTTAGGAAAGCGTATACTTGGTCCAGCTAATGGACAACCTTGATAATGATCTTCGAACAGGTAAATCTTAGGGGCATCTGCTCTTAGGTGGGTGAGCTGGCTCCTCTGTCAACACTGCAATCTTTCTTTGAGTTGGGAGCAGTCGAGGTGAAAGCATGGAGGTGACACTTGATCTCCTCTATGGAGTGTCCCTCCCCCTTCTTGTGTTTCATGAATTAATAAATGCAAAGTCAGCCACGCACAAGAGGAAGAAGGAAATGATTTCCCTCCGAGCGCACTGATTAGCTGGTTGCTCAGGATGGGGAAGATTTCCCGTGCTCCCTGGGTCTATATAGGTCTGTAGAAATGGAGCAGACTCCTCCCTGCATCTTCAGTGAATGATTTTTCAATTAGCCCGCAGTTTCTCTGTGTACTCCCTTCACAGTCCTTTGTGGGTGATACAGAGCAAAGGTTTAGGAGGTTTTGGACAATTTATGTGGTCTGGAGAAGCTGTTTGTCAAGAAAGAACATCTGTAACAACTTTTATGCTCCATTTGGGTCCTGGGTCTTTTGCTTTTTTTTACAGCCCTGTTTTCTGAGGTGTCAAAGCTAACTGAAAGGTGGTGGTTAAGTGGTATAGGGAATATTTCTGAAGAATTCTGGAGAGCTAGGCAAACCTAATGACCACATGCAAAGCAACAGTGGGCAGTGGCACGCTTGCAGGGTCTTTTGGTCAAAATACCTTGAAACGTAGATGTAATTTCATGTGGAACTTTTACCTTCAGTGCAGTAGAATAGGGCTGGTGGTTAAAAGGAAGGGTTTGGGATTCAGTCACCCCTGAGAGATCTGCAAGCAGCCTTCCCCTGTGTAAGTTATTTATCTTTATCGTCTCTTCACTTTCTAACCTGTAAAGCTGGGAGTGGTACAAAGATTCAGAGCGATGGGGCATGGAAAGTGTGGTTATCAGAGCTTGATCAAAGGTAAGGCCTTGATCAGCATCACTCCTCTTTGCTGCTGTTAGGAATCTAGACTAAGACAACACATGCCTAGAGAAACAGTGCAAAGGCTGAGCTGAAAACAGGTTCTTGTTGCCATAGTTTACAATAGGGACCACTTGGAAGGATTGAGTATATGACGGCATATATAGACGACATATATATATAGACATATATATGGACATATATAGAGACATATATAGAGACATATATAGACATATATATAGACATATAGAGACATATATAGAGACATATATAGAGACATATATAGAGACATATAGAGACATATATAGAGACATATATATAGACATATATAGACATATATATAGACATATATATAGACAACGGTCAAGTTGTTTATGAAGAGCCACGTGATTGACATTTGCTTACAGAACAGTATTCACAATGATGTAAGTAAAAACTTAGATGATGACAGAGTACCATCTGTGCCTCTTCACATCCACAAGTGTCCCTGCGTGCACCCTCCGGTGACGCTTGCGATTTCTATAATGTCCACATGGTTTTCTTGGTTGAAATCTGTTTTTATTTAGTTAGTTAGTTTTTATTGGAGAACACAGAACCTTTGAGCGGGGGTGAGGCTCACTGGATAAGAGATTTTCTTTACTGTCTTCTCTGTTTTTGAAAGTTGAAATGTTAGTGAACCTTTGTCTGAGATTTTGGGATGTGACACGAACAAGCTTGGGTCACTCCATCAAAAAATGTAAGGAGTGGAGGATGAAAGTTTGGCAACATTTGAAAATGAGACCACGAGGCATGGCAACAATGCAGTTACTTGATCTAATTTGTTTTTAAATAGAAGACTTGCTGACATTTGAGAAATGGAGACCTGTGCCACAACTTGAGGTTGACTTGACTGGCATTTATGGGTAATATAGGCCTTATCTGCTCCCTGCCCCCGTCACCATGCATCCAAGCCCTCACCCACCCACCTTTTGAATTAAATTGTACAAGCTGTAAAACTTTCTAAAATGGGTCTTTGGAGAAAGAATAGTTGCCATTTTCTGAATGTGACTTACTTGTGTGGAAATTTGAAAAAAAAAACCCTTGTGACATTTTAAACACTATTACTGACTCTTGTGGAAAAATAAAATAAAATAAAGGAAAAAAATATTGTACCTATTCGGAGACAAATGGGGAGAGGAACTAAGGACAGTTTCCTATCAGCGCCGAGTTGAAGCAGTTGGGCCTAAATATCAATGGATTTTGCAAAAAATGAAATAATGTTTAGAGGGAGCACATGCTTGACATAAATATCTATTTATATTCATACTTCAGGAATGAACCAGGTCCCTTAATTTTCTTCATAAATGGAAAATTGCTTTCACAAGCAGGAATTTATCATTTTTATGATGCTACAACTTGACCCTGAGCATTGTAGGGTTTTGAGAGCTTCTAGCTGACTGTACATTTTAGCATTGGGGTGCTTATGGAGACCTGCGTTTGAATGCTTGTGGGTAGGTCTTTTCCTCTCCAAAGGGTTAAAACACATTTATGAATATTTTGTTCCTTGTACTCCAGGAAAATGTGTGTGTGTGAAAAAATATTTGTTCCAAACCTATATGATTCTCAAGACTGTCCACAAATACTTCTTATCTATCTAGTGAGTGTTTAATTCCAGGGACAATGAGCTTTAGTACAGAACCAGTTTGTCTTTATTATACCCGAAAGCTGAACATCATAAAATATGCTGAATTCTCTCTGTATTATTTATTCATAAATAATGACAGCATTATTGCTGTCACTAAAAATTTCTAGAAATGATTTTGCAAGGAAGACTTATAATAGCAAATGTAGATGAATTATGTTTCTTTCCCTGAAATGCTCATTTCTGCCATCGTTCCTTTCTCTTGGTGAGCAATCCTCTGCCCCCCCCCCACTCTGTGAAGGCTCCCCCTCTCTGCTTGCTTGTCTCATCTTCCCTTTGTTCTGTCTGCTGCTCACCATTGTTATGTGCAAAGATCGCCTCCTTTTCTGGAATTTTCTTCCTTGCATTGAGATTGCAGCTTTCCAATTTAGACTTACCATTAATGCTCATTTCTTCAGAGGCCTTTTAGCTACTAAGAGAAATACTGTTTTACGTGGTGTGTGTGTATGTGTGTGTGTGTGTGTACATGCTTGTGTAGTGTATGCGTATGTATATGCTTCAGTTTGCATGGTTGGAATTGAGAAGTTGGTATAACGCGTCTTGCTCTATTGGTCTCCACCTTATTTTTTTGAGACAGAGTTACTCATTTGAAAGCACATGATTCAGCCTGGCTTCCTTACCAGTAGGCCTCCCTCTGAGATGCTCTCTGCCCCCATCTACCCAGTGCTGCGATCACAGGTGTTGTGTTGCTCACAATCATTTTGCTTGGTTGCTGGGTATATTATCTCAGGTCCTTCTACTTGTGCAGCCAGCATTTTGCCTACTGAGTCCTGTCCCCGGCACTTAGGCTGACTTCACGCATAGTGTCAGGAGATAAATACATCTTAATGTTTCATGCTTTATGATCAAGGTCACAACTGGCCTCCTGGCCACCTATTTACTTTAATTTCAGTGATGTTTAATTTAGTTTGAGTGCTAGGGTTTTACAATTTTACACGAATATATATATTTTTAAAGTCAGAATATTTAACCATGGTGGGACCATTTCTTATACAATGATTAGCTGGAGTGGTGGAAAGGACCTACGTTCTCTAGCCCCAGGTCTCTGGGGACCTGAATTCAGCTATGCCACAGCCCTGACCTTGGTAGGCACTTCATTTTGCTGACCCACTTCCCTTTCTTCGTATGCCTGCAATTCCTTTCTCAGAAACCTTTGTCCTTCCACCTAAAAAGGTGAGAACCATGGGAATTCTGGCTGAACCCGAGACAAAGAATGCTGATACCAACATGATTTTATCATTCAAGGTCAATGGTATCTGAGTCAACCAGCCAGTTAAATCCATGAGTGTAATTCATCATCTGGTATTTTTCCAGGGTGTTATTCATCCTCTCAAACTCTGGAGGATGCCATAAAGTAGGCTTAAACATATCTTGTCACCGTTTTGGACAATAACAGCAGTTGGAAAGACTTAGATGCTTTTATGGGTACCTGTCTAGCTTCCGGTGAAGCGCTCATGTTTACCAGTCTAGGATTTGGGAAGGTCATTTGATGGGAGAGCATCTGTTGTTCTTTCCTTCCTTACTCTCGCTGCTTCTGGCTATGGAGGTCTTGTTCTCACTTTGGTGTTTTTGATGTGCCGTGTTATATGGTGGCACCAGAAGCTGAACCTAGGATTTCATGCATGCTAGGCAAGTACTTTGCCAACAAACTACGTCTGTGCTCAATGAAGTCTGGGAATATTTGTTACATGGAGTAATAATTTTATGCATGTCCATTTCACACAGTCTGTAAGGCAAAGATTGGAGAAAACAATACTTGCACATTCTCAAGGAGAACACAGGTTGGGTTTGGCCATTCTGCCTGAGTATTTGATTCCATGATCAAAGAGCAGTTCTGGGTTTCTTCCCAGTTTTCACCCACTGTCCTGTGGGCCAACTTCCCAGAGGCATGTACAGTGCGGGAATGTCTGTGTGCACTGATGATACTGGTTCTGCTTTGCTTTCTAACAGACCTGCACTAAAATGATGGCTTCCTGTTTTCCAAATATATGCCACCAACACTGAAGTCATTGGTGGTCATCTAAAATTTGAATTCCTATTCTCCTATGTATTGCAAATACTGGATTTTATGGCATCACTCTACCAGCAATAAACCAAGGAGCACGCCATAACATAGTGGTGAATGTCTGTCTCATCAGCCTCAAAGGAACTCATGCCTTTGTGCTCTTGGGGAGGGGAGGGATCTTTTCTGTTGTAGTAATCATTAGTAGCTGAAGCAAGCAAGCTTCCTTCAAGGTGCTGGATGAGGTCTTCTCAGAGTTTTCACATTTTACAAAGAGAACATTAGCTTTGTTTAATTTTGCTTTGTGTTTTTAGCTTTGGACAAGTTTTTCTCTGCGAGGCTTTAAATTAATTATATGTGTTGCCAGTTAGATACAATTTCACTCACACACCAAGAAGGACAGGTGCTTTGAAGAACCCTCTTAGTTCATGTAAGCAGCAACAGGACATACTTGCTCCCATGTGTCCCTAGGGAACTGAGAAGAGCCATGCTGGCTCCGAAAAGTGGAAGCTCTTGTGGAGCCAGCTGGACTTGGATGTGAAGACTACATCTAGAAGGGTGATTCTCTGGTTCTACTTTCTTTGAGACTCCATGGTTATTGAAAACAAACCTGAAACCCAAAAGACCAAGGGTGGGGAAAAAAAGAAGACCAATTACACTGCTTAGAATGGAAAGTAAATAATGACTCTTTTATATACAAAACATCTGATTTACTTGAACTCTTAAAAAACAAAACAAACAAACAAACATACCAAACTGAAGAACACAGGCATGTGACAGTGTGACTGAGGACTGTGCTGGGTAATATTATGTAACCCTGACACAAGCTAAAGACATCGGAGAGGAGGGAACCACAAATGTTTTCATAAGACTAGGCTGTAGGCAAGCCTGTAGGGAATTTCCTTAATTAGTGATTGATGGGCAAGAGCTCAGTGCATTGTGGGTGGTGCCATCACTGGGCTAGTGGTCCTGGGTTCTATAAGAAAACAGGCTGAGCAAGCCATAGGTGAGCAAGCCAGTAAGCAGCACCCCTCCATGATCTCTGCATCAGCTTCTGCCTCAAGGTTCCTGTCCTGTTTGAGTTCCTGTCCTGGTTTCCTTTGATGATGAACTGTGATATGAAAATATAAGCCAAATAAACCCTTTCCTCTTCAACTTGTGCTTTGGTCATGGTGTTTTATCATAGCAATAAAAAACTTAACTAAGACAATTTCAAACACCTTGTTGGTTGAAAGTAGACCATTTGCCCATCTCTGTATTGTTTCTATCTGTATTTCATCCAGCTCTAGATTTAATCTATATATATACATATATATGTATATGTGTGTGTGTGTACAATGTGATAGTATATATGTACATATTTATAGGATATATCCCATTATATGTTATCTATTTCTCTTGGTCAAAAATGAAGGGCATTGGAACCTATAGGTCCCTATAGGGACACTATAGGACCTATAGTTAAGGGTTAAGTCCTCTAACTTTGAACTCAGAGTGGATTCCTGCCTCCCTTCTCCTGCCCTCCCTGCCCAATTTCTTTCTATGTTTAAAAAATCATAAGGGACCTAAGTTGACAAGAGGATGGCAGTGTCGCACTGGGGAGAATCTCACCACAGTCCCTAAGCTCCTCATAATGGGCTATGGGGTCCTTCCTGTACAGGCTCCTCTCCTAGAATTCCATTAGGACATCTGAGTGTGATACCGTAACACTTCCCATCTGTGAAGGCTCTGTGACATCTGGTGACGGTGAAATGGTGTTTCTTATGTGATCAATTTAAGGGTCAGTTCATAGGATTCACTCAAGTAAAATGTAGGCCCAGGTGGCTCTGACTTTCCCAGGTGAAAGTGTCAAGTAGGACCAGATCCTTTCTAAAGCAAAAGTGATTCTCTTCAGTTGAGAATTTATTAAAGTGGCTGATGGCATGTAGGACCTGAGGGCCTTAGTCTTCACAACTTTAAGGCCCAGAATACTGAGAAGAACTTGGGCTGTGAGAGAGGCCCCCAAACACAAATCATTGCTCACAGCCTTGTCTGGCCTGAGCAGAGCTATATGCCCATCCTCTGACCTTTGGCAGCCATGGTACAATAAATATGTGTTGCTTTAAACCACGTGGTTTTAAATGATTGGTAACTCAACAATATAAAGTGAGCACAAACATCTAAAAAAAAAACATGCATTCAGACAGCAGATCCATGGCACATGTGTCTGCCACAACCTGCCTCTTTGGCATCCTCTTTCACCCACCTCCATAAGCAAAACCAAAGGAGGGATCCAAGCAAGGTCTGTACCACTGAGAGCCGCGCTTGCCCTGGCTCCAGCTGGTGCCTTTGCTCCATATCCACAAACTTGTTTATTGGTTCTTGGTTTATACTGTGGTTATGACCACAAGGAGAAATTCTTCTTTTAGAACAAAAACACTTAGCTTACTGTTGCTTTGGAAATATCGGAGCCTTGATTCTAGGAGCAGGGTCTTGGAAGTGAACTTGGAGTGTTATCCTGCAGCACTGGGTGAGGAGGAAGGCGTGTGGCCATCACAATATACTTCTTTTATGTTCCTACTCTCCCTTTATGATGTTCTTTCCTGTTCAGGCTTCTGGGCTTTTTCTTCCTCTTTCCCTTTGTGTGGCTGCATTTGACTTGAATTCTGATGAGGGGAAACTTGGTCCTTCCCCAAGAACTTATTTGGGGGTAATTAATTCTTGGCATCATAGCAGTGCTTCACAAATGTGACTTCCTTCACTATGAATTGACTGACTAAATGTCCAGGCATGGGACATGTGCAATTATTGCATTTCATTATGCCAAAAAATTTAATCGCTTATTGAACTTGCTCTGTTGGGAATGAGAACGTTGATTGACTGTGTAGGAGTGGAAGGATGGAATTCATATGAGGGGCCTCCGAGAGGGTTTGAGAGCTCCTTTCAAGTTGCCTCCTGTACAAACAGAAGTCCTGAAAATGGAGCTCGTACCTGAGGGAGGGGATGGTCTCCTCAGACTGGGATTCCCTTTCTCCACCCCTCCAGTTCTGGGATGAGAAGCACGCTACCACACCTGGCCTTTTATACAGGCATCGGGGATAGGACTTAACGTCCTCAAGCACAATACCAACTGAGCCATCGCTCCCAGTCTCCCAAGCATTTTCTAATAAGATCACTTGTGAGGTTGTATTTATGAACAAACAAACTAGTGAACAAAATCAAGCAGAAGAAACTGGAAACGGCGTAGATGGTCCTGATTGCTTAACCAGGCCTTGTTTCTCATTTACTAAAGCCAAGCTCCATAGGGATGGTGCAAGCCGATGCAGGAAAAGCAGGTAGATTCCATGCATACTTTAAATGGAAAGGTTCCTTTTTATAATTAAAGATAGTTTCCTTTTGCTAGGCATCGGTGTCCCTTCCCATCTGACTTCCTTAATGAGTAGGGTTTCAGGAGGCTTTATAAGGGTCTCCTCTTTGATATTTCACCAGGTATAGGGACACTGAACACTTTGGAGGCTGAGCAGGGAGCTAGGTTTGGGTGTACGACAGGTGACTGCAGCCTAGAAAGTCTTACAGGTCCAGCCTCAGATGAGAAGACCAACTCAGCACATGGCAGGTCATCAACGAGCTGGCACAGACAGGGTCCAACATAGATGGACAGGGAATGACCATAGACTATGCCAGAGGCAGAGATCCAGCTACCAGCTGCTTGTGGACGGGAAGCTCTGGGGAGCAGTGGAAATTGTGTATAAGGTCTAATGAATACACCAGGGTCATAGAGAGTTCAGGTCAGCCACTGAGATGCGCCCCAAGTCACACATTACCACCCTAGCCTCACCCGATAACCACCAGCTCTGACGCAGTCTGAGGAGGACTGGTGTCTTAAAACGTAGAGTTATTTTTTTCTTCTGAAAGTCTCACTTCTTTGTATCCATATAATTTTAAGCTTTCTCTCTTCTGGAAAATCTTTACAAAAAGTTCCTGTCTCACTAGTGCCGTGGAGGTAAAGTTGCTCCATGACTAATTTTTAGTGAATATTCAAAGTGCTTCTATGAGAAGTAGAATATATGAAAGGTATAATATTTTTAAAAAGCAGATTTCTATTTTAGGCAGAAAGAGGCTATGTGCACAAAAGGCTTTTTCCTGGGTTATACATTAGATACCTCATTAACTTAAAAACAGAATTCACATTTAAATTATAACCCTTGTTACTGCTCATAACTGCAGTTCAGATATGCTGGAGGTTTTCCCATACCTTCATAAACCAGTAACCGCCAGAAGAAATTGCATATTGCACCCAGCACCTAATTGTCATTAAAGAGGCGATACTTGCTCCAAAAAGTTACAAGGTGGCTGCAGAATTGGCACAATGCTACTGCTGCAAATTCAGGGTGATGTTGATGTCCATCTTGCCATTTATCTTATTGGAAGATTGAATTTAGGTGTTGACTAAGATAGGGCCGGCGTTTTGCATTCAGTTGTAATGACTCTGGGCCAAGGAAAGCTGATGAGAAGGAGCATCTAGGACATTGTAAACAAAGGGGAGTGCCCTTTGAATAGCTTTCGCACCATCCCGGGTGACTGTCAGTTAAAACTGTAGACCAGAAAGCCAAGAAATGCCTTGTAATGCCAAGAGTAAGGGGTGAAATAAGACTCTGATGGGCATGCATGCTGGTGCCCGTGTGTGTGTGTGTGTGTGTGTGTGTGTGTGTGTGTGTGTGTGTGTGTGTGTGTACACGCGCGCATGCACGTGTGTCCATCAAGAACTTGTCCTACGAGAACTTAAAATGGGAAGAGAATGTTCCAATGTCTCCTACTGTCTTCTTTACATGGACATGTTTTCCCAAGAGTTCCAGATAAACAGGGAAAGTTCTGACACTTCTCAAACAGATGATTTGACTTTGAAGTGCATTCTTTTGCAGATGACTTATTTTGAAGTTATTGGGACCCAACGGGATGGGAAGCCTGTGGTTTTACAGAGACCTCCCCTGCCCCAGATGATGGCGGGTAATCATTTCAGTTGGTTTTTGAAATGGACAGGGTTCCATTTCTGCTATGAGGGCTTCCTATAGCCTGGCACATTCCCAAGAGAAGCCCCCATGTCCCTCATTATCAGGGTAGAACAGATGGTCCTGAGCAGTTCTCAGGATTTCTGCATGATGCCAAGTGAAAATTAACGCTCATGGGGACACTGTTATTCTAAGACCCAGATCTCAACGCTGCTGTTCGGAGACACTGCCCCAACCTGGAATGTGTCAGTAGTCAGAATCTGCAGCATCCCTATGCTTCTTAGGCAAGTGTTTTAGGGACGCGGTGTGCCTGGGTGAGACTGTGTGCCCACCATCTGGTTCTAATTGCCTGTCTGTCTCTGTGGCTTTTAAAGTATAAGTTCATATTTTGCAAAAGTTATTACCCTGCCATTAGAAAAATGTTATATAAATTCAATGTAAAGAATATGTATTAACAACATTAATAGTTGAACTACATCATTCCTCTCTGATTTTTTTACATTTCTTGTCTATTCCTCAATGTCTCCAAGCCCTGGTATATAAGCTCTGTGAGAGAGGGCAAGGATAGTTTTATTTGGACACAAGAAGGTATGTAATAATTATTTGTAAATAAATGAGCATGTCACCTTGGATCAGTGACCAAACACTAATGATAACAATTGAGTCTGCTTTGTGGGTGTTTCTGAATTGCTTTCTCCTTTAAAAACTTCATTCTGAGTATGACCACTGTGAAAATGAACGTTTACTGAGTGGTTTATTGGGTTCTAGATACCATGATAAGTGCTTAGTAGGGCAGTCATTTCATATATATATATTTTAAAAGGCCACACGATGATCATATTATTAGCAAAGAATGGCAGAGAAAGGGTGGAGTGGCTTGCTTTAGAACACAGCATGGTTATGAGGAGCACCCCAAAGTTCCCCTAACATCTGGTTATCTCCACTGTCACACCTTGAAACACCCTCCTGGTGTCTCTCATAAGCTCACTGACTCAGCCAACCAGTCCACTGAACTGTTTTGAGGTATTTACTATATGCAAAGCACCCTGTTGAGTGCCAGACAACATAATCCATGCAACATTTGTATAAGGAGTGTTAAGTGCAATGAGTGGCAGGCTGGGGGTTGAAAGGAAGGTGGGTCTGTCGACACCAGCAAGTTAAACTGACAAATGTCAGCCAGTGCCCTTTATGGGTGTTTCCAGTAGAAGGAGTGATAGACAATAAAACTTTCCATTGCTGGTTACAGGCAGATGCTACTGATGCCAGGCTGCAGTGGTAGCAACTGGATGTGATATCCTGTCAGTTTCCCCCATCTTGCTAAAGCCAGAGCTGTCCTGGAAAATCTTAAATTAGCCTGGTTTATTCACTTCCTTTCTTAACATCGAAGTTTACAGAGCCCTTTTGGTCCTTTGAGTAAGGAACCGTAGGAGGGAGCCAGTGGGATCATCAGCCGAACAATGCTCATCCCACCATTGTCATCCTCAAGGGCTAGCTCTTTAGAGGTACTTGTTCATTTTCATTTGGAGCTGTCTTAGTTAAATGTAACGCTTGCTGCTCCACAACCTTCATGCCACACAAGAAGGCACCCTGTTCACAGGATGGAGCTTCTGGAAGGAACAGAAGCAATCTCCATTTCTCACAAAAGGCTGCATCACGTTTCCATCAGAGTGGTCCTAGGGTTTACAATCAAACCCTTGACTCATTACACAAAATAGTGAATTATCTTCAGGAGGTATTTGCCTCCTCTCTTTCAGTGTACATATATTAATAGGCTGCAGACACACTGTAGCAAATGTTTCACATGGGAGCTTGTGCCACCATGATGATTAAAGCCAGAAAGTTATATGAAGGTCTTCTTGTATTAGGCAAACTAGCCCTTGCTGAGAATGGAAAGCCAAAAGATAGAATGCTAAGCTGAAAGTTGCTGTAAAAATGACCAGAGATTTAAGATATATAAACTGCCAGAAAAGAACCCACATATTTTTATCTTTGCTGAGAAAGGTTGCTACTTTTTTTAAAAAAGACAGTAACAGAATAATAACATTCTCAGCCAATAATTGGATGGCTATGTGACCCTCATGCCTATAGATGTTGCACGGAAATAAAAACTAAGATAAGAAATTAACAGGAAGCAATGCCTTGCACAGAGTTGGTTTGCTGTCCCTCTCATGATTAGATTCTGTCAATCAAAGGGGTGTTTTCATGCAAAAGGCCATTAGGAGTTGGAGCTTCAATTCTTCTGAAGGGCAACCAAGCTTGAATGCCGGCAAAGATAGAAAGACCTCTATGGCTATGCTATCACTGGGGTGAATTATAGCTGTTGGCAGTTAGCTTTGTAAACAGTACTTACCTGCGGATTTTAATAAACCACGGATTGACATTTTATGTTTTGCCCTTCCTAAGAACATATAGCATTTTTATATCGGGACTTTATTAGTTGTTTGTGTGGCTTCATCAAATCGCAATTCATAGGGTACATGTATAAGGACTGGAAATAGATATATTCCAACCAGGCGAGAAGCATCAGTTTATAAGTCAATATCTGTCAAGAAGGGAAAAAAGTTCCTAAGGATCTTTTGTGTTGCCTTTAAATAAAGAGTTCTCTCTTTTTTTGCAGGCTTCAAATAAACTTTTATCTTCCCCCAAGTTGACTGCGAGGTCTTCAGTGCATCTAATGCAGATGAAACTCAGGGGACAAAAGGTGGAGCCAGCCCTGGAGAGTTCAGAGTAGACACTTAGGCTCTGCATACCACTTCCCAGCTGGGCAAGAGCTGGCCGAGCACGTGGGTTGGATTTCCTGCCTCCCTTGCTTTCCCAAGGCCCTTCGTTGGGTGCCTTTGTTCATGGTCCTCTTCTATCTGAGATAGGAACCTTTATTGAATATTCTGACCTCATTCTCTAGGTATTGCCCTCAGGGACGTGGAGAGTGTAGGAGGTGACAGTCTGAGTGACTGAACCAGAGCAGAGAGCAACATCAACTCTGTCTCTCATCATCAGACCAGTTCTCACCTAGACTGCTACAGTAATCGCTTAGTTAGCACCCCAGTCTCCAGTGTTCATGCTTTCCCCTACCACAATGCTGCACTGGACCTGAGCATCCTACTCCTCCCAGCTTCCCCTCGGTTTTATCCTTTCAGTGCCCCTAGATTGTTCCTGAGATGAAGACAGAGCCCTGCCGCCATCTGACCTCCCGCTTATCTCACCCCACATCTGTGACCCCTCGTTCTCACTTTGGCCTTCTTGAAGCTCTACTACATGCTGTGAGAGGATACTCCCTCTGCACACTGCTCTGCCTTCAATCTTTGAAGTCACTTCGCACTCACACCTACCAGCCCTCTGTCCACTGCCTCAGGGGTCCGCTCCAGCTGGATTGGATCAGTGTGCTGCTCCGTACTCCTACTTACCCAGGCTCTTGTCCTTCGGAGCGTTGTGCTTTAGGGGCGGCTGGTATGCGGACTATTTAATCAAAGTCTATCCTCTCTACTAGATGATAAATAAGCTTCTCAAAGCCAGAAGTCACTTCTGTTTGAGTTCATTATGTTATCTCTAGTGTTTGGCACACTGCCTGTGACAGAGGGGACCTTTGGTAAATCTTAGTTAAATCAGGGAAAGGGTAAAGGATGGAGAGAGTGATGATGATGATGATAATAATAATAATAAATAATATAGATAGATGAATAGATATCTAGATCACTAATGCCTCACTGGTGGCCTATGGATGTGATGATGGAATAGCTGGCCATTCCTGCTTGGCATACAATTGTATAATACATGATTCTATACCACTTAGAAAAAAATAACCCTGCCAAGAAAACCATGACTGAGCATTGACTCATGACTTAAGCAAGTGAGATGGCTTTCTCTTTTATATATCAGAATGCCAGATGTCAAAGTATGGGAATATATGCCTCTTTGCAATAATGTGCATTATTAATACCAGTGGATGGCTTGGTGGGTAAAAGTAGTTGATGCTGAAACTGGTAACCTGAATTCATTCTGGGTGGAAGGAGAAAACTGACTCCCATAAGTTGTCCTCTAACCTCCACATGAATGCCATAGCACAAATGTGTACATATGCACACACATAGCACACATATACAATCACAAAATAAACTGAAAATGTAATTAAAAAATCTAAAACCTTAAACTAGTCAAATCTAGGAAAAGTGAGCTGAATGGACAGCATTCTATCGGGCAAGCTGAATTTGGACCACTGGTACAATCAATCACTGTAATACTCATTCTATGGCTTGCACTGGGATAAATAGAGTGGTCATCTGCTGAAAAGCATCCCCAGCACTTCTGGTGTTTGAGGCTGTGAGATGCAGTCTGTAGTATGGAGACAAGATGGCAGTGACTTTTAACAGTGTACACTAACTTAAGGACCAGCAAGTAACAAGCTATAGAGAGCTGCCCAATTCCTATCTTCTCCTCAACTCTTCCAGAGAAGCACCATCGTGCATGGCTCTGAAGTTGTTTCTGTAGCCTGTTCATTGAAATAGATTCACAGCGCCTTGAACTGTTATCTAGGGCTAATCCATGAACTTTGAATCCAGCAACCCCCTCAAGCAGTAACAATCCCAGGATGTCCTCCACACTTGCATACTGCCATCATTTCTCTACCCTCTAAACTGGTGATCCTTCCAATAGAAAGAGCATTGCCTGGCCAAAAATCAGGGATCCTGAGTCTTGTCTTGGGTTGTAACTGGATAAGGGTCCTTAGTATTCTATGTCACTCCTGTGACCCTCGATGGGAAAGCACATCTCCAGGAAGCTTCCAACTCCTACTCTTGACCTAAGACCTTCCTTAACCCATGTGATATGGGATCATAAGATTTCTGTGTTTGGGGAAGACATGCTCTCTCTTTGGTCTATGTTTCCTCTGCTTCGGAGCTAACTTTCTTTTTAACTAATCAAGAGCCAGTCACTACTCTGCACCTTCTAAATCTCCTCTCCTTCTAGTACATTTCCCCTGATACTTGGTTTGCTCTTTTTATACATCTAACCCTCTGTCACTCCCACACTACACAGGGGTGGAGTGTTTCAGATCCATGAGCCTAATGGCATCTCTAAGAGAATCTATGAATACTGTGGCACTCAGTCCTACCCTCTCTCGGTCCCTGTGAGCTTGGGGCCATGAAAGTGTCACGGTGCCAGATCCAACAGAACCTGCAGGGATGTCTCAGCTAATTAGCTTATAGAGCAGATGATCTGGCTTTCACCAGAGGTGACCCAGCTGGTGGTGACACATTAAGACTTGACTCTCCAGGCTTCTGCCCTCAGCTGGCTCTAGTTCAGGAAGCTGAACTCCTTCTTAACAATGTCTGGGACAGTCAATTCCTCTACCTTATTTTAAGTCTGTATTTTGAAAACTCATTTTGAGAATGAACATCTATCTTTTGCCAAAAACAAACAAACAAACAACAACAAAAAAAACTTTTTAAAATCTCACATTAAAGTAGAAATTGGTTTACATGTTTTTAATTAAAAATTTTTATTGATAATTTGTGAATTTCACATCATGTACCCCAGTCCCATCCGTCTCTCTGTCCCCTCATATACACCCTCTTCTCCTATAACCTCCCCCTCAAAAGAAAACAAAAATAAAAAGAAATAAAATAAAAACAAAACATATCTTGTCGTGGATGCTGTCCATACATTTTTCCTTGTGAATGTCTGTTGGAACGAATCATTCGTCTGTTTTGAGGCGTCTGGCTTCTGCCATGCTATCAACACCGAATCGTCTCCAGGACTCTTCTTGAACAACATTCTGTTGTTGCCCTGTGCCATGGAGACCCTGCAGCTTTGTATCTGCAGGACCAGGCCTCTTTACACACTCCAGCAGTTAATAGAAGGGAGTAGGTGTTGGAGTGGGCCGACTCAGAATCCAGGATCTGGGCCTGGATGGAAGCTGAGTTTCTCAGCCCACCAGCCTTTCTGTGCCCTGGGCCACTAGGACCAGCCCTCTAGTCTTGTTCAGATGAGGAGTGTGTCCACCTCTCCAGCTCTCATGCCCTTGGGGCACAGCTCTCCAGAAAGGGAGAGCGAGAAGGCCCTGCCCCTCACTAGTTATAGTGGGCTACAACTCACCTGGGCAGCATGGTAGCACAGACCCTACTTTACATGTTTTGTACTCATAATTTTTACTAATCTAGAACTTCAAGAGTCTTTCTGGCTATTTGTTAAATGCCAACTCTCAGTTAATTTTTTCAGGGTCTGGTTTAAGGAGTCTCATTTTTCTGAAGATGTCATCTCTGTGGAGACTATGACAAAATGTTTGAGAGGGAAAGGTGAGCCAAATGGGTGAAGAGTACATTTTTTTCTGAGTGCCTAAAATGGGTCTCACAAACATAACACCACTTTAGCATCCTAACCTTCAAAAAATTTGCCACACTGGTCAACATGACTTTCAATGTAGAAGCAGAAATCTACGAGCAACTCAAGTGGTAAAGGGTGGAACCAAAATTCAAATTCAAATCTAGTTATTTACGTTACCTAGTGTCTTGGGCTAGTTTTAGGTCCACTTGATACAAACCAGAGTCATCTGAAATAGGGGGTGGGAGGTTCCAATTGAGAAAATGTCTGTATAAGATCCAGCTGTAAAAGACATTTCCTTAATTAGTAATATATATGGGAGGTTCGAGTCCTTGTGGGTGGTACTATCGCTGGGGTAGTGAATCCAGGTGAATCCAGGTTCCGTAATACAGCAGACTAAGCTAGTGTTGAGCAAGACAGAGAGCAGCACACTTCCATAGCTCCTGCATCAGCTTCTGCCTTCAGGTTCCTGTCCTGTTTGGATTCCTGTCCTACTTCTTTTAATAATGAACAGTGATGTTTAAGCATAAACCAAATAAACACGCCCCCCCCCCCAAGTTGTTTTGGTCATCATGTTTCATCACAGCAATAGCAACCCTAACTAGGACAAGCCTGGTGTTTTTCTAGTCATCTGCTTATTCAAATTCAAGATTACCTTTTCCATGTTTGGTCTAGTGTTACTACTCAAGTACCAAAACACTTTTTTTTTACTAAAGACCAGTGACACAGCTAGTGATTTCCTTAAAGAGCTTTATAACTTGTCCCTTTCATGTTTTGTCTTATCTGAACATCCCTGGGAATTCATCACCCCAAACCATCTGAAGGTGACTCTTTCTAGGCTAACAGTGTACCAAATGGAGATTGTAGAATGAAGTGAATTGATTTTAATTTGGCTCTAGGGCAGGCCTTTACATTGTTTCAAGAAGTTTCTATTTGTGTGAGGTTTATATATTATCATCCAATAGGTTGGGAATTTAGTCCTTAAGTCTAGAAATTCTGTTGGTCTTCTAAACTCAGGGGCTTCTTTCTTTCCTTTGGGTCATTCATGCAACTTTTTCTGGAAGATGGTGCATCCTTGGGCTCTGTAGAAGTCTTACTTACCATGTGTTCAGTTTGCAAAGCTTAGGTGACAGAACTCTGAAAGGGTTGTAGCTTTGAGCAATGAAAACCCCCATGTGTTGAAGTTCAGACTCCCCAAGCCTGCTGTGGCAACACAGATGGATGGGTTCCAGTGATGACTTAGACCTATTGGTGCCCATCAGCTGTTTCAAAGGCAAACTCATTTTATTTTTCAGATCATGGACAAGATGTATGCCTTTGACAAGCCTCAAACTCTGAGACATTTTTTGAATTATCTGCTTTATGATATGTGAAGATTATATTGCTGTATTGCTGTTTATGTAATGACATCCTCTGCTTCCATTTAGATTTTTGCCTTAACATATTGCTTTCAAAAGGACTTTCATGTGGGTTATCTCAGTTCCTCAATCCATTCTTCACACTGTGGCTAATGTGATTTTGGGGAAGAAAAAAAATATCAATTTGATCTTATCATATCCCTGCTTAACACCCTCCATTTGCTTCCTAGTGCCACTAAAGAAATTCCAAATTCCTTTTGATGGTTTGAAGGTTCCTACAGTAGCCAATGGCTGCCTATATCTCTATTCCATTCTCCCTTTTTCCAGGTAGCCATTTTGGTCTTCTTCTTCTTCTTCTTCTTCTTCTTCTTCTTCTTCTTCTCTTCTTCTCTTCTTCTTCTTCTTCTTCTTCTTCTTCTTCTTCTTCTTCTTCTTCTTCTTCTTCTTCTTCTTCTTCTTCTTCTTCTTCTTCTTCTTTTCGTCTTTCTTCTTCTTCTTCTTCTTCTTCTTCTTCTTCTTCATGATCTCAGCACTCATATGCCTGCTCCCAGGTTTCTGCTATTTCCCAACATTATCATGCCTTTCTAGCAGACATGTGCAGGACTGACTCATTTACACTGGGAATCCATGTCATCTAATAATATGCATGGTCTGCACAGCAATCAGATATGCATTAGTTGACTTCAGGGTCTGGGTTGGACCCCTTTCCAAGAAAATCTTCACCTCTGTCTCTTTCCATTTTGATGCTATGCTTTTGTTTTTGATCTAGCAGTCTTAGTGAAAGAACTTACTCTAAAACACACTAAACTGAGGTCACTTGGAGCATAGGAAGAAATGAAGTTTAGCTGCATATAAGGAAGAATAGTGAACTCCATATAAGAGGCTGTGTGACATACGCTGGCTCACTTGTGCATGTAGCCAAACATTTGTTTGAATATAGTTTTCTCATCTGGAAAATGCAATGGTTTGAATTTTGTTTTGTAGAGTCATGGTCATAAATGTCAAGCATGATTGTGATCTTGTGTGATCATAAAGGTGGATTTCCATGTGTTGGTTTAGAGAACAGTCACACTAAATAAATCTAATGGTTGAAATGAGCATAGCTTTCCATTTCTGTTTTTCTTTTTCACTTTTTCTTGAGACATGGCCTTGCTGTGTGGTGCAGGCTAGCACAGGGACTCAGCATCCTCCTGGCTCAGCCTCTGCCACAGAAAAGAATCGAGACTCTGTGAGACACTTGCATATCGTATGTGTTTATTCCTCTTCTATCCCACAAAGTTGTGTTTTGCATGTGTGACAGGATCAAATCACCAGGAAAAGAAAATGCAACACATATGACCTTCTGACTAGCTGCATTCAAATCGCTGGATAGTGATCGATGATGGAGGATACTGTCAGATGCCTTTTCTGGTCCTTTATCTTGTGGCTTCTGTAGAGAATGTGCCAATTTCATACTGTGCCTCTAGTTATGCTGTTTATGTTGTAGAAAACAAAATAGAAAGATATCATCACAACTGTTTAAGCAAACCATAGTTAATTCTGGGGTGACCACAGGATCTCATGCTTGGTTATTTTTTTACCCCGCCCCTCCCTTTTTTTTTAACCAGCAGATTCAATAGCAGACTGAAAGATCACTGATTTCATTTCTCTAGGAATGATGACTCAAGTCCAGTGAAATGTCTACAGCAGAGGTGTGGGCCAGGTTTCCAGGTCCTCACCAGCATGTCTGTCTTCAGCTCCTGCTTTTCTGTCATATCTCCCAATTTGTATGACTCATAGCAAGTGTGACTAATAAGTCACACTGAATGACCCTCTTCCTGACAGCCATGCCAAGTGACTGGCTGCATGTCTCCTTGCTCTAGTCCTTGTAAGCTTTGTACTCAGTGTGTGATTTGGCTCTTCCTGCCCCTCACTTCATGAATGGATAGAGCCATTACATCTCTCATAAGTTCTCTCGCATCCACTGTGGCACCACACTCTAATTAAAGGGTAGTATCAACTGTATGTGTATGGTTCTTTAGCAGCTTTCCTCATGTTGCTATGGGGAATTAGCTTTCTCTGAAGGCAGGTTGAAGTTCCTGACGGAGATCCATAATTATCCATGATGAATGTTTAATGCATCTTTAGCCAGTGCCACCTTTACCCTTCTATTCTACAAAATGCAGGGAGAAATAAAATCTCCTTAACAGCACCATTATCATGGACTTGGTTCCATTTTACAATGAAATGTTTTAGTCTGGCCTTAGAAGTATAGCTGGACTTAAATAAAAAATCACATTGTTTCCCGGTCTCCTCTGCCACGTTAGTCTCTAGGTCATCACTATGTCTTTATTCTATGGACAGTCTTTCTTTTGAAGATGTGCAGTATGGTGTTTTTCGCTTGGATAATAGTACCAGGAAGAAAAAAAAAAAAAAAAAAAAGAGTATCAGTCACTTCTACCTCTCTGTTGCATCGCAGGACAATCTAGATCACCCAGCATGATAATCTTTGATTGGTGTAAAGGTTAGCAAAGGACTGTAGAAGCTCAGTGTGCAAATATAGAGGTACTGCCAGGGGAGACAGATCACTTGGCCCAACTTCCACACATTTATAGGATGTCATAATAAAGGGGATCATGGGTTTGTGCAGGTGCATTTTTTTTACCAGCCACATTAATCAAATGAGGTAAATTGAGCCTTAGCTTTATTAGTTTCTGTGTGTTTTTAACATGATGTCTGGAGTTATTCTTTCATATTGTTCAACTGTGAAAATATTTTAAAGAGAAAAACACACCATTTTTGCCATTTTTAAAACCATTGAAGTGGATAAAAAGGGAAGTATAATAAGAACCGTATATTTTTATGTCAGAAGTGGCCTTACTATGGTATTCTTTAGATAAAACTGAATATTGGAAGAGAAAGAGGGAGATAAGTGGCTTCCTTATTTATCTTAGTCCAAAATCTATTTTCTTCACTGCTGGTTGTTGGCATTGTGTGATGATGTGACACAGAATCAGGGAGTCAAACTATCAGAAAAAAAAAAAAAAGGAGATTCTCAATTTAACAGATACTCACTAAAATTTCCCCTTATCTCTACATCACAGAAAAATAAGTAGCTGTTAAATTTCTAGTCCTGCAGTCTTCCTGATTTATCATCAAATTGTGGGTGCACTTAGCTGCCTAGTGTTGGGGAATCCAATACATCCTGTCACGTAAGAAAATAAGAAAAAAATCCTATTGGATAATAGCTTACAGTCTCCCCCACAGTGATTTATTTCTGTCACAAGACTTAATTTTATCATGAGGCAGATGCTCTGTCTGTAGCAGTGCATTCATTGCTGCATTTATCTGGTTCATTAACACAAAAAGCACCTGCTGCATTTGGGGGCATGCATTTGGCTTCTTTATTTTATGCCCCGATGACCTGATTAGTTGCTATTTAAACACATCTTTAATTTTCACTCTTTTGAGAGCTGAACATGTTTGGTTCCTTGAGATAAAGTGATTCCAATGTGAAGTGGACCAACAGCAAATACAATGGTAAAGGGTGATCATGAGAGCAACAGAAAGTGTTAACACCAACTTCCCCGTGTCAAGTCCTTGCGATTCATATCAGGGAGAAAAGGCAGAGCTTAGTGCAGTTACCAGCTGGTACCTAGGATGGACTGGACATAGGTTGTTGTGAATCACTTTGGTTGACTGGCAGCAATCATTGCGTCTCACACAGTCCATAGGTAGACATAGAAGTGTATCTAAAGGAAAGATGGAAAAAAAAAAAACCCACAAGGGAAAGAAAAAAAAAAAAAAAAAAAGGACAATGGCTGGGGGGGGGGGGGAAGAAAAGAGGGGAGAAGAGAAGGAGGAAATGAAAAGGAAGATGGATTGAGAAAGGAAAGGAAACAGAGAGGAAGGGAAGGGAGAAGGAAGGCAAGAGTGGCAGATGTAGGAAAGAGAAATAAGAAGGGGAGGAAGTAGAAAGGAGGATAAAAAGAAGAAAGGTGGAAGGGATAAAAGGAGGAAGAAGAAGAAAAAAAATTTTAAAAAAGAAGAAAAAAAACAAACAAAAAAGGAGGAAGAAGAAAGGGAAGGAAGGACGTAGAAAAGGAAGAAAAGAGTCAAGAAAGAAGAGAGGCAGGAAGGAGCTTATGCAATTCCTCTGCTTTTTCCTTTGGTCTGCTCTCTGCGTCTTACCACAGAACACTTAATGACGAGCTTGTGTCTCATCAGCTCAGCCCTCCCTCCCTTCTGCTGCTTCCTATAGATCTGCCTCTCTAAATAACCATCTCGTTCTTGGAGACAGCAGAGGGCCACAGGTTGGGACGCTCCGCCAACTGTCACCATTCCAGAGGAGCCTCTACATCTGCCTCTCAGCTCTGCTCTGCAGTCCTTCCCCATACCAGAATGGCAGAGACCTTCTTCCCCTGGCAGGAGGTCTCAGGAGGAAGGACTGCTACTGTCCCACCAGCTCCTGAGATCTGGCAATTCCCCTCTGATGTGTCATGCAAAGGGCAGTCTTGCTGTCACCTGCCAAAGACTAATGACAAAACACGCTGGCTTCTGGGGGGCAGTTTCCAGGGTCCTCTTCTTACTTTACTCTTCTCTTCCAAACCTGCTTCCTCATTCAGTTTCCATTAAATGAAAACTCAGCCCAATCTTTGTGTCCCTTTTGCAACCACCAGGGCACCAGTGTTAAGGTGGATGCTAATGGTGAGCTCCCTGGGGGGGGGGGTGGGGTGGGGTGGGGTTTGCATTTCAATGGTGTGGCTGCAAGAAAGCTAATAGACAGGAAAGGAGACCGAGCTAATGACAAGTCTCGAAACAGCTGCTGTATGATTCAGCCTCACTGCTTCAGTTAATTAATCAGCACCTCGCTGGCAACTCTGGGGGAGAGACTCGTCAGATACCAGGAGCACACAGACAATGCTCTCATATCAAATATGTTCGACATCATCCAATACAGCGATAACTTGCACAGCAGTGGTCAGGGGATGCGGGCTTAGGAAGACACCTGGGAAACTGCCTGGGTGTTCTTGTAGATATGCCCTTTGTGGAAAGACTGAAAATGTTGTTGGCTTTGTTGTGGGTAAGTAGCACAAAGAAAACATGGGTAAAAGCATCTCCAGGGTTCCCTGCTATCATCGCAGCTCCTTCTTTATTGTAATAAATAAATTCATACTTGTGGGATGAGTGCAATGCGGATGACGCATAGAAAAACCAAGTGTCCTCGTTTCTGATTTTGGTTACAGTCTTCCATTTGGAATTTTAATCATGGAAAGTGTCCTCCAACTTGACAACAACTAAGAGAGATCAAAACATTCAAATACAGGCTGCTCATTAAGCTCGCCCAGCATTTAGTGAGGAGGTCTATTGACTCTTCAGCTTTTCCCTGACTTTCTCGATTCTAAGGGGAAGCGACCCCTTGTTCTTCTTAGGAAGCTGATAGAATCATACATATTTTATGAATGGTAATGCACAGAAGTTTTAAACAGACAGTATTATGTCTATATCTGGCCAGTGTATTCTGCAAGTTTTTTTTTTTTTTTTTTTTTTTGCTTGTCCAAAATTGTCAGTATAATTGGAACTGAGTTCGGAGTAAAAGAGTAAAAGCTGTATTATCTTAAATCCCTGTTGTCTCAAGATTCTATAGATTAATAAGATAGTACTATCTCGTATAACCTTCACTAGACTTTCTATGCTATTTTGTCCTTTTCCTTTCTATTTTAAAGAGAGGCAATCATAAGAACTTAAAAAAAAAATTGGCCTGTGTTGCTTTCCATTAGACTGGTACATATTTTCTAGTTAGATTTAATTTAATTGTTGCTGGAAAAAAGAAATTGTTGATAACCATAAATAATATTATGGAAATCTGAAAAAGTCCATAGCATACATTTTATTTATTTATTATTTTATTTTTGTGGTACTTGAGTTTGAACCTAGGATCTTGAATACCTTTACCCTTACCTTGTTTTATGTTAAAGTAGAGTCTAAGTTGTTCAGGCTGGCCTTGAACTTGGTTTGTAGTATAGGCAGGCCTTGAACTCATGCTCCATATCTCCCCAGCCTCTTAAATATCTAGGATTATAAACATTTACCACCAGCCCTGACATACTTATGTTTCAATGCAGGTACTATTTTGTCTATATTTATTATTTTCTATTCTCCAGGGATAATATTGCAAAGTAGAAACTGTCTTGTGTGTGAAAATTGCCATGTTTGGGTAATCTGTTTGAATTCCCTCATCTGCTGTTCTCAAAACTGGATTTATTCTAGGGCTTTCTGCCCACCTGTCAGGGCTTAGGAGAACTTATTACCAAGGACTTGAAGTTGTATCAACCAATTCATTTAGATGATTTATCCCATTGACCCATGTATTCTGATATCCACAATTATGGCTTCAGTTCTTTAATGCATCCTACATCACACACCGTAGCACAAGAATACCGGAGAATCTGTAATACTCCAGGGAGCCATAAGGAGAAATGTCCCTTTTAAATTAGCTTTATGACACCGAGGCTTTATGTATTTACTTGCAAGTTTAACATTAAATCAAAGTAAATGTCTTGAGCCATCTCTTTTGTCGACTACAACTCTGCTTGTTGAGAGGGCTCTTTTGGAAGTATTAACGTTGACTTTATTTCCAAAAAGAAAACCAGCCCCATTCACTGCAGTTGCTTCTGCTACACAGAGAGCCAGCTGCTTTCTTAACCCCAGGTAACGTAATATACAAACTCAGATAAAAATGGGAATCTTGCTTCATCCAGCTACTCAAAGTGTGATTTGTTTGAGATTGCATCTATAGATATACTTTTGTCTTACTTTTCTCTTTTTCTAAATCAGGAGTTCCTGACTGTGACTCACTTAGGAAAGAACACGTAGAAAGTCTACTAGGGAACAAGGCAGAGTGGTAGTTGGTTACTCACCTTTGGTTGAGCTCAAGGTGCTTGAAAAATTGTTGCTTTCTAAGTTCATCCTTTCGAAACTTATTAGTGCACTCAAAGCTTAACCAAGGTGGCCAAATTGGTGCATGCAGCACAGTGACCCTTCTGACATCCACAGCAGACATCATTGATCAATCAATCATTCTCTGGAGCCAATAGATAGCCTAAATGTTTCCCTGAACCCAGAACATCAGGCCTCTTGAAATCCTCTACCCACCAATCAAATTTGGATTGTGAGATAAAATTTATTCACTGTCCTTGGCCTATACCAATGAAGGGTACCAAATTTGGCTGGCCACTTTTTTTTATTCATAAAGTTTTATTGTAATATGACCACAATAAATAATGTATATATTGTTCAAAGCTTGATCTTACACTAAAATTACTTGGTTTGTAGAACTTTACAGGAAAATTTACTGATATCTGTTCTAGTAAGTTTCCTATCTAGTTGTTTCCTTCCTCCCTCTCTCTCACCCCATGTTATTCTCCCTTCCTTCCTCCTTCCCTTCCCTTCTTTTTGCAGAAATGGGAAGTGTGGGATCAGAGTAAATCTTGAAAAGGAAAGGAAAGAGACAAAGCCATCTACCTACCCATGTCCCAGAACCTGATTTTACAGAGTTTGGCCAGATCACCCTGTCACTGGGAGTGGCAGATGTTGGGTATGCTTGATTGGACACCCTAATCTGGAAGAACCCTGGGAGGTCCTTTTAGTTGATGGTAGGCTAGACCTGCAGAGGTAGGAACTGCTGTCACCTTCATATGTTGATTTACAGCAGAAAGATGTTAGGTTTTGCCTTCATTCCCCCTGGGTTGGGAATATGGCTACTTCCTACTCTCAATGTGGCTCCCGACTTTACATTACAGATGGATACAATGCCTTAGGAAAGGTGTTTGTAAGGAACAAAGTCCTGGGGATTGCCCTCTCCTGTCCTGGGGTAAAGATGAGCAGCATGGGCTTTCTCTCTCATGTCTCTAGAAGTTGCTGGGTATATACTCTTTTCTGCCTTTGACTACCATCTGAGGTTGGCTGATTGTCAAGTGTCCTGTAGAAGGTTGGCTAGAATTTACTGCACTTTCAAAAGCACTCTACACTGCTGAAAGGGGTTCTTCATTGTTTCATCCAGCTAATCAATGACCATATAACCGAATATAGCTCATTTCCTCCCCGCAGTCTACCGGTAAAATAAGCCCATAAACAACAATTAGGATGAGGAAGGAAGTGGTGGGCTGTGGACCATCCTAAGGCTCATGGAGAATCACCAAAGACTCCTACTGAGAAGGATGTCTAGTTAATCTTTGTACAATTGGAGAAGGGGTTAGAAGCAGGCTCTGGGCCTGTGAAGAGTAGTCAGGATGTTAAAAAAAAAAGTCAAAGTGAGTATGTACACAATTGGACAGTGTTGGAGTGTGGTGGGTGGCAGCTGTGAAGAGAACTGTGAAGATACTAGTGTGCAAAGCTGAGGGAATTAGACTTTCAACAACTATAGTACTGAAGCACAGTAAAGGGGACAGAGGCATAATCAAATATGTGGTGAATAAATCTTTAGAAGGTAACATATATTTGAAGATAGAGGAGCAGGACACTAATATATGCTGCTTGTCAGGAGGATGAGAGTGTGAAAGAGGGGCCGGGCGAGGTAGCGCACACCTTTAAGCCCAGCACTCTGGAAGCAGAGGCAGGTGGATCGCTGTGAGTTCGAGGCCAACCTGGTCTACAAAGTGAGTCCAGGATGGCCAAGGCTAACACAGAGAGACCCTGTCTCTCTCTTAAAAAAAAAAAAAAAAGAATGTAGAAGAGTGTGCATGTGTGCTTGTGTGCATATATGTGTACCCCCATGCATCATGTGTGTTAGTGTTTCTCTCTCTCTCTCTCTCTCTCTCTCTCTCTCTCTCTCTCTCTCTCTCCTTTTTTAGTGTTTCTCTTTTCAGCAGTCACTCTACCAGACCTTCTGACTTTGTGCACTACTGTGTGGCCCAGGGCATTTGCCAAAAGGAACCTGTCACTCTTTCCTTGGGTATACTACTAGGCTGGAAGATTTGCTTTGACCTAAGTTTTGATATAATAAATATTTTCATTGACTTTTGATATCAATACTTTTGCCACAATGAGAGGTTGATTATATTGTAATTATTTTTGACTCACATAAGCTTGTTTTAACATGCTCACTTAGGTAAAGCATCATCAATTTCACACCTGCTAATACATGCTTTTCTTTTGGAGCAGCAATCCTTCAAGGACAGAGTTGACTGTCTTTCTAAGAGTTGACTGAACATTCTAAGACTGCATGGCTCTCACTTGGACTATGACTTCTATTTCTTTCTTTATTTCTATTGTCATCTCCTATGACTATTGCAGCCACTAAATATGCTCCTTTGGTAGTATCCAGAGGGATTTAGCATAGTTTGACTAAATTTATCTTATTTTTTCCTGTTGTGTTCTTTCACACGTAGATATTTTATTCCTTTTCCTGTTTTCAATTATTTGTTTGTTTGTTTCCCCCTTTGAATGCATCCTTCTAGATTGCTGCTGCATCAATGGAGTGTGTGACAAAGAATATCAAGGCCTTAGAGCCCTATAGACATGATTCTGGTGTCTAGAAATGTTGCCTCCAGTCTTTATACCTTGGGCCAACATTTTTTCTCTTCCTTTTCTTCCTTCCCTTTCGTTGGGAAAATGAGGTTACTAGCCTTGTCTTGCAGGTCATTGTTAATTTTCCAGTTATACTTATGTAATATGCCTGGCATTATATCTGCTGCAGTTTACTTGCCTGGAAAATGGGAGCTGCCCGGGATAAGGTTTTAGGAGAAGTTTCTTTTTTTTCCTGGTCTCTACACAATATTCATGTTTATTTCCACCAATAAAGTCTAATTTATTAGTAGGAGAACAGGCTTTATCATAGACTACTTCTGCTCTCAGTCCCCTGGAAGACTTTCACATCGGCAAACAGAGCAGCCTCTTCCTATAATTCTTTCCAACTTGTTCTTTAAAGTCTCTCTGCAAAATCTTCTAGGCAGGATCAAAAGAGCTCCAGGTTCCTGAAGCTTCACAACATTTTAAATCTGCTCAGGAGCCTTTGACTGGCTACTTCCTACAACACGGGGATTACATAGACAGGGCAGGATGGACTTGTAAGCCAAGACAGAGGGAAACAGCCACAGTGTTAGCACAGAGAGCGTTTGCTTGGAAATGAGGTGCCTGGCATTCTAATCCTCAGCTTAGTACTAGCTCATGGCCTGAGCATCTCACCAACCCGGGGCCTTTTATCTCTAATTCACATTTTCTGGCAACTTTACCTTGTCTTTTTTTTAGCCTCAGGAGGAAATGCCAAGAACAAATGACAACCTTTTCAATAGTGAAGTCCTTTTAGGAAGGGGAAGTTGTCTGATGGATTGGTTTAAGTCTCTCAGACACCTCTGAGAAAATTACCCTTAAAGGTATGGGGGGCATTGTCGTCACTCCAGACACGATCAAGCCTTCCCTGTACTGTTTGGGAGGAGAGATTGTTTCCTTTAGTTTGAGTTCTGAATCCCCACTGACTTGGCAATAGCTCAGCATCCACGTGTGTAGCTGACAGCCATCCCGATGGCAGGGAGACTTAGCAGTCAACTCATGTTGGGTTCTGATCCTGTCGGTTTCTTAGGCAGGCTGTTTGTCTTTGTGAAATGTATTTGCCTTTTTCTAGCCCCAATTCCAACATCTGTAAAGTGGAGCTGATGATGTGGTCAGCGCAGTTTACTCTGAACTGTACATGCTGAGAGGCTGGAATTAGCAGTTAATGACTAATTTCAAGTCTGATGTTGTAAATATCAATTTCATTTTGACCCCCAAAAATCCTGTTGCACGCATGCTCGTAAACATTTTCTGATTGGCAGTCATTAGAGATGCTATAGTTAGGTTATTCCTGGTATGCCAAGCCAGTGAGTCAATTTTCTTTTATTTCCTATATATTTTGCAGGAGCTACACTGACTCCGCCTATAAAGAGTCTGTGTGACATTATGATTCAGCATTGAATGAAGAACTAATCTGTACTTAGTATTCTCTGGCACATAGTACAAACTTCACAACTATTAAACACAATCAACATTCTTTCTTCTTAAATATTGCTTGATTGATTGTATATATGTGTGTGGGAATACAGGTGCTATTACAGGCATCCAAAAGTCAGAGGTCAACTGTGGGCCCAAATTTCACCTTCCACTATGTTGGTGCTGAAGATAGAACTCAGGTCATCAGGCTTGGTAGCAAGTGACTTTACAGCCTAAAACCTTTCATCCACACTAAATGCCATCAATATTCTTCCTGAACTCTATGATGGACATTTAAGATCACTTTGTATACATTTGAAAATTATTATGTACAGAGTGTACGGCCTTTTGTTCTTTTCTGTGTTGTTTGTTTTAGTTTTTTTTTTTTTTTTTTGGCAGGGAGAAGGGAACAGATTTCCTTTAGATTCTAGCATTATGGGGTAAAGAAGCTGATTTGACATCAAGGGCCACATTTAAACAGCAGCAATATTTAGTTAATAAGAAGATAAGACGAAGAGTACCTAGGCCCTGAGAAAGAAAGGACCGTGCAAATTAAATATTGTTCAGTTGGAAGAGGAGGGCGTTTGGTCCCAGGCTTCTCAATGTTGAGGGACTTTGCTTGAGGACTGTGGCCTCCCTTCTGTGTGAGCACAGAGAAGGCAAGAGCAGCGGAGGGAGAAAGAGCTGAAAATGAAAGCAGGAAAGCTGCGAAGGGAATTGAAGAGATTTTGATACAAGTGGGTATAAAATTAATGGGCTATATCAAGCCTTTCAATCACTCTTTTAAAATGGGAACATGCAGCTTGTCAAAAAGTACGATTAGCACTCACAAAGCCCGGCGTCCTCCATTTAGCTGTGGCTGAAAAATGGGCCCTGGTGTCAAACTCACTTGGATTCAAATCCCAACTCTCCTGTTTTCTCGATGCAAACTTGATAGGAAGTTATATAACCTCTCAGGTTTAGTCTCTCTCTCACCTTCTCTCTCTCTCTCTCCTCCTCCTCCTTCTCTCTCTCTCACTCTCTCTCTCTCTCTCACCCTCTCGTCTTGCTCTTCCTCTTTCTCTGTGTGTGCATGTATTTTGTAACTTATAAAAATAGAGTGTTCATTTCACAGGATTTTTATGTACTAAGTGACATGGTATAGACAATATTCAGGATGATTACTGGCATACAATAAAAACAGAATATACTAGTTAAAACTATATTAACTGTATTATCTGATGGCTGTCGTAATATTAGCAGTGATGCAGGTCTGTGTGTCTCTGCCTTCTGTACTAGCCCAATGGCACATAGAGAATGACAAAGAGAGTTCTAGTTTCCGTGTGACAGACACAAGGGAATGTGATTGAACCTCCCTTCAGAAGGAAGGCGAGCAATGGCCGGGAGCAAGCTGAGGCCAGGGTTATTTTTTATATTGCTTAATGCACATTCCAAAAGGAAAGCCTGTTAAAGTCTTCCCACATCAGTACCTGGAAACGTTCCATTCTGTTAAATTGAGGTCTGGCCTTGAATTGGGAGTGGGGATTTGCTAGATACAATGAAATCCATTGCATACTCTTCTGGGGTTCCATGCTGTTGTAACTCTCTGCAAAGATGTTCTACTTTGTCTTTTTCTATCTTCTCTTTATGTCTTGGCCCCTGACCTTTGCCTCATGTTAATTTCACACCTAATTGCATAAATACTTGTGAGCAGAGAGAAGAGGCCTGTGGGTTTTAGAAGTATGCACATGTGATTCTATTATGCTCTTTATTGGTGTGAAAAATTAAAATATTCTGTTTTTCTTATAGGCATATATGTTGAGTGTCTTCTCTCCTCTCTCTTTCCTTTTCTTGCCCCCACCTCTCCCATTTGTCCCCTAGACAATTCACATCTACTTTCATATAAAATGTAGGAAACATAAGCAAGAGAAAACATGGGATTTGCCTTTCTGAGATCATCTTAATTCACTTAAGGATATTGCTTCCAACTGCATCTATTTTTCTGCAAATGACATCACTTCATTCGTTTCTTTTAAAGGTTTGCTTTCCTTCACTTTATGCTTTTGGGTGTTTTGCCTGCATGTATGTCTGTATGGCATGTATGTACATGGCACATGGATGCCAGCAAAAAGGCATCAAAGTCTTTGCAACTGGAGTTACAGATGGTTGTGAGCCAGCAGGTGGATGTTAGGAATCAAATCCATGTCTTCTGCAGGAGCAGCAAATACTCTTAATTGTTGAGTCACTTTCCAGCCTCGCTTCATTTTTTTTTTTTTTATGGCTGAAAATTCCATTGTGTCATTGTATAGCACAGATTCTTATCAATCCCTCTGTTGTTGGATGCCTCGGTTGGTTCTATAACTTAGCTTTTGTGAATGGTGCTGCAGTAAACATTGAGCTACAAGCATCATTGTGATAAATTGGCTTGAAGTGAAGTGAACAAAGTATGAGCAACTAGTTTAAGCTTCAGAAATGACTTGAAGGCTTGCTGGGGGAATACACCCAGGGAGTGAAGGTCAAGTTTCCAGAGCAGGGCTTGAGTCTTGTAAATCATTGCCTTGGCCACACAGTTTTCCTCTTAGGGTTTCTCTGAAGGTATTTCAAATAGGAAAACACAGCCCTTAAGTGGAGGGGGCCCCAGGCTTGAAAGGTTAACAAGGTAGTATATGTTTGTCTGAGTAGTTACCTTGGGGCCAGGTCCTTCTCTGCAATACTTGTTTTGTTAATTACAGGTTAATGGATTGCTTGATTTATTGAACACACATTTATGGAGCTGTATTGTTCATGCCATTGTTCTTTAAGAAAAGAGAAAATGTAGTCCTTAAATTGGCAGACCTTTGTCACAGTCTTTCCTTTCTCCTACCAGCCTCTTTCCTACCAGTACAGCAGAGCTGTTTATCTGCCCTCCTTCCTCTCCTGACTTTGTGCATCCTGCTTTCTAGACAGGGAGCAGCTAGTCCTTGGCTAACCACCACTGAGATCCCTCCTGATGAGTTATGTCACTCTAGAAAGCTTCCTACCTCCTCATATGTAAGTGGGGACATGGAAAGGAAGCTGTGTTTAAAGAAGTCTCCTACATTCAGGAGGACTTGGTAGCAACTGTCCAACTCTCCTGCAGTGAGCTGGTACACTCCTGCTTGATCTTAGCATCTCCCCATCTTCTCCTGGGCTTGCTTTCACTTCTTCGGGCCTATGCTTTCACCTTGCTCCGCAGTTAAAGAAGTGAACTGCAAACTGTACATTGTTTGAGGTGCATGCTCCTTCATTTCTACTGCTCACTTCCAAATTCCTGGTGCTACTAGAAGCCTCTCCTGTCAGCATGGCCAATTCCACTCAAGCGTAAGGAGATGGACTTGAGAACAAAACCCAAGTTCCCTAGCAGTGTGGAAACACAGTGTGTTCCGTGGAAGTAGAAGCCTCAGGGAAGGTCAGTGATGGGGTCAGGATGGACACTGTTCCTTATGATTCTTGGGAATGTGTGGTAACTATCATGTGGATAAGTGGAATTCCAGCAATCGCCATAGGGAAATGGTCTATGCCAATGTGTATGAGCTCTGTTTGGTACAGTCTAGGGTGCTTCCCTACATGGTGCTGTGAAACCAGGAGGCACTGCACAACACACATGTTGCACCAAGCACTGCACAAGGAACACAGCACTAATAGTATGGAACTTATTGTGGCTGAACTGCTTGGCCTTTGGAATACCCAATATGTTTCCAAAAGATCCAGTTCTCTTTTAGTGCAATCCATGCAATAGATATATATACACATGTGTGCATGTGTATGAATTGTTTGACATATAGAGCACATATTTATTGAGGTGTATTGTTCATAGTATTGCCCTTTAAAAACAGAGAAAATATAGTTCTTAAATTGATAGAACTTTTGTCGTAGTTTTTCCATTTCTCCTATGAGAGCAGCCCTGTTCTGATGAGGCTTAGTGAAGAAGAGGAAACCAGGCAAGTGGGCCTTAATTTGAAAGGTATATGTTAGAGGTAGAGATAGAGAGGGGCTATGGGGATGTACAATCAATGTGCTTTGCATGGACATGGTGCATAGCACAGCAATGCATGAGCATCTAAGACAGGAAAGAGACACAGGGGTGTGGTAAAGGTGGGAAAGAAGCAAAGGGTGTCTGGGCTGAGAGGCCAGTACCTGCTGAGACACAGAGACAAGACAGGCTTAACAGTATGGTCTTGGGAAACCATAGGTAGTTCTGGAAGGCTGGAATGGTGTGAGGAGGGCACCATGGTGAGTGGTGGGTCCATATGTGAGTTTTAGTAAGCCAGCAAGGATTGCAGTCCATAGCAGAAGACATTCCCCTGCAGTAGAATCACTTTCTGCAGTTGTTTAGATTTAGAGTGTTTTGTCTGTTGTCTGTGGCTGAAACACGGACCTGTCTGTAACGGGGAGATGTAGACGCAGTCAACGTTAATCTTAGCACTGTTTTCATTAGGTGATTTTGTAGTTCTGTTCCTCTGGCCTATTATGTCATCCCGTCTACTCTATAGAAGCTCCCATTGTGCAAACGCCAGGTATTATGCCGCATTCTAATATGTCTTCTATGAATTTAGATCTGCATGTAGGCCTGGTTATCTCATGGTTCAGAGTCACAGGTTCTGTGTTCCTTCCCTAGGCATGAAAATGCATCATGAACTACTATTCCACACCTGTTACTTCTACTTTACAGGAGAGAATTTGAAGGTAGCAGATAAAATTAATATTCTTGATGTTTGGTATACCTTTTCTTCATTTCTTATTGTCTCCTTGAATCTGTAATGTTCTTGAACATGAAGGGTAAGAAATGCATCACTATTTAAGTCACCTAAGATGGAGAGGGGCATCTTTAAATGGTACAAACCCACATATTTTAATTTGAATTCTGTTTCTCCTGGGTACTAGACTATGTGACCTAGGTAAATTTGACATTTTTTTTTTCAGCTTCAATTTCCTCATCTATGAAATGTAGCTGTGACTACCAGCTGTCATTTTACTGAAACAAGTCATTTATTACAATGCTTGGAATAGTCTGAGTTTCCAGGAGCTGCTTCTCTCAGGATGGTGCCTGTCTTGCATGGAAGACTCAATTTCCCTGAGGTTCTTTTAATTAAATACTTCTTTGAGAGTTATCTCTAATGTATTTTGATCATAATCACCCACATCCCTGAACTCACCCCCCAGATCACTCCCATATCCATCACCACCCAACTTTCGGCTTGGTCTCCTTTCTTTAAATCCAATTACTCTCTGGTTTGGGGCCTGTTTGGGAGCATGGTTGACCTACCAGGTGCCACATCCTTAAAGAAAACCATTGTTCAGTCTCCTAACCATGATCAGTCATCAATAGCTCTTTAGCCAGAAATGGGATTCCATCCCCTCTTCCATGCTTGTGTTCATTCCATCTTGAGCTTGTATGGATTTTGTGTGTGCTGTAACAACCAGTATGAGTTCACATGTACAACTGATATGTTGTGTCCAGAAAACACTGTTTCCTTATAGTCATCAATTACCTCTGTCTCTCATAGTCTTTCCTTTCCCTCTTCTACCATGATCCTTGAGCCTTGGCAGGTGGAAGCATGTATATGACACAGATGTCCCGTTTAGGGATGAGCATTCTGGAATCTTTTTCTCTGCACACTAACCAGTTGTGGGTCTCTGTGTTAACAGCATCTACTGAAAGAAGCTTCTCTGATGAAGGATGAGAAGGATGAGAAATGTGCTGATCTATGGGTATAGCCATTTTAATACTATGTCTATTTAGCAGAATAATAATAGGCTTTCCCCCAAGGCCTATGATCTATGGAGCCACAAGTTCTTGAGCCTAATAATGATGCCATGTATGGGTCCTATCTTGTGGAACAGACCTTAAATGCAGGCAGAGAGTGGTTGGTTACTCCCATAGCAATTGCATGCCTATTGCACCAATGGGCATATTGGGTAAGGGTAGTCATTATTGTAGGTCATTGGATTTTGAGAAGCCACCTAATGCTGTGTTCACCAGTTAAGTGCTTCATTGTCTTGCAATGGAGGCTGTTGCCTTTAACTCCGTGTTACCTGTACTGACACATAAGTCACTTTAATTTGAGAACCTCGATCACCATGTGATTACACCTACATTGAATTGATGAAGAATGCCGTGAACCAAAGTTTATAGAATCCTCTTTTATGCCTAACTTATCTCTATTAAGTGTATATAAATATTTTAGAGACTTTTAAAATGCTGCCCTAAAGCATTTTAATTAATATTCAGATGTATCCCAGTGCACACTTCACTTTCCGAATGTTTACTAAAAAATTTCTAGTTTCCTGTTAACACAAAGGAGACCTTCACTATACAGCTTACTTTCAGTGACTTCCCAATTTGACACCATTCTAGGCTGTTTTAAAGCTGAAAAAGGCCAGAGAGGGTAACCCACCAAGGCTTCTCCTCTTACAGATGACAGAGATGAGGTCTAGGGAGAGGAAGGATGTGCTCCGAGGTCCTATGACTAGCCACCAAGGTTCACTTCAGGGTTAGGGCTGAAGGGCAGGTTTTCTTATTTCCTGACCACTGTCTTCCAAGATAGGTTACCATATTGCTTCATCATTTTCTCGCTGAAAATTTGGTTTGATGTGATGTCAGATGTGCTTTTGATATGATTGTGTGTGTGTTTATGTAAATAAACACTTTATATCATACTAGTTACTTTCTCCCTTACTGTGACAGAGTACCTGATGCGAGGAAATTGCACTTAAGAAGAGTTTGGGGTTTGGCTCATAGTTTTGGAGGTTTCAGTCCATAGCTTGTTGATTCTGTTATGTTTGGCTTTTGGATGAGGTGGTACACCGTGGCAGGAGTAAGTAGCAGGGTCCTTATTTCATGTGTCTCAGAAGTAAAAGGGAGAGATGAAGGTCTTCGCACAGGGCAAAGGTTCTCCCTTTTCCCAGTAACAGCACCATCTGTTGACAGAGCCATTTTTTCATTAATTTCAAGTTGAAATTAGAAAGAACTACACTTTCTTTGCTGTGTTTCTAAGAGATGTGAGTGGTGAATAATTTCATAGGTTTTTCTCCCCCTTTGTTCTCAAATTTAAATAATTCCCACTTAGAGGAGTAATTATAAAAGTATCACATGTAACCAAACATATATATATTTTTTTCTTTTTAGCCAAAATGTTTCTTCTTAATCTACCAGTGGGGAGGGGGGAGGGACAGGAGGTGAGTATGAGAAACTACAGAATGTGTCTGATTTCCAAGGCCTTTTCTATCTTGTGAGAAAAAAAAAAAAACTTCTTAAGATAAACAGTGTTGCTCTGTAGGACCCAAGAAAATGTGGCTCTCTCTGTGGCTTGGCATCACAATGGACACGCTGATTATGCTGCGTGATCCTTTATCACCCCTCAGCACAGGAGAACAAGAAACATGAAGCGATTTCTGTTAGCCAATAACTTTTTTGCTTACTTGATACCTGTGTTATTAGTGGAGTGCATTCGTGTACAAGTGATATTTCCAATTTGTCTGGGCATCTTTGGTGCTAAAAACACAGATGTTTTTTCTGCCCGTTGTGTGGTAACGTGGATGGACCTGAAGGCTGTTAGTAATTCGTCTCCCAGCTTCTGTCCTTTGCACTTCCTCAGAGCCCTGTAATCTTTCTCACTCCTACTCTCAGGGCTTTAGTTATTTCCTTTTCTGTCTGCTTGCCACTCTGGAATGTTTGTCTGTGTTACATGGCATCACACCTAGGAGGTTCTTCTGACAGCTGGAAACCATATCTTCCTAAATGTTTCAAGAGTTTCCAGTGTTCAGACTGATGCAGCATGCCCAGCCTGAAAGTGGCCGCTGTGGACTGCGGGTTGGGAGATGTGGCTTTGGGTTCATATTATGCTACCAACTAGCTGAGTGGCTTTTATATGATCATTCCAATTCTGTGAGTCTCAGTTTCCTTCTCTGCAAAGTGGGAACAAAAATCATGCCTCTGTCTTCTGAGAAGTTGCTTGGTACAGAGGCCCACGGGAGATGCTTTTTGAAAAATGAAAACCACTAGAAAGTGACCTCATCTTCATCACCACACTTTTCCTGACTTTATCTCATTGGCAACCTCTTGATAAGAAATTTCTTATGTTCAGTAGTAACCTCCTACAATTTTAAAAGTCTTTGTCTTAGTAGAATAATCTATGCATCCATTTAATTAATTGGTATTCTGTATTATCTACAATGCACACCAAAACATTCATGATGGGACAGCCTGGGAAGAAGAGCTGATGTGATATTTGCCTCTTTGGAGGTTGAAAATGACATTTGAATGATTGTTAGAGCTGGTGACGAGGTGTGTTTGGCAGAAGAAAAGAGATGTTATCTGCGCTGAACAAACCAAGTTTAAAGTATGGTAAGTATCCTGAAGGAAAGCTATAAAAAGCTACAGGAGCACATAAGAGAGTGTTGTCATGGTATAGAACAGCTCCCTGGAGGAAACAGTCTTCCAGAAGATGCCTTGACGTAAGATGAGGAAGAGCAGAGGTTAGGGAGAGAAATTCAGGTGTGCATGTCCAGAGCTGCAGGAAATATTAAAAACAAACTTCATGGTAATTTTTACCTAATATTTTATTTGTTTAGGCATCTTAAGAGAACATGAACATATAACCCATGTGTATCATAATATGTGGCTCATACGAAACAGAGCATCCAAACAATTGATTGTTAAAATAGTTTTACCAAAGAAAGTTCACATTCAAAAAAAAAGGTCAGAGAAACTGCTTCAGACAGACAGAAAGTGATGCATAAAGGATGGTGAAATGAAGATGGATGGAGGCAGTCTCCAGAAGTTTCTAGAGGAGTAATACAATTGATGAGACAAAACTGAGAGGGGTTGGTTATGGGTAGTGTGCCACAGACAGATGGCAATACTTTTCATCGTTGGAAAGGTACTGCAAGGCCACTGAAAAATGCCTCTCTCTTCATTTTCTTGCTTTTTCCCCTTCTACTCTTTTCCTCCTTAAATAAATATTTTAATGAGCCAAATGTCATCCCATCTTTTTTATAATCTATATTTATTAATACTCTTGGCTTTGACATTGTACCTTCCTACTCAAAATCGGTTGGACTAGAGGCACATTTAGAGGAATAAGTTCTCATCATCAGGACTTTATTTTTCCCACTGTACTTTAGATAGTCATTGAGAATCAACACTGTAGCCCCTGGCACATCAAGCTCGAGGCTTCACTGCCCTGGGGATTGTACCAACGATTGAGTCTCACGTTGACACACGCACATCCAAATACAAGGTTTGTCTTTGTCCTGTATGTTTGGCACGCTGTTCTCAGAGGACCAATGTGACCATAGATCAAGGGAAACGAAACGAGACTGAGACTGCAGAGTGGTTTGTGTGCACTCGATACTTCCCAGCACTTCTCCCTCTTTTTATTTGACTTTAGTTTTTGCAATACTGTTATGAGATACGCATAATGGTTCTACATTGCAACTGAGGAAACAGTGTATTTTTCTAGAATAAAAAATATTTGTTTGATTTTATAGATTGGGGCTCAGTGAACATTTCCCTGTAAAGACCAGATAAGATACTAAGTATTTTAGGTTGTTCTGCACATATCATTTTTTTTTTTTTCAGCTTCCCAGCTCTCCCATCCTGGTGCAAGTGCAAATGCAGACCACATATGAACAAATAGGCATGGCCATGTTCCAGTAAAACTTTATTAACAAAAATAAGTAGTGGGTTGAATTGTACCCATGGGCTATAGTTGGCCAATTCTTATTAGAGATAATAATGCTAATAAATTATTAATTACCGTCATTTATTAACTGCCACTTTGTGAGCCAAATGCTTTCTACAATCCTAGCAATTCTCTCAACTCTCCTTTATGGGGGATCATTTTAATCCTCTTCTCTGTATAAGAAGACTGACAACTAGGCGAAGCAATTTGAATTACGTTACACAGCTGATCAGCAACAGGGCTGGGATCTTCCCAGCTCTCTTGTATTTGCAGGCTGCTGGAAAATGCCACTGCTTGTCTCTCAATTTCTACCCCTGCCTCTTGGGAAGCTGTGTACTGAGGACGTGTGAAAACCTAGCATTGTTTTGGCTAAGCATGTGATGTAGTGTTAACTCTCAGACTAGAGTGCGTGTTATTTGCACAGCTACGGGAAACACACTTTTCTTTGTTTTAAACCAGTAGCTCTCAGCCTTCCCAATGCTGTGACCCTCTAATACCGTTCTTCATGATGTGGTGACTCTCCAATCCTAAAATTATTTCATTGGTACTCCATAAGTGTAATTTTGCTACATTTATCAATTATAATGTAAATATCTGATATGCAGGATATCTGAGATGGGACCCCTGTGGGGTCATGACTTACAGGTTGAAAATCACTGGTTTAAACTATTATTATTTTGGGCATCTGTTAGAGTAGCTGGTCTTGTTTCTTGACTAATATAAAGGTTTACTTCCAGGGTAAATAGGAATATTCTTGTAAGAGTCTCAGTACTATGTTTATTTACAGATAGCGGCATATGTGCTTTTAGAATTTGGGAATAAATGAGATGAAACATATCATTGTCTTGGTGTGTCAAAGCATCATATTCCTTTCTTGGTGAATTCTGGCCTTTGTCTTGCTTGATCTAACAGTTTTGTTCCTGCCTCTTCTGATTTTCTCCCTATTTCCCTAATTTTTAAGTTCAGTCACTCTTGTCCAAGCCCTGACCTTCCTTTCCTCCATGGCCTGGCATCTTCTCTGTCCCCATTTCCTTCTGGCCTCAAAGAAAACTGCTCTGCAGCCTGCAACCCACCTCCTCACGATTAAACAAATCCAAACAGAGGCACATGAAACCATTATAAATATGAGCTGCTAATAGCATGCTGAGAAAAGTGTGCACGGAGAAGCAGCACAAGTTTCCAGCACTTCTGCACACAGCAGGTCCTGGGACCTTGGGTGCTGGCACCCTTTGTGGGATTTGAACCTGTGCCTTTGCTCTCCTTGTTAGTTCATTCCTCATCCCTAGTCTTCTCTTTAGTTAAGGATGCTAGTTCTGCCCTCCAGAGCCAGTGGTCTTCTACTTACTTCTACTCTCCCTCCAATGCTCAGTTGGCCCCAGTAGCTTCCAGAAGTGACCCATAGGGGAATTTCTCAGCAATGGTTTCTCTGGTCTATTTTTCTTTCTTCTTTTTCCATCGTTGCCCTGCTGTTTTACGTTACAATGTATGTATAAAAGGAAACCACACGCAGGTCAAGCTGTTTATTTCCTTGTCTGCATGCCAGCAATGTGATTAAATGACACCCCCAAAATGCAGATCCTTGACTTGTGTGTTCATAGCATATTGACTGAAATAAATATGACATGTCTTAGGAAAAAGATTGGCTCTACAAACTGAAATCCAGTGGCCAGAGCCTTAAATCCCTTATAGAGGAAAGACGATTTCCAAACCATTGGGAGGGAACTACAGTAGACTTCAGCTGATAGGTGATATCCCTGGATTTGAGTTTGGGGGACCATAAAGACTAAGCTGATGGTTTTCCCTTTTGTTGGCTAGTGGGTTGATTTAAGCCACAGGAACTGATGCTGGCTAAATTAATCAAAGGAGCCATGATGAGCTATGTGAGAATTGTTGGATTACAGGAAAATGGGGGAAAACCCCAAACAAACAAACAAACAAACAAATCCAGGTTCTCACTCAGCCAAGCAGGAAGAATGCTGTCCGAGGAGCTGAGAATTGGGATTGCTGGAATCATCTTTGCAGCCAATAGATTCTGTGTCCACCCTTGCCTAGGAGACAGGCATGTATCCCATGCCTTGCCATGTATCCCAACTAATAACCAAATGGCACCATCCAGAGAAGGATTGGCTCTCTAGAGAGATAGGATGCTATGAGAAGGTAAAAGGAGGCAATTCCTGTTCCATCTGTACTTTGAGATAGTCCTGGAACCACTGTTGAGTGTTCAACTACAAAATCACAGCCTGGGAAGATCTGAACAGAGGTGACACAAAACTCAATGCATGGTCTTTTTGTTCCGTGGGGAGCATGGGCCCATGGGAACATCTGTCATTACATTTGCAGCAGCTTCTCATGCCCCCTGCAGGGCTGTGAATGGGAAAATTAAGTCTTAAGTTGCTCCAGTGTCTTCTGATAAATGACTGTGCAAATATCAGAATGTTGCATGGGTGAAGCAAGTACTGACATGATGCTTAAGATTCTGGGTTATTTCTCATTAACTGGCATCCAGAAAATGGTCACGAAGAGCACCTGCATCCCCTCAAATCATAAACGAAGCCTACTGTGTGTGCACCACCTTAAAATGGCAACAGTAATAATTGTAACCATGTACATGCAGAAACCATTAATGTTTCTCGTGCCCTGTGGTAGGAAGAAATATATTAAAAATTGATTTTTGGCTTCAGCCTTTGTCTGTGTAACATTTATAATAAAGGATACTGGAGGATGTATCCTTTAAAGTTGATGTTTCAGAACAGTTTGGGCTTGTTGGTGTTAAAATAAAATTTTATTAATGGCTTCTTAGTGCATGGCAAAAGGTCAACATCTGAATAGGAATTTTGTCTCCTAAGGGGGAAAAAAAAGAGATGTTAGTGTTCCTTAACAATTACATACAAACTGGAATTTCTGCTACCTTGCTGAATTTGAAAATATTTAGGGTTGAAATTTTCCTTCAGAGGCAGAGTATAGGAAAATTTACAGTTTACTTATCTTCTTCCATTCTCTGTTTTTTCCCCCTCACTCTTGTCTCCTTCTGTATGTGATAGGGTGGGACTTGCCTTACTCCTATGCATACAGCAGATGGGAAGCTCAGTGTTGGGCCAGCTCTTTGTCTCTGGCATCCTATTCCCACCTTACTCTTTTATAATTGAAGAATCCTTGCTCATTGGCGAAGAACACATTTCGTTTCAATTTGTTCCTCCCAAAGCTTTCTTGATGGTGATGTGATGAACATACAGTTCTGATTTTTTTCTTTTTTGTTGTTTTCTTCAGTTACTTTAAATAAAATATCCTTCTAAAAAGCCTGCCCCATTTACTCTGAATGTTTTAGAATGTTTCACAGCTGTAATTCCCTAGAAATGAAATGGCATGGTGATTTTCTGATGTGTTTTCATTAATCCAGTATAGTTTTTACTGCTGATCTGAGTTTATCAAAGAAGGTTATAACCTTATAGAAATAACACTGCCAAAAACTTGGATTTATCATGTCGTTTATAGTTCTGTAGATGGTGTGGGCCAGAGGGATCTGCATCAGAAAGCAGCCTTCGATCGAGATGCTGAACAGCCGCTGAGGCTGGACACATTAAGTGCCCAACCACCTACAGTGGCTAAAGAATGACATTTTATGTGAACTCATTCGTCATACTTTTAGAAAGTCTATGAAATAGATTAATAAAACATATCAAAATTTCTATGCAAACCAAATGTTTATAATAAATGGAGCATAATCTAACTGTTCTGTTGTAAAGTGAATTAAAGTATTCTCCAGCCGGTAAACTCAAATAGAATAGAGAAAGATGGCTAGGGGACCTTCACAGGCAAGAATTTCACTATAGAATACATTATTTCCTTTCAAATGGCCCTCCCCTGTCACATTGAAGTGGGTTCAGTGTAAGGCTGAAGTCTTTTCTTTAGCCAGTGAGCAGAGCTGGATGCAAATTGGATGCTTACAGGCTGGGGGTGGGATGCTAACTAGGTCCATCATGTCTAAATGCCCCGTCTCCCAACGCTCACTGGGACTGCTGTCATTCTGCTGTACGTGCCCGCCGCTGTTGCACAATAAACTAGCAATCTTTATGCAGGAGTATGACACCCATTTTATGTGGAGACAGAAGACAAGCTAGCATAAATTGTGGTGCAGATCTACCTGGGGCTTCCACCACATTTATATTTTACCTATTAGTTATTGCCAAGCAGGTATCATGGTAGCCTTCAAAGTAGGGCTCCTCGGAGGTGACTATCACAGGACTTGAATCAAGGTGAAAAATGGTTCACTTTTCCCTGTCTTTTTCATTCTGCCCAAAGTGATCTGTTTTTTTTAGGTATTCTAGTTTTATACGATAACCTCAGTTAAAGGTGGACACCTTCTTTAAAGTTTTGTTGAGTAACATGGTTTTTGTCTATAATGGGAAGTTTTATGGGCACCTGGTTCTCCATCATAGACTTCTTCTCTTTAGAACAGATGCGATTTCATTTAAAACCCTCTATTGCGGTGGGCTCGCCTCATCACACTCAGAGACTGACATGACTAGAAGAGATGTTGAACATGCTCAGTGTTTCAGTGTATGTGCACAGGATGCAAGAGCCTGGGGCTGAGCACCACAGAAAAGTAACAACTTCCCCCTCTCAGAAAAACCAAGAGACCATACCTCAGCCATGAAGACAGACTACCAACAATGGTATGTTAAATTACGTTGGGTGTTTTTTTTTCTCTACAACTGTTATACTATGCTCCTCAAAGAATGAAACAAATCAGTAGCATTAATGCAAGAAACAGGCTTCCCGAATTCAGATTCACACACAGCCATCACTAAGCAGGAGGCCTGTACTTGAACACTTACAATAGCAAAGAGACCAAGGCCTCGCATGGTTCTTATTTTCATATGGACATGCAATGACACATCAAACCACATGCTCTAGGCAACAGAGGTTGTTAACATTATTTCAGATCTTAAGTAGTTTTTTTTTTTTTGAAACCAAGTTTCAATGTGTAAATATCATATTGTCTACAGAGTCCCAAATTTTTACAATTATGTAAATAGATTTCAGCACCTGACTTTTGGGGATAAAGAAACTGAGGTCAGCTAAGTGGTTAAGACCGTCTAGAATTCAGAATGTACCCGACACTGTAGGTGGGTTTTTGCATTGCAGTCACACCGTTTCTATCTTGTTGCCTTTGTCTGTGTCCATACTCTTGGTTCCTAATTCTGTGGCCACACAGTTGTCTTATTTGAGGTAGCATTACTTGAACAATATGCAGATATAGGGCTTCGCGCAAGAAAGCACCGGATATGGCTTACTGTATAGCTTCCTTCTCTCTTCAAAACGGAGACTCAGTTTTCTTCTATATAGGATGGAATATAGTGGCCACCATATTAAGTCAATGCTTGATTTATGTAAAAAAAAAAAAAGCAGTTAGGACTTTTAATGACATAAACTGATAGGGCTTTGGCCTCAAAGATCATGGCGAAGTTCGATTTGAACAATACTTGAAAAAAGGTTAGCACAGTTTTCCTAAGTAGCAAGTACTCAACCATTGCTGTGCAGTAGAGATATTACTTCTGTTATTAGTACTGTTTTGAATTCCCTGAGGATATTTATTCTGCTGCCATATAACACTGGGAACACATTCATGCATATGCATTCCAAAGCAGAGAACGGGTTTTACTGTTGCTCTGCTGTTGTTGGCTTCTCAGCAGATACTGGACGTGATACAACCTACCTCTCAATCCACCCAACACTTGGAGCTGCTTTCTGTGTTACTTTGCCTTTTTGTTCTGCCAGGCCATTGGAAGTCCCTCTCTCTTATATCCAGTAGCCTTCAAATCAGTTGGAAAATACCATTTACTTTCCAAACCAGTCTTTTGCCCCTCTGTACCCCCACTGTACATTGGTCTTTTCTGTACCCTGATGGTGGTGCCTCTCAGGGGTTACCAATACATACTGGCACCAGCAAATTTGCTATGTTTTATGAATGTTAGCATCCTCTATCAATGCTGTTCTGTGTTTTCCCTTGAGCTGTTGATTTCATTTCAGAAGTACATCCCATATATTCAATTAGGAACACTTTATAAAAAAAAAAACCCTTCTTTCTGCTGGTTTATGGTCCCATCTGGAGGAAGGGAGTTACTCTGCAGAATAAATTGAGTGTGAAATTTGGCGACGCAATAAGACTTCACTTCCGTTAAGGCAAAGAGAAGAGATGCAGAAAATTCAAATCATGCACAGAATAAATGCTTTATCTTTAAGAAACATATAAATAGACATCAAACACCATGGAAACATAGAGGGCTCCCCTTCCTTTTTTTAAGAAACAAAATTTGTGTGCAATTTCAGAGCAAAACCTTTGCAAAGGAAGATTATGCATGTCCAATGCTGATAAGACTGCCCAAATATAAATTTTATGATGCATTTCCTTTACAATTCCATCTTTATACCAGCACAATCTGAGAAAGGAAAATAAAGTTCGAAAGCCTTTGGAGAGCCGAGGGCAGGCACCTGAGGAAAGCAGGGAAGAACTGAGAAGCTGATACCGTAGCTAATGTGTGACATTTTTGCTAAGGCTGCACTCCTTCAAAGAAGGGACTTACTCTAAATCTTTTTTTTTTTTTTTCCACCTACAGGATTGTCCTTTCTGCACACACTTGTCAGTGATAAAGAAAAAAAAATGCAGGGTAGGAAGAGAGAAGGAGGAAGCAAGAGGGATGTCTGCAAGCCCCAAACTGTGAGCCAAGAGACCCATGGTGAAGGACTTCCCTCATCTTGGTCTAAGCAATGCAGTTAGTCTTTACTTAGTCAGTATCCCCAAGCTGACCTTCTGGCCACTGATAAAAAGCCATAGGTTAAAAACTGGAGAGAAGTTTCCTTGTAGGGCTTTCAGTGTAGGACAGCTTGCTGTCCGTACAGAAAAGCGGTCTTTGCAAAGTCTTCCAGGAGGACACTAACAGTACATTTTGGGGAACACATTTACCATGGTATCTATGCTCTGTTCAATTTGGGAGCTGCTGATTAGAGAAGGAGGAATCCCATTTATTTCAGGACTTTTCAGAGTCTTCAGTGTATTCACGGGTGTCGTGAGCATCTGAAAGAGGAGCGCTGCATGACAGAGCAGTCTTGTTTTGTAGTAAACACGTCACAAGAACATACCTGGAGACACAGTGGCACAGTGCTCCACAAATGCTCCATGCAGGTTGTGTTTGCAAAGGGACCAGGTGTATATTGCACCGAGGACATGCTGTATCATGGTGATTGGTACAGTATGCTTACTTAAGGGATGGCTGTGCCTCGTCTGTCATACAAACTTCTGCTTTGTCTGCCCAGACCTAGGATTCTTTGAAACTTTCTGCCTTGCACATCTGTGCTTTCTAATTTTAGAAACCAATGTTTATTTGCAGGAAATATCGAATTCCCTCCTCCCAGCCGAGGTTTATGCTGCTGACGAGGGATCTCACATTTTCATTTTTATCATTATCTCTTTAAACCTGATTGTGTTTAACTTCTTCCTGTTTCATTATTCCTAAGCACCGGCTTGGATGCTTTACATTTCACATTTTCCTAGCTTCCTCGGGTGGGTATGAGGACAGTGAATCTCCTCTTTTTCATCCTGATTAACTAGTGTCACTGGGATGAGCAAGGGGCCAGTCGGAACATGCTGTGCAGAAGTGTGGATGCTACCCGAGATGATAGGTTCTGTGTTTAGGTTTAGTTAAAAAAAAAAAAGTACCACTTTCTGTTTAGAAAAACTAAGAGAAATTCCACAAATGAAGGAAGAAGCCTGACATACAGGACCAAGGTGGTATCTTCATCCTGTGACAAGAAGATTGGTGTTTGGGGCATTTTCTCTGTAGAGTTGGATTAACCTGTAGCAAATAGCAAGGCAGGTAATTCTAAGCATACTCAACAATATAGACGCCGCCATGAATCATTACAGTATAGTATAGTGCCAGGATGTTAGGTGAGCCCTCCCCTCCAAGATCCTCCTAAGCATTCTGCGTTTAGTATCCCATATATCTAAGGACGTATTCAGAAAGCCTACATGTATATACATACATTAATGTGTGAGTGTACATATATGTAACCTCTCTCCATGCGCGCGCGCACACACACACACACACACACACACACACACACACACACACACGACGTGGGGGGAGAACAGAGACAGGAGGTACGGGGCTACAGGTATTCTCCTTCAGGCACCAGGAATCCAGCTTGGCTGTGGAGCTTCAAGCCTGTTGCTGTGCTGTGCTAAGAACGCTTGCTTTTACCTGTTGGGCTCTAGGAAGTTCTGTAAAATTATGGGATGTGCGTCTGATTATCCAGATAACCAGAAAGCATGTGCTTTAAATTTGAACAGTGGATGTAGTTGCACTTTGCTGAATATCAGACAAGGGAATAACATTAGTGGAGTGTCAGGGAATAGTAATAGTCAATATTCTTCACATGGAAAAAGAAGACAGAACCTGGATTATCCTGTTACCCTTTAATCAGAAACGTTGCCACTGAAACTGCAGAGAATGAACACTACCTTGGTATTCTTTCCTAAGGGACCTGATGAATCCATTTTTGAGGTCCAAATTCTAGTTTTTAATTGTGCTAAGCCTCCAGGTGGCACTTCCCCATGGCTGCCTGCCTCCTCTGTGATCACGTACTGCAATACCTATTCTAGACACAAGCAGCCAAGCATATAAATCATGATTTGAAAAACTGGAGGGGCTAGACTGGGGCATGTGGCTAACAGCTTGTTTTCTGCTATGTTGCAAAATAGCAGGGCTGTGCTCGGAGCTGCAATGTTCCTCTGACTTCAGATCTCCTGTTAACTCCTTCAGTCTTGGCACCAGCGGCAAAGCCCAAGGAGGTTACACCATGACCTCTCAGTCCTTTGCAGCTGCAGGTGAAGCTTTGTGATGCCATTTGTCTTCCCATCCTACCCAGTGGCTACTGCTATGATGCATGGGGACCTGTGATGCCGCAGCGTCTACTCTAGTCCTTTGCAGACTTATGCAGGAATCCTTGGCTTCAGCAGCAAAGGGCAGCTCAAGGAAGTCTGTCTGTTAGGAAGTCTAACATGCTTTTAGGGACCAAAGCGTGGCGAGTTATATTCTAAACATTCTATAGGATACCCAAGATAACAAGCCTAGGTATCCTTGTCACTGTCTGACTCTGCTGTGTCTGCTTTGGAATGTTGGGAGTTGTTTCTTTATCCTAAAGGTGGGGAGAATGGGAGTGAAAAAGCCCTAAGCAAATCTATAAGCAACCTTAAAGGACAGAGCAGGACACTTTGAGCACGAAGTGCTGAAGTTGCCTCCTGCTGAGAGTTGTAATTGGTGGCTCAGCAGCTGCCTTTGTGGCAGGTGTGTGCCGGAATCTTCTTGTAAGCTGGACCAGTGGATAATCAAGCAGAAGAAACAACTCAACTATCCAAGCACCCATAGGTGTCTAGGGCTGAAACTGAACTTCAGAGGTCAGAGGATGTTGATTCATGAACTCATTGTAGGACCCTAGGAAGAATACAAACATTGGAAGCCACCTATAGTTCCCGAACACCAAAACAAACAACAACAAAAACAAAACAACAAACAAAAAACTAAAACCGAAAACCAAAAAACAAAAACAAGAAACCTTAATACTTCCTAGCATTGATTGAGCTGCCATAAATATTAATAAAAACATATTTATTGAAGCACCATTATGTCTATTATAATTCTTCCTATTCCTGGAAGTGTCCAAAAAGGGTTTATGAAATTGCACTACAAAGGCAGGTGGTGTGGATATGAACTGGGAAGTTCTTCAGGTGGGGCTCATAGCTCTTTCACTTAATAGACTAATATAATATCCCTGTGACTCAGTTTCCTTCTCCATAATAAAATCTTTTCGTCTCTATTTCATGGAATCCTCATGAGGCTAACTTATTTAAAGGACAGAATACTTGATAGTCAACAAAATCTAGCCTTTTATTTTATTTTATTGGTTTTTGTTTGGTTTTGTTTGTTTGGTTTTTTTGAAGCAGGGTTTCTCTGTGTAGCCCTGGCTGTCCTAGACTCACTTTGTAGACCAGGCTGGCCTCAAACTCACAGCCATCTGCCTGCCTGTACCTCTCTGAGTGCTGGGATTACAGGTGTGCTCCACCTCGCCTGGCTGTAGAATGAGACTTAGGACCATTAAGTTCACTTGTGTGAGCCCACACAGTGAGCTCTTGCTACTCATGGGCTCTGGGTATGTTTCTGCTGATGTTAGGGTCTAGGATCTCAATGTGGAGAGTTCCTTGCCTCCATGTAAAGGAGGAGGCAGAGAGCAGGTCTGGAGCATTCTCTCTCTTTTCCCATCTCCTCTCCTTTTCTGCTCCTTATTTCATTTGTTTATTTAAGACACCTTTGGCCATCTCCACTCTCCCTGGAGTATGTGTCCTTCTGTGCTATCTCCAGCATGGTCCTGCCCCACGTGCTGTTTCTGTGTTCCAAGTCTTCAACTGTACAAGGAGCTTCATGGGAGCAGAGATAGGGTCAGCCTGATTCAGTAAGTCATTAAAAGAAAAGAGGAAGGGAAGAAAGAGGACAAAAAGAAGAATTAGTGGAAAACAAGCAAGACCAGAAGTCCAAAGCTGGTTATAGCACCAAGAGTAAGTGACTAAGAGTGCTCACACAGAGGATCAGTCTACCCATCCTAAGGCTTAGAGGACATTGCAGAAAAGGGAAGTTTAAGAATGAAAGGGCTGGAGGGTTGGTGGGTGGGTGGGTACTGGGAAATGCTGCTTTATGAACACTCAGGAACTCACAGCAGCTCTGGTTCCCTGCACAAGATCTACATAATAGTAAGCCAGATAAAAATCCCAGCACAGATTCAGGGAGGGGCACAGGAAGAGCCACCTGTAGTTGATAAGCTATTGGCAGCTGATGGAGACTTAAAGAAGGAGAGCCATTTTTCTTTGGGTTTGTGGCCACTTAGGTTGCCCATAGTTCAGTGGATGACCCCACACCCATGCACGTATGGGAAGCTGCACCAACTGGATGTAGTGGGACATTAACAACACCACCAAAAAGAAAAATAGGACGTGGATTTGGGGGAGAAGTATGTTGGGAGGACCTATAGATGGAGATGAGTGATCACAACATGTAGCACACACTTATGAAATGCTCAAAGAATTGGTAAGAAAAACATTGGAAACAATAGTAGGTTTGTATAATGAAACATAACCTTGACTCTGGAAGTCATTTTTAAAAGCCTCTTTAGGGCAGAATTCTCACTTGCATACTACCCCTGTGGGAAATAGTCTCTGCTTTGTCGTGTACTTTAAACTCTCAAGAACCAAGGAGAACTGTCTCCTGGGTTGGCCAACTAGTCCCTTCAGACTTGAATGGCTCTTGACTGACTGCAACAGCTCACCTGTTTGGCTGACATGTGAGTCTCGTTGCTCAGAGCCATTGCAGCCAATTTGGTCGATAATCTGCAAATTAAAAATTCAATAAGTAGTTCCCAGAATCATTCTCAAAAGCAGGGATGTAGAAATTAACATGTTAATAATCAGTGCAGTGGCACGGGGTTTTCTTCTGTGGGTTGTCATTGCTTTAATTTGGCATTACAAAAAGGCCACAGGATACATTCCTTTAATTTTGCTGTACCAAATGTAGGCTTTTAGGGGTGTTCTGTAAGTATTGGTGTGGTAATGATGTTGCACATAGATTTTGTGACAACTTAGGCAGGAAATAAATAGGGTGCTGTAAGATTCATCCAAATTTCCTTTAATAATAAGGCCTTAACATCCTCAGAGCACTTTTGGCCCTCATTCGTCCTTAAATGACTCTCAGATTTGCTCTCAACATGCTCACAATGTAGACAGGGGAAACATTTCTTTCTGTATTCACACACAGATACTTTGGGAAGGGCGTGGCCCTGCTCTGTAGGGTATGATGGAAAGCTAGCTCTTTCTGAAGGTGGATGGATACCCTTTCCACTGAATGTAGAGCCCACCTGATGGACTAAAACATTCATGGTTTCTTCAGTGATTCAGGTCTAATAGCCTCCAGTTGAAGTGCTTGTTCTGAAAACTATCCCAGGCAGATCAAGGCTTCATGGTGAGATCTGGGTTCAAACGTCTGTTCTAGTACAGATTAGCTTAGAGACCATGGTCTTGCCACTTAAACCCTGGAGGCTTCAAATGTCACTTCCAACAAATAATGGGACAACAACTACCCCATGGAGTCTCTGTAAAGATGAAAGCAGAGAGGACAGGTGTTGTACTCAGGAGCACTTAGTATGACATTTGGTATTTACTGTCAAGGATATTGGGGGCAGGTATGAGAAATAGAGAGTTCTATGCATTCTTTACCAGGATCTCTATATAGTAGTCAGGAGCTCCCTATGGCCACTTAAATTTAAACACATTAATATTACAATACTACTACTACTACTACGAAACAGTTTCCCTGTCTCATCATCAACCTGTCAAGTGTTCAATAATCCCAGTGGTTTCCATATTAGGTAGCACAGATACAAAATGTAGAAAGTCCTATGGGTCATCACAACCTTAGGAGAGAAGATTTCTTTAAGGAAACAAACAGAAAGGATGCCACTCAAAGTCTCTGCTCCATGTTGCCACACAAGAGGTGGGAGCTGGGAAGATGAGGACCAATGTGTGCTCACTTTCCTTTGTTTGACGACATTGTGTACATTGTGGGGATAAGCAGACTGCTTGTGAGGGATCCAGTGCTGTGCTCTTAACAGGCCCACTCCAGAACTTCCTGCTGATAATTGCATAGAGCGCTGCGAATGGTGGGTAATTTCCTCTCAGGTGCCTGTTCGACACGCTTGTTTGGCATGCTTTATTGTCGGGTGGATTTACACTCTGCATTTGCCATAAAAACGGTTTCCAAAAGAAACAAGGAGCGTGGCGAGATAAAAAGCGATATAAAAAGGGTATTTTGTGATTTATTTATGTCAAATTTATGGATGATGACAGGAGGCATTACAGTCCCAAAATTAGTTGTCACAGTCAGAGTGTAAATCCTGTAGGACAGGAGCTAGAGGAATGGTTGGGGACGGAGACCCTAGGTCTGTGAGGGACCTGTGAGAAACTCTGAGGAGTGAGGGAATCCTATGAACCATCCATAGAGGGCTTGGTGACCATCTTTGAAGATGCAGAACTGATCTCTGATAGCTAGTCCAGCATCAGGTGATATATTGTGAGCACTTCCAATGTCCAGTCTCCTTCAGTTCCCGCTAGCTTTGGCTATTTTCCTCAGGACACACATGCAGATACTGTCACATAAGGTACACGGTGAGGAAGAGGTAGAACAAGGACAAAGGTGGTGGCCAAGCTGGATGTACTTGCTGTGGTTTCCCTAAAGACTGAAATCCATTTAGCCAACAGCATTTATTCAGCACACAGTATGCGACAACTGATACCATGGCTGGTGGGCCAGCCATGGTAAATAAAATGCCTGCTGCCAGGAAGGCTTTGCTAGGGCAGGAGATTGAACTAGTGCACAAATAAATGTAACTCGACTCACACCCACAAAAGCGATGTGGTGTGAGGATGCGTGGAGTACTTCGGGACAGCAAAGCATCTCTTATTTAATCTCAACTGGAGTGCCTGCAAGAACAGTGTGAAGGAGAAATCTTTGAGACTGCATCCATGGGCTCTGAATGGCCAGAGACAGGAAGATAGTCCCATTTAACTTGTCTTCATCCCATGATTTCCTGAGATGGGACAGCACCAATCACCTAGGGTTCAGGAAATAGGTGGCTTAGCAAAGAGGTAAGCAGTGGAAGATGATGTTATCCTTTCAATGAAAACAAAGATCTATTTAGTTTTTCATTTCACAGATTTGATTCAGTGTAGCAGTTTCATGTAGTCATGGACTTTATTGTGGTGTTATAATATGTTTATATGATATAAAATGACACAGAGTCATTGGTATATCTGTCACTGTCATTAATGCTTTGTGGTGAGAACATTCAAACACCTGTATTCTGTCTATTTTGAAGTGTACTAGAAATTGTTCAGTACAGCCAGTCCCCCTCCTGCACAGCAGAATGCTGGAGCTTGTTTATCTTGTCTTAGCCCCACTAGCCAGTCTTATCCTTCCTTGTCCCCCAATCACACTCTCACCATTCAGTAACCAGTACTCAACTCTCTACATCTGAGCTCAACCTTAAACTAGAAAAAAACAAAACAAAACAAAACAAAACAAAAAAAAAACAAACCCTCCTTTTTCCCTAACTGACTCAGCACTCCTACTTGCTGTCGTTTAAAGATTCCTCTGTTTAACCCTTACATATTGATGCCCTCAGGCATGTAGAGTGGTGAAGGGTTGAAAGCATCATGCTCAGGAGGTTAAAGTCAGTGTATGAGGAGGTGGAGGGCAGGCTGGTCTACAATGAGAGTGCCTCACACACACACACACACACACACACACACACACACAAAAAAAAAAGAAAAGAAAAAGAAAAAGAAAAAGAAAAACCACAAAACACAGTGAAAGCTCTGTTCTCAGGGGGAGGTCCTCTTCAAGCCTCTATCAAACCTAACCTACTTCCCTGTGTGATGTCATCTACTCACTTCTTCAAGTGATCCCTCCAACATAGAGCCTTGAGGGCTAGAGATGTAGCTCAGTGGTAGGTAGGGTGTTTGCCTTGCATGCCTAAGGACCTAGGCTCAATGGCCAGGATTTTAAATTAATAAACAAAAGAATGAAACTGGTATAGAAGACTGGCCTTGTTTCACCCTTTAAATCCCATATACAAATAAATAACTAGCCATCTTATAATGTAATAACTATTATATTGTGTACTATACTAGAGTAACTATTAGTCATCTTAAAAGCTTGGTTCACAAGTTCAAAGCTTGCCTATTTCCTCATTCCCCTTCATAGTAAGAGATGTCATGGACCATCATACACAGAAACCCCAGGAGTCAACTAATAACCTCTTCCCTTTCTATTCCAATGCTGAATGTAACTGAAATCTGTGGCCTTTGTGATTCATTTATCTTAGCTGATGGTCCTGAAGGAGTGACACATGGCATGGATCCTAGATGTGGAGTGTGGCTTTGATCTCTGGCTCTCTCACTTTGGTTTTTAGTTTCCTCATCTCTAAGATAGTTGTGACATCTAGTATCTGTCTTGGAATTGTGATGATGTTATGACCAGAGGTACAGCTCCTAGCATGGGTGAGCACCAGCAAGTGTTTGCAAATGTTATTAGACATTTGTGGTACACGGTGCCACAAGCTTTATCCTACAGAGCCTTCCAACACTACTAAGATTTTGTATGTCCCATGGTAGAGAGAAGAAAACTGATGCCAGAGAAAGAAAAGTTGCTAGGCAGCAACACACTGGCATTCCATCCCAGCCTTGTGCACTTGGCTTCCTCTTGCTAGAAAGACCTCTAAGATCTGCCCTCTATTTTTTACCAAGAACATCCAATTAAGAAGATTATGACATCAGAATGATTGACCTTTACCCTCCTGCCTGCAATTCTCTCCTCTTCATATGCCTGTAGAAGATGGTCTCCTCACTTCCCAAGTTCTTGGCCAACTATCCAAGAGTCTAAGAAGTAAGTGCAAGGATTTCAGAGGTCAGCAGGGAAGTGAGTTATTATGGCAACACACCTATGGGCAGATGAGTTGCCCTGCCCGGAGAGTGCTGGGAGTGGTAACAACTTCCCTCTTGGGCTCCAGCTGACACTTTGCTGCCCATGTGGACCCAGAATCCTTCTAGGTCCTAGAACCTAGGGTGTTCCTGATTCTTTAATAAGATGCTTCTTAGTTTAAGTGGCCTGTGGCTCCTCGCTAGTGATTAAGAAGGGCTCACAGGTGCCGGAAACAAAGGCACAGCACAGGAGCCATGCTGGAGAAGTCATACGTGGCTAAAAGAGGACAAGGACATTAGCTCAATCAAAGGTCATTCATTTCCTCAGCTGGGCACTCAAAGTTCACCCAGCTTATCTCTTGCCACGAGTGAATGGAAGCAAAAGTAAGGATTTTCAATGGTATTTTGCTCACAAAAGTTTCCTGTGGTGGGTAAAGAGTGATATTGCTCATAGTAATAGCCATAAGAGAGGCTTGGGAGGGAGAATGATTTGAAACATGAATGTCCCTTGCTATTTTCTTTCAAGGAAAAAATCATGAAAGATCATCTAGGTTTAGTGACGTCCTTGCATCTTGAGCCTGTGTTTTAGAAACTGATTGATTGTGGGCCTTTTTTTTTTCCTGTAGACTCTGTTATGTCAGGAACACAAAATGTCCCTTTGCAGTTAGATGGTCCCTTTCTGAAAGGCACGGAGAGATGCCAATTGCACTTCAAAAAAAAAATCTCAATTTTCAAATATACCTACAGCTTAGTCCTGGTGGGAAGCACTCACCCCCACCCCACTTTGTGGGCATGCTATGCGACATGTTGTGCTGAGAAAAAAAGGTGGAGCATGCTCTTTTGAGCAAAAGGAAATTTGCAGCTAGGAGCTCAAGTCCCTGGAGCTGATGGAGCCTCCCTTCTTTTGCCTTTTTATGCTGTGCAGCTTTCTTATGGGCTCACATAAGGGCCAGAGACAACGGATACAGGCCAGAAACAAGGTATAGTCTACTGATGAGTGCTTCTTCCACTTCTTCCACTTGGGCCTCAGTCAAGGTTACAGGCTTGACTCTCAGAAGACCAGTTCCCACAGTAAGCCCTTGGCAAACAGGAGTCTTATATTGACTTTTAGGATTATTTAAACTCATACAAATACCTGCCTGGCTCGAAAGAGTCTGCCTCCTCAAGCAACATCACCCATTTCAACTTGGAAATAATCCTTTCTAACTGTCAAGCTATGTGGCAGCCTTGAGCTCAGAGACAGTGAACTCTTCAGAGGTCTCCTTGCTAGAGCAGCGAGGACAGACAAGACATCAGGGTGCAAAGTGTTGCTTCCTGTTATTCTTTCTAGAGACTTCCTTCACCATGAGCAGCCAATCATTCACCCTGTCTAGGCCTCAGTTCTCTTCTCAGCGAATGGGTGTTGGCTCCTTATGTGCGCTGCTTAAGTGACCAATGGAGATTTTTTTTTTCTTTCGAGGTTTCTTGGCTTCCTATAACAGTGTATAGCAGAGTTTGACAATCATTGTTTTATAGATATTCAATCTCATTGTATTTTATCCAGAAGAGAGAGAGAGAGAGAGAGAGAGAGAGAGAGAGAGAGAGAGAGAGAGAGAGACAGACAGACAGACAGAGACAGAGAGAGGGAGAGAGACAGAGACAGAGACAGAGAGAGAGAGAGAGAGAGAGAGAGAGAGAGAGAGAGAGAGAGAGAGAGAGACTCTCTGCTGTTTCTGCTTCCCTCTCTGCTGTCATTCAAAACACAAGAGGAAAGATTGCATCAGAGCGACCCATTGGGCCTTCTCAGCAGATTTGCTATTTGATTTTTTTTTATACATGGCCTTTTTCTTACTGTCCAGAGGGTTTGACTTAGTTGAAAATGTCATCTAACGGTGTAAGTGCTCATTATTTTTATTGCTTATGATCCCCAGACCCATTTCTCTGTCCAAAGCTTTCAAAACAGCTTATTAGTTAACATACTCATCCCAGCACCTTTAGTGCTGATGTCACTGTGTGGGTTTGCTGTCACCCTATGGGAAGGGTGATTGCAGAAGAGCTATCTGTGATGAGCATCTCATCACTGCCTAACATGGACAGGGGAACGGTGATGGACAGAGAATATGGTCATTCCCTACCTGCCCCAATTACCACAGTGAAAGGACAGCCCTCATGCCATGTGGTTACAGTGCAATCACAGGTGACATCAGGGGGTGGGGGTGGGGGGCTGGAAATGAGTACACTGTCACTCATCGCAATTGCCACGTGCTGCACTGGGACCGGATTCATACTCAAATTGCCCACATATGTCCTAACATTTATAGGAAAAGAAGGGCACAGTGCGCCATCCAGCAAGAGAGCTATTCAGTCGCCCCAATAGATTGTGAAGACACATTTGAAAATTATGGGACCCTGTCAGTACCCCATGGTTTCTGTGGAAACAGAAGGATACATTTATGCTACACATTTTAATTAAATCTCTGGAATCCTTGACAAGAGGCACTTCTGGGCTCTGGTCCTTGACTGGAGAGTTTCTGACCTTTCAAATGGTTGAATCTTGATCGGAGGGAAACAGGTTGTAAACTGCTGTCTGCCACCAGAACTCGTACTATGAGGGAAGACCTTTTATGCGAATGCGGTGTTGTCACGAGATGGGAACTGAGATCTGGTAAACCTTTCCGCTCCCTGGAATATTATTAGTTAGGAGATGTGATGGGCTGGAGAGTGGTTCAGCACTCACTGCTCTTGCTGAGGACTGGAATTTGGTTTCCAGCACTCATGTCAGGTGGCAACTTTGGGGCATCTGACATCCTTTGGTCTCTTTAGCCACCTGCATAGGCACTTATATGCAAATATCCATATACAGACACTCCCATACACATATTTAAAAATAGATATGTGTTTTTTAAAAACGCATTATCTAGAAAATTCCTCTCCCCAACACACACACACACACACACATGCACACATACACACACACACACACACACACACACACACACACACATCACTTAAACCAACTTTTTGGAGATTTTTATTCGTCAACATCTATATTCAGCTAAATTAAGACATGGAAGTATAATTAGTGTAATTCTTCACAGATTACTTCCCTGGTAACACAGAAGGGTTACTGATCCTTGGAGTGGTTATTCTAATCACCATTATTTTTGCTGTGTGTTTATAAGCCCAACTGGCTTCTTGGGTTCTCAGAGAAATTTGAATGATTTACGTCAGTGATGTTATGAATCTGGGCAGATGAATGGGAGTCTGAGGCCTCGGGCCATATTCCGGTGTGATGGCTTTCCCCCTGGGTAGCAGGGGTAGAGCTAATTGAGCATGCTCATTAAATCTTAACCACCTGCAAGACACATCCTGGAATTCAAGATGATGGGGGCTCTCTGCCAGAAGTCATGATCACTTCTACATCTTTTTTTTTTTCCTTTTTGTCATTTTACAGGAAAAAGGAAGCGATTTCTGACAGGACTCCATGGAGAATTTAATTTACTGGACCAAAGTGTGGCCAGTGGAGTTCATATAGACCTGTAGTTTTGTCCCATTCCTAGTTGCCAAGTTCAGATCCAAAGATGGCCAGTTTTTTCGGTTGAATCAGTTTGCTGTGAGCTACTCGCCTAGAGAGAAGGGTTTCTTCGAAGACCTTGATATGATTGCCATTTTGGCTACTGGCTCTGTGTTGTGGCTTTCCTATGTAGTGTAGAGTGATCAACGCCACCTCTGGCCTCTACCCACTGGAATTTAGGAACTCTTTCCCATTCTGCCCTGCCAGTTCTCTCTCTCTCTCTCTCTCTCTCTCTCTCTCTCTCTCTCTCTCTCTCTCTCTCTCTCTCTCTCTCTCTCACACACACACACACACACACACACACACATTTCAGTATTGCCATTTCTCCCGAGGGTAGGAGTCAGGGGAAAAACAGCTACAGCTTTGCAGATATTTTTGACAAAGGAGGATGTGAATTCAAACCCCCGCATCTAATCCAGAGGCCGACTCTTTCCGGGCCCCCTTGTTGGGAGAGCACCAATCAGTTTTTTAAAGGTTAGCTGGGATTATTACCTGATTCAACACAGCAGGAAAAATCATACCATGTTGTGTGTGAAGTGACTATAATTTATTAGCTCATTAGTCTGGCCTTGAAATTGCCATTTGGAGCAGTTGCCCAGGCTGACAAACTTTATGGGCCGAGTTGCGTCTGTACAGATTTGAGGACTTGTCAACAGCTTCTGAGCTTCCGTGGCTTGGTGCACTCAGCCACAAGCAGCTTCTCTTTGTGTCCCTGGCTGTTTCAGGTCATCGTCCCATTTGATGTGGGAGTCTCCATCTAGAAACAGAAGGACAAAGGAGGATGTGTGGGGACCGTTAAAGGAGGGGCAGACTCGACCTGCTGTAGTTTCTAATCCTCCTATATCTTCCAGGGAGGTTTGACCTGCAGTTCTTCAGACTCCAAAAGAACCTCAGAGTCTGTCTTGGTATCTTCCCCAATGACCCCAATGGAGACAGAATGAGTCATTGTCCCTAAACCCAATTGTGCTGGTGTGCCCCCAAGGAGAAAGCAAAGCAGATTCTCACCACCTAAGAGTCTGCTCACAGCTTCTTGTAATCAACTTCTGTGGAATGAAAAGTTGCAGTGGCTAATTGAGGAGCTTTTTCCATTAAGGGATATGTCATACATATTCTAACATTGTAATCATTACAGAAAAATGCAAGAGGGGCACATTTCATTTTGGACTAGATGCTTGCGAATAATTTGGAGACTGGGCAACCCATTGAATATCCTGATGGATTTTTATTTGACCAGGTGTTCACTTTGCTTCCTGCTTAGCTCTCTGTCAGCAAAGAGCTCCTGTACACGTGGGCTTGCATGAGGAGGACCATATGGTGGACCTTGCCTTCCTTTCAATCAGCATGCTCACATTTGCACTCGGCCTCTGCTGGGATGGTAAAGAGGAGACTCCTGCCCAGAGATTCTGCTTGGTGAATGCAGAATTTGCTTTTTTGCGTGTGTCAGAGACTTTATTATTATTATTTTATTTTCAGTAAATAAATCAAGAGTACCAGCTTGAGTCATTTATTTGCACACCGAAGTTCCAGGATGTGCTACAAATACGACTTCTGTCAATATGAATAAACCTTCTGGGGAAAAGGAATACTGATACACAAGACCTTAAGATGACTGTTGTTTTATGTGTGTGGCTAACTGCTAGCATTCTCTAGACTTTATAGAAGAGAAAGGGCACACGAGTCTATTTTTGATGCTGTGTCCAAGTCTCTGTTAAAGACTTTTTGTTTCACAAATAAGCCTAAGCTCTTTCTAGATGTAATTTTACTATAGACGTTAGAACTATAAATATTTCTTTTCCATTAGCTTTTTATATTTTTTAAGTGCAGTGACTTATGTTCACAAACACAGGTTTGTATTGATATCCACATAAAACCATTGATCTGAAAACTGCCTTGCATCGGAGAAAAACTGATAGCATTAAAATTAAATGCATCGTTAGAACAATTTACAGTTAATACAGACAAACTGACTCAAAAGAAAACAGAATTTTAAATAATGTAAAGACTTCTGAGTTTCAAACTTGAGAGGTTTCTAGGTCCCTGGGCTCCAATCTGTTTTTGTTGCAAATGTGTGGTTCATCTGAAATCACGTTATTGTTGCCATTTGTCATGTAAACACACCAACTTACAAGTTTGTCTTTCTGGAATTTTCTGAAAAAGTTATAAAGATTTTAGATTCCCCATTTGGACAGACTATATATATATATTACAACTATAATTCTACATACAGAAAAAAAAAGAGTGAAAATGAAAGCAGTATAATAATAATAATTATTAAAGTAATTCAGTATTGGAGTCTTGATTCATTTATAACTGAACAAAAAAAAAAATCATATCCCCCCCAGATAAGTAACTTTTTCTTAAGCTATGAGACTTTTTGTTTCATACCTCTCTACTTCCCTTATTTAAGATGTACCTATTTTAATACATGCCTAAGAATAATATTTCATTGCAAAAGTCCTACAATATTTATTCCCAAGTGGACGGTGTAACCAGCCTATACCCCATATCTTCATTTTTCCTTTAGTCAACACTCCAAATATACACCATATTGGTAATTTGTGTTCCTTAAAGCCCAGAAAAACCCATGTCTTTTAAATATTTTTTCGAAAATTCATATATGAATATAATGTGCTTTGGTCAAACCCAGCCTCTATGTCTGCCCCCCAATTCCTCCTGTGTCTGGCCCCCACAACACACCATTTGTATTGCTATCTTCATGTACTCTCTTTAAACCCACCTAGACCACACAGTACTACCAGTGTACACATAGGTTCAGGGCCATCTACTGGGGCATGAACAGCCTCTTGTGGGTTGCATCCCTGAAAGAATTGCCATTTCTTCCTCTAGCACCTGTCTTTTGTTAGTAGCTCCTCAACCACAGATGGGACTTTGTAGGTCCCTACCCCTGTCCAGGCTGAGATTTTGGTAGTTTGATCTTGTGTTTCACCTGTTTTCTGATTGTGCATGTTAAACGTCATCAATAAAATTAAAAATAGCACCTTCAATTGACAAATTTTTGTTATATATGTGTTTTATATATATATATATACATATATATATATGTATAAGAACACCCCCTTTTCTCTTTTGTGGCACCTGTCACCACCATACATTATTTTCTCTTTCATCAGCAGCCTGTAAATGGCAAAATAACATTTCTTTGCTTTCTTTGCCCTTGTGTGTTAGAACCCAGGGTAGTGTCTGACATACTGTAGATACTCAAGAAATAGGTGCAGAGAATGAGTGAGTGAATAATGAATGAATGAATGAATGAATGAATGATAGACCCTCATAAGAATCAATTAAAATTTATCTGGTTCAATCCCTTCTTTACACGGATGTGCAAACATAGCGGAGGAGCAGTCTGTTAAATTGATTGACTGTCTGTTCATTACACATTCTTCTTGTTCATTCACCCAATATGTATTAAAGGTCTAGTAAACACCAAGAATAATGTTAACGGATACTGGTACTAGAAGAAAGTAAAGCAAAGATCTCACAGATCAGTGATCATAGGGGAAAATAATAGTGCTAGATGTTTTATTCCTTGTGGAGAGAAAATATGGGAAACTCTTAGAAGGTGTGCGGTATGTAAATTGATTATGGAAATAGTAGGAAGAGACAAGAAGTGATGAGTCTCCAAAGGCTTATGGATAGCATATGACATGGCCATCTCCTAAGCTAGGAACAAAATAATGCATTGTGCTGCTTAGAGTATAGTCTCAGAGCAAGTACTTAAGTACAAATTCTAGATCTAGAACTTTAGGCAACTTCTTATTTTGGGTTCCTTATAAATTAAACAAAACAATAGTACTTGCTTTATTCAATAGTCTCGCAAGTGGTGAGTAGGCAAACTGCAATTGTGCCATTTACCTGGCACCATAGTAGCCAAAGTTATTGACTATGTTATTATTGCTATAATTTGTTAAGAGTTGGAGTTTGTCTGGTGACCTCATAAAGAAATTGCATTTGAATTTATTCTGAGTATTAAGATGGGTTTAAGCCAGAGAGCAAAATTCTATTTAACTTTAAGAGGAAAGAATTTCTAGATTACCAAATAGATGAGTGACTATAATAAAGACTGGATTTTTAAAAAATCAGCCCAGTATTGCAGACTTGTTAGAGGGTGTGGTTTGACATTGATATTGGAGATGGGGAGTTGGAAGAACCATTTGGAGAAATAATTCAGAGGGATAAGGGGAATGATAGAGGAAGGCAAGGGGAAGAATAGGGGAAGGGTAGGGAAAGGATCCCCAGGTTACTAGCTCAGACAACTGTGCTTAAGAGAAGTTAGCAACTGACAGTTACATATAAGAAAGTAATGTGCTTAGGGATTGTATAACACTGACTGTCTCTACCTTTACCCAGATCCATGTTGACGTCACAACCACATGAAGGCTGTGTGCACTGCAGAGACACTGGGCCTCAGTGTGGGTATGCTCTCCTCATGCTGGGGCAGCAATGAGCCTTATGTCCCATCCAGCTAGAGCCTATCACGATTGGGAACAACTGGCATCCGTTAGTATCCTGTTGCTAAGCTGTGATGTTCTGTAGGTAGCAGCATCTTTCTACCTTTAGCTTAGATCATCTTCAGCTTATGATGCATTCATCACGGCATTATTGCAATTTAGGGAGCATCTGAGTTAGGCAGAAGTTACTCAAGAGTGTGGCCCATGGACCCATAGCATCAACATATCTCCGAATATTCCATTCCAGACTTTTGGAATCAAAATCTACACTTTAGCAGGACCATCAGGCAATGAACACCCATGTTGCAGCTAGAAAACTTGAGACTAGAGAGTTATCCACAAATATCATCTACCACCAGGTCCAGTCCCCTGTTTTATACAATCTGAGCTAAGATTTATTTTTGTTACATTTAAATCCCGCAAAGTTTTCATCATACATAAAGTTATGTGAGATTCATGTGCAGTGAGATGGCACATTCTTCTAACTCCAGTTACTCAGGAAGCCAAGACAGAAGAATCACAAGTTTGAGACCAGCCTAGGCAACTTAGTAAGAGCTTGTCTCAACATTTAAAAGAAAGAAAATAGAAAACAACTTAAATAAAATTAAAAAAGGGGTGATAGGGAATGTTTTCCCTGTATGCCCCAGGCACCCTCAAAAATGAAATGAGTACAATAAGATGTTTCTAAACCCTTTGTTAAACTCATACGTATGTATGTACACATATGGATATATACATGGCATTCATGTATCAGTGTCCATGAACAAGGTTTTGCTGGTACACAGGCCTAGCTTGTGACCATTCTGATATTCTATATAGATTTGCTCTCATATGATGGCAGACTTAAGAAATATGGTGCACCAAGCTGAAGAGATTTGGTGCTTGGCTTTAAAACAAATGCTGGTTTCTGCCTGGAGAAATAATCTGGGAGCCAGGAAAACTAAGGTTCAGCCCTCATTTTGTTACTCATCACATGAGAAACTACTACTAAATCGTCTACTTAATTTTGTTCTACATAGAAAACAATTCTACATGCCTTCTCATCTTCCCAGTGGGGAAAAAACAACAAAGATTTATTCTAAACCCCAATGGGTCATAAGAATAGTGAGGAGTAAAGAATTTATACTCATTCCTAAACCTAAGATGTAATACGTGCCCAATATGTATTTAGCTGTTCTTCTTGATAAATAGAGGAGTCAGCTCCTGAGTGAGCTGTAGCCCACATCTTTTGCTTAGTTCTGTTTTTCATGGAGGCAGCCATTTCCTCATGTTGGTCTGACACTGTTGCCTCCATGCATAGGCTCTTTATGTTACCTTCATTCCTTCTGATGGCCAACTAGTCTGTTTTAGAGAAATAGGAAGCAATAAAGAAAATTGCTCTTTTACATCCGTAGTTAGGCCTCATGAATAATGATATTTATAACTAATAACCTACAATGTGGGGTAGATACTGGGGAGTAATTTATTTGGGGATTTTTATGTCATCATAATGAATTTGTTTGTTATTCATTATAACTCTACTTTCAAGGCATAAATCAAAGCTATTTTATATTCTGAACAGATGCTGTGAATTTCCAGAGGATTTTTTTAAGGTAAAGAATTATCATTTATTAATAAAATCACAATCCTTGGACAATTTGAGCACATTTAATAGCACCAATGAAGAGATCATTGCCATAGGTATTTCCTATTTTGAGAGAATGTTGCAAATAAACCATGTTGGTATTTAATACTTGAGACCTTGATTTAAATTTAAATTGAATGTAGATAAACATTTTGTTTGTCTACACAATTGAAGTATAACTTTTCCTCAAAAGGAAGATACTGCTTTGAGAAAAATGAATGGTACTTCCCTTCTTCAGCCATCATTTCTTAGTAGCTACACTGTGGTATCTCACCTAGCAAGCCCAGATAGCGACTAATGCTTAGTGAAGAGAGGAAGATGACAGCAAAGCTGAGGATTTATGTGTTGCTGTTTCCTGGCTGTGAATAGAGTATTTGGGCAAGGGTATTAAGCATCAGGTGATTCCCTGAAATCTTCAATTATTATAAATATTTTCTCTTACTACAGCCTTCATGGGTATGAAGACTGGGAAACTTACTTAGATTTATTATAGGTTGAGACTATTCAAAACAAACAAACAAAAAAATGAGTCAAGAAGGTGTCTTAGTGATGTGGCCTAAGTCTGGGAATTTCAGTTCTCAAAACCTATATAGTGGAAGGAGAGAACTGACTCCTACAAGTTGTTCTCCGACTTGCACCAGTGTGTGCATGTGCATGCCTGTGCATCTGCATGCATGCACACCCACCCTCCAACAGAGAATAAATATAATGTTTAAAATAAAATATAATTTAAAAGATTAAAGTATCATCCCTATATTGGTCTGAGTGAGAATGTCCCTTATAGGCTCAGGTATTTGAATATTTGGTCCCCAGTAGGTGGCACTTTTTGGGGAGGTCTAAGAGATGTGGCCTTTCTGGAGTGTGCCACTGGAGGTGAGCTTTGAGAGTCTAAAGACTTGAACCACTTCTACTTTGTTCTCTTTACTCCATGCTGTGGTTAAGGATGTAATCTCTCAGCTTCCTGCTCTGCCTCCATGCCTACTATTGTTTGGTCTGCCCTCCCCCCCCAGCCCCCTCTGCACCTATCATGGACTCCTATTCCTCTGGAACTATAAGCCCAAATACGTGCTTGCTTCAGGAAGTTTCCTTGGTCATGGTGTTTATCACAACAACAGAAAACTAACAACACAATGCCTAAATATGAAACAATCTACTTCTTCACAACTCTGCAGGGACAAACATACTTGTGTATTTTTTTCCACCCATTTTCTTGTTTCCATTTTGTATTTCCTCTTCGGAGCCAAATGCAAACCACACATTCATATTTCAGGTAGACATTACTAGAATTGTGCTACAATTAATATTGTAATATTGAGATTTCAAATTTTCATTCCGACTTCTTAAATGAAGCTCTCAGGCATTAAGTTGTATCATAACATGAACAAAGCCTCTTGGGTCGTTTTGAATGTGAAAGAGTATTTGTTAAATTAAGTTATAGATAGTACAAAAATGTCCAAAGAGTTTGAAGTTACTGCTGCATAAGACCGGTATATATTTGATTACTGACATATATCTGGGATAAAATAGAAGTAAATGAGAACTGTATTACTGCAGTTGGCATGATTAAGCCTCCAGAGCCAGCAAGCTAAGCTTATTTTCTGTGCTGTGGTTAGCATTGTAAGCCTTGCAACAAAGCTCTGCTACTTCTGGAAATTCTCTTCTAGACTAGAAATACCAACACATTAAGCGTTTGAAGATACAGTTTTGCTTGATTGAGAAAGACATGTAGAATCCATACATAACTTAAAATTTTAACCTGTAAAATTAGTTTACAAAGCATTAAAATGATTGTAAAAGGTTATATGGGTAAATGGTAATATAGGAAAGAAAGTCATATCTCAAAAGAAATTTAACTGTACGATGTTTTGTCTATTTGCTTGCTTGTTTTGCAGTGTTGAGCAACTTATGACTTCTCACATGCTAGGCAGATGCTCTACCACTGAACTACATCTTAGTGTTAACCAAAGAGTTCTTTCCTATTGGACAGTGTGTTTTTAGGAAGAATCTTAGTAGTAAAGGGTATGCTACTCTAATTTGAAGTGCCAATATCATATTTTATGCCTGGAATATTACTGTTTTTTTTTTCAGGTGACAATGTATCCCTGAATTTTTTTCTTGGCCTGTGAGCTTCTAATCTTGGCTGGAGGCATACTTTAACAGCTTCAGTCAATTATAACAATGACCACCATTTCTTTTGTTTTCAAGTATCATGCCAGTGAGCATCTCTAACAACGGCCTCTGAAAATTGAGATGAATCAACAGGTCAGGTAGTGTATGATTTCAGGCTCAATCTCAGTGATCTTTGACTGTTTGAGGCAATAAGACCATGGTCAATGCCTTTAAGATGTTGCCCCATAATTTAATGGTTTCCCAACTTGTACTGTGTGCCTGGGATATCAGAGAAAAGGAAAGGATTTGATCATCCTAATATCTGTATCAACACTTGAAGAATACGTAGTTTGTATAGTTAAGGCCAAACCAACATCACTGCATAATAAAGTTGTCTGATTCTGTAACTTGGTAATTCCTTGTGCTAGGTAGCTACTAAGAGGTTTGTTCAAAAGGGTCAGCAGGAAGTGATTTAGAAATGCTAGCTAGCTGCACTGCAATTACAGCAACTGAAAATCAGAGTTGACCAAACAGGTCTTTAGGAAGGAACTATCATATTTCTTTTATGCATGTAATGAGTGTATAACCAACACATTTAGCTTGTGACCTGCTTGGGAAAGCTTGTAATGGAAGAAAATATTTCCTAGCTCAGTTTAGTTTTGCTTACATCTCAACTTACTGCTTCTGGAAAGAAATCTAGACTCAGATGTTAAAATGAAATAATTTAGAGAGTACTTTAATATTTTCTAAGTATGCAGACATAGGGAAGGAACAAGATGTTGTCAATCAAATCCCCATATCAAATTTTAATGGGCTTCTGGGGACAGATGTCATCAGCACACAGAATCTATGTAGAGTATTATAATGGAGTAATCTCCATGAAGGGACTACTTAGAGATATGTGACCATATATTAAGAATAAATAGGCATATGGGAGATGGCAAGAGATTGGAAGAAACTGGAAGTCTTTAGCTCAAAATATACTGAGCATGAGATAAATGAAGACTAAGTTTAAGGGTTGTCCATATCCCCCATCCCCCAGAGCCCCTCTAATACTCCAAGTAAGGTCAGTGATATGCACCAATGGCCATATATATAGAATTTGAAAAGTTATTGGTACCAGATTTAAGCTCCATACAACTTAGATATGGCTCTGTGAGTTAACTCTTCTGGGACCAAAAGACAAGAGGAGGCATAGCCTTTCAAATGAGAGACCCGTGAAAATTGGAGTTATAGTCACAGAGCTTGGAAAGATGCTAGGGAGAGGTTCCTTAAGGATATTGTCCCAGAGTCAAGAGGACATGTGGAGTATGCCTTGATCCTTTCCAACCCTGTCTCTCGGTGTTTTGGTGAAACATCTTATTGGCTGTATCTAGCAAGAAGCCAGCATACAAGGGAGTTTGCCTGAGCTTGTACTTGGGTCTCCTAAGGGCAAAGAAGAAGAAAGAAGGAAAAATAATTGAGGTGGGGTCAGGGGAAAGAGGCAAGAAGAGGAAAAGTCATAAAAATCACGAGAACAAATCAGCATGGTGACCTGTTTTCTCATTCAAGCATTATACTATTATTATTAGGCATGTGTCCTTGTATGTATATGTGCAAGTATGCATGCATGTGGGTACATGGACACGTGCACATACATACCTGTAGAGACCAGAGGCTGCTGTCAGGTGTCTTCCTCAGTTGCTCCGCACCTGACTCTCACTGAAGCTGAAGAGGACTGATTCTGCTAGGCCGGTTATTCAGGGAGCCCTATGGACCCACATGTCTCTTGGCCTTCCAGCGCTGAGCTTCCCAGCAGTCCCACTGCTATTGGATTTCATGTGGATGGCAGGGATTTTAACTTAGGTTTTCGTTCTTGCATGGAAAGCACTTTAGCCATCACAGACATATCCCCAGCCCTTCATTCAGAGGTTTTAGAGGTACAATTTCATTTTCTGGACTTTCCTTTAGATATTACTGTGAGCCCGTGAGCAGGAGAGGTTCTTATAATGGTGTGTTATTTGATAAATACAAAGTAGTACAACATTTAAAGCCACATGGACTCCCAACATGGGTTTGTCCAACAGCATCACACAGAGCAATAATAAAAAACATAGTACTGCTAAGTCCAAGATGTCCCCACAGAGCAAACCACAGCAGAAAAGTGGCAGATAGGTCCACGGAGTGCAAGCAGAACCATTCTATCTACAAACTTAACAGATAAGCAGCTACTGTCTCACCTGAGTGTTCCTTTATAACTGTTCAGATATTTGCACACCAGTGATAAATGTATGTGAGCACCTGAGTTCTGAGCATTGTCTTGGAGATAATGGCTTTTCTAGTGGGACAGAGTGACAAGCACTCAGAGTTCACGAGGAGGAGCTAGGTGAGACACTACAAATATTCAAGTCAATAAGCTGAGGGTGTGAGCACAGAGATGGCTAGTTAGCCTCCCATTAAACTCAGACATAGAGTTTAGGGCGGTTTAGTTGTCAGTCATTCTTTCAGCTTCCTAGAGACCACCTTCCTGATATTGTACGGGCCCTGTTGTTCCTTAAAAGGGGTAATAGATATATATTTTGAGAGATGTGTGTTATTTTCAGTCTGGGTTTTATAAACAGAACGTCATATTAACCATCTGCCTTTTTCTATTTTTAAATCATTTTAACCATTTCCTTTCAAACTGAAAATGCTTTTATTGTGGAGAATTTCATATAATGTATTTTGGTTATATTGATCTTTACTTTTAAGAAACTATGATGTGTGGATAGGAAAGAAGTATTTTGTTTCCCACTTGTTTATGATCTCCATCTCTGTAGCCTCCTGTTGCAGATTTTTCCCTTTCGGGATTACTTCCTACTAAGAACGACCAGTGCACAGCTCCTTGAAGACTGATGTGGGCTCTGTTTGTGCTGTCTTTTTGTTTGGAATACCCTTCTGCTTCTAGACAATCATCCAACTTTGACTCTTCTTGCCTCAATCCCAGAATCCTTTGCTGCGAACCACTTGTCAATGTTCTGCATACTTCTATCTCATTTCTGTCACGTATCACAGCTAAATCTGTACATTTGACTCTACCTACTGGAGAGGCTTTCTCAGGTCAGGGAAAGCATCTAATTCTTTATAGTCTCTTTATAGAGTGCAGGCTCTAGCATCCAACATATCATCAATAAGTATTTGTCAAACTGAACAATTGTATAATTGCAAATTTTTTCATTTTCCCAAAAGCCGAAAGAAGTATGCAATCCTCAAGGTAGCCCTGGTGTCCTAGTTAAAACTTAGTCCAATGTGTAAAATTTAATTATCTCTCTCTGATTAATTGGCTCTTGAGATGACTTCTGGATTTTCCCTGTGCTTGGGGTAAAATTAGACTAGTGTCTACTTTCCCACTAAGCTACCTCAAAGAGAAAGTTGTACTTCATGTTAAGACTTAAAGGGCAGATGAGGTAATATCTTTTATATGAAGAACTAGGAGGAGAGAAACAGCCAGGTGATCATTTGGTACCAAGTTCCCAGCAGAGAAGATGGTAATGGTGTTGCTTATAACCAAACAAGGTTCTCATGTCCGTTCGATGTGGACCAAATAAGATTTCCAGCTTCTCTGTACAGCCCTGGCTGTCCTGGAGCTGGATTCATACACCAGGCTGGCCTTGAGCTCACAGCCATTTGCTGGCTTCTGTCTCCCAAGCACAGGGATTAAAGGAGTGCACCAACATACCCTGGCCCAAATAAAGTTCTTTTTTAATTAATTAAGTTATTCATTTCTTTACATCCCATCACAACTTTCCCTCCCTTCTGTCCTCCTAGTCCTTCCCTCTCATCACTCTGAGCCCCATCCACTCCTCCTGGTTCTTAACTATAAGATTCTATCCATTTTCCCCTAAGTCACCCCTCTAGAGGATGGCGATTTGAATCCCAGCCTCCCTAAGTGATACCCAGTGCCTTTTCTTTGTTGTTCCCAGATATGGTTCCACATTGAAAATAGCTTCACCATTATGGCATCACTTTTGCTTTTGTCTACCATTGCTGGCTCTCATATATAGCTGGATTAATGTTTTGTTTTGTTTTGTTTTTTTCCAAGACAGAGTTTCTCTATGTAGCCTTGGCTGTCCTGGACTCAATCTGTAGATCAGGCTGACCTTGAACTCACATAGATCCTCTTGCCTCTGTCTTGCAAGTTCTGGCATTAAAGGCGTGTGCCACCACCGCCTGGCTGTTTGGTCTTTCTTTAAAGGCCCTCTTGGGTACTGGGGAAATTATGTATCATTTTATGCGTCTGTAGACAGTTGTCTTTGGAGAGGCTGTCAGAGAGGAAGGGGCTTTGTGGAAGATGCCGGCAAAGAAATGCTAGAGACAGATGAGCTAGGGAATAGATATCTTTCCTCTGGGCAAGAAAACAGACTCTATTGTAGATACCTGTCTCAGGGAAGATTTATATTTGTTTTCTTAAAGATGTATGGAATATATACCTTTCTAGCTAGTGGAAGTGAAATCTACTTTGAGGCTATATCGATGAAGAGTCAATTTCCCAAAGGAAGGCTTGGGCATTGGACTTTTCCCTGCCCTGCCTTTCTAAATACCCAAGTGCTTTATACCTCACCAGACCTCGTCTATTTCAGTGGAGAGCATTTTTTTAAATGGGTTTCCATCTCGACTCAGCCACACTTTTAGTGCACAGTGAATGTCATTTGAATAATAGGCCTTATTTCTATGTGCTTTCTCCAGAATTGAGAGCAAGAAAAGAAAACAAGGCAGATTTGTAGGGTAGCTGCAAAGTGAAAAAAAACCCTGCATTTGAGTGAGTGATTGCTGTGATTATTTTCTGTCCCCACCTCTTGTGGATGCTTTCCTAGCTGTTTTGTGGATGGGGATGGGTGGCTCTTGCCCTTGAATTCACATCAGGCTGTGTCACTGAACCCAGTTGCACTTCATAATATAGATTTTAGGGAAAGAAAACATCTTGAGATTTGTAAAGTCTTAAAGATGCCAGGCAAAATGGAATCCATTTGCTTAAAATGGTCGGGAGTTTATTTACCGGATTAAGTGTGAAGTGTGTTGATAACAGATGGACGGAGTGATCACATGACATATTTAAATAGTCTAAGGATAACCTCCATGTCCTGGTCAATGTTCCTTCTCTCAATTAATGCCAGTGCTAATTAACTGGCACAAGTGTTCCTAGCCATATGGGGGATGTTGCTGAAAGCCGGCTGGCAGCCTATATCCAGCCTCTACCTGTATGTAATTTAATGCTGTTTCTAGAGCTTTGGGATGTCCATGATGGGACAGCCCAGGCCAGAGAAAGCCTATGGTTGTGAGCCTCATGTTGTTTTCCTTGTTTCTTTTGTGCGTATTATTCCACATGTGGTTAGAAAATGAGCATACACACACACACACACACACACACACACACACACACACACACTTCTGATGGGAAAGGAAAGCTGTCCTTTGTCTAGAAGCATGCCTAGGAGCATTGAGTTTCTGAGTGGTCAGTTGGGTGGCCTTTATTCTTCCTAATAATGGGCAGCTCATAAATGATGTTCACGGAAGCAGAGCCCTGCCATTGAGCTATCTTTGCCTCATGACTTGAAAAAAGAGGGAGAAAACTAGCTAAGGCAAGCACAGCGTAGTGTAGTTGGAGAGTTAGATGTTCAGTTTGTATCCAGCTGTGGTTCTCACAGGATGGAGGCAGTCTAGGCTAAGGAAAAGAACCAGGGATTTGGAATCTGATAAGTTTGAGGGAGACTCTCACCTTTGGTGGCTATCACCCTTTCTATCTTAAGTCCTCCCAAGGCTGTTTTGGGAAAGTGAGTTTACCTTCAACAATACTACCAGTGTTCCCAAAGCCATATCAAATAAGAATATAATTGAAGAATAGATCACTAAGTAGTTTATCATCAAAATGGAACACTTGAAAAATGGAAGAGGGATTAATTAGAATTCGTGAATAGCCACAGGTGCTGCAGTGTGCACAGGACAATGCATGACATCCATAAGAAAGACAATGTGCTCTCCAAATGCAACTTAAGACATTTCCTCAGGCGTTCAGCTACCAAGGGCTTTCTAGAGAGACACTGGAAAGGCCTCATTGCCTTAGAAAAATGTGGTACTGTGCACCCCTGTGTCCACATGAGCTGTAAAATGAGGGTTTTAGGACTTGATTCTCAGCTCTCTGGGAGAACATAATGCCTTTCATTGTCTCATTGTCCTCCTGGCCCCGTCCTTCTCTATCTACCTCTTCCATGTAGATATGACAGAAAACTGACATGGATATTATAACAGTTACCTGTCTCATTGCCATCACAAAATACTGGCAAAAGTAAGAGTTAACTGCGAGTCACAGTTAAAGTCAGAGAAATGGTGGTAAAAGGACCTTGAGGCCACTGGTGAATCGCATCTCCAGACAGGACGCAGGGAGTGATGAATGTTAGTGCTTGGTGCTAGCACACTCTCCCTTAGAGAGAACTCAGCCCATAGAACCTTACTGGCCTGTTTACGGTGGGTCTTTCCACCTCAATTAATCTAAACTAGATAATTCCTCAAAGGCATGCTGAGAAGCTCGTGTTTTCAGTGATTCTAGTTTGTATAAAAGTGACAATCAGTAGCAACCAAATCCCAGATGTTTAAAGCAAGAACTTGTATTTTTATATTCCCTTCTAAAATCTGAGTCCTTGGAAGGGACCATCGATGCCTTATTAACTTTGTCCCACTCCCGTGGTGGCTGTGACAGAATCCCTATTCAGTTACATTTGTTGGATGGATGAATAAGATCAAGAGCAAACGAAAACAGTCCTTCTAAAGCAAGGTTTTGCAAAGCAGAGTGAGGCTAAACTCTTGGCTGGTGACAATTCCGGAAGCACGAGAAGGCCACATTGTCTTTTCCAGTTTGAAACTTAAGCCAAGAGTAGCAAAACAGGAAGGCTCCTTGAGGGGGATGGACTGTCATTGCCCAGGGAGAAGTGTATCCTTCTGTCCTTCCTTGGCTTCCCTATTCCTAAAGGATTTCTGAGATGGAGGGGAAGCATAAATGGAGCCCAGTGCAGCAGGGAGGGAAAAACACATGTAATTTCCCCTGTGCCCACTTCCTCCCTCCCACACTGGCAATTACGTAGCTGCTCTCCTGGAGACTGCTCTAACATGCTGCCACATGCCCAGTGTACAAGAGAGAGAGAGAGATCAGAAACCTGGGAATTCCAGTTTTTACATTGGCCATGGGAAGAATGCGTGTTCTGCACACAGTGGCTGGGAAGTCACAGGAGCCACGTCTTCTCTTAGTAGCTGTTAGTTTCCTATCTGCACCGTGGGTGGTGAGACAGCACTAGGCAGTGGGCATGAGCAAACACCTTTAGGAGACTGTGGTAGTTCTCTGGGCAACAGATGGGCATGTACGCCTTGGGGTTATGCTGCTTGGTGTGAAATCCTAGTACTGCTACTTATTGGCAGTGCAAGTTTGAGCACTTTGGGCAGACCGATCCAATACTTTAAATCTCTATCCCTCTTACCCCATAGATGTGAAGATAGCTCTATCTACCCATCCGTAGGAATGTGAAGACAAAATGAGGTCATCCACGCACACGGCAGGCACGGGGCATTTTCAGTACTAAGTATTGCCTTCATTACTAGTGAGTTCTGAAGCTATCCTTTCATTAGACTAGACTCCCTCAGAGAAGTGATTAGTCCTGGTTGGATAGCACCAGGGAACTCAGGATGTAGGGAGAGAAGGTGTTCTGAGAACAACTTGTCACCCGAAGTACCTTATATACAGCAGTAGGCAAAGGTTGATTAGTACAAATTGGGTTTTGTACTAACCTGCCAGAGGCAGATTGAGCAGTTGGGCTCTGTGGGCTGAATTTCATTGTTATAAGGAAATATTTACACTGCAAGGGCTGTAAGGATAAGGAAATGCCATCCTTAAAGTAGTTAACCACAGCGACTATACTTTTATACACAGCCATGCTTCACGTGAAGATGACTTGGTCAACAACAGACAGCGTAGATAATGGTGAAGCCAGAACATTGTAATGAAAGTGAAAACTCCTACCACCTACAGTGTCCTAGCTATCTTGGCATCAGGGTACAATGCATTCCTCACACATTTGTGCTGTTGCTGGTGTCGACAAACTTGTGCTACCAGTCATACAGAAGCAGAGAACAATTATGCACCGCGAATGACACCTGATAATGACAACAGATGACCACACTGCCTGTTTGTGTATATAGTGTAGCATGCCTTCAATTATGACTTCAGAGTGTGCTCCTTCGTCTTGCTGAAAGTAATGTGCTGTAAAACAGTATTGTGCCCTGCAAGGTGATTGCCTCCTGCATCTTCTGTTCATCACTTTTTTGCTTGCACCATTTTCTCTTGAGCCTGATTTAATCTCATGTGGCTTTGCTCGTCGTGTTTCTAGGAACAGAACATATATATATATATATGTACATATGTGTGTGTGAGTGGGTACATGCATGTGTGTATTTATATCATATAGTCCATGTATAAAAGACTAAATCATCTATGTTTCAAACAATGATGAAAACATCTGCACATCTCTCTGAAACAAATCTGTGTTGAAACAACACATGGCTGGGTAGAATGGTTCTACCTTGCCATGAATGAAATATAGGTTTCTGAAAATGACTCCAAGAATTGAAGCTTGAAGCCCAAACTCAACTCTTGGTGAGTAGGGAAGCCAGAGAAAATAAAAAAGAAAGAGTAGCGGTCTCCCATGCTACGAGAGCAGGATTTATTCCTGCCCTCTTTTCTCTGCCGCCTGTCTGGGATTCGGTATCTTTGCAGTTCTCCCTACGGACATTATTCTACTGTCAAGTTCCTGGCACCCCAGAGTAGGAAAGAATCTTTCTCTACTTTGAGCTTGAGCTGGGCTCTGGGAAACCCTCCTGTCTGGGATTTGCGGCGGCAGCAAGGCCATTCTTCATGCTTGCGCAGCTTGGCAGCTTGGCCATTGCTAGGTACAGTCCAGCCTGCGCTTGCGATGAAGACAAAAGTGAGTTTCCCCTTTGTGACTCCACCAGAGGATCTCTCTCTGTCTCTCTCTCTCTCTCTCTCTCTCTCTCTCTGTGTGTCTCTGTCTCTGTCTCTCTCTCTCTCTGTCTCTCTGTCTCTCTGTCTCTCTCTGTCTCTCTCTCTCTCTCTCTCTCTCTCTCTCTGTGTGTCTCTGTCTCTGTCTCTCTCTCTCTCTGTCTCTCTGTCTCTCTGTCTTTCTCTGTCTCTCTCTCTCTGTCTCTCTGTCTCTCTGTCTCTCTCTCTCTGTCTCTCTGTCTCTCTCTCTGTCTCTCTGTCTCTCTCTCTCTCTGTCTGTCTCTCTGTCTCTCTCTCTCTCTGTCTCTCTGTCTCTCTCTCTGTCTCTGTCTCTCTGTCTCTCTGTCTCTCTCTCTCTCTCTCTCTCTCTTCTCTCTCTCTCTCTCTCTCTCTCTCTCTCTCTCTCTCTCTCTCTCTCTCTCTCTGAAAAGAGCTTCTTCTAACCTGGCTGGGCCTGGGCAAAGAGATTTCTTCCAGACTGAGTCAGCATTTGCCCTCACTGTTGGGCAAAATCTAATTTTAAATTCTACTGGGAGACCAGCTGGGTGCTCTGGGGTAGAGGGAGATGCATACCCGAGATGTGTCACCAAGGGGCTGAAACAAGAGTCTTTCCTTGTTCTCCACCCACCCACTCTCTCCAAGAGCACAGAAACTGCCCCCAAGGACACCCATTCGGAGTGAAAGCCATGGAGGGAGGGGACTCTTCCATGGAAGGAGGGAGGGTCCAACTGTCATTCTCTGTCCACCTCCAGCTGCTCTGGGTTGTGCCAGTTCTGAGTCTCCAGCCGCTTGTGACTCACGTTGCAAGTCACATGAAGCTGACCATCATGGCATGTGCGTCACTGGCACTGCAAACACAAACTCAGAAATCAGGTTAGGCTTCTTTTAGTCTTTTGTTCCCGTTTTGATGCGACGGGAGCAGATTAGGAATGGTTAATGAAGGTTTTATTATTGTTTAATCAGGAGTTTTTACAAAAACAAATGTGGGGATGTGGGGCAATAAAAAAGATCCAGGTATATATAAAGAGGCATAGAGCAGGCTGTGGGCTTATTACAGTAACATGCTACGAGGTTCTCTATCCCTGCGCTTCCCAGCAGACATCTTGCCTCCCACTCTGCCCTTCTGTAAGCCAGCTACATGGCCTCCCATTCTGTCCCCAGGATTGCTTCTTTTGGTATTGCTCATCAGTCACGTTGGATGTGTCTTTTACATTTTCTTAGCAAATATTTCTTCCCTGGTCTCCTTAGGTAGATTGTTAATTCTTTGGAGGCCAACAGTACCTTCTGAACCGTGGCCCATATTGTGAGTGTGCTTATGCATGTGTGTTTGTTATTTCCTGTGGCTAATCTTTTAAATAGGTATTATATAGTTATATAGACAGGCAAAATAAAAGTAAATAACTCTAAAAGTCTTAAAATATTGGTACTAGATATCTAAGTTTGATAAAGTTCTTTTTGTCCCTACAGCTCAACGATGATGATGATGATGATGATGATGGTGACGGCAGTGGTGGTGATGATGATGATATGACGATGATGACAAACAGGGTAGCATGTAGAAAGGGAGGGAGAGCAATATATAGAGAAATTATGTAGTGTGGTACCTAATAGTGTTCTCGCAGATGTGTACTCATTGCTTCCCATGAAGTAATCATCCTTATTTTAATAATGAGGAAACTGAAGCTCAGAGGTATGAAATGACTTGCTCTAGTTCATGAAGTTAATTTGTAACAGGAAGTGCTACACACAGCACTCAGCAGCATCCTAAGGCCTTCAAAGGCTGTTAGGTAGTGGTGATGAGTCATGCATGGTGTTGGAAGACCTAACACTGCATAGTATTGACTTCTGTCACAATGAAATACAGACAAGACATTTTAAAGAGCAAATACAGGTGATTTGTGCTCTATGGTATACAGGTAGCATCCTCTGGGGTTGGGGATAGTAACACATTTTACATATTCATCTCTCATACTTGCTCATGACTGTATTTGTCAGATAAACTTTGTATTTCAGAGCTGATTCATGTCTATGAAAAAGTGGTTAACAATAATACAGAGAATTCTCAAATGCCATTTGGTTACTTCTACCTAATTTATTGCCTTACATTATTGTTGCATTTGTGTCAGAATTAATGAACTAATACTGATACCGGTGACTGTTAACTAAGTTTTAATTTTAGGAGTCTGGACATACCACATTTGGGTGTCATGTCTTTTAGGATACTTTAAGCTCTGATAGCTTTTCAGATTTTGGTGGCAGTGATAGTTTTGAGAAATACTAGCCAAGTATCTCATAGAACATTCCTTGGTTGCAGTTTGTCTTATGCTAACTGACGGTTTAGAATGTAGTCATGGGTTTGGGGGAGGAGACTGTATAGGAGAATCTGGAGCTCCAGACCATATTCAGAATGTGTGTTATCAACATAAACTCTGATGGCAATAACCTTGGCTCTTTGGTCTGGTCATGGTGTCAGGTTTCTCAACTGTGAAGTTACTCCGTACCTTCAGTTTATTTTTGTGACCTTGTCTCTATTAGTGTGTCCTAATTATCCATAATGATAGGTTTCACTCCACCATCTTCATTAGTATATAATGTATCATATTTAATTCTCATTATCCTCTCCTTTTCCACTCCCACTAATTCCTTCTTCCCAACTAGTCCCTCTGTTCCCTCCTTTCTTTCTTCCTATTTCTTTCTTTCCTTCTGCTCTCTTTCCCTCCTTCCCTCCTCTCTCTCCAGTCCCTCTGTGTGTGTGTGTCTATCTCCTTCTCTAATAAGTTTTATTAGGATTATTTACAGCATCCCTAGTAAAGGACTATTTACAGGCACATAGGCTCTTGTAGCTACACTACTGAAGAAAATTTCTCTTCCCCCAAAACTGTTACTTGCCTATAGATCTATTCAAGGAGAGATGCAGTTTCATAAGCCCCTCCTCCCTCATTACCTGTCTGTGGTTCCAAGGGTGCCAGGGCTCATGGTCCTTTTTCTTTCCAATAATAAGATGCTGACAGGCTCAGTCTTGAATGGATCTTGTGGTGGTGCAGCAATGATATTATGCTCTCATGATAGTGTCATATGCAATGTTCCTTGAACCTTTTTGATGTACTCTTTAGTGATCACTACATACGATTCATAATTAACAGGTAGGGAATATTACCTGCAATGTCATATAGACATTCCTTACAAATATCTTTGAGGCATTCAAGGTTTTTTTTTTTCTTTAAAGTTAAACCCTTAATAAATTGGACCCAGCATGACCATCTTTACAAGCATCATTAAGTTCATATTAATAAATTAATTTATAGAAAATTAGAACCTATTTATACTCATGAGTATCAGTTTCTCTAAGCCAGAATAATGCTCTGTAGACACTACTGTCTTAAATAATTGATTTGATAGGCAAGTGATTTAGGTATTTAGTGCACCTACAATGAAAACAAACAGAGTTTTAAGTTCTATTTTGACTGAGAGATCAAGACTTAATTTTCTTATTTCAGAAGGAACCAAAATGGGGTTCACTAAGAAGGTGATTGAGCAAGTATTGTTGGGCCAAGCACTAGACTGAGGAATAGTTCCTACACCCAAGGAGTTTTCAGTCTAGGGATGAGCCAACATAGAAAACTCTCAATTATTCCTGCAACTTAAATAACACCTTCGATTCAAATTGTACTTACATTTATTCCATTAGCAATTCACAAAGTGCCTCCTTAGACTGTCTACATGACTTTTCATGCTGAAGAAAATCATGAAGATTGCTTTGGGTATTTTTGTAGTGCTAAAATTTATTTAACATGAAATTTAGAGACCTACAGAGATGGAGAGGTTATTGGTGCATGAAGGCACATGCAGTCCAAACAGAAATTGTTTATGTAAATATTGAACTCTGAACAGATCTTTCCTGAGGAAACCTGCCTTTGTGAGTTCACAGATGCCAAATGGGAGGTGATTATGAAAGAATTATGAATTCCAAGATGTAGTTTCACATGTGCCTAAGTTTGGATTCCCAGAGGGACCAATTTACTAATACCAAGTGAATGAGAGCTAAATGGGATATGGTAAAAATAGTGAGGTACAGGTTCAGTAAGTGTAGAAGTGAATTTTAAATAAATAACAGTAATGTTGGCATTCCAATGGTTGGGTTTTATTCTAAACTCTGAAATGGGTTGAACTTTATATATTAGATAGGAAAACATTCTGAGGGCACTGGTAGTAAAATCCGCATTTTGTTCAACCTGGCCATGGGGAATTGGTAAGAAATGGGATCATTTAGATATAGTGAAAATCTAAATATTGATACTAAGCCCTCTCCCACAGGGACATTTTTATGTTTCTTTGGTGACTTCAGTATTTATTCTGCTGCTTCCTTGCATGTGTCATGAATGAATTACTGGGAATGGACAAGGACTGTTTGAGAAAATTTTTTGATTGGCATGGCTAGAAGAGAAGTTGGAAAAACCACAAGGCTACCTTCTTTGTCCTTTGTAGATATGCACTGTCCTCTGCAAATGGAAATCCTACATTCTCTTGTTTTATGTAATGATCCTGTTGTGTGTTGTTGATTTTAAGAGCTAAAGACTTCTCAGCTAAAAGCAGGGAGGACAAAGAGCTCTGGCCAACCTCTGAAATGATGGTAGGTCTTAAGTCTCCAAATCCAATTAAAATCTTTCCTACTAGTGCAGGTAAGCAGGGAAGAGGAAGATATTAGAGCCATTCTTTATAATGTAATCGTAGTGGTGGGCAGTGCTGTGGCTGGGCTCTTATAGTGAGTTTCTAAAGCGATACTGTCCAGCAAGAACCCAGGGAAATAACCCATGGGAGGATGGATGGGTCTGAAGCCCACTTAGTGGTGACACTGTGCCCTGGGACTGTGCCTGACTCCCATAACGTTAGAACAGTCTTGAATCAGAATACGTGCTCCCAAAGCAGCAATGCATGCCCTCTGACATGGAAATCTGTCACCAGAGCCATTCTCCTTTCTAGTAGGAATACATGTGAGGTGGAACATACATCCTATCTGCAATGTTTGTAAGTCTCTTCAGGACCAAGGTTAAAGGCAGGCCACTGTTTCCATTTTAGAGATGGCCTGGAAATTCTTTGTTTGTTTGTTTGTTTTGAATCAGCAGCATATTAGATACAATTGGAGGGTGTCATGCTGTAAGCCAGAGGTTTGCAACCTTTCTTTCTTTCTTTTTTTTTTTTTTACTGAGAATTTTACTTCATTAGTAATTATGTCCTGTTTTAGTTTGTTGGGCACTTGTTGTAAACACATTTTTTTTTAATTTTTATTTTTGATTAATTTATTCTTGTTACATCTCAATGTTTATCCCATCCCTTGTATCCTCCCATTCTTCCCTCCCCCCCCATTTCCCCTTATTCCCCTGCCCTATGACTGTTCCTGAGGGGGATTACCTCCCCCTGTATATGCTCATAGGGTATCAAGTCTCTTCTTGGCAACCTGCTGTCCTTCCTCTGAGTGCCACCAGCTCTCCCCCTCCAGGGGATATGGTCAAATGTGAGGCACCATTCTAATCACAAGACCCTAATATAGCTCCTTATGCTGTGGTGACCCCCAACCATAAAATTATTTTCACAACTTCTTTGTAACTGTAATTTTGTTACCATTATGAAGTATAGTGTAAACATCTGACATGCAACCTCTGTAAAAGGGTTGTTAAACAACCCCCAGAGGGTCGGGACCCCCAGTTTGAGAATCTCTGCTCTGATCTATACATTGAACTTTGCCCCCTCTTATTAAGCAGCATAGATAGGTCATGGAAATCTCCTAGTGATTCAGAATTCTGCAGTTTAGAAACTTTAATTAAACATAACTGTGTACGTATGATTTTCATTAGCAGGACATATGTGTGAACGTCCTAGGACAGCTTTGCACAATTGCTTCTCTTCTTTCACCTTCATGTGGGTTTTGGGGATGGAAATCACGGTCAAACTCGGGTCATCAGGACTGTGCATCAAGTCCTGCTCAGACCATGACCTTTACAAAGGCCTCTGTTTGACAAACATTAGTATGGGAGTATCCCTAGGAAGTTACATTTTAGCCTGTGGATTGCAGAAACATCTTTATATCTGGCAATTCAAAGTTTATCTGTCTCCTACTGTGCCATAGAGTCTGCGTGGGAGTGATCTTAAGTCAGGATATTTAAGTAGCAAGCAAACAAGAAAGGCCTGGGAAATGTAGAATTGAGTCATTTGAGCTGGCTCTGTGAGGCCTCTGGCTATGTTGTCAAGAAGCTTGGAGAGGAAGGGTTGCGTATTACAGCTAACTACAGATATTGCATCCACTGTGCGGTTCACTTTCTTCTTTATTGGTGTCCTGTCACCGTCGTGTATTGCGTATTCTGACCATATGGTTGCAATGCAGTCAGGGTTATCCAGAGCGTGTTGCGGCAGTGAGGCAGTGAAGGGGAGAGGTCTTCTCATTTGGTTTCAATGAGTGACAGCCATATCTGTAGCATTTTTCTCAACTGGAATCTAGACTTTCTCTCCTTCCCCTTTTGACAATTGCCTGTTGAAGTCACATTAAAAAGATCCTATTTTCTTCATAAGTCTTCGATGGGATGTCACCCCCTTCTGGAATTTGGCAGAAGTTGGTAGAGGAACTGGCACATTCCCTTCCACATGCCTCTAGAGGTGGTTTTAAGCTGGAAGAGGAGGAAGTGAGCTTGCAGTGGCTCATCTGTTTATTGCTCTCAAGCACCTCATGACAGAGAGGGTATCTCTTTCACCTCTGTAGATGAGTGGTAGACTCATTACTAAATGAAGAAATACGCAAGCAATTTGCATAGGCTTTCTTAAATTGCTGATTGTATTTTAGCAATTTATATGTATGGGGGTTGTTGAGAACTTGGAGTTCCTGAGGAGATTCCAGGAATTATACAAGGTTGTCTGTAGAGGAGATACAAGGTTGGATATTTTTGAATCCGCGAAGTGTTTCTGTGGATGCTTGGGGGGGGGCGAGGTGTGGCGTGTACTAAACTAAGGAAGAGTCCTCCTCTGAGCACTGCATTGGGTTTGGAAGAAGAACCAGACTTAGAAGGTTCTTCCCTATAATTTTCTTACTAGTGTTATGTCCTTGAACCTCAGTGGTCTCTCATGTAAAGGCATGGTAATGTCACCTTCTTGTCGAATGTGGGAGAGTTAAACTATAGTATTATTTATTCAGCTGCCAGCAATGATGTTACTTATAATTATTTATGGTGGAATCATGACCTGAAGAGATCTCTGATGTCTAGCTCAGGGACATTTATTAGTGAGGTACTTCTAACTATCACCAATTTTCTTTTCTTTTTCCTCTTCTTCTTCTTCTTCTTTTTCTTCTTCTTCTTCTTCTTCTTCTTCTTCTTTCTTCTTCTTCTTCTTCTTCTTCTTCTTCTTTCTTCTTCTTCTTTCTTCTTCTTTGTTTTGTTTGTTTTGTTTTGTTTTGTTTTGGTTTTTTGGTTTTTCACGATAGGGTTTCTCTGTGTAGCCTTAACTGTCCTGGACTCGCTTTTGTAGACCAGGTTGGCCTTGAACTTTCAGCGATCCACCTGCCTCTGCCTCCCAAGTGCTGGGATTAAAGGCGTGCGACACCACTGCCTAGCCAACTATTACCAATTTTCAATTGAGGCAGAATTCATTCCCCAAAGACAGAGAAGCCCCTGAGGATCTCCAAGCACCATAGAATCCCAGGGTCCCAGTTGCTTCTGCAATGTGGTTTTGGATCCTTTATAAGGTCTATGCTTAAAGATGAAATGTAGCTGTTATTATCTCAAAAGTGTTCTTTGACCGAGAGGGTGAGAAGGTGAGATGCACATTTCCAAGTGTGTTTGTTGCATTTAAGCATTATCGCTGCCCATCTGTCAGTACATTAGTCTTTAATTTGGGCTGAGCCAATTCAGTATTTCAAAACAAACAAACATTTTGAGACAGCACTGAAAAATGCCATTATGAATTTTAATATGTTTACTATGCTTTATTTTGGAAGATTTTGATATGCAAAGTTCCTATTGAAATGCAGAGGAGGTTGCCACCATTGATTTGAGCACTAAAAATAAGATGTAGTCATGTTCTTTCTTCTTATTCTTTTTTCTTTCTTTTTTTCCTTATTTGAGTAATTGTACGGTAGAGAGCTAAATGACAAGGAAAACTGAATGCTAAAAAGCAACACTGGGTAAGCTGCCCAGGCCAGGCAATCATCACCATGGACCTCTTCCAGTCCCAAATAGCCTCACTGAGCATCTAAGCAAGCGCAGCTGTGGAGGCTTCTCCTGACACCAAGGGGGCGCTTGACAGGCAGCCACAGCCACCTCACAGCCATCTCACAGCCACCAAAGGCTGGTGCTTGCTGGGCAGGAGACAGTGGCTCCTGGCACCTCTTTCTTTCCCGCTATGATTATGATTTCCTAAAGGGGTGTGTGGTTTACTTCCGTGACTTTTTCATTTGCCTGACATTGAAGATTCTTGCCTAAACTTTCCCCTTTTCTCAGAGACCTCATCTTTTCTTTTTTTTTTTTTTTTTTTTTTTTTTTTTTTTTTTTTTTTATTAATTTATTCTTGTTACATCTCAATGTTTATCCCATCCCTTGTATCCTCCCATTCCTCCCCCCCATTTTCCCATTATTCCCCTCCCCTATGACTGTTCCTGAGGGGGATTACGTCCCCCTATATATTCTCATAGGGTATCAAGTCTCTTCTTGGCTACTTGCTGTCCTTCCTCTGAGTGCCACCAGGTCTCCCCCTCCAGGGGACATGGTCAAATGTGAGGCACCAGAGTATGTGAGAAAGTCGTATCACACTCTCCACTCAACTGTGGAGAATATTCTGACCATTGGCTAGATCTGGGAAGGGGTTTAAAGTTTACCTCCTGTATTGTCCTTGGCTGGTGCCTTAGTTTGAGCGGGACCCCTGGGCCCAAATCTGTCTATCATATTGTTCTACTTGTAGATTTCTAGGACCCTCTGGATCCTTTTATTTTGCTGTTCTCCCATGCGTCTCTCATTTAGAGTCCCAATAGGATGCCTTCCCTCTGTCCCAGTTTCCTGGTAAGTGAAGGCTTTCGTGGGACATGCCCCTTGGGCTAGTATGCAGATATAAGTGAGTATATACCATTTGATTCTTTCTGCTTCTGGGTTAACTCACTCATTATGATCATTTCTAGCTCAATCCATTTATCCACAAATTTCGGGAATTCCTTGTTTTTAATAGCTGAGTAGGTATTCCATAGTGTATATGTACCACAGTTTCTTTATCCACTCTTCTACTGAGGGACACTTAGGCTGTTTCCATGTTCTGGCTATTATGAATAAGGCTGCTATGAACATGGTTGAGCAAATTTTCTTGTTGTGTGCTGGAGCATCTTCTGGGTATATTCCAAGGAGTGGAATAGCTGGGTCTTGAGGAAGCCCTATTCCCATTTTTCTGAGATAGCACCAGATAGATTTCCAAAGTGGCTGTACTAGTTTGCATTCCCACCAGCAATGAAGGAGTGTTCCTCTCTCCCCACATCCTCGCCAGCATGTGGTGTCGCTTGAATTTTTGATCTTAGCCATTCTGATGGGTGTAAGATGGAATCTCAGAGTTGTTTTGATTTGCATTTCCCTGATGACTAAGGAGGTTGAGCATTTCTTTAAGTGTTTCTCAGCCATTTGATACTCCTCTGTTGAGAATTCTCTGTTTAGTTCCAAGCCCCATTTCTCAATTGGGTTATTCGGTTTGGTGGTGTTTAATTTCTTGAGTTCTTTATATATTTTGGATATTAGACCTTTGTCAGATGTAGGGTTGGTGAAGATTTTTTCCCAGTCTGTAGGCTGTCGCTTTGTTCTCTTGACAGTGTCTCCTGCCTTACAGAAGCTTCTCAGCCTCATGAGGTCCCATTTATTAATGGTTGACATTAAGGCCTGGGCCGTTGGTGTTCTGTTCAGGAAGTTGTCTCCTGTGCCAATATGTTCCAGGCTCTTTCCCACTTTTTCTTCTAAGTGAGTTAGTGTCTCTGGTTTTATGTTGAGGAGACCTCATCTTTTCAAAGGGCTTCCTTATTGCCTCTTCCGTGAAACACTCTTCTCTTGGCCTTAATGGCCTTGCCTTCCTGTATGTTGGGCATAAATTTTTATGCACTTTATCTTCAAGGAGGCCTTTCTAGCCATAGCTGCAGTCCGTCATTATCTTTTCTTCCTTAGCATTGCAGAATCCAGTCCATCCTTGAGAACCTTGATTTGCTGTCTCTGTAGCAAGTCACGTGAAGATACGTTTTTCTATGACTACCGTAATAACACACTAAGAGAATAATCATGTGACACAGGGGTCATTCAAAAACTACAAAGAGAGTGTAGCAAAATGAAAAAGGACCACTCCTTCTAAACTAAGAGGTGTCCTGTGAGGCCTGCCCATGTTTTCCAATAGTGGCTTTTCAAGGTACCCCAGAGAGGCTTTAACAGCCCTTTATTGGGATACTCAAAAGATGCTGAAAGGAAATATGATGTAAGATCGAAAAGCTACCCTAAACAAAACAAAAAAACAAGCAAACAAAAAACCAAAAACAAAACAAAACAGAAAAACAACCCAACAAAACTTCCTCATTTCTACTGTTTTTTTCTGTCTCTATGCAATTCTTCCACTTCCTCTGTGCACTCATTTCCCCCCCCCCCCCCCTGGTAATATCCCTGGAGCCTTGAGTCTGGATCTCATAGGACCATCTTAACTATTTCAAACTTCCCATGTGACCATAATAGATAGTTTCTCTTGGACTAGCCTCTGAGCCCAGTTGTGCTTATGCATATTTTTCTGACTTTGTAAAGTCCTATTGAGAAGAATGGGCTGTTTGTCAAGGGACTACCCTCTGGGACACGGTGCAAAGGGACTGATCCTAAATAATGAGAAGATGGATCATTGAATAGATTGTGATGATGAGGCAAAAAAGGCCAGCATTCTCCACCTCTCTCCTTCCTCATGGAGAAGTGAGAGGCAGGGAGGGTGTTTCTGCCCACAGATGTTGACTCTTTCAGACTAGCAGGGTGTGTGAGTTTAACAGTGTAATTGTGCTCACAGATTGACAAGCCAGTGTTACCTTCCTATGTTTCTAGAAGGAAGGATGGGTGGAAATGGTACTCGTTTTAGTAGGGCAAATTGTTAAAAGAAGTAAGGAGTGTCTGTATCTTGGGAATTATTTTTTTCTAGTAAAAAGAAGAAGGCATTTCTGGGCTAGGAAGCGGGACTCTTGGGTCAGATCCACACTTGTACCTCTGGCTGAGGGCCAAGTTTTGCTTTGGGCAGAAGGGAAGGAACTTTCTGCCCCAATTTCCTGACAGAGAACAGGGCAGTCGCACTTTTAAGGCATCTGCACATGCTGCATGGGAATATTTTGAAGATTAATCAGTGTCTTATGTTAGTGGGAGAAAACCATTAAATAAATGAAACATGGATTTCACTTGTAAAAGTACCGCAGAGACGGCAAAGGTAAGATAAATCAGAAGAAGCTGAAGCTACACAGGGACCACAGGGGCATTTAAATCATCTCGTAGTATCTCATATTCTCATTCATAGTCTCTCTCTCTCTCTCTCTCTCTCTCTCTCTCTCTCTCTCTCTCTCTCTCTCCCTCCCTCCCTTCCCTCCCTTCCTCCCTCTCTACCCCTCCCCTTTGCTCTTCATCTAACTAATTCTTGCCTTCTCCACACATGTAAAGAAGATATGGTTGGGAAAGTTACACAAATAAATGAGCATTGATGTTCCTGGCTTGTTGCTGTAGCAACTGTCCTTAATTGTACCCATCCTGGCTTCTGATCGTTTAGTGGCTTTGTACAGATGATCCTTCTCATTTTCAGATATTGTTAGAAGTTCATTCCTTGTGATGAGTTGGTTAGTGTTTTGGTTTTTCTTTTTTTTCATGTTTTGATAATAAACCTACTCCTTAGTTAATTTTTACATAATGTCTTGCCTGCTTTGGCCACAATCTTTTATTTTACTGTCCCACGGTAGACCTCTGTGTCAGGAGAATAGAACGTGAACTCCACTAAAGACTCATGTCCTGCCTTTGCCCCCTAATAACTATGATTTTAGGAAAGTTCCTTAACGTATCTATGTAAAGCACCAGTAATAGCCCTATCTACTATTTCATTTCCTATGCTGTCAAATATTATCTGAGAATTTAAATGGAAAGTTCTAGACATAAATAATTTATAATTTTTAAATGTTGTGTGGTTTAGAGAAGTGTAAAAATGTGAGCCTCCTTGTTTCTCCAACCTGAGCTGTGACTCATCCCTTACTGATCTCATACTAGATGTACCACCTGCTTTCTAAGCATGTAGCCACCTCAGGTATCAGGGTTACTGGAATCATAGTGATGGTCCATAGAGTTTGGTATTATCTATGGTTGAGATATCCCCCGGCGTCTTAGAGTATATCCTTCGCTGATGAGGAGGAATCAATACATAAGGATGTGGGGAGACTAGGCAGGAAATGGTTTAGAACATAGTACCTAGCACCCAGGAACAAATCAGTGCATAACTACTGCTAGTACAACATAGAAACGTGCTGGTGGGTCAGCTGTATTTACAGGATTGATGATGATATCAACTTATTTAAAATTAAACAAAAGTCATTAAACTTCATTCTGGATGTAGGCATGAGTTAATATGCAAGAGAGTCAATACAACATAGTCTCTCAATTAAATAAGTATGCTAAGCAGTCTTACATATTAAGAAGATAACATATGACTGTTTGTTTTAATGTCTTTTTCCAAAAATATAATCAAAGGACTGTTTATATGTAGGATCTATATATAACTACACATCTGCTTTTAATCCATCTTCTGAAAGTCTGGCTCTCTTTTACCCTAGGTCACCAGTTAAAGGGGCAAAATAGTTATGAACATGAGCTTTGAACTCAGGGAGCTGTGAATCCGAATTCTTTTTTATCTTAATTTCCTTTTTTTTTTTTTTTTTTTTTTTTTTTTTGGGCAGAGTTTCTCTATGTACCTCTGCTTGTCCTGGAACTCCTTATATAGACTAGACTGACCTCAAACTCAGAGATGCCCCTGCCTCTGCCTCCTAAGTACTAGAATTAAAGGTATGAGTCACTAGGCACAGCTGAGTTTGGTATCTTTTCTGGGCTTTATCAGAAGCACTGTCTACAAATATCACAAATTCCTGTTGTTCAACACTTCTATTGTCTGTGAAGGAGAGACACTAATGCCCCTTATGGCTTACCCTTATGATCCAAAGAGATGCTGTGTGCAGACCATCTGGGCACCCATAAGAAAGCAAATGTCCTATTCAGAAAGCCACATTGGAGGGACAGTATTTACAGTAATCCCAGTGGAGTCATGTGGAAGATGGTCCTGATCTAGATACTGGCTGCTACTAATGTGGCACTGTGATGGTCCACCTAGGAAAGGGACCTATGATCTGAAGACCATGGCCACTTGCTCTTTCTCTGCTAAGAACATCAGCAGAAACAAAACAGTCCAAACGATTATATTGCATATTATCTTGTATCTCGTGCCTCTTTGATTTCATTAATTTGTGTCAGAAAGGTTTTCCCGAATGCATCTTGTATTATGCAACCATCAGGCCTGTGACTTAGGAAACTTAGTAGGGGAAAGAGTAGACGTAATCTCTTCTTGCTGGATGTCCTGGTTGCCAGGGCTCAATCTGGCCAACCCCACCTGCCAGGCACGCGGGCATTGTGGGCAGCTTTTTCAGGAGGTGGAACCAGGACACCAGTAGTATTTTGCAAGCAGGATCCTTGGCTTAGCCTGTGGAGCAGAGAATGTGATCCCCAGCTGGGAGCCAAACCACAAGCATGTGAGCAGAGCCTCGAGCTTGGTCTCCACCCAAGTACATGTAGGGGAGTGGAAAAGACAGGGAACCTTTGTGAAATGCAGCTGCTCACATGCAGAGACCCTTCTGGCGGGTCTTGTGAGATCTTCCACCTTGGTCCAAAGGAGGAAATGCAGTGGTAGCTGTTTCCTGCTGACCCAGAATCCTCTCCATTAGAAAGAGCCTGTTTATCTACTTCCTAGAGTTCGATTCTTAGGCAACCCACTTTACCTAGATGTGTTTCAGTCTCTTCAGTTGGAACTCCTGATGACTGGGCTGCCCGGGTGGTGGTATCTAGCCAAGATGTGTTGTTCAGTTGCCGTGTGTGATGAATCTAGGCAATATGACCAACTTCTCCAGTGATACTGCACATTCAGTCTTAGGAGTTTAATTAATCAGCAGAGTCTCTGGGACCACTGCTAGCAGGAAGTTAAAGTCTTCATGAAGTCTCTCTGTCCTCAGGTCAGGGTTAATGTTATTTCAATGTTGTTTCAGGTAAGAACTGGTTGATTTTTCACAAGAAAGCTCCACGGAGTTTTAATTTGAGTGTATGTGTGTGTGTGTGTGTGTGTGTGTGTGTATGTGTGTGTGTGTGTGCATACGGAGGTCAGAGGGCAATGTTGGATGTCTTCAACCATTGCTCTCCACCTATGTTTTGAGACAGAGCCCCTTCTGAAACTATTTAGCAAGCCTCAGGGATTTTCCTGTTTTTCTGCCTTCCTAGAAGTGGGCTTGCACTTAAGCTGCCCCGTGTGACATTTTGTGCAGCTGCAGATGTGCCAGAAGCAGGTCCTCATGCTTGCACGTCAAGTGCGATACTGACTGAGCTATCTCCCAGCCACTGGAAGTATGTGACCTGCTGCCAAGGAATGATCACCGCATCCTCAGCTATTACCATGCAGTGTCACCTCAAACACTGATCCTTTCCAGCACAGCATGGTACAGGCTGGCTCCAGGCTTTGTGAGGCCTGTGTGGCTACAGCATCTACACAGAACCAATGATGTCACTTTACTTGGGCATGATGCTATCCTTTCTCTGATAACCATTAATATTCCCAAATCACTATGCGAAGACAGGCAGCACCCAGCCTTCCTCTTGTCAGCCATTGATGGTCCCACCCTTCTTCCAAATCCTCTTTTGCAACTTTCTTAGTAGAGACTTCTCCACTTAATATCAGGGCTCTGGCATGCCTGCTCATCAAGGGGGTACCTTTCATCTTTTCTTTTCATGAGGCTTCTTACACATTTTCCAATCTGCTCATCTCCCCCCCACCCGTGGGTATTACTTCATAGCAGAAGGCATTGAGAGACACTCTACATAGAATACATTGCTTCTTTCTTTGATAGAACTGGTGCTGTGGGCTTCAGAGTCACATAACTTGAGACTTGTGTCTCTCACTCCCAGCGTATGAGTGGTTAGTAGTACTGATACCCCGGGGCACATGAATGACTGGTATATATGGCAATGCCTTCTAAACAGAAAGACTCCATATAAAGTAAGCTGTTCTGATAACTACTAAGTGGTCAGAGATGATTAATGCATGCGGTGAAAGGAAAGGGTAACACTCATACATGCAGACGATCATAAGCTGTCTGAAACACTGTGCTCTGTAGCATCTCACAGCATGCCGGGGTGGTAGGCTACTTTCTGTAATATTAAATCATCATGCCTTTCATTCTCTCACTCATTTTCACATTAGTTTCTCTAGGCTCAGCTCCATGAGCTCTGAGCCAGCCTGCAGAGTGCAGGATATGACCCAACACATGAAACAATGGGAAAAGGCATCTGCAGATAGTCCTGAAAGCCAGGTAAAAAGAATGATTTTCATAGCTTAAGGATATGGAACACATACATCAAATTCTCAACCAACATTTTTAATGGAGATAAACAGAGACAGAGGCAAGGAATTTTAGGGATATCCCTGCATCCACCATCCCTGTCCACAATTGTTTCCTGTTCTAGCATTCTGCTTGTCGATTAGAAAGAGAATGGCCCCCACTTGACAAAATGTGCACACAGCTTTCAGACATTTTGGCACCAGAGTAATTGAGAAGAGACTCCAGGCAGAGGCTCCATTATGTCCCTCTGAGCCTTGCTTTCTCTTTGGGGTTTCCTCATTTTTAATCCCTCTGGAGGCTCTGCCTGAGGAAGGGTCTGCCAACCTAGCCATAAGAGCATCATCTCTCTTCTTTAAGCTCCAGTCTCATGTTAGCAGCCTGTAGCTACTGACTCCAGGCCCCAGGCCCCATGTACTGGAGACATTCTCTTCAGAGCCACTTGTTTTGGCTTTTGTCAGGGCCTCAGACTTGATGGAACACAATATCATGGAAACCTTGACATTACTCTCCCACTGGAATTCTCCTTTCTTAAGTTTCCCAGGATATCCCTGCCTCCTTAACTTATCTCTGGTAAATATCTCTAATGAATATGGACTTTATTTCTCATTAAAATTATTTTGTCAAAATATTCTTTTTCATTAAAATTAACTAGTTTCATTTTTTCCATTCCCTGCACTGAAAACAGAAATGTTCCATCATCCACTGCTTTTTGTGTAGTTGCTGTTTTCTAATCCTATATACATATGTATATTGTGAGTTTTTTCTTCTTCTTCCTCCTCCTTCTCTTCCTCCTCTTCCTCCTCCTTCATAAAACCATCTCTCTTTCCTAAAGGTTTGTATTAGCAGAATAAACCCTGGTTTTATTTTTCTTTCTGGTGCTTATTGGATGTTAGGAAAGTCACTGCTTGTCTTTCTAGGCTTTAGTCCTTAAACTGAGAGGAGTGGTGTCACCTCCCATAGGAAGGAGAGTAAACAGGGACATTCCCATCAAATGAGCTGCCCTTGGTCCCAGTGGAGCTATCCTGTGCCTTCACTTGTCTTCTCCTGTACTTAGATTTTTCTTGGAAATCTTTTGATGTATTGATCAGTGCCTCTAGCTTTTATTTATATATCTGTATGGCATTGTACTACTTGAGGTTTCCATTTGTTGATTACACGAATAGACTGCCTTCTTTTTAGTTCTTTCCCTTATGCCTGTGCTATTATAACTAGTTATTATTTTATCTATTTCTACAACATGCCTGACTTTGATCTCAGTCACTTCTTTTTAAGAAATCTGGCAGTTGTGTCTGGTTTTTCTCCAGTTTTGTGCTAGGACACCAGAACTATGCAAGGTGAAGTCACACGCTAGTAAGTGGTGCAGCCAGACATTGGACCTGGGTATATCCGACAGCAAAGATCATCACAGCTCCCCAGCGTTTCCACACCTATCACTTCCTCACGCTTGGCGTGCATCCCCTCTTTTTATCTTCATAACAGCCTTGTGAATTAAGTATTATTTTTCTATTTTACTGCAGAGGATAAAGCTTAGAAAAAGGCGTTAGGTAAGTACGCCAGAGGCACACAGCCAATAAATGTTCTCAAATCCAATGTCAGATGACCTCCTCCACTTCCTTTCTGCTCTCTGCTTTGTGAATGAACCAGTGAGTGAGTTGAATGGGTCACCTTCCTTCCTTCCTTCCTCTCTTCCTACTAGTCTTTGCTTTGTGTATTCTCCTTAAAAAATACTTGAGTCTACAAATAACATTAAAAAAAAAACCCTAAAACATATTGTAGGATTTTTTAAAAAAAAGTGGTGGTAGAGCGGGAATGCAGAAAGGCCACTCTACCAAAGCCAGTGTAGAACAACCTTCCACCCAGAGTGCCTGCTTTCTTCCCACGCTACACCAACCCCCCTTGCCTGCCCTTGCCTTGTGTCCTCTTGGCCAAGAGTCACATTCTTTCCCTACCTCTTCCAGCACAAACTCCCTTTGGGGGTCCGAGGTTTCCTGCTGTGGCACTTGGCATAACGTGCTACACACACATTTGCAAAACTAATCAAGTGTGGAAAGGGACACAGAGTCCCAACACTCCAAAGGTGGCAGCCACCACAGCTCTAAGTCCCTCTTTGCTAGCCCGAGAGGTGTGGATGTGCAGGTGACTCCCTGTAATTCAGCCTCAGTTGGCCTTTCCTCAGACTGTGGTGCAACAGAGGCCCTAGCAACGGAAAATGCCACTGTGCCACTGGACACTCCACGCGGTGGCATGTGCCGGCTGCCTCTGGGAGCCTTGCGTTCTAAGCCAGAGTTCAGCTGAAGGGCAGTAGCCAAGCCAGCAAGTCATGCGACTCTCATGTTGGTTAGTGTGTCACTTTGAACAGTTCTTATCTGATATTATTATGACTAACCCAGTGCTGACAGCATGGGACAGATTATAAGGGCCATGTGATGATTATTGAAGGCATCGCTGACTGAACTGTGTAGTTTACATTAACCCATTCTTTCCCAGAGCACAATCCCCATAGGAAATTGACCTCCCCCCCCCGCCCCCCCCCCCCCCCCCCCGAGAGCCTAGGTAGGGAAGAAAGAGAAGAGAAGCAGAAAAATTCCTTGAATCCTGAAGAGTCCCACTATTCCCATTTAAATGGCCTTTGGGCCACAGTTTAAATTTAATTTTTTAAAAAATAAGTAGTTAAGGTTGTTCATTTTTCAGAAGCTTTCTTTTCTTCTGCCTCTTACTGATAAAATGTTGTTGTGCCTTTGTTGTGGTTTAGGTTGATCTTTGTGAGACCACGGAAGTGAATGGCGGGCCTTGACAAAGAAATAGTCCTCAGCCTTGTCCCTAAATGTCAGTGCTGAGAGGGGCGTTACTCCCTACCATATGATTGGCATCTTAGATGGTGCAAAGGAAACAGAGGAATTGCTATTATTTATTATTTATATGGTGCCCCGAGTGCATCCGGAAAGGCACAATGGTAGGCAGCCCTGCAAAGACTATGCCATCAAAAATCACATTCGCTGTCACTCACGGGGCTGAGGAGGTTTTTGCTGTGTTTGAAGCCAGGTGCAATGATACAAATGGTCTTTACGTCCGAGTGAAAAGAAACTTCAAATCTGGTTTGGAGCCATGAAAATAAATAAAGCAGAGTGTCTCAGTGAAAATTCAGATGTTATCCTTGGAAGCTGTGCAGGGTGCTAACAGACAAATAAAGTGCCCTGGAGTGACAGACACTGGGGCTGGTAAACTTGTGAAAGGTGGTCTGCAGCCATGGTAGGGATGATTCTTTGATGAGCTCAGGGCCGCTTTAACACTCTGCTATAAAGTGGAACAATACTAATACCTTCCTCATAGGGCTATTAAAAAGATTTAATGAGAAGAACCTTGTAAAGACTTAGTCTGGGGCAAACGAGAGCTTAGTAAAAGGTGTCAGGTGTTAGCGTCCTCATTATTCTTGTTATTGTTATTATCTCTAGGAAAATGCTCCATAGAAGATGGCAGCAAAACTTGAATACTTGATTGAAATGTCATTTCTTGGAGGATTCAACCTTGGCGCTGTCTCAACCTTTTTCCATTGATGGCAAAGCCCACCCCACCCCAGCCCCACACACACTGAGTGCATCATTTTCTATCTACAAATAGCTTCTACTGATCCTGTTGGTGGCATCTAGCTGGGTTCCATGCTGACATAGTAGGACAGTATCACTTCCAGCAAAGACTGAGTAGGGGACCAGGAGTAGCTTTGAAGCAGTAGACCAGGGATAGCCTTAGCCTTGGCCCTGTTGTCCCAGGACATTCAGCTCTGCCTCCAAACTTGCACATGGGGTTCTATCACAAAGACTTATGGTTGACTTAGCCTACATCCTTAGATTGTGGTTTCAGGTTCATGTGCTCTGATGTTAGCTCAACCCGAGGAGTCCACCTTTCCATCTTGAAGAACTTATCCAAGCATTCTTTCTGCCACGCACAGCTCATGGTCTCATGCTGTGGGCACCACACCTTAGCATCGTTTTATGCACTGGTACTCTGTGCATTTCCCTGTTTGACAGCATTGAATCCAATTTGGGTGTTGTCTCCATTCATATAGTTAGTAAAACTGGTTGACTGCACAGAATAATTTTGCTGTCTCAGTTTCTCCACCAGAAATAAGTTTTTTCCCCTCTAAGGAAATGATATTAAGTATATATAGGAGCGCCAATCCATGTACCCCAAATCAGATAAACCACATTGGAGTTACTGGTCAGCTGAACCTCACCATTACAGCAGGGTCAGTTGTCAAAATACCTGAACACTAGATAGTAAATAGCTGTTAGGGAGGCTTTCTGAGTGTCTGCTCATATTGTCATCATGCCAGATACTCTTGGAACACCTTGGGCTGCTCCAAGTTCCAGGAAGTAAGAGATTCATCATTGTCATCGCGTAGTCCCTAGGCACACTTTGATTGGTTGTCTGTTTCTGTAGTGGTTGTTAGTTTTACACATGTTTGGTGGAGAGAACGTAATTCTGTTCCCCAAGTTGGGACCAAAGCTTTATAATGTGCTTTTCAGTTGAGGGACGTGAAAGACTTGGGTTGGATCCTGATTCCTTATCTCCTGGCTTATGTGGTATTGGATATGATAGTCTCGAGTCTTTAATTTATATGGATGGGGGTAGTCATGCCTAGACCTTGCAATAGCAGAGGCTGATGTAAGGATAAATTAATTCAGACATGTAAAACAATGAGGACAGTGTTTCAACATGACAGGCTCAGGAAAGATTGCTTATGTATATTATTAGAATGTTGGGTTAAATTCAAGCTCAAATTAGATTGGTTTTAAGAAAAGGTGAAACAGATCCAATTACCCTCTTCCCTTACTGCAAAACAAAACAAAGCAGAAAGAATAAACAAAGGAACCATGGACTTAGAAAAAAGCATGTAAACAGGAGGTTTTTATTTTACTGACATGATACCATAGATCTTCAAAATACCTATGTGTAAGATGTATGTGGCATTTGTTTTAAAAGACACAGCAGGCACTGAGTATTTATTATGTGCGTGGAAGGTGTCCAGATAAATAGCAGAGAGAAGTTCTGCTGTTGATGAGTTCATGTGAACGGGGAGGTAGAGGCACAGACCAGTTCCTCTAGCACACAGGGGCAGTAGTAGACTGAAGCATTATCTACTCTAAGAACTCTGAGTGGCAGGAGCTAATTTGGCCTCCAGGGCTCAATGATACCGCATGAAAAAAAAATTTTTTGTCCTGGATGATTCCTAGAGGAAAAAGAGTGATAGGTAAGGACAGGTGGCCCAGAAAGGATTTCTGCGAAACTTGAGGAAAAAGGCCTAGAAAAGAGATCGAGATGTTGGGCCGTCTTTAGAAAGTTGGGGACAGAGTGGAAGGAGATCGGACTATTAGAAAAAGGGTGAGGCCAGCTCAACGAAGGCCCCAAGACCAGGAGGGTTAGGAGGTCTTTAGGTCAATGTGGAGCCATGAACGTAATGTATGGCAAGGTGTTGTCTGGTCAGGGTTGTGATGTAGGGAGCTCATTTAGCTTGGATGAAGATGTAGATAATAGGAAAGGGAAGACAGCAAAGATTTAAGAATGATGAATTAGAGGCAGTGGCATTTTTGTGTGGCTGGATAGTGTTACCTCTTTCCAACTGATATAGAGAGATTGGATGAAGAAGCAGCTGGTGTCTGGGAGGACAGAAAGAGCCATTAAGGTGCGTTTTGTGGCCCCAGATCTTCAGGATGTTGGTGGTCAGCAGGCACCTGGCTCCAAGCCTGTGATGGGGTGGTTTGCATTAAAGATGTAGATGTTGGAGCCAAGGCTGCAGAGATACCAAGAAAGATTTGAATAGCCGTGAGATTCTTCAAGGAAGACAGAGTAGAACAAGTGAAGTGGGGAAAATATTGGACTTCAGGGGGACACTGGCAATTAAGGGACAAGACACTGGTAATCGAAAGAGGCTGGAAGGACAAACAGGAAAACAACAAATGATGAAAGCCAAATTCAGGCAGGTCAGGTAGACATACACAAATGCTCAGTCAGCACCAGCCCCTCCTCCATGCTTCTATGGTCACAGAGTGGAGTGGGTGTCAGTTTTTAATGGGAGCTGCCTTTAACTCAAAGGTTCTTTTGCAATCTCCCAATTTAAATCTCCTTTCTTCTTTCTTTTAACTAATGGATTTCACTGCAGGTAAACTACCTGGCACTAAACGGATCACCTCCTCCCTTTGCCTGTAGACTAAAATCAAGATAAAAAGTGGGACATAAAAGATGACTGTGCCCTTTCTCCTTGCCTCTCACCCCTTCCAATGAAAACTAGAGCCACAAAACCTGCTATTCGAGCCCTGGGCTGGAAGCTTGAGGTCAATTCTTCTTTTTAACTGAATCCATTCCATTTTCTCTCATCATCCTCCAGACATGTTCTTTTCATGGCCTTTCATATCATTTTATGAAATGTTTGTCCTAAATCTCTTTCATTTTGAGTGGCACTTATAAACCAGAGTCTAGCACTGAGCAGATGTATTCATTTAATAGTTTGCTTTGATGGCTCCTTTAAAAGGTTTTCTAATCTTTCTATTTTACCATTGGGTTTGGTGTTTTATGCTCTTATAGCAGGTGCATTGCCTTCATCAGATGTTTTCATTTTAAGCTGTTGACTTATAAACACATGGCCTGCAGGGATTGGTGCAGACAATTTATTCACTTACCGATTTACTCTCCTGCTCATTTTTTTTTTTTTTTTTTTTTTTTTTTTTGTATTTAGTTCAGGGAAATCTAGACTGATTGATAATGACAGTTCATTGGTAAAAGTGGCTCTTTCAGTGACCAAAATAAGTGTTTCCTCCAGTTGACAAAGAGTCAGTAAGAGATCACTCTCATATGTAGAGGATTTTGAGGAAAAGTTAATTAAAAAAAAAAGAAGAAAATGCTTTCATATTTAGTTTTCTTGCTCTGTGCTTTAGTAGGAGAAAATGGCACATTTATATTTCTGCTGAGGACGCTTGAAGGTTTGTGTTTTAAGCCCTTTCATTGTTCAGGTTGCTCGTGCTGTCAAAGACACAATGTGCTTTGCTTGAAGTTGGCATGTTCTGATCTTATACACCAGGCACACATCCACGCTTCTCTAAAAGATAAGACGCAGGGAGAGAGTGCCCTCTTTCTGCGTGGCGTTTGAAGGGGGACAAGGTAGGGGTGTTAGACCAAAACTGTGTGTGGACAGTAGAGCAGCTCTGTCCCTTGTGAACTCTGATGATTTGGAGGATAGGAATTTCAGCAAGCAATCCTATGAGTAAATAGGTCCTGCCTGGCTCTGGTGCTGCAAAGAAGTCTATGAATACGAAGGACTGTCCCAGAGCCTCTGATGTGGAGGCCTTTCTGAGAAACAACAGAAAGCCACAGACTTTACTTTTGGCTTTGGTTATGTGGATCCCTCTATGACCAGTCATTAAACTGTCCTTTCTCCAAACCCAGTATCTGAAAACATCTTGGGGCATCTCAGAAGAGGAAGAATCTGCCAACATGGAGAGTGAGGATGAGATGTTTAAGACTGCCTCGACTTGGTGGTGTCTAGTCTGTTTTGTAGCGTTATAAAGCACCTTTGATGGTCTACTCAGTCTTGTGTGAAAGATTCTCTTCCTCAAAAGCCGCGGTAGGTGACTCTGTATGCCTAGGTATCATTTCTACCTGTGCCCAGGAGAGGCCAGGACTGAGCCAGCAAGAAAACGGAATTGCCCTGGCTTCCTGGCTAAAGAAAGGGCCTCTCCTTAGTGAAAGACGGGAGTGTGGCCAGCCGTGGGAAGAGTGTGCCTGGCTGCTCTTCGTACTCTGCCCTGTGGTCTTTTCAAACAGGAAGACGAATCAAAACATGAAGAAACCATTGGACGTAGGAGTAAAGGAAAGGAAAGGAGGCTGACTGGTCATTTTTAAAGTGAACTTTTTTGAGACATGTTTTCTCTTGAAGAAAAGAAAACGATGGCTCTCTACCACTTCAGTAAATCAAATCAAAATCTCATTTCAGTGTAATGAAGAGCATGCTTGGAATTTCTTTCAAAATACATACAGGTCAGGGCCCTCACCCATTTCTAACTTTCTTCCTATTTCCCTCTTCTTATTTTTTTTGACAGTGCTTTGATAAGCCTTCTTTTCTAGCACCTATTTAATATATATATTAATATATATATATATATTTTTTCCCAGCAAACTACATTCCCTAAGGATTGAGAGGCATTGAAAAGTATTTCCGTGTTTATTTGCTGGTTTGCTTTCATCACTAGTGTCCCACAATGTTTTCATGAGCAAGTGGAGAGTTGGGCACCTCACATACTAGAGTAGGGATGTTTTTGAATGGGTGAATCCCAGTTTTCTCTTTGGGCCTCTACATACAGAAAACTGGTTGACTCAATGCCACCCATTAGTTTCCTGCCGCTCCCTCCCCTCCCCCCCCAACCAATATCTTCATTGGGAAGTCTGCTACTCTCCAAACCAGGTATGGACTCAGTTGTTAGCGTTAAGGAGCCTTTATATTCTTAAACAAAGCCAGCAAACCAACCAACCGTGGTACATGGAAGCACTGCTATTTTCAGAGGAAATACCCCTGCACTGAACAGCACCAGAGGGGTTAAAGGCAGTGAGTGAAATGAAAACCCAAAGCTCCTGGGAAAAAAGTCAAGAACCAGAAAATGCAATAGTTAGCTGATAAAATGTCTGCTTCAGTTTCAGCCAACTTCCTTGAACCTTGCCCCACTGCAGTGGCCCCCAGTTGAAGTGGCAAGGAGGTGTCAGTGATAAATCACCCTGCCATGAAACAGCACAAACGTTAGTAAATTGCGTGTGGAGGCCAGACTGGGCTCAGTAACGGTGCAGTCCCAGTAGCAAGCAGTCCTTCCCCCGGGAAGGGAGGGAGAGGAATACTTGTCCCTCCTTAGCCACGGGATGCCTTCTGTTCATTCATAGACGGAAAATGAGTTGGGAGGTTTTCACTGAAGCATTCCATTGTATCTGTCAGAAGTAAACCAAACAAATACTGAGAAAGCTGAAATGCTGGCAAAAGCCTCCTTCCTCAGCCTCAGAGGGTCAGAGGCTTACAGTGGACCACTGAAAACCAACTTGTGGTTTCTGACATTATAGAAGCATCAATAACAAAAAGTCCTCACAGAATAATAAAACTGCTCATTTTAAAACACAGCACAGAAAAGAAAAATTAGAGTAGAAGCTTAGCTATTATGTGGGATCATCTACTTCTCTGCTATTACTGGGGAAAGGAGTAAGGGTCCCTCGATAGTGATAGAAATTCAGGCCACACATAGGTGTGAACCCGCATATTTTGGGAAGAAAGTAGAGTTGCTTAAGAGATGTTCCTGTGTCAATGTGATGGGATGTCGAGGGCTCCCCCTCATCTTGTAGCTACCGAAGAAAAGAGATAGACTTTTCCCCAGCCAAACTCAATTTTAGATGGAGTGCCCCACAGCCACTCCTTTAAGGACTGATTCTAGCCAGCCTAGCATTTGTACCTCACTCTGAAGGATCTTTGGCGCTTGTGTACTCTGTGTATCCCATGTCCCCTATCAGACTGCAAATTCCATAAGGTCAAAATCCATCTCTGATTACCAAGGTGTCTTTCTTTGCTCTGCCCACCCTCTGGCAAAAGAAGGGCACGTTTCATGTGTGCTGTGCATGTTCCACAAGCACACGCAACACTAATGAATAATAAGAGTCCTCACTCCTGGGTTTCCTGACATTTTTAGTGCACTACTATAATTTAGGAACCAGCGATGACATTTGATTTAGGTGAATGCCTTATTTTGCTTTAAACCCTAGAATTATTTTTTCCTTTTCATATTGTACCTCTTTCTTTTCTTTTCATTTTTTTTTTTTTAATTTGAAAACTGACCCCCAAATAATTTCTTCTCCACCAACTGAATCTCAGAGTGTGCGCCCGACAAGCATCAGCTACCCTCTGTCTGCTCATTGTGCCATTTCCAATCCATTGTACGACAGCCTCTTAGGAAGAGTGCTTGGCTTGTGAGCCCTTCCCTCCACCCCTACACCTGCCTTGCCTGGTGGTATGGGAGCCTTTTCAGACCGTTCTGCAGTTGCCAGTGAAATGTCAAACAAGGTGGCATTCAGTGTGCCTGGGGGCCTCACGTGATGGGCTGCCTGGCACCCTGGTGCCTTCACATGTAAAGGCAGCCAACTCAAATCCCACGCCTGGCTCAGGCTGAGATCTGGAGAACCAGGAAGAAGCAGTATGTGAAATTACAAGGTGTTTCACCCACATGCCTTCTCTCTGTGGAAACTCTTAAGGGTGGTGAAGAATCTCTCTCATTCATTTGAATTCCTTTTCACACACCCCACCTACACACACACACACACACACACACACACACACACACACTTGGTTATCTGAGGACAAGTGCTGAGTTGTTTACTATTTTCTCAGGGTACAAAGTCTTGAAGAGTTTAATTGTGAATGTAATCTGAAGAATCAAAGTCAGCCTCATTCCTCAGAAGAATGGTGCAAGTGTGGGAGATAGAAATGGTTCACTCTACAGTGCTCAAGTTGTGGAGCCAACTCCCCCTGCTTCTCTCTTTCTCACAGTTGTGGGAACCCACTCTTTTCCCTTTTTCAAATTGTGGAAACCCACTCTTTTCTCTTTGAGGAAAGTGGTGGGTTAGGGTGTAGTGACAGCGGGACTGGCTTACTTATCCTTTCTATGGAAGAACTGGAGCCTCACCCTTTGGCTAGGTGCACACTTTCAGCTGGGTACTTGCTCTTTACTGAGGGCCAGGCCTGGTTGGGCCTGTAGTTGGTAATTCAGAGGAAGGGAATGCTGGTTAGGACAGGTTCCCTGTAGCTTGAACTGGTTTGAAGAATAGGAGGAACTTTTCTGCTTCCAAACAGGAGCCTGAATCATTTCAATATCAGGGCAAGCAGGAAGGAGGCATCTGGGAGCTGAGTGATAACCCTGTGGGGAGATAGGAAAGACCACATCAAAGAGTTACAGTGAAACTTCCCTTTACAATTTTATTTTCTGGGGGAAGGTTGGGTTTTAGGGAGATAGACTGAGGAAAGTGGAGAAAGAAAAGAGAAAAGCAAGATGAATAATTTCAGTGTTCTTTCTAGAAAAAAAAAGTAGGATTTCAGAGAAAAAAAATTCAGCTTTGCTTTGTCTGGGGCCTGGGCTTGAGGCCAATCACCCAGGGGCAGGAGGCTTGGCTTGCTCTCTCCTGAGGTTCAGCTCCCAGGCTGCATTTCCAGTCTGCCAGCCATGCTGTGTTGTGTGCAGTGGAGTAGTTTTGACCAACAGCATAAGTAGATTACCATTCTGAGGACTACTACATACAATGTGCCTTGGTTCCATTTTTGTCCTTTTAAAATTTCAATCAAGTTATAGTAGCCAGAGACACCATCCGTGGATAGGCTTTACCAGGCTCAGAGTGAGTCTATCACCAGCCCCGGAAGACTGCATCCCACTGGACAGAACTTCTCTAAACTTGATCTTAACCCGTAGCATTGTGGTTATGATGCTCCTTTGAACATTTTATGTTTTATCTTTTCAAATCAATGGTTTTCTTTTGACAGATTGGCATAGGATTTCTTTATGCATACTACTCTTCTTGAGGAATTAAAACTTACAGTCCCTCAAGTGATTTCGTTTACATTTGATCTTACTTGGACCTCCGAGGTCAAAGAGCCCATTGGCCCTTTGAATCTTTGCTCTTTTCTTAGCCTTTCACTGTCCTCTGGTTCAGCCTGCTTCCCTCTTCCTTCTCTGCATGAATATCCTGGCTTCCGTTGCAGCATCATACCTTGCTCTTTTATCAGCTTGAATCTTTGCAGTACTGTCTGGATTCTCCCCCATTGAATCCAAATCTTGAGTACTTTTTTTTCTCTCCCATTCTCTCCGTGTAGGTTCTGCTAAGATACTTTATCAGTGCATGGAAAGGGGAGAATGTTCTGTCAATAAAAATATTTTATTTAGGGCTCCCGACCAATCGGTGTAAGGGCCATCAGTCAAATCCTTTTTTCTTAATGGCTTGAAGCTCTAGGAAAGAACCAGTGTTCATGTATTGGGAGTTTAGAATAGGGAGTGAGCAAAAGCTGAGCTGCCTCTTAAGGGGATTTACAATTCACCTCATTTTAAAGGAAAACACCTCTCATTTCATGAGAGAGAGAGAGATTGAGACACACAGAGAGACAGAGAGAGAGAGACAGAGAGAGAGAGAGGCAGAGAGAGAGAGAAAGAGAGAGAGAGAGAGAGAGAGAGAGAGAGAGAGAGAGAGAGAGAGAGAGAGAGAGAGAGAGAGAGAGAGAGAGAGAGCCTCCCCAAACTCCAAGAGTCTGTTGAAACACCATGCTTTTCAAGCTATGAGGAGTCATTGAATGGTAGTTCTGTTTGGACCTCAGAGATTTTTTTATCAAGACATCTCTATTTCACGGGTAGGGAAATTCAAGCACAATATATTTGCATGACTTTTTTTTTTTTTTTAAATCAACATCCATACACATGGTAAAGAGAAAACGATCATATGTAACTAAGTGTTTTGGGTTGCAGGCAGGTCGGCTTCCCCATCCGTTCATAAGAATTGTGTTTGTTGGGGGACTTTCATGTTGCTATGGACGCTGGGTGCTATACATGCTACTTTAGAAAGAATGGCTTGTGAGGCTGACACTGTGATGGAGACTTATGGTTTGTTTCTGTGAATTAAAGACATTGGCAAATGGAGAAAGTAGAGAAGGGCGAGGCTTGATATGTAATCAGGTGCGAGATGGTGTGTAATGGAGAGGATAAGCCTCCATTATTCACCATGTTGGCCTGTGATTTATATAACAGATGGAGCCTAAAATAAGTCCTGAGGAGCCAGTACAATGGAGTTATGTAGCATGACCAGGAAAGGACAGAGAAGTAGGGTCAGCATGAAATAAATGGGACAGGAATAGCAGATATTAGACACTTTACCCACAATCTCTTCTTGACAGCTTATTCACCGAGTTCAGTATTTTTCTTGGAGTCAGTTTCTCACTGTCTATATCTGATACTCTTACACACACACACACACACACACACACACACACACACACACACACACACTTTCTGTTTGCCATTATGAAGTAAACAAAGCATCCAGGAGACAATGAAATTATTTGCTACTAACGTCCATAGTGGAATAAAAATTCCTTCTTGGGTAGAATGATGGAGTCCTAGCTTCATATTAGGAGATAAAAGTAATAAACTATCTTTGATATTCATAAGCAATATTTGTCATGGTGATCCACTCTTAAGAGGCCTGAGATATTTATGGATAGTCTACTTTGCATTTCAATTATTTTTTTTTTTTGTCATGTTGAACTTCCCCAAATCCAGCACTTACTGCAGTGCCTGAGAGATATTGGTCATGCAGTAAATATTTGTTGAATGAGTGAAACTCACAGAGAAGTTAATTGTAGCCTTGAAAAGGTGAAAGGCCAGAGTTTTATATGCTGAATCCGTCCAGCTCATGCTGGGACATGAGCCAGGGAGTAATATATCTGCAATAGATTTTCCATGCATAAACTCCCTTCTTCTGTAAAATTGGTATCAGCAGGGTCTTCTGGTTCCTGCCATGCGTGTTTGCTGTAAGTTGTAGCATTAATTAATAGAGAAAATTTATTGTTAAAAATACTAGCCCATCTAACTGACTTATTTTCATGTGTTTCCATATCCCACTCAGCTCTCATCTACCTCGAATAGTATGGCAGGATTTATTTACAGGGAAGAGATTGGTACTTTTTACTTCAGTTGTTAATCAACGACGTTGTAAAATACACGTGATCTGGGGGTTGGGTCTTATATTTCAACTTCTTCTGCACAAAAGAACGTTTCTTAAGTGTCTTCGCTTCTGTAGAATTTTATTGAAGTGAACGAGGTGTCATTCCCAGTCTCAAGGGTCTCTAGCTATAGAGAGACTGTGGAGCTGATCAATACAGCTACCATGCCTGCCACTTACAGCACGCGTCTCTTCCTTAGGACTAACTCAGTGAGCCCTTGTCGGCAGCATCTTTGATTTTTTTTTTTTTATATCTTCAATTTGGGGTCAGCAAAACCACATTTTATCTCTCATCCATTCCAGTTTTAAAATGGCTACTTGAAGTTCATTGTAAAAAATGAACTCTAAGTCCATAATAGACTCGATAGGAAAGGGCAGCAGTTGGTGAGCGATGACAGTCTGTGAGCAAAGGTGGGTGAGGTAGCCTGGGCAAAGCAAAAATACCATCTTTGCATCAAGAAACAGCTCCTGGAAATCGTTCTCAGTACCTTCTTCTCATTCTGATTCAGAAGTTTATAGGTTTTTGAACTCAGATGCAGACCACTACGTGTCATGTTTTTAAAATGACGCTGTGAGTATACTGAGATAGGTGCATCCCATCCGGGGGACATTACTGAAATAGTATAAGAGGTCATGTCTTGAAAGGTCAAGACGTTAACAACATCATCTGGATGTTTACCCTAGAAGTGTGGGCGATGACAACTACCATTTGCATATGACTTTGTAGTTGAAAAAGCACTTTCACAAACTGGAAGCAACCCAGCTGTGTATGAATGGCATGCTGGCTAAGTAAATCAAGGCATTTCATGCAACGGGAAACTAGCGGCCATTCTGTAGAATGCTTGCCAGCCTTGACTTGTCAATAGAACCCTCACAGTAAGTTTGAAAGGAAACAGGTGGAATAGTACTGCATCATGTGTGTCCAACTATTCAGAGATGACATTCTTACAAAAGCACACATTCATATGTTTGTGACATAGAAAGAATTCTGTAAGTTATAAAAAATAATATCCGTAGTTCATAACATCTCATCTTTGGAGTACAGAGGGATTTTTTTCTTATGTCTGTATTTCTGAATTTTATAAAAACCCCCTTGGCGAGTATATTCTATTTACATAAAAAGCAAACAAAATGATAAAGCCGACAATGGAAAACTTCAGCTTCTTTTATCCACTTAAGGTCACCTCATACTTAACACTAACCTGTGGAGAGTCATCCTTCATGTTTCTCAGATGACGGACCAGGAATTCAGATTTACTGGTAACCATTTTCCTCACACCCAGTCAGTGCTCTAGATGATTGGCACATAAAATTCATTTAATTTTCACGGCATACTTTGACGAAGGTACTAACATTATCCACAGTCTCAGATGGAAGTTCAAAGCACAGAGAGAGGCTATGTCAAATTTCAGAGGGTCACAAAGCTTCTAAGTGGCAGAGTTAGGACTTTAAGGTGGCTCTCGCATAACGGACTCCAGCGTTTGTAAGCTTCATCTCCATTATGGTGCTTGGTAGAAGGAGGAAGTGGTAACTTTGGATTTTGGGGTTTCTATCTGTTACTCATTGTACAGTGCATGTAATTTTTATTTGATGACCAGCATGGTTGTTGGGCGATAATCTCCTCACTCCAGTGTAACCTCACAGCCTGCAGTAACTTTTTGAAATAAAACTTCATGATATATTTCTTATGGAATTCTAATTGAGAATTGAATCTTCCTCCCATCTCCTCCCCTGCCCACACTCTCACTCTTTTGCTTCCTCAGCTCTTCCCTCCTCTTTCCTCCTTTCCTCCTCTCTCCTTCCCTCCCCCTCTCCCTACTCTGGCTCTTTCTTTATTTCTCACTTAGTATTTTTTAAAGCAACTATTCTAGGACCTTTTAATAAAGGAAGAAACAAACGTATAGAACTGTGTCCCTTTTAACTTTGTGTTTCAGAAGGATAAAAAGGAAATGACCAAAAGATACACTGGTGGATGCTGCTAAGAAAATATGGAAGGAACACAGAGAGATGCCAATGCCCAGGCACCAAGAATAGGGATGGCATGAATTTAGGAGCACAGGAAGTTTCTACTTCTTTCTGTTGTACTCAACAGAAAGGTATTTACTTAACCCAACACATTTTAGTTTTCATTTAAATTTCTGTGAAACTCAAAACTATACACAGAAGTTGGTTATAAAGTTCCAATGCATTCTGGGTATGTACAACATTAAATATTTTCTCATTTTAAGCAGATTCATCTGTTTTTTGGTGTGTGTGTGTGTGTGTGTGTGTGTGCTTACTTTTTTGTTTCTCATATTTAAGTTTATATGAAACCCCAACTTCCACTTTTATAGACAGTCACAAAACATTATTTTCCTCTTTTGTGTGTGGTACAGGTCATGGTATCCAAGGCCACATATACGCTAGGCAAGTGCTCTACCACTGAGCTATATCCCTGGGCCTATAATGTTGCTTATTTTTATGGTGCTGAGGATTGAACCTGAGGCCTTCCTCATGCTGTACAAGTGTTCTACCACTGACTTCTTTCCATAGTGCATAAGGGTACCATCTCGAGACAATCTAAAAACAAATGGAATTTATGTAAAGTTAGAAAATAAAGAAGGTACCCTATTCTTCAGTCCCAAGGATTCTCATATTTTTTTCACTCACATTGTCTCTTCTCCCCTTTTACTGATGCTTTAGGACATGATTGATTTATCCACATCCGCAGGTTAACACACAAGTGCGCTTTCTTAATATTCACTCCCAGGAAGGCTTAGATTTGGCTTTGTAAAATTGAAATGCTTTGTTTTCCCTTCAAGATACTAACATATTGGGCTTTGGTGTGGTTGTTCAGTCAGTAATGTGCTTTCCATGCAAGTAGGAATATCTAAATTGCGTCTCTAGCATCCTTGTAAAAATGTTCTACAATGCTAGGGATGGAGAGAAAGATTCAGGAAGATATCTGGAGCTTACTGGTCAACCAGTCAACATCAATCTCCAGATCCTAGTGGAGACCCTTTCTCACAACCTATAGTAGACAATCTCCTGAACAACAGTGCCCAAGGCTGACTTTTGGCCTCCACGATATGCACACATATCCCAGATACATGTAAAGATGCACACATATTTATGCATACCTGCAGCCAAAGATTTTTCTTATGATAGTACAACATTTGTTCTTTAGTTACCTTGACCTTTTGAAGAACTGTGAAACTTTCTAGGACTTACATGATACTTGGCAGGAGTCATGAATCTTAATAGATGTTGTAGTTTTCCAGAGTAATTAAAACTACAGTTATTTATAAGGCTTCATTTAAAAATTGCTGCAATATGTACTTGCTGCTAATTGATGGCAAATACGTACCATCTATCAATAATGCAGGATATTTTTGCCCACATCTCCTGTTGTAGAGCTAAAATTGTTTTCTTTAGCAATGAGAAGTCTAGAAGCAGTGTCTCAGACTACAACAGTGGCTGGGGTATAAAGGAAGATGGTGTTGGCTGACGTTCTGGTAGCTCAGAATGGATTCAGCCAAACTGAACAACAGTTAACATCATTATTCGAGTACACACAAAGGACAGATTCCAGATTTTAAAAATAAATCTGAAGGTATCTTATATTTTAACAACGCCGGTGCCTGGTTATTTGCCTTGTATCAGGTTTAGAGAAGGCACTCCAAACTCAGTCCAGTTGGTTGTATTCGAAATTACATTCTCAAGATTTTTGTCAAGTCTGGTACTTTTGTCTGCATATAGGGACAGGCTTTTGTAAGATTATGGGGGTCAGACAGTCCAAAATTGTGAGTGGTTGTCAATCTGTTTGCCCTCCCCCTCTAGATTTAAGGACAGGCATTAATTTCTGCTTCACCAGGTGCCAAACAGGTTGTTTTGTAGACAGTTGGAGCTCTGTGAGTGTTTGAATGGTAAATACATGAGTTTATATCTATCTGGTGGTCTTAGAGGAAAAGGTATGAAAATGCCAACCCAATTCTTTAGTGTACAAGAAGAACCAGCAAACAAATATGCAGAGCTTAGGAAAATACCTGGTATAATAACAAAGCAATGCTAAGAGCTAACCAGTATTAATAGTCCACAATGTACTTTATTTTTTGATTATTTCCAGAACAGAACATAGTGGTTGGCCAGTGTTGAGCTTTGTAATGACTTCCATTAAGAAATGAACGCTACAAGAGTAAAGATTTCTTTGCTAGAAGAAGTGAGGCATCTATTTCCTGGTCCTTCCCAGAATTCGTTGCCTGGCTTAACTCCAGTACATTCTACTGATATGATTGTGTATACACTTATCCACCTGCCCACATACTAACCTGCAAGTGCTCCAGAGGTGAGAATTTAATTCACACCCTCACAAGAAGGAGGGCAGTTCAATCTGAGGAGGGTGTAAGGTGTAAGATGCCCATCAGGGGAATGGACAGATGGACAGACTCATGTCTTTTCTGCATGCCTTTTGTTACTACCTTAGGAGAGAAACACTGAAGCTTGGGACATAGGCCCTAGGAAAGCCTGTCTCTCCTCTTTTCATAGCTAGAAAACTGTATTCCTTCCAACACTTGTTCACTTGCCACTGCTTTTATGATATAAGAACCTAGCTGTGGCTAACGCGATTCTCTTGTCTCAAGCTACAGTTCACTCGTGTTTCTGAAATCTTCTTTTGGAAAAAAAAAATTACATTAATACTTCTTTTCCTGAGGTTTTCGGCATTTCACCAGTTAATCTACTGAGAACAGGGTCTCCATGATGGTTGCCTCCTGTGCACACTCAGTATTGTGGGGTGTAGGTGGCGCATGTTTGCTGGGGCTGGGAAGACTACAGTGTATAGGGCCAATAGCCAGATAGGAAAAAAATCTGTTGGGGGTTTCACAGGTCAGCTCAGGCTAGAAACTCAAAGGATGTCTGTCTCACAAGACCCTTTCTCAAGGAAATGTCAGTTTTGCTCACAGGAGCCTCAGATGACTAGAGGCATTCTGACAACTGGTGGTAAATACTAATTCCATCTGTAGAATGCCTTCACGGCAGCATCTAAGCTGGTTTAATCAAACAAGGCACCATGAGCTTAGAGATACTAATGTATTAGATTAACTACCAGTGGTACCAGCTCTTGGTCTACATAGGAACTCTTCATAAAGCCCTAAGAAGTAGACACAACGACTCCTACTTTAGATGCAAGGAAACTGTCACATAGAGAACCTATCACATGTGGTGGCGACAGAGGTCAACATCAGAAATCAGGGCCGGAGTTCTGCGCTATCAGGCTGCATAGCCAGGATGCAGAAGCTCCTTTTGAAAATAAGATCTTCTTACCTCAAACTCTCCTTTGCTTGATCTTTTTGTTTTGTTTTGGTTTGGTTTGGTTTTTTCGAGACAGGGTTTCTCTGTGTAGCCTTGGCTGTCCTGGACTCGCTCTGTAGACCAGGCTGGCCTAGGACTCACAGTGATCCACCTGCCTCTGCCCCCTGAGTGCTGGGATTAAAGGTGTGCGCCACCACACCTGGCTGCGTCATCTTTTCTAATAGACTTTTTTATTTAAAATTTGGTTTATTGTGTCTAGAGAGATGGCTTAGTGGTTAAGAGAAAGTGCTTTTTTTTTTTTTTTTCAGAGGATGGGGTTCAGTTCCCAGCACCCACACAGCAGCTATCAACCATCTGTATCCCTACTTCCAGGTTTCAGACGCCCTCTTCTGGCCTCCATGAGCACTGCATGCAACTAGTGCAGGCAAAACACTTAAGACACGTAAAATAAAAGTAGCCAATCTTTGTGAAAGTCTCTAATAATGAGTGTCTCTCTAAAAAATTTCCAAATTAAGTTAGTGACTTTTTATGACTGAACATTTCTCTCCAATTTTTATGGTTATTCAGGTTGTAACCGGCCATGTTTGCCCGCAACAGGCAAATCCAGAATTGCTCTCAGGACCACACTTCATTACAACAGGCACTACTCTTCTTTTCTCTAGACATGGTAGCCAATTCTGTGATCTCAGCCTGGGCTACAGGGTGTAGCTCTATCTCCTCCACACCAAATAATATGAATACTTGCTTCTTAGTTTTAGCCATGAGAAGATGTTCTGTTAAATGTGTTGTATAACTTTGTGCCCATATTTAAGATTTGTATTAGACATATGATGAAGAATTAACAACACAGATATCATATTAAAAGTTCTCACCACATTAATGAAATTGAATTCATATTTAAAGCCACAATGTAATGCACTCTTAGATATGTATTTTTAGTGAAATTCACAGGCATTGCTGTAAATATTCTAGCCCTCAATCAATGCAGTTTTCTTCATCTAATTGATATGTTATTAAGCAGTTTATAAATATGTGTGAAATATTGTGATCATAATTTGATACATTTATTGTTTTTTATGTATTATGGCTCATTTTGATTCATCAATAATTAAAGCAGAGAGTCTTGAGACTTCTGGCTGGTTATGACCATCGGATAACCAGGAGAAGGTGGCATAATTTAATAATGTCATGGCTATGTTTGTGTAGCATGTCCATCATCTTAGGATTCTGGGTCAAACTGAAGCTCGTTTCTAGATTTCTATCTCCATAATATCCTAAATGCCTCATGGGCTAGACTACATTTTGTTTAGACTTATAAATAAGATTAGTAGACAATATCAATATCTGGGTCATTCAAACATGCAAAGTAGTTGATTTCACTGAGTATGCTAATATTTAGAATCATTTCACAGTAGGAGAAAGAGGAAGAATTTGTTCTGATTATAGCATCTCACCGTCCATCTCCTCTAGGCAGCCTGGGTTTCTCAAATGTTTGCATTCCTCTCCCAGTAGCTTTCTGACTCCTCTGTGCTTCCAGAATCAAAGATTCTATTGTTCCTGTTAAGACTGTGGGTTCCCTGAGACTAGGAGCTAGGTCTTGCTCAACTGCTAGCTTGAGTGCTTCCCAGAAGTTTGGGCAGTAAAAATCCAGGCCTTCAACAGGTGGTAGAGGGAGGTAGTCATTGGAGGTTGAGTGCCTGGCAGAGACATACACTGTGCAATGAGGCCACCCAGCACTTTCAGCATCTGTCTCCACCCGACAAAGAAGTGACAACAATGGGTTTCCTCCCATCCAGCACTATCTACAAAGGCTTTAGAACAGCAATGGAGCCATGATGGACATTATGAGTTAGGTTAGACACAGATATGCATTTCTGTTTCAAATGGCTCTCTGTTCCGTATCTCTGCTTGTCTGATGATTTTCTAATATTTTCTGGGTTAGAGATTGATTTCCACAGTGAGATCATATTAGTGCCTATAACCACCTCCTGGTTGAAAATCAAAAGTCCTCTCCCCCCCCACCCCACCCCACCCTCTCTCTCTCCCTCCCTCCCTCCCTCTCTTCCCCTCCCCTCCCCCTCCCTCTTCTATTTTTTTGTACTTCTCTTAATAGCAACCCCCAACCTTGTGCAAGTCGTCATTTGTCATCAGGACATTTGATTTTTCAGCCCCCTCAGTATTGAAGAGAAGTAACATTTACCAAATGTCTGCACGGTGCCAATCCAGTGTCTGTTACATTGCATACTCATGTGGACAGTGATATCTTCTCTATTTAAGTGCCTCAAACCATGCAGAGCTAGGGATCATCACAGCCTAGTTCTGCCTGACATGAGAGGGAAAGCTGTCTTCTCTGCTACCCTATTATCTGTCTTTCCTCTGTTGGGTCCTTCTGAGCTCTGTTCCTATCAGCTCACTGATAGCCATGTCATTTTCTAGGCAACCATGCCTTTTACAACCCCCGCCCCCTTTTCCCTGGATCTTTAGACCTTGTAGGAAAGGAGGCATGCATGGATGACTCAGGCTGTGGCAAGCCACTGCTGTTTTCCTTTACTTCTTTGTTGGTATCCACATGGGATTACTCAATAGCACACTAATCAAGTGATTGGGCGTCAACATTTTTGCTTTGAAATACTACTTGTTCTATTTGATCTTTTAAAGTAACCACTGATACAGCTGTTACGATGGAGATAACATCCCTGAACATCTGTACCTATGCATGATTTAGGAATAAACCTACTTTATATTTTGAATTACACATGGTTCAGATATCTATAAATATCTTTGTGGTGCTGGATATCTTTATGAGATTAATTAAATCTATTTTCGAGCCTTTAGCTGATCCCCACCCTTGCTCCTGCATCACATTCACTATTGTTGTATTGACGTGTGGGCATTCTGGCCGACTGAGTGTCCAGCTCTAAGACTATAGGAGCTTTCAAAAAGACACTCATAAAATCTTACACAAGCTTGGCACCTGGCATGGTGCTCGGCCATCTTTTGAGGCATATCACCACATTAGTTTGGAATTGTGTCCTAAGCATTTGCAGGTAAGTACAGTGCCACATATGTGGCTACACAAAAGAAATTTGTTTGTGTGTGTATGTGCGTGTGCGTGTGCGTGTGTGTGTGTGTGTGTGTGTGTGTGTGTGTGTGTGTTTGATATTGCAGTGGAGTCTTTTATTAAGAATGTTTGCCTTCATTGTAATTTTTTAGGGCAAATTTCATCTACCCTTGCAGGCAAGGTAACCCAAAGAGTTCATATTTACAGGCTAAGAATTCCCATTCTCTAAGCCTGAAAAACAGTTTTTTGAGTGTCAACATGACACCCATACATGAAAAAAAAAAAAAAAAAAACAAAAAAAAACCCACTTTACTTCTGACTTCTTGCCAAGCTACCCTCAAAACTCAAGTGTACCGAAACTATTCTATGAAGTTACTTTGAAGGTTTATAAGGTATTTTTGAACCACCATGGATTTGATCCTTTGATGTACGTCCCATTCTCAGTACATCTCACTCACTATATAGATGCAAATATTCTAAAATATGAAAACAATGTTCTGAATGCCAGAATTCTTCTTGGCTTCCAGCACTCCAGATAAGAGAGTTTGATCCTGTAGTAGGCAGAGGTCATGGGAGGGAGAAGGAAGTTCCTTCTGCCGCCTTTGACACGTCTAAAGTTACAGTCTGAGGCTATAAATAACGACAGCAGACATGGATTGAAGAGACAGATTCCTTGTGGCTACTTTTCCAAGCAGGATGGTATTTACCTTTCTGTCCCCGGCCCCCTTCCTAATGCTGGTGGGCTTTGAGAATGCTTAGGAAAGTTAGTGTATAAATCATGTGCATACCTTTTGTGAACAAGAAATTCACCTGCTTGGGGAAGTTTTATTTTTTAATTTTTAAAATGTTTCATCTTGGATGATTTGTCCTGTGAATGCATAAAAGGACACGGGGCACTCGAAAATGTGACATCACCACTGGTTTCCTCAGAGTTCCAGTGAGTGGAAATTTGCACTGCCTCTCCGCTCATATGTTTTCAAAAACTGCCACAGCTAGGCAGCAGTGAATTCAAACCTTGTTTTTAATTTTCCATTTTAAAATCATCAAGATCTTTTTTCATGCACATCTTTAGTGTTGAAAACTCACCTCTCTTCTGTGTCTGTTGATGACTTCTTGCTCCAAGCACTCCTTCTCCTTTCTCTGTGCAAAGGTAGCCAGGGGAGAACACGGCCATTGCCATTCATGTTTGATTTTTATCAGCACCAATCCCATGTGGAGTAAGAAGTACGGACATATATTTTAGTATAAATCTCCCCAAGTAAAGAGGGGAACAGAACTTGTTTGAACTAAACACCTCAAACCAGGAAGGAAAATGAGCACAATGTAGTGCCTACTACATGCCAAGAACCCGGAACATGGTTTCTATGACTCAGTAGGTATTTACTCATATTTTATGAGAAACTTGAGGCTTAGAGATTAGTTCAAGGGTTGTCATTGAGGTAGCATGGGCTGAGGGGAACTGTGTTCCTTTTGTGTCTCTGGTGCTTCTGGGTAGGTATGTGGTTGGGATCAGTGCAGCCAAACCATTTCATATTCATCTGATTCTGATACCAGTTTGAGGAGCTTCTTCTTAGTAGTATGATTTGTATATATGGAAAAGAATGATGGGTGTGAAGTTAGCTTACCGCTCCCAAAGCAACCAAGCTTCTTCTTTGAAAAGTTGTGTCTTTCACATCAGATCTCAAAATACTACAACTGAAAACACACTGCTTCCTTTTTTACTAAGTTACACTCCAGTTCATGCAGCTGGGGCTGTTAGGGGTGGTAGTGATAGTGACCGTGGGTTTTCAGATCCAGCTGGCACATGTATATAACCTAGGTTATCTTATCTTGCCTTTGCTCATGTAGGCAAAGAAGGCATGAGGCTATCTAATGTTTTCCCTTTCTGGGACATTTGCTTTGGTCTCACTGGGTGATGTATACCAGGTGCTTTGGGTCTTAGCTGCAAATGCTGTAAAGCTTAAGCCATAGTCTCCCAAACTGCTTTTTTGGGGCTAAGTGTGTTTAATGGTTTTGTTTGCTTGTTTGTTTTTCTGTCCTGGACTTTCTTTGTAGACCAGGCTGGCCTCGAACTCACAGCAATCCATCTGCCTCTGCCTCCAGAGTGCTGGGATTAAAGGTGTGCGCCACCACACCTACAGCTTCTCATATTTTAAAGACTAACATGAAGGATTTTGGGTAGCCCTAAATTTTGTGAAATTCCCATATTTGATTTCATTTCCAAACAGAGATGAAATATATATTGGAAGTTGATTCTGTTATTGATGGCCACAGGCAGCAGCGATGTCTGATTGTTAAGGCCTTTTCTAGATCATTGAAGATATTGAAGGCACTTCACTGAACAGGCTTGCAGGAGAGCGTATTCGTAGCATGAAAAACATCTTTGAGATGGTTTGCTATGTCGTTTAGATGTGTGTATTAGTCTGTCCAACATTTGGAGTCACCACCCATGAAAGGAGTCTTCATTTCATCAAAGGACATTATTCCAGTACCTTTCCTTTTGGGAGTACACTTCAATGGGCTGGATCAAACACCCCTCAGTTCACAGAAGAGGTTGATCTGTAAAGAAAGGTGCATTCCTTTAAGCGGTATTCAAGATCAAACTTGTAGACACTTGCAGTAAGACTTCCTTTAATCAAAGCAGGGTGCCATGTCCAGGCTATGTTCTTTGAATTCTGCATTTACCCAATTTCCCTGGCATTTTGGGTTCGTGTGTGCGATGACTTTACTTCCTTCCTCGACCCAAAGCTGTGGATTCCTTTGGATTCATGAGGCAATTTTAGATACCTAATTTATACAACTGTTGGGCAGAAACAAAAATGTTCTTTTTCCGCATAGCCTGCTCAAATGAGCAAGTAAGAGCGAAGCAACGCTTGGCAAGAGAATCAGGCCTTGCACATCCCATTTGCTTATTCTCAGGGAAATTTCTTAAACTTCTTAAAACTTCAGTGGACTTATCCTCCAAGTCAGCAAAACAAGAGTGCTCACTTCTATTGCTAGTGCAAGGATCAAATGGAAAAAGATCCACACAACTGTTCAGCATAGTGTTTGGTACACACTTCCCCAAAAAGCCAAACATTATTTCTTTGTTACTATTAAATTTACTGTAGTGCAAAGATCGGGAACTATGAACAAGGCAAAGAAACAAAGATGACTCAGTTGTTGGAGTGCCGTAGGATGAGTTCAGAGAAGCCGGGGGACCTTGCCTCATTTTCCATTCCTTAGACTTATTACAGCTGTAGGCTACCATGGAAACAGCTAGGATTAAGGTGGCATTACAGCATGCAGCATTCAATGAGCACCTCTGGGAAGAAAAGCCACGGCAGCTACATTCCACAAGTAGTTTTTAGATGAAACGGTTATTTGGGGGCAGAAGAGTGGATCGTAACTTCTGAATTTCTTGTCTCCTGCATTTAGTTGACTTCACTGAAACCTAGGACCAGAAGTTGAAACGAGTATTGTTTCTCTGTGATTGCTACATTTGTGGGCCGTTCCTTAAGGTTGTCAATAGTTATAGCCAGACTTTCCAAATGGGAAGCCACTCTTTACATGCCAGGGAGCGTGGCTTTCTGAAATAGATTCTGCAGCAGAAAAGAACTCCGAGTGTTTTCTGAGAAGGGCTGACCTCCTTTCATGCCACTTACTGTGAATTAAAGCTGCAAGGGAGAACTAGTTTGGGCATGTGGCATAGCACTTAGCGCTGCTGCTGCCAGGGAGCAAGATTTGTGTTTCTAAGGAGATACAGCAAGAAGGAGAATGCTTTAAGAGGCAGCGGGCTGTCAGAGTGTAAAAGTATCTATGCTGAGAAAGGGAAATAAAAGCTGAATTAAGTAATTTTATACACACGTTACAGGGTACCCTTGTGTTAGTAATTCCTAAATTTAAAAGCAAATACTTGTGACCACAAAGGGCTTAGCACATCTCAGCTGATCTAAGGTTGCAGACTCAAACTGGCTGTGATTGGTACTGACCTGAGACCTGCACGTGATTTTAAGATGCCCTGACTCTTGTCTGCTATTTTGTTGGCTTGTATTAATAACAGCTAACAAATGGTGACTTTGTCAAACAGAGGCTAGGGCGGCTACTTGACAAAGTATTCTGAATAAAGACAGGAGGAAAGTTCCGCGTCTAACAAGTAGGGTAGTTGAACAGAGCTCTCCCCAGCCTCTTTAAACACCGCAATCAACCTCTTTGCAAATGTTCCCTGTTTTTCTGGATGCCCTAGGATTGAACTGGATGAAGTCTCGCCACAGGATAGGAGTCACAGGGAGAGCACACCAAGGAAAAATTACAGTACTGCTATATTTACCTAGTGCCTCTGCACTAGGGTTTTATTTTCCACAGTTGGAAAGGGAACCACCTGTCTCAACTGCTGATGTCAGAGAGCTCCCTCGAGACTCGGTGCTGTTGGAAAGCACATGATACTGTACATATTTGCTCTTGCGTCCATATCTGGCTGAGGTCGGGTTTCAATTTTTTTTTTTTTGTATCCTATTGTGGAATTCATTGAGTAGTGACTCCCAGGTGCCCTCCCACGTCACTGTGCTTGTGTGAGTTAAAAAGTAGCCCGTGCAAGGCCCTGCTCTGAGTCCTCTCTTCACTGGCCGTAGGAGTGTTTGCACTGCAGCAGAGTGAGTGACATGGATGTTGGGGTTGTCATCCATGGATTCGCATTTGAAAGTGAGTAACAGGAGGCATTCTCTCCTCACCTTAAAGGCATTATGCTGTTTGTATGTAGGGATTTGCCCCATTTCTAATGAGGAGGATGATTTTTAAAAGTGATACCAGATCAGGAGATTTTATGTGCATGTTATTATTGTTGCCGTTGCTATTTTGCAGCAAGAGGATACGATCCTAAAGCATCGTGCATGGTAGTCAAGTACTTTCCCAGCAGGCTATAGCCCCGGCCCACGTGTGTTTCTTACTGAGGATGCAAAGACAGATTAAAATGCAGTACAGTGTTCTTCGCATGAGTATGAAGGAATTGTTGCAGAGCAAATGCAATCTGTTAAGACAGAATGACTGAAAATTATCAATGTGGATGCAAGGCAATAGAATGCATTTTTTGTTTTGTTTGGCTTTAGGGATTTTTTGGTTTAGACATGTTTAACTCAGCACTTCAGCTATTTGTGGCTGGAAAGAATTAGTAAATATAACTTCTTAAAGAGACGTGAGGGCCACTATATTGCATGACTCCGGGCGGGGGGGGGGGGGTACCATTCATGTCAAGCCAGAGACTCACAGTGAAGCTCTCCTTCTGACTGTCTGTACAGTCTCAGGAAATAGGATGCCATCATCATTACTCAAACATTGCATAAATGTAGAATTGCTACCCACAATTGCAGAAGGCCTGCCATTAGTGAAGTAGTTCATTACTTTAATAGCGCCATGAATCTGAATTTGAATATCTTTACCAACTTGCAAATTATACAGCTATTATACAAAAGAGGTAGGAAAAAGTCTGATGGTATGAATTCCATTCTTGGGCCACGTCAGATCAATGTCTTGGGGACCAGTCCCAGGCTTCTTAATTCCCAGACTTCCTATGATGTATAATTTCAATTAAATTTATGTCTGAAATGATGCTTGGCATCTTATGCTCAAGTCCTAAAAATAGAGTAAATACGATGGACCACGACCCCTCTGTTCATCTCATCTTTCCTCTAGTGTAGAATTTCCCTCTGAACCATTAAAAGTGTTATAATACATGATTGATATTAATTAGTTTTCTGTAAAGTACTGCGCTCCTTAACACGAACTCAACTAGAAATAAGTATAGTTCCATGAATTAAGGCTTTATTAGTTGAGAAGAATTGGGTGAAGGCACCTATGTGAAATTCTAAGTACAGACATCAAGTTGAGTTAATGCCAGCACTGCTCACGGATTAATTTGACTACTGAGTAAGAAAGAGTGGACCACAGCATAATTCTCTTTACTGAATCATGTTTGGCATCAAAAACTAAAGCTATATTATGGATGTAGCAACAGGTTTCTTTTCCTCTTGGAAGAAAAGGGCTAGGAGCATCTTACAAGTAAAAGAGAATGATAGATACCCTGTGAAAATGCAAAAGCTGTCTTCTGGAGAGCATTGCATGCTGTGTCTATCCTGCACTGTGTGTGCTTTGTGAGCTTTGGCCATCTTCTGCAACGAGTCAGAGCTTTATAATATTTCTACAGACCTAATTTCAGGATACTGGGTAAAATTTTCACATTTGCATTTCATTATTATGTATGTATTTTGAAAAAAAAAAAAAGGTGTGGAGCGGTGCTGAAAAGATTTATAGGCTTGCCCCAGGGATAGTGTTGAAGGGATTCCTAATGGTTTGGTGGAAGGATAGATTATGCAGCGTTTGATACAGGCCTATTCCAGCACTGAGCAGTGTTAAACTCTCCCTGGACTGATGGATGTGGCGCCCCCTGGAGTTGTGCAGTGATGCTGTGGCCTTGGTCTGCTGCTCCTTTTGATTCCTCAATTGCCTGCTCCCATAATTCACTGATTTTATTTTTCATCTTCGATATAACCTGAAGACGAAAGAAAGGATTTGCACTCTTCAAGAGGACTATTATGTGCATCACACATGTAGTTTAGATGTTTCTAGCAACTGCCTTTCAGGGCAAGTTTAATTTTAATAAGATCCTTCATTTAACACAGTGCATACAAAATATTTTACCAAAATGTAATATGTAAATTATTGGGGAGATATTTCACATTCCATTTTTCATAATGAGTTGGAAATCATAGGCACATTTTGTGGAATATCTCAGTTTTGAAAACCTAAGCTCACAACCTGGAAAACAAAGTACAGTAAGATACCTCTTGTGTCACTTTATCAATTTCAAAAGTAATTGGATGATTAACCAGAGATTTCCCACCTGTACGAATGCTGAGACAGTCAGGTTGATAACCTACTGGGGATAAAATTGACTTTCCATTGCATTGTTTTACTGCCCTGGCTTTGGTTTCCTTCTTGCCTTCTGTATGTGTTTCACCTGCCATTGTTTAAACCATGCCTCAAGGTTCTTGAGGCTCCCAAACTGGCAGACTCATGGTGCCTTGTCAGTTTTTATGCAACATATGGTTCTTTCTTACTATAAAACTTCTTGAAAGACTTTGGACTCAAATAATTTTCTGGCCTGCTTGCTGATTGGAAACAAACGTTCTCTTCAGAGGCAAAGCCAGGTTAGGTTTCCAAACCAAATATTTTAGTGCTTCTACCTTTTGTTAAAAATAAAAAGTACTAGAGCTGGTTTTTTTTTTTTTTTTTTTGATTGCTTGCTTTGTCTGCTTTGTTGTTGTTGTTGTTGTTGCTTTGCTTTGTTTTCTTTTTCTTTAGTTGAGCAAAGAACTCAATAGGCACTGGGCATGCCCATCAATTGTGGTGACTGAGCTATTCAGAGAAAGTCAGTTAAAGACAAGATATGAACAGCAGCTTGGGTTGGGTTGTCCTCTGCAGCTTTATGCATTTCTCCCTCCCTCCTTCCTCCCTCCCTCCTTCCTTCCCTCTATCCCTTCTTTCTTTTTTTATTCTATTTTTCATTTAGATGAGGAAATAAGGCACACATAAAACTACTTTTTCTTGATATTAAAATGATTTGTAGGTACTCGCTTGTAAATAGCAGGTATACTTACTGATTACAGTCATATGCCAATCACAGGACTAATAGACACCTCATTTAACCCTGGCACCAACCATGTCAAGAAGGTATCTTCATTGGCATTTTGAGGATGATGCTAGTATTTCATGTGAGACTTCACAGATCTACACAGTATGACTCTCTGGGCCATTTCTCTGGAGAAGATCATAGTTTCAAACCAACTCAAATGTCACCCTTTAACAATAGATTCTGAACCAAAAATAAACATACTAAAATACTTGATTTGGAAAATTCTTCTTTTTGTTAGTTAATAAGTAGGTCAAACAAACAACCCCAAGACATTAGTCTCTTTGGTTCCATTTTCTTGATTTCTCTCTTACTCATATTTTTCTGAGTGATTTAATGACCTAAGATGGTAAGTTGAAATTTGAATTTTTTTTATTAATGGAAAGTAAAGAAACTTTAAACATGATGGTATATAAATATTACTAGCTTTTCTTCTCCATGTATTTAAATCCTTTTGCTGAACTGTAATGTCACCAATGAAAGTCACCTCTTTATTTTATTTTTTAATTAATTTATTCAGATTACACCTCTATTGTTATCCCCTTGCTTGTCTCCTCCTGTTCCTTCTTTCATCCTATTCCCCTCCCCTAGGTCTGTGACAGAAGGAGACCTCCTCCCCCACCATAAGGTCACAGCCTATCAAGTCTCATCTTGGTAGCCTGCCTATTCTTTCTCTGAGTGCCACCAGGCCTCCCCACCATGAGGAAGTGGTTAAATATGGGGCACCAGAGTTCATGTCAGAGTCAGTCCCCACTTTCCACACAACTGTGGAGAATAACTTGTCCATTGGCTAGATCTGAGTGAGGGTTCAATGTTTACTTCATGTATTATCCTTGGTTGGTGCAGTAGTTTGAGCAGACCCTCCTGGATCCAGATCCACCTGTTATGATGATCTTCTTATAGGTTTTTAGAACTTTCTGGATCCATCTATTTTCCCATTCTCCTATACTTTTCTCACCTAGAGTCCCAATAGGAGGTCCCTGCATCTATCCCAGTCTCCTGCTAAGTGAAGACTTTCATGGGACATCCCTTTTGGGCTAGTGTTCAATTATAAGTGAGTATATACCATGTGAGTCTTTCTGATCTGGGTTAACTCACTCAAAAGTTAACTCCTATCAAAAAGGGTTGAGATAAATTCATTTCCCCCGATAAGCAACACCCATGTAGCCATAACTGACAGAAAAGAGACCATGTTGAGTTCCCCCAGTACATCCTTGCTGTGTGACCACCCTTCTAGCTGCCACCAAGTGCAGCCAATCCTTCCCTCAAGCTCCATGGATTAGTTGTCCATTTTGATGTCTTATTGAAATGGAATAATGGGGATTGTCGTGTCGTGTGTGTTTGGTGTCTTTACTTCATATTATGTTCATGGAGAAGAAATATTTTCAGGCATATAAAGTTTATTCATTTATAATATTTTTAAAAATTTGAGCCTTAATAATCATAACATTCAGTATAGAAGGAAAATGTTTATTTACCATTAATTATTATTTTAAAAAGCATAGTGAGATTTATTAGGCTTAAAGGTAACATAATAGCTGAGGTGAGGTTCCTTTTATTTATTTATTTATTTATTTATTTATTTATTTATTTTTGTTTTTTTGAGACAGGGTTCCTCTGTGTAGCCTTGGCTGTCCTGGACTCCCTTTGTAGACCAGGCTGGCCTTGAACTCACAGCGATCCGCCTGCCTCTGCTTCCCGAGTGCTGGGATTCAAGGCGTGCGCTACCATGCCTGGCTTGAGGTGTGGTTCTTAAGAGGTTTCCATTCATGACACATCCCCAAAAACCTCTGGGAAAGCTCATGGATTTTACATGTGATGTGGCCAGGGGTGACAGGATAAAGGAAACAAAGGGCATACAGGCTGAAAACACGCACAGTGGAGCCCCAGGCTGGACTTTCTGCTTGGTGCTTTGTGAGGCTGTGGGAAAGGTTAGGTGTGTCCTATTTTTAGGTGCTCTGCATGGAAACAAGTCTATGAATATGGAGGATAGAAAGCTCTGTCTGGGGAGTAGAGACTTTTCTTGTAAGAGGAGAGGTGAAGAAGCAACCCATCTGGCTAACTACTCCCACAAAGCACGACCTGGAGACTTTACTAAAATGAGCCCCTTCATGGGCTGATTCGCAGACACTGAACTTAGGCATCCCTAAGCTGCTTGTTTTACTATTCTGTTTCATCGGTTGCAGCCAAATATGGCACCAGATGTGCTACGCTCGGGCACGGCTGGTGCCGTACCGAGGCCCTGTCCTAACTGAGGGTTGTCAGTTGCCTGTTCTCTTTCCTGCCTCCTGTCACCAGCACTCCCATGCCACAGTTTTTGGTCTAGATTTCAAACTGTTTATAGCTAATCATTCAACCTGAAGGGAACCTTTCAGATGGGTGATGATAGAAGATACTGAAATATAACTCATGTACCACTTGCTAAGAAGGACTGACTGTACAAGGAACATACCTAAACAAGAAAACTGTAACTCCTAGGATCCATCATCTATCCATCCTGCTCTATGGCTCCAATTTAATACATATTCTAATACATTGATGCTGATATATTGGCATATATCCTTTTCTTCCTTTGCACTGTACAAAAGTCTTACCTGATCCTCTCCCCAAAAATTCACATGGAAAATTTCTTTTATTCAGTTCAACAAGATTTTTATTGAAAAGCATGGCTATGATATTAACAGACAAGAGGGTTACTTAAAATTCTGATTAAATGCTATAAAACTCACTTATTTTTACAAAATCTTGACCTTACGATTCAATCTTCTTTCAGTAACACTGCTTACTTGTCTTTTAAAAACCAAGTCACATGTTGGTAAGTTATGTCCTATCTCTATGCAGATGTAAGTAAACAGCCACTACCGTACCTGTTGTGTGGTTTTTAGACTTACTGTGCAAACACTGGCACTGTTTTACATGTGACTTGATGTCATGTGGCTTACAGTGTGATAGGTATCGGTTCTCTTGTGTTCTTTTCCTAGAGCAGTTGGTAATTACATACTCATAAGAAGGAAAGTAATGAAGCTGTGCTTTCTTCCACACACTGGTAGGGAATTTGCCTATTATCACTGACCCCAGGGCTTGTGACTTAAGATATTTGGGTTCACCTTGTGCAAAGGTTTTTCTGATTTGCTTACATCTGTCAAGGTAGTCACACCATTAAGAAGCTATGGCTTCTTAGTTTTATATCTCTCTATTTCTAAAACTGGCATGGTAGTGGCTGTTTACTTACATCTGCATAGAGATACGATATAACATACCAACATGTGATTTGGTTTTTAAAAGAGAAGAAAGCAGTGTTACTGAAAGAAGATTGAATCCTAAGGTCAAGATCTGACAGGGAACGGTCTTAGACATAATTGAATCTATCTCTTTTGAAAGATAAAGAGACCGAGGCCCAACATTAGTAAATGAACTACCCACACTCAGATTGCTGGCTAGTGACAAAACCAAGTGAGACCTGAGGCTCCTTTCTCCGTCCACTTTGGGCGGTGTCAAGAACCACAAAGTGGCCTTATTTAGCAGATAGACTTGACCCCACAGGAATCACCTGAACCCTCCCAGCTTTGGGTTTCATCTTGCTAGTCTTCTTCTCATGTTCCTTAGGGTTAAAATAATCACCAGCCACATGTAGGAAGAGCAATGTCTAGGAATATTACGTTGAATTGATCCATAGTGAATCTTCCTTTCCAGGGAAAGGAAGGTGGATGTGACACTTGAAAGTTCCGTCTCCAAAATGGGGCCGTGTCACATGATCCTTTATGTAGGCAACTCCCCATTTGGAGACTCGTTATTTCAGAAGGTTGCTTTGCAAGTCACTGGTTTGAAATGGGAACTGGGTTTTTGCCATCAAGGCAATTCCAGGTGTCTTTGGTAGAAGTCCCTTCTGAAGCAAGTGTTGGTCAATTCTTCCTAAGTGTATCCCACCCCGAATCCCTAATCAACAGACTCCGCCCCTGAGAAATGTTCTTAGTCTTTAAATCAGATAATGCTTGACACACTATCCTCTCTTTTTCTCTCTTGATTTACACTCCTGACCTGTATGCCAAAAGGGAAGGAAAACCAGGAATAACAAACAGATGCCTTATGTAAGAGGCTGAAATGTTAGCCCTCCTAAGGAGAGTTGTATTTTTCAAAAAGTGTATGCCTAATATGATAAAAATTTCAGTAATAAAATAAAGGGAAGATGTGATGATGTCTGGGACAAACTTGATCTACCTCTGACCTCTAAAACTCAAGTTTTAGAAGGTTTCTGAAAGGCCACAAAGCGACTCCTCTCAGCGTTTGGCCAGACTCCAGAACCTGTGGGAGGTGGGGTAGGGGCAGTTTGCTAGACCTTGTAACAGTGGCTTTCTCTTAAACAGATGAGGAATATTTGAGGGTGGCACTGGATACCAGGGGCTGTTTCTGCTTATTCTATCTCAAGATTGTTAAGAAGCTATGGCCCTAGTTTTATATCTCTCTATTTCTAAAAACAAGAATAGTTAGTTCTCTTCTGAATATATATGATACTTTAAGACATGGAAATTATAGATACACACTAATGAAAATTAATATATGTTTCTAGTGTCCTCGGCACTGTAATCATCATGTGTATTCTTCACCACCCCGATTTCTTCCTGCCATCATGCCTTTGTGTGTGTGTGTGTGTGTGTGTGTGTGTGTGTGTACATTTCTAACTAGAGTTTTCATGTTTATTATTACTTCAAATATAACCAGAAACTTCAATATATTCAAAACAAGTTCCAATTATGCCACTAACTGTATTTTATAGGATTATCACAGTAGCATTGATGTCATGTGTATAAACACTGCTTTATAATTTGTTAACTAGACCACCCAAGGTTGGGCATTTACATTGCATTCAAGTTTTCAACAATACTAATGATATAGCATCATTTATTTTCACATTGAAAATCTTTTGTATGCAATCTTCTATTATTTCTTTGGATAATTGTAGAACTCAAATTTCTGGGACTATGGGGATATCCATTAAGAATATTTTTGAGCTATTTTATCTATTTGCTTCCTAGAAGAAAAATGTATCTTTTTGTAACCCTATCAATTGTATCTATGTCTTTAAATGTAAAAAGTGTAAAAAGGAAATTTTTAGTTGTAAAAAATGAAGGTCTATTCCAGATCTGTCATTCTTTACTCAGGAAATTTCATTAACATTTACTTGCTAACATCAAGTAAGATTTCATATGTTGTATGAAATTTAGCTTAGACCTTCAAGCCTATTAGTATGCTAGTTAGGATCAGAATTTGTTTATTGGTCTCCACATTTCAGAGATATATAGTTCAGCTTGCTGGAATAAAATAAAAACATCAAGGTACTGAAAAAATAAGAATATAGACAATGACAAATACCCCCTAAATCTTCTAGATTCTCTGATGTGATCCAAAAAGAAAACCAGTACTTTTTCTTCTTTCTTCTTCATATATATATATATATATTTTTTTCTTGAGGCTATTTGTAAAGTACAGTTTTCTCCCATACAGTCAAGAGGGGTTAAGTGAGAGGTGCAAGAGTCAACTCCAGAACTAAGAACAGGAACACAGCTTGATTTTTTTTTCCATTAAACAATCTGTATACCAAATTTTCTTCAGTCCTCACCAAACACAGGTAGTAAGTTAAAATATCATTTTTACTAAATTAAATATCATACTTTGGGGTACAGTTACACTTTAAGTTTTAATACATTCCACATTTTAAACTATGTAATTGCCTTATTTTTTTATTCCAGAGTATAATACTGATAAATAACCTGTTAAACATTTCTTATCTGAGTGATCATTTGAACACTATAGAATAATTCACCTGAAATAATTAAACTCACTGAAAATATCTGTGAAAATAACTTCATAAATATATTTGATTTAACCCTGGGACAATATCATATTTTAATCAATGCTTTATTATCTCTTATTTGTGTTCCTAGTAAGGACAAATCTGCTTAATGCTTAGATTAGTCCAATACTAAACTACCAGTCAGATTAGTTTTCATGTTATTTTTGATTGTAATATAAACAAAAGTGCCAGAAGCACATTTTGAGGTCTAAGTTAAAGTTGAGTCTGACTGCGTTCCATAGGGCTCTGCAGAAGGTTCTATTGTTGACGGGATATTTTTTTGCTCAACATGTTGGTCAAATCTTGCTTATTGAAAAAGGAAAAATCTCAAATGCTGCCAGGAATTCAAAGGTGTCCACCCACTCTTCTCCATTTGTTTTACAGAAGGATCTTTGCTCCCATAAGACACCACTATCACAGTTGCAATAAGATCAGATTGAGTTCAAGAGCATTTACAAGTAGAGACCTCTGTTACTTCCAAGCCTGCTTGCAACCCGGGAGCCTTGTACAGACCGAGCTTCAAACTAGAGTCCCTCAGTATATGCTCAGAAAGTGATGTGGGGTTGTCAGGATCAAGGGCCCTCTAGGAATTAAAGGCAAACAATTGAATGCCTTTTAGCAATGATTAACTCTACAAATGTTAGTGATTCCTGAGAGGTCCCTGCTCAGTCTGGAAGAACGCTCCAGGCAGATTGAAGTCCTGGGAAGGTTGCCTCTCCTTTGTACATGTCTTTCCAGGGGTGGCCTCAGGGGTCTTTGCAAGACCTTTGATTGGGGGATGGATACTGTAATTCTTCTGAGAAGGGATTTCCAAGATCTGCCTGTCCTTTCTGGCTGGTGTACCTTTCTCACCTGTAAATTGGGCACATAGCTTCTTTTGAGGGGACATTCTGAGGACTACATTGAATGGCATGTCCGATAGGATATGCTGACCTTACTGCCTCACTCACAAGAGCTTGACTACCCATAATTTCCCCCTCTCTACTTTTTCTCTTTAAAGAAGTTGGCCTCCACTTTACTTTCGTATATATTATTGCAAACTTTTAAGAGTAAATAGACAAAGAAATTATGCTGCTGGTCTTCACTTCTGAGATTCTTTCTCTGTTCACAGTATAACACTAACATTGAAACTCCTGGTCTTGCTGTTGTCTGTGGTGTTTGGGTTTGAATATTTTGGCTTGTGTGAATGTTGTTACTTTTTTTTTTAAATAGGCTATTATGTAAAATAAAGAGAGTATGAAGAACACAAAGAGCTTATACGTTGGGAATTGAGTAGTGCAGGAAACACAACACGTCATTAAATATACTTGATAGAAAATTGAATTCTCTTTCCCCATCTCCCAGGATCCATATCTTCTCCCCTTTCCACCCCTTCATATTATCAACTTAAAGGCTAGGTTTTACTGCCTTCAGAAATGGTGGGATTTTGGAAAACAAATATGAACAGAACTGCTTAAATAAGGGATTCTTTGGGTCTGGAATCGACGCTGTGTAGATACACAGCACTATGAGCAGCCACCAAGTGTTAATAAGTATCTCTGTCTATTGTTTCGAGAAAAGGTGGGATGATTTGCAGGTGACTTGTGATTGGCAGCCTAAACACATTGACCCTGAACATGGCATGTTTTACAGAATACAAAATATTTTTTAATAAAGTGAGGGTGATATATATATATTTCTCCTTCCTTAAGACTTAGCCTTCTCCCCAAATTGTAAACTGCTTTGTATTACTCCCTCATGATATGTCTTTTTTTTGGAAGCCCTTGCAATGTGTGGGTATACATATTGTATGGTTTCCATAGACTTTTTTATTTATTGAGAGCAAACATTTGGAAATCTTGAATGCAAAGTTGGGGAAGGAGTGAGAGGCAAGATACAGAGAGAGCAACAGTAGTCAAGGCAGAGAGAGAATTAAATATAGAAACTGCCTAGGGAGCCAGAAAAACCTAAGGTTGGTGAGCAACTAACAATTTAAATTCTCTTGAGGATAGAAAAAAAGCTGGACAGAAGAGGACTTGTATTCAGAAGAGTTAATTAACCAAATGATAAGACTTCTAAAATATCCTTCTCAATAGAGTTGTAATTTTGAGGCCTGAGGAGCTAGTAGAAGGTATTCTGCTTGCTCTACAAATCAGCTTTAAATCGACTTATATAGCAGTAGAAACACAAGAGGAAGAGTGTGGTGTGTTTGTGTTTTTCAGTCCTGTAATGTCTTTACCCTCACATAGTCTTCTTATGAAGGTAGAAAACAGAGTAGCTGTTTTCAAGAGACCTTGACCTTCATGGATATGATGATTTGATTATTTTTTTAAAGGTAGAATTAGATGGCAAAAAAAGAAAAGGAAGAAAGGAAGAAGAAAAGAAAACAGCCACAACTCATTGTGGGCAAGTTAAAGTATCAGACCAACAACACAGAATGATCTAGTGCAGAAAACATGGCTAAAAAGTGTGAATGGGATTTTTAAAAAAAGTATGATGGATGCCTGACAGACGACAAAGAGAAACCAAAGTATCAGTTACCATCAGGATGCCGGCATGGTTTGATAATAATTAATAAACATCTACTCCATGCAGCTAAGTGGCAAATATTATTTCACAGTTGACCACTGTGAGGAGGGTAGAGCCAATGACCTTTGTTCTGAATTTTAATAGTTTACCGAAGTTTTACATTAAGTAAAAATCTAATTGGTAAGAAAATTAGTGTTTCTTTGTGGGAGTACAGAGTAATGCTAGTAATTGCATGTAGAAAGTGTTCCCAAGATTGTCTTTTTCTTTTTTTTCTTTTTTTTTCTTTTTTGAGTTAGAAAATGAAATCTACAATACTTTTCTGCTGTCTGGAAGAAAATAGTTGTAGCAGTGAAGTGCATTCTCCTAATTTAGAATGGCAAAGCTGTTGGCCATTGTTTTCTGTTCACTGCTGACAAACTGTCTACTTCATCTCATTATTTCTTAGCAGCTAGTTGTGGACATCAGAGCAAACAGACCCCCTTATATAGGGGAGGGTCTGAAGTAAGCAGCAGGCCCAAGGGCTTTTGTTTGTTCTGTATTTCTTCCTTTCACTTTCCTGTTTGAGCAACTGACTATATAAACTTATAGAAGTCAGCACTGTTTTTCTTCTAAGGAGATAGAAAATAAGGAACACATTAAATTAACCTCGGTGGAATAGGAACGTAAATGAATGGTGTTTTATAAATTATATTTAGATGCATGGGGGCTTTTTTTTCCCCTCTAAATTACTGTCAAGCAAAGGAAATGAGCTGATTTTTGAAAGTCTGGCGTTTGTGGTGTTATGAAAATGTATCTGTTTTCAAAGATACCCCGTGTGTTTCTCACTGTGTCTGGAAGGGTTAAGTCTGAATGCCCAAGTGCTATGGAAAGTGTTTTTCCTCTTTTTCTAGTGCTGGGAAGTTGTTATGTATTCAGAATGGAATGTCATAGTAGAAACAGTCACACCTGCCATTAGCCCTCATTGTCTCAAGGTACGGTCAAAAAATACTAGTGAGCAAAGCTTGAGAGCTGTGTATCTCTGCTGATAGCATTTCAGTGTTTTTCCTTCATTGCCTGGACATTCTTGATTTAAAAAACAAACTGTACAACCCAGGGCACTAGGGTTGGAATCCAATGTTTATTCAAAAAGGCACCCTGAGGCAGCAAAGAAGAAAATACTACATGTAAGAAAAAAAAAAAGGGCGGGGGCGGGGGAGGGGGCCAGCTGAGTAGCTAAGCTGTTTTAGGCATGGCAGCAGGGGCTGTATTTACGAACATTTGTTTTCTGGGAGCCTATGAGAACAGTGGAAAGAATCATGAGGATAACCTAAGAGGATAGGGTTTTGTGCCTTGCTCTCCTTATACGGAGCAAAGCAAAGCAAACTGCAGTAACAATTTTGGAGCCTACGTTCCCTACTGCCAAGAAGACAGCTGATTTGGGGTGGAGAAGTTTGTTTAGACCTAAACAAATGAGGCCGTTTTGTTGACCAAACAAGAAAAAAAAAGTGTGTGTTGGGGGGTGGGGGGTGGAGGAGATTCGCTGCTTCCAAACCCTCCCCCAATGGGAAAGGAAAAAAAAAAAAAAAAAAAGAGAGAGAGAGAGAATCTCATAAAAACGTATAATGGAGAAGCTTTTACTGTAGTTCCAGGCTGAGTCTGGGTCCCCTGGGCAACCACTCCTTAAAGACACTCGTTTTAGGCAAGAATGTAGTAGGAACTTTGCTACTTGCTTGTTTTGCATAAAAATAAAATTTAAAAAAGAAGATTGCAGGAGATTTGAGTTATTATATGACCAGGGCTCCGGTTTAGAGCTGGTGGCATTCAAAACTAGCGTTAGTCACAGTGTGATGCTTGAAGCCTCCCAAAGACCCAAGTGTTTCCTTTCTTTCTTCAATTTTTTTTTCCTCCCCAAGCGTTACTTCACTGAGGCAGAGGGCTGCCTCAGAGTGACGTCAGGAGTTTGAGCAGCAAGCTGCACAGGAGAAGGGAGGCTGGGTGAGTGACAGCCCAGCCTACTTTTTAATAGCTTTGTCATGTGACTGGGGACTGTAGTAAGACAGGTGCCCTCAGTTCACTCTCAGTAAGGGGCTGGTTGCCTGCATGAGTGTGTGCTGTGTGTCAGAGTGGATTGGAGTTGAAAAAGCTTGACTGGCGTCATTCAGGAGCTGGATGGCTTGGGACATGTGCAGCCAAGACTCTGTATGGAGTGATATAGAGGTGAGCTGGGGCTGGGCATTGCAAGACCGGAGCTTCCCTCAGATGCAATGATTCCTGGAGGGGGGATGGGCTAGGGTACAGGAGGGGGGATAGAAAGTAGCGCTGCGGGAGCTTTTGGAGGGGGAATCTCAATGTTATCTTAACTCCAATAAGTTTGCTATTTTAAGGCGGCTCGGAGATGCCTTGAGCAAATCAAAGCTTAGCTGCTGTCATCAGTAGCTGTAGCAGTTAGAAACTCTTTCCATGTGCCGTTGGCTCTGTTTCTACTCATATGCAATATTTATGCTCTAAGATATTGATATGAATCAGGAGCTGAAGTCTTTCCAGTGTTCAGTGGCCTGCTTGGAAAAATTCCATTTCTATTTATAAGAAAATGAAGATAAACATTAAAATGGATGTGTTCAAAGAGAGTCCGTTTTGACTCTCCTCGGGATTTTTATTTTCCGCCCTCCTCTCTCTGTTCATTAAACTCTGCTGGGGCTGAGTTAGATTGCTTTTCCCACAGAACCCAAAACGACAGTGCTGTTTCCTTTAAAACACTTGTGTGTCTGAAAGGGAGTTTAAAAAAAAAAAAAAAAAAAAAAAATCCCAGCCTTAAGAGAGCAAGGCTTTCTGTTTGCTTCAGCGGGCGAGAAACCGAATGGTTAAATCTCTGTGTACCACGGAGAGCTGCCTGAAGCTGGCGGAGAATAGAGTTTATGCAGCCCGTGTGTGGAGCTGCTCACTGCTTGTGTAAAAATAGACCGCAATACATCAATTCCACAGTCTCTGCTGGCTACAATTCATACAGGGGAGGAAAAAACACAAGCAGTTTCCTCGTACTCTCTGGAGTCTAGCTGGGGACAGAGGACCTCGGTGTGTTTGCAGTCAGTACAATGGAATGTTCTCGGAAAGTTTGGGCAAGTTGGAAAACAAGTGAAACTTTTGTGGACTCTGGTGAGATGGACCCGAATTGAATTGCGCGGAGGATCGGAGCTGCTAACTAACAATGGTGCTTCCTCCCGGTAGCGGGGGCACGTAGGGTAAGGGGGAGGGTCAAGTGCCACACGTGATTTGATTAAATAAGATGTCCGTGTGGTGCAGCGATACACATCTAAAGTGAAAATGATTTGGCGAGGCCGCCTGCGAATGCATTTTTCCTATCTAGCCAGGCGTGCCCTGGATTCTTAACTCTTTGCTGGGTTTGCAGATGTTGGCTCCGGTTGCCTTCCCCAGGCTTTGGCAGATCGGATTTGCGAGTTATAATTATTCTTATCTTGTTGTGATTTCTTGGCAAGGTGGAATAGATATGGATAATTTATGTGTCCTGTGGCTATTGGAAGTCAGAGTTCTAAGTGGCTTCAAAGTCCTAATTGTCGGAGTAGCCAGAGTAACCCGTGGGTGGTTGTCTGGCTGCCACCGGAGGTCTCCTCGATCCACTTTCATTTTTGCGTCTTGTAGCATTCCTGATGCTGCTCACAGATCGAAGAGCTGATCTAAAGGAGATGGGGGAAGATTTGCCTTAATAGTCAAAATTCCTGCAGTTGTTTGCAAATAAGCTTCCCAGCCATTTACAACCACGGCTTTAAGTTTGTTTGCTGTTTGTTTTTCTTGAGGAGGAGGGGATTAGGGCTCCGTGTGCAGGTTTCTATTGAGTCTTGGGTCAGCTTTAACTGGCCAGGCACTGCTGCTGCGTAGCAGTATAGAGTCGGCTGCTTGAAACCCGTGCCTTCGAGGCCGTGGCTCTGGGAATCACCCCTGCCTGTCGAAATATTACAAGCAGCAGGTAGCGTGGGCAGCTTTCATTTTTTGAATCATTAATGTGTGCTGTCATCTTAAAACCTATTATGCCCTTTCTCACACAATGACGGGACGGTGCATTGCTTAATACAAGCCCCAAATCACTAGGGCTACCCAGAGTCCCTGGTGTTTCACAGCTTAATGGAGGTGATGTACAATATGGTTACTAAGATTGATAGACCCTTCACATGACACACTTCACCCAGACTGTCATTCTTCACTGCCCCTCTCTCCATCCCTCCTCCCATCTCAACTGTTTTTTTTAACCAGAAGTTAAGATTCTTTTTATTATTAATATAATTAATCCTGCCGAGTCCACTCACTCTGTCCTCTCTCTCTCTCTCTCTCTCTCTCTCTCTCTCTCTCTCTCTCTCTCTCTCTCTCTCTCTCTCTCTTTAAAATTTACTATCAGTGGCACCAAAAACCTCTGAAAGGTTAATGGAGAATTATACTTAATTATAATGAATCATTATCATCCATGCAGTTAAGCTAATTTATTGTCTGCTCCTTAACTAAGGGAAAAGCCTGTTGGGGTGAAATAACGTACAATAATTAGCCTTTTGTGTTTAGTGACTGCTTTAGCCTTTTAAATCTTACTGTAAAACTAAGACTATGCTTGTGAAATTGCTGTCAAAGTTGCAAAGTGGCAGTAGAATATCTGGGTAATTGTGGCAAGGCACACCTGTTACAGATGCATGGAGGAACCATCAATATCAGCAGGTCAGGATAGTTTTTGGACTCAGCCTGCTAAGTCTGGCATTGTCTGAGTCCAAATAGGAATTAATAACAGAGGCGATTGCTTCTATGAATGAGTTTTAGATAAGTGGGATAACGCCACACTCAGAAGAATTGATTTGATCAGGATCTCAACACTGGCAAAGCACAGACGCTATTTTGAGCTGTAGTATAAGAATAAGCATGGAGAGAGAGAGAGAGAGAGAGAGAGAGAGAGAGAGAGAGAGAGAGAGAGAGAGAGAGAGAAAAGAGAAAGAAACACAGAGAGAGAAGAGAAAGAAACAGAGAGAGGCAAAAGAGAGAGAAGAGAAAGAGAGAGAAGCAAAAGAAAGAGAGAGAGAGGAGAGAGAGAGAAAGAGAGAGAGAGAGGAGAAAGAAACACAGAGAGAGGAGAAAGAAACAGAGAGAGGCAAAAGAGAGAAAAGAGAAAGAGAGAGAAGCAAAAGAAAGAGAGAGAGAGGAGAGAGAGAGAAGAGAAAGAAACACACAGAGAGAAGAGAAAGAAACAGAGAGAGGCAAAAGAGAGAGAAGAGAAAGAGAGAGAAGCAAAAGAAAGAGAGAGAGGAGAGAGAGAGGAGAAAGAAACACAGAGAGAGAAGAGAAAGAAACAGAGAGAGAGGCAAAGGAGAGAGAAGAGAAAGAGACAGAAGCAAAAGAAAGAGAGAGAGGGGAGAGAGAGAGGAGAAAGAAACACAGAGGAGAAAGAAACAGAGAGAGGCAAAAGAGAGAGAAGAGAAAGAGAGAGAAGCAAAAGAAAGAGAGAGGAGAGAGAGAAAGAGAGACAGAGAGAGAGGCAAAAGAGAGAACACTAAACCAAATTGATCTTAACTGTTCAATAGTTGTCAAAAGTTATATTTAGATACATATTTTTTTTCTTGAAAGTTAAAGATTCTTTAAACTAGTCTTGCTTACAGAGGATGGGTATAGAGAGATGGCAAGATGTTACCTCCCAGCCATTCACCATTTCCAAGCGTGACTTCTGAGCTCCAGAACAGGAGGAGCAGCCATGGGTAGATCGGACTGTCTCCTGCCTTAGTTTTCAGTCTGGTGCTCTCTTTGGTGGTGGTGCTTTGTGTTTTTAAAGGAACCCTCCGCCCACGACCCATTGTGTGTTGTTTGACACTGTTGACAAAGTTCTCCCCTTGTCTCTGTGCCGGTGATGTTCAGGAAGAGTTAATAAAAAGCGGCTGTGCTCTGGGAATCCATAGCATGGGTAAGACAGGAGCACCCACAACAAAACACTAACTGACTGCATCCGGACAAGACCTACTGCTTGTACCCAGACTTCCACTTCCACACCTAGCAAGGTCTTCTGACTGATAACTTTGGTTGGGGTGACTCAGACAATACAAAGGAAAGGCCAACAAGATGAGAAAGGAGGCACTTTGGTAGAGACTGCAGCTCTTTCTTGGCTAGGCTGGTGCCTGCCTTTGAGGACCTCCTGGGGCCTGGTCTCCTTCTAGACAAACTGCAGTGATAAACAGACGCGGTTGCCCCTCTCCGTACCCTGTACCCATTCCTCAGCATGTGGCTTCAGGTCACACTGATGCATATGACCTGTGTAGTACAGCCTGCCAGGGATGACAGGGGCGCCCCAGAAAAAAAAGATCTGCATAAAACTCACTTTGTTCAGACTCTGCATGCCAAGGAAGTTCATCAGCTTTATGCCCCACTGCTGCCTGAATGCGCAGGAAGGAAAGGCTTCTCTGCCAGCCTTGGGAAGTAAAGGCATGAGGGCTCTGTTCTCTGCGCAGGAGTGCCTTAATTCAGGCAGCTGGCTGCTGAAAGGAAGGAGTCCTGGTGACTCTACTGTCATCAAAGCCCCACAGTAAAGAAAGTCGGGGTTCTTAAGAGCATACAGATTTAGCTCAACAGCTAAGAAGCCAGTTGAATTGCAGGAGACCATCTTATTGATACCGGGTTCTAATATCCTCAGAAGGCAACAGGTCAGGGGATAGAAAGACTATCTAAACCCTAGAAAGACATTTATACGCACGCACACACACACACACACACACACACACACACACACACACACACACACACACGGCTATATATATGCATGCATATATAAATGTTTAAATATGTCTATACCTGAACACATATATGCTTATATATGTGTTTATATATACAAACCTTTTCCTAGGATATACATATATATATATCCTTCCAGGGTAAGTATTACACATTTCAATAGGTTTAAACCATTTTATACCTCTATACAATATAACCATTTTAAAATTCACCATAACTGTGGTTTGAAATACTTCAATAAAACATAATATAGTTTGGGTTTTTTTTCCCTTTTAGGTGACAAGTGATTCCAACGACAGCATGCACACACCTCACAAAATATTCTTAGTGAAAGCTCTAAAGGTCACATAGAAAACTAATATGAATTTTGTTCTTTAACTCAAGGAACTTGCATTTGACCTGTTAAGGATGAAGTCATGGAACTCATAAAAAGTCAAGTGAGAGTAAACGTTTTAAATAACAATTCATGAGAACCATAGATGAGTCAGAGGACTCGCATCATTAGTTGCTAAATGAATGCTGTGGATTATAATACTTAAAGGGACTGGGAAGGCAGTTTTCCTCGTCTGATTCTTGAGATTTCTTGTCTCAGTGAGAGTTGCTCATAGCAATGTCCCTTACAGCTGATGGTGATCCCAAGGTACAAATCCACTTGCAAACTTCTCTCAGTCAGGTCCTGAACACACTCATGTGCATAGTTAGCTCTAAGAGGGTTAAAACTCACTGAGTGTTAACTACCCTGGAGGTAGGAATGAATCCTGTTGGGAGGCCTTCGTGGAAACACTGTACTTCGCTTGGACCTGGGTTTAGAATTTGGATAGAAGAAATTAAACAAAATACTCCATTGGGAGCCAAGGGAAAGAAGAAGGGAAGGTGTTTCCCCCTGGTGATTAAAGCCCTAGAGGCCGGCTTTGGTGCTGTCATTGAATTAACCAGACTTAATTCCTATCACATGCCACTGCTGTTTCAGGAATCCCTGCCGTTAATAACTGTGTGTTTTCCTTGCTGACTCCTGCAGTGTGCTGCTCTGGTTGGTGAGGACCAGCCTCTTTGCCCAGATCTTCCTGAACTTGACCTTTCTGAACTTGATGTAAATGACTTGGACACAGACAGCTTTCTGGGTGGACTGAAGTGGTGCAGCGACCAATCAGAAATCATATCCAACCAGTACAACAATGAGCCTGCGAACATATTTGAGGTAAGCATCTCCTCTGGAGACTTTCACTTCTCCCTGACCTTGGCTTGGGCCACACCCATGTGGTGCTGGGCCCCAGAATACAAGGGCCATTACGTTGTTGCCAATAGGAAACTTGTCATCACAGCTAAAGAGTTTCTGTTATGGGGAAGAAAACAACAACAACAACAACAGCAAAAACAATGTTTGGAAAACAGCTTTTTAGAAAGAAAGAGCTAAGGATCACAGAGTATGCTAAACTGTGTTGAAATAGAAGGGGTTATGAAAGCTTTGGGGACAAGGAAGGAAAAAATGTGTAAAGCTGTTTATTCCCTTATGTTCCCACAGAAAGGGACCTAGCAGCAAATGGTGCCTGATTTGAATTAATACAGAAGAAAACATTTCTGCTCTCTAAGGGGTTAATGTCTGTCACTGCTTGTTTTACCTTGTCGGTGAACAGTTTTGATTATTGCTATTATATTATTGCTTCATACCCCTAATTTTCTCACATGATGCAAAATTTCTAAACTCAAAAAAAAAAAATCTAGTATGTACTTATAAATTAGTCAAAATTCATTTACCTTTCAGTAGTGAGAATTACTTCCCAGGCTCTAGATGCCTATTATGAGTCTACCCTATAATAAAGAATGTTAATCTACTCCTATTAAAGTGTTACTCAGAGAAATGAGGTTCACTTTCACAAAATCGGGACTCATTTACTTGAAAATAAGTCATTTCTTATAGTGATAAGCATTCAGAGAGTACTATGACAAGTGAATTGGGTGCAAATTGCCATATCGGCTCATTTTTGGCATCAAAATCAACATCAGCACCACCATCATTTAACGGTTTCTGAGGCCCCCTGTGCCAGGCTATACACAAAACTTCTGTTAGCCACTAGTCAGCACATTACTGAACCATCTTCCCACTTCCTTCATTAAACTCTCTGTTCTTCAAGAAAGAATTTCTGAAAATAGGAATTCAATTTTTCTACTACCCAGTATATAGGTGGCACTGAATAAATAAGTGATTGTTTAATGGGTGCATGATGAAAACGATAGTGCTGATAAGAAATAATTAGTGAAAACAGTAGCTACCATTTTGGAACACTCTTGCTTTCTGTAGGTCATCACACACACCCATTTTGTTTTCATATATTATTTGATATATATATATATATATATATATATATATATATATATATACATATGGAATATATATGTACACACACACACATATATATGTATGTATGTGTGTATGCCTATTTTACACATGCAGGCACTGAGTTTCAAAGAAAGTGAAGTGATTTCACCAAAATCATACAGTTGACAAATAAAGACCTAACATTGAATTTCTAAATTTATCTGACTTCAAAGTCTATATCATTGATAAAAATAGAGAGACAGTGATTCTTGGGTGACAGCCATCCTTTACAAAGATGTATCAAGCTGCTTCTTTGCTCAATATATTTAAAAATAGAACAGAATGTCTCCTTTCTGTGTTGGCCTGTGTGGAGGCACTGGGTAGTTGTGAGCTGAGTGTTTGTCAGTTCTCTGGATAGCTAAGGTTCTGTAGCATGCCTGGAACTTTACACAGGCTTTAAGAGAATGCTTCAGGTGGGGGAGTTAGGGCTAGGGAGTGAGCAAGGTGGGGGAGACACCAAAGGTTTGTGGTCGGTTCTACTTTCCCAGGCTTCTCTGCTGTGTCTGAGAAAGTTCACATGAGGACGTGGCTGGTTAGAACTGGTAAATTGAACATTCCTCATCCAGTACACTTGTCAGGTTACAGGCCCATTCTAAGTCATGCAGCATTAAATAAACAGTTCTTTTAAAACATGTCCATCTCTATAGACCTCTTATCTAATGATCAGCTATGGCTACTCCATCCTGGGTGAATGCCACACAGTTTGCAGATGACGGTTCTGGGATTACTGAAAAGTGGGGGGAGGTCATGTGGTAATCATTACCTCCCAGGAAGGCTGGTTCCAGAACTTTCCCCATGACCTTATGTCCCCATATTTCACATTGTCGAATCATTGTGGGGTACCTCTCAGTTATAGCTTCAGGAGTTTTGGCTCAGCAGCCAGTCAGTTATCTATATATAGATGCTTAATCTATGCTATGCCACTCTTTTTGTTTCCCTGTATAACTTCCTACACTGATAGAATTGTTTTCAGTGCTCTAAAACACATGGTTCATTTAATTTAATCACTCATTAGGTCATTTTAAACCAATGATTCTCAACCAGAGGCAATTTTGCACCCCCGGGGGACACTTGACAGTGTCTGGAGGTATGTTTGAGTGCTAAGAGTAGGTAAGAAGGTGATACTACTGGTATTTTGTAGGCAGAGACAAGGAATGAACGTTACAATATATGGAGCAACCCATTGTAAAAAGGAGCTGTTTGATTAAAAATGACTGGTTCTGAGCCTGAGAAGCCCTAGTTTTTATTTATTTATTCATTCATTATTATTATTGTTGTTGTTGTTATTATTTTATTATTACTGAAGTGGGATGTGTGTAGTACAGGGTTGGATATGTGACGAATGAGACTGCATATACATTTATAGACATGCTTGGGCCTCAGGATTCATGTGTTAGGTATTCTCTTAGCAACAGATGACAAGAGTGACTGTTTTGACAAAAGCTCATAGCAGTCCTCTCTGATGTCACAGGATCTGTTTTTCTTTGTTTAGGCAAAAGGTAAGGTCATATGTGGCAACAGTGTCACCATTGGTAACAACGTCATTAGCTCTTTCACATTGTGTTGACTCCCTCACTCTTTGCCCTTTAGTGTTAAACTCACACACATCTCTCCCAAGATAGGAAGCAAAAGTGAGCATCAGTGAAAGTCTAAAACCGAGTCATTCTATATTCAGGGACACAGTCTTTGCCTGGCCATAGCCTTGTGTGCCCTCTGCTAACGTAGCTTCTCACAGGAGCTGTTTCTCAGGGCCACCCACTCCCATGGACTTTCCTCCCGTGCTCCCCTTTTCCTGATCCTCAAAGCCCTGCCTCATCACATTTGAGAAGGCCTTGGCCTTGAGCAAGCCAAACAGTCACGGCTTTGCCCACAGTGATCTGTCAATTATAAGTATTCTTATGTACTTCTGCCTCCCAGGATAAAATAAGCTATTGAGGAGTTAATCATTTTTCCCTGACTCAAGTTGCACATTGATGACATTGCTGGAAACTGGCCATGGCGTTCTGAATCATAATCAGAACAGAGAGTGAGATTTAGGCTGGCATGAGGGTAAAGCAGAGCCATCATGTGATGCTGAGTGTTTGGGTATGGAGTATCTGCTTCCTTCAGTCTCTAGCATACATGTAAATCTTTATTTTTAATATATTTTATTAATTTATTCATATTACATTTCAATTCTTATCCCATCCCTTGTATCCTCCCATTCCCCTCTCCCTCCCATTTTCCCCTTACTCCCTTCCCCTATGACTGTGACTGAGGGGGACCTCTTCCCCCTGTATATGCTCATAGGGTATCAAGTCTCTTCTTGGTAGCCTGTTATTCTTCCTCTGAGTGCCACCAGGCCTCCCCATCCAGGGGACGTGGTCAAATATGGGGTACCAGAGTTCATGTGAAAGTCAGATCCCACTCTCCACTCAACTGTGAAGAATGACCTGTCCATTGGGTAGATCTGGGTAAGGGTTCAAAGTTTACTGCATGTATTGTCCTTGACTGGTGCCATAGTTTGAGCAGGACCCCTGGGCCAAGATCTGCCCATCATAATGTTTTTCTTGTAGGTTTCTAGGACCCTCTGGATACTTCTATTTCCCCATTCTCCCATGCTTCTTTCACCTAGAGTCCCAATAGGATGTCCTCCCTTCTGTCCCACTTTCCTGATAAGTGAAGACATTCATGGGGTAAATCTTAAGTTTAGTTTTTACTCAATGTCACAAACATAAAATAAGGAATGGTAACAAAAGACAGGAGTGGGCAGGCTGGGGAGATCGCTTAGTAGATAAAGTGCTAGCTGCACAAGTGTGAGAACACGAGTGTGGAACCTCAGCACCTTATCCGAAGGCAAGCATGCAGTACTTGCCTTCAGCAGTGCTTGGTACACAGAGAGATGAGGATCCCTCTGGCCAGTCAATGTAGTCAACTGGTCAGCTCCAGGTTTGGTGAGAGATCTTGGGACAAAACTGAGATAGAAAGTGATTAAGGACAATGCCTTATATCACAACATCCTAATGTCATATTAGCTTCCATATTAGTGTGCATGGGCACTTGCACACACACACACACACACACACACACACACACACACACACACACACACACACTACATAAATCCCCTATAAAAACTTAAAGATTTCTGCACACATTCAGTTCAATCTCACAGTTTACGAAAGAATAAATTCTAAGTGTGACAAAGCTGAGCCAGCGTGCAGTAGGTTGAGTCACTCACTGGACACAGCTTAACCTGTGCTTGTGATACCTATACTTTTATGTGTAAATGTAAGTGACTATAATTCACAAACCACTGAGGAACAGGGTATGGAACCTACAAGGACAGCCTCCTGCAGTGCCTGATCTATGTGCAAGGAAAACAGGAGGCTGTCTCTGAACAAACTGGTAGCAAGATTTATGTTTTAGAAAATTGCAACATGACTTCCTTTCCCAGTTGCCTTTGTGCATTGTTTGGTGAGGAATAAAGGAGTGCTTTTACACACAGGATTGTGTAAAGATGGGTGGCACAGGGTTCATTTAAATAGCACCAGGCCTTTCTAGGTCACTGTGAGCCACCTTGTCTGTGCTTTTTTATTTTTTGTTTTTTTTAATTTTAACACCTGCTTGAATGCTTCCATGATAAGAGTCAATGGACATCTTTCATTCATTCCTCTAGGACTTCTGAATGTAGCTACTTGGGATTCCTTAGAACGCTGGTATGTTGGAATGCAGTTAATTGTCTGGAGGTCATTTCTTACAAAGTGTATAGAGGATAGCCTATGCTAATGGAAGGAGACTCACTAGTTTTAGCCAGCACTCATGTTTGGTGATGACTGCAACTCACAGTGAGGTTTGAGATTCTGGACTTGTGTAGGTGAAGGGTGAGCGGCGGCTCCTTGTTGTCTGTGCGGGAGGTGTTCTCCTGGGTGTTGCCTAGGAAGTGGGTGATGGAAGCTCTCAAAACTCTTGATCATCCTTGTAGGAGTATAGGTGGCTTTATTATTTTTTTCCTGTGGCTTTATTTCAGGTGTGTGGTTAGAATATTGAAAATTCTAACATCATAATATATAATGGGTATATATAATAAACACTTTAAAAACAGTTAAAATAACCAATCGTGGCCAACTCTGCAGACCCATAACATTACAAAGGGATCTGCTGCTTGTCTTCCCTGAAGCTTCCCCAGCTTAGAACAAAGTTAAGTTAGCACCTACACAGCTCCAAATGAGATCAGTCTTCATTTCCCAGGGAACTTTGAATCTAGTTTGGGATGCGAAATGTAGAATTGTAAAAACAATCAGCTAACAAAGCAAGGCTATATGTGCATTTATGTGTGCAAGTGTATGCATACTTTCATATAATAACAAATGAAAAATAATGCAGAACTGTACAGCCAAGTATATGCATATATGTACATAATAGGATTGTCTAGCACATATAGGCATATATATATATATATATATATATATATATATATATATATATAATTATATACATTGCCAACTAGCAAACATTATATGATCATGTTTACAAGTGCACGTGTATGTGTGTATTTCTAGGTAAGGAAACAAACAGTAGGGCAGATTCACCAAGGCTGGTGAGAGAATGAAAGACAGGTTTTCAGAAAGGATGCCTGGAGGTGAAGAATTTGGCTCACTCAATGGAAAATATAGACTCATGGGAAAATGTGGTGTGGGCTTAGATGTAAAGCAGTTACACTGTTATGGCAAGGCCACTTTGTATTGGGAAGTATTCGTGAGTTTGTGGGACAGACTCCCACAGGAGGCCAATGCGATGAGGTGGTACCAAGAGAGGTCATGCTAGTAGATCTGAAGTAGAGGCAAATAGGAAGTAGGGGAAGCCAGAAAGTATGTCTGTAGTGCCAGGGCAGGTGAGGGAAGAGTGATCCAGGGAAAGACTCAAAGAACCTTGAAGGAAAATTCCATCAGCCCTGATAATACGAGTTATATAGAGAGGGAGGTGACTAGTAATGTTGACGCAAATACATTCCAAAGGGAATCAGGTCTTCATGGCTACTTTTCCTGGTCACATGACTGCTCAGTGTTGCAAACTGAAATACTTCCTTCAGCTTGTAAACCATTTTACAGTGTTTCATCTCTCTATGGCCTCAAGCATTTCGAATCCACAAATTTACATGATGTCTGCTTTTCCTCTTTTGTCTTCTTGGAAGACATTTTGCAGCCTCCCATGGTAATGAGTTCCTGCCTCTGATGCTGCCAGTGGCCAGGAAGACTATTCTGTGAATGGCAAACCTTTTGGAATTTTAACAAAACAGGCAAGAAAATAAAGTGTGTTTTTAAAAAATACTTACACTTATTTAATCATCAAAAGAATAAATTCTCCTTTGTTGTGCAGAGAAAGTGAATTCATTTTCAATAATCCCTTTTTAAAGATTCTAGGATTCCCAATTTGCAATCAATAAATGTGTGCCATTTAAATTAAATTTACAACCCACAACCAGATTTTTTGCCACACTTGGTAATGACACATTCTGAGAGCATAGACTTCAAGTAAGAAAATAATAGCCATTTAAGTGGGTAGATAATTGGCTGTAACATAAGAACACTGAAGAATGTTGAAGCTCAGGGAGACTTATGGAGTATTTTAAAAATTTATGTTGTACTTATCTTTGCATTTGTAGTCTACCACAAAATTCCAAATTCTGAGCATAAATCAGTTAGATGTTCATCTTGGAGAACTCACAAATCAGAAACCAACAATGTGATCCAGTCTGTGTGCTGTTGCTGTTGCATTTGCAGCTACTATCATCAGCTTATAATGCAGAGAGACCAACTGGGGTTGTGCTTGTGTGTGCCTGAGTGTGTGTGTGTGTGTGTGTGTGTGTGTGTGTGTGTGTGTGTGTGTGCCTGTGTGTGTGTGTGTGTGTGCCTGTGTGTGTGTGTGTCCATTTATGCACCTTAGGTAAACACTATTTTAGACTTCTTGGCTTGATAACATCTGGCTTATCTTGGGAACATCTGGTTTATCACCCTATTTTCTCCTTGCCATTATGCTGACCACTGGAAAAATATGGCTTAGGAGTTCTGCCCCACAGGGCTGTGTCTTTTGGCATCCACCCTTGCTAATAAATAGCAAGTCACAGGATGCAGTTGCATGGCCAGGGGTCACTAGCACATACTTCCTCAGTCGTGGGTCTTGTTAATGGAAGTGGTAGTTACCAGGGATGAGGTTGGCTTCTCTTCATCATGGGAGCTGATCCAGTGGCTAGCCTTTGTAGTGTAGAAATCAAGAATCTATATGTTTAATTAGGCACACTGATTTTTTTTTTTAAATTTACTCATTGTCTTTGGCAGAGCTTGAGATTGAATGCAGGGTTTCTTGCACACAAGGCAGCACATACACTTTGCCCACTGAGCTCCACTCCCCAGAGTTCACTTGAGAGTGCCGTGGTTATTTTGTGATTTGGGGAGGGGTTAGAAGACATTTCATGTCAGACACTCTATGTGCCTGAGGCATTTGTTTGTCTTAGTGGTTTCTGGTTTCCCAGAATCTCAAGTGAACTATTAAAAAAGAAATGTGCTTTTGCTTGGATATGTTTAGAGATTTTTTAAAAAGAAAGAAAGAAAGAAAGAAAAGAAAGAAAGAAAGAAAGAAAGAAAGAAAGAAACCCAGTTTCCCAGGAAGAAAATCCTTAAGTTGAATCCGGAAAGGAACAACTAGCTGACTCTTTGGTTACTTCAAAGCTGTCCGTCTAGGATAAAGCAAACAGTATTCTGGGTTCTGCATTGGGCAAACAGTCTTTGTGTACATCACCTGGGTGCCGTGCGGTAACCTCAGACATAGGCTGTGTTTATTTGTCCATGGATGTCTAGCTACATGTGCTGTCATAGAAGTACAGCCCAGCAGATGGCTCACCTCAGAATGAGAGGAGCCCACAACGCTGATACAAAGATGAACATTATCACATTGTTAGAGTCAAATTGTTCCTGCACAGTCCCTTGTCCCAGACTTCACATTTTTTAAACAAGGTTAATTTGTCCCTATAATTATGTGCCTATTCTTTTAGCAATGAAAATTTTTATTGTGGGTTTAATATAATGAATTGCCCGTGATATGAAACAATTCTGGAAGGCTTGGTTTTTTAATCTTCTTCCTTAACCTCCCAAGCCTCCTTTTAAGATTGTGCCCTGTGAGGTTCAGAGGGAAGGCAAAACAGGAGCCCTCGTTTTGCTGTCAAAGATGCTAAGTTATAAGTAGCCAGGATGAACACAAGGGGAAAACTGAGCAAAAGCCACTATGAGATATACAGGGCTTACTCTAGGCAAGGGCACAGTTTTTCAAAGCATGAAACCATATGTCCTGAAATGACGTTAGGCGATCCTTCCATGCCTCTTCTCTCCCCAAATGTTAGAGGAATCACACAGTTTTGTGTCCTAAAGCTTAGCGTTGCATGCACCTGCCCTTCTTCATTGCTACTGCAAATTATTCATTCAAGGTTCACGACCAGATGGATTAATGAGTTACCAGATCTTGGGGAAAATATCTTGGCCGGCCTTTTATACACAGCTTTCTCTTTTCCTCTCCCTTGAGTCTTGTGATTGGTGTTATCGCTTTTGCAACCTGAACTTCTGTAGAATTTCTCTCAGAGATCTCTTAAGTGCCTCCTCCACTTCCCTGTTGCTTCTCAGCTTCTGTTCACGGGCAGCTGTTCAAAGAAGCATAGTAGAGACAAGTGGTTAAGGCAGGGATGGGGCAGGAGGTTCAGTGACCAAATCTTTGGTACCCAATGACCTTCCTGATGCCAAGTGTGCATACTTGGTTTCCTCTCCTCTGCTCTGCCTTGGGGATGAGTTCTGTTGGGTTCCTTGATCAGTGTGTATAGCTGGAACTCTGAACTTCGCAGGAAACCCTTCGAGCTATTTGAAAAGTGCTGGTGCTTGGTGAATACTAAATTACAAGTAGGAAATAGTCTACAATACCAGTTACACTTCATTTTTATTCTTGACACAGACACCTAAATCAGAGAACAGTAACATTTCAGAGATTATGCAAGCAGTTTGGGTATGTTCCAACACCATAATAGGATCAGAATTTTAAGGCCTTTTGTATTATTACCAATAGTCGCTTAGTTTCTACTGCAGTGTACTTTGTAGGGAATTACAGCTTTTACTAAAAAGATTAAAATGCTATTATGCAAATGATTGCAGTATGTTATTATGTTTACAAATTAACATCCATGGCTCAACACACAAATTAACTAACTATTCTATCTGTGTTATTAAGGATTTAATAAAGTAACTGTTAATAAAAATGGGTAGCCTGGAACACTTAACCAGAAACAATTGTGATTTAACACCACACACCACAACCGGAGCCTGGTGTTTAATGTTCTAGGTGATATGATAGTAAAATCAAGTTGAGCAAAGGCTTTAGAAAGAGCACCATTGTGTGCATGGTAGAAATGTTTGCTTGGGATGTTTATGAGCAAAACCAAAATAGCTTCAGGCTCCAATATACAGTGGGCAGCATATCGATACATCTTGGTAAAGCACACAAAACATCTTCTATTAAAAAGTGTCTCATTGAAATGATAATTGCCCTCTGTTCCATGTCTGATATGTTCCACACTCCCAGAGAATACTTACATTATTCTAAAATGGAGCTCAGAGCCCATTTGCTTTGGCGACTGGGACTTAGCTGCCAACTATCACCATCCCCGTGTGATAAAGGAGGAAAAGGCTAGCTTCGGACTAAGATGGCTTTACAAACAGGCTGCAAATTGCTATTCCTAGCTGTTCATGAGAGATCATAAAAGCCAGCAGATAAGAGCCGCCAAGGTCCCTGAGAAATGAATGTGTGTGATTATGTTATCTCTCACTTCGGATTTACTAGATGGACCGACAGCACCTTCACTTTAGCCCCACAGGAACAGTAGGGAGAAGTACAGATTTTGGAGAGTAAACTTTGTTGGGATGGGTTTAAATTACTAAAACAATATCAGTTGTTGTTTGTATGACATGTCCTTCTACAATTCAACACCAAATGCAGTGGATTATATGTAATGAAAATTTATATTAAAAAATGACTCTAAAATACCTTGTTTTGAAGAAACATGGCTCAAGAGAGACCCAGGATTCTAGTGTCAGGATCCCCTGGTAGGTCTCATAAAAAGAGGGTAGGGTATCACAAGAGACACAAGGAATTACTCAATTCACATTTTAAGTATTTTGAATTTGTTTCCTCACTCATTAAAGACGAGGATGACATCAGAGTCTACAGACAATTACCTGCTCGGGTTTAACTGCTGAGATTACTAACCCGACCTTCTGAGGTACAAGAGCTAAGTGTACTTGGGGGATGTACAGGCAGGGAAGCCATCACAAAGTTGGCCACGGTTTGTGTAATTTATTTTGTTCCAAATAGCACCGCCGTTGTTGTTGGGAAACTACTTATGCAAATTTTTGATATCTAGCTTTAGCAAGGTGCCTGGCTCCTTCATTTCCTTCCACATTTGGATAAATTGTGTTGTTCTTCGCTATTCCAAATTTGTCCTTGTGGAAGTGAACACTTGCAAATTGCTCGAAGCTTCCTAAGAGAAAGAAAGCAAGGAGAAGAAGGGAGGGAAAGAAAGAAAAAAAACCTGTCTTAAAACAGTTGACAGCTTATGATTTGATGGTGTGTGGCCTTGCCCTGTTCCCAGGCACCTGATCAAGAAAGAAAGTAGTACAATCCTGTTATGCAGGCATTCTGGAAATCTTGCCAACATTCACCTGACATGACCAGGGTTTAAAGTCCTTGAGGTAACTTTATGAAACAGGATGGGATACTCTGCTTTTGGATATGGGTACCTACAGACTTGCATTCTCTTATTTTATAAAGATGAGACTGGGCCAGGGGTGTCGGTGGGGGGTTGGGGGGGGGGGTTGGGCTCTTTGCCACTGAAGGGTGGTAAAATAATTAGCCCAGGAGACAAATGTCTTGGACCATGTTTAAACAGAGCTTTAAGGACACAGTGTTCCCAACACTCACATATCTAAATACAAACGGTGTCAGCTGTTATACTGACTGAAGCATAACAGCCTGCTTCCACATAGGTCATCGTCAATCCATTTTGGTCACAGTCACACTGCACATCTGTTTCTGCGAGCTACAGCTTCTTAAGGTGGCATTTGGACTTCATAAGAGCACAAACAAGCGAGCTATAAATTGCCACTGCTGGAGTTATTTTGAATAAGTGTATACTGTTTCATATTTATAATGGTGAGGCTTCATAATAGTCGCACTGAATATATAACAGCTATCAGTCCAACAAGCATGAAATTGTATGTTGTCAACTTGTCACATAAATAGAGTCGTATTCTGGCTTCTGATAATGTTGAACTAACATTATTTCCCCCAGAATTGTCGAGAGGGTCACAATAAAAATTAAAATTAGAATTAAAAAAAAGAAAAGAAAAAAAGAAAAGAAGCAAAAGTGGTGGTACTTCCTTTGGGTAGCTATTGTAAGACTGAAATTCTTGCTGGTACCTGCCTGGTTCTCCCTCCTGCCCTCCCAAGAAGCTATCTTTTCTTGAGGTTATGCTAATTGGTTAATTGGATGGGTTTTCTCTGTCAGCCAGTGAGCCTGTTTCTGCCCAGACCTTAGAGGGTCTCACTGGGTTGCGCATGTGTGAGTAGCTGTTTCAGGTTGTGGTTCTCCTTCAAAAGAAGATTTTGAAAAATTCTATTCTTGGGTGAAAAATCAGTGCTAATTGTTACAAAAAAAAATCCTCCAACTCTATGCTGTCAAGCTTCCTCCTTCCCTTTGCACCCCAGTTAACTCTTAATTCATTATCAGAGCGGTAGGAAATAGCCACAGGAAGACACTTTGTTCAAACTCTTCTGAGTCAGAAAATATATAGAGAGAGGCAGAAAAGAAATGATTGTACCAAACTTGCAACTTGCGGAAAGGAGGAGAGAGAGAGACAGAGAGAGAGAGAGAGAGAGAGAGAGAGAGAGAGAGAGAGAGAGAGAGAGAGAGGTAGAGACAGAGACAGAGACAGAGACAGACAGACAGAGACAGAGAGAGACAGAGACAGAGAGAGAGACAGAGAAAGAAAGAGAGGAATGAAATGTACTTGCTGGCAGCCAGGGAGCAACTCAGAGAACCATTTCCACAGTGGTTAAAATTTCTGCACCAGAGGCCTGAGGAGAAACCAGCAAGAGAGTCTTTTTCTGCTTCTGAGAAATTCTTAGATGTGTTCAATTCTCCCCCATCTTTCTTCAAATGGCCCGAAGACAAGAAAGCATTGCAGCCCGTGTCTGCAATCATTTTGACTTAGCCGGTTAAGTTGCTAACTTGAAGACCTCAGGACACTGTCTTGCCTTAAATCAAACACTATGCAGATATTATCGAGGCTTACGGCTAACCCTGCTCTCTTCATCCGGGGTCGCCTGTGAGATGGATGGTCGCATCCTGCAGTAGGAGAAACGATTTGCTGGTCAAAGCTCTTTGTCTCATTTTTGCATTTCTTTGTGCTTTTGGGTTTAAAAGTTCATCCATTCTTTTACTGATTTATATGTCCACTCGCCAGAAAAATAATTATTGTCGTAGAGTAGCATGTTTAGCTGCTTGTCAATTTCTAGGAACACAACAGCGTAGAGGAGACATGTTCCCTAACTCCAGGAAGCTCAGGGTTGGTGATGAACACAGGCCTCTATTGCTGAAGGAGGCAAGCACTGTGATAAAGGCAACCCAGCAGGGGTGTCCTTCACCTCATTACATTGTTCCAGTTATATTGTTTATATTAAATTTAATATAATTTATATATAAATTCTGCTCCCTTCTTTCAAAAATACCTTCACCTTGAAGAGTTTGTTGTTGTTTTTCTGGGGACTGCTATCCCCAGCTACAGGATCTTTCCCTTTTCATTTAGGGGCCCAGAGATAGAATCTGAAATTTGGAGACTTGAGATTGGCTACAGGAAACTCATTGAGTAAAATGAGAGCTCGCTCACTGGGCTTACTGAGGGAAACCCCCCCAAAAAAGTCAGTCTAAAGGAAGACAGAGAGCTGTTACACCAGCGTGCGCATCTGACATGACCCAAATGGTGTCTCTCTGGCAGTGTGTATTGGGGCTTCCATGGACCAGAACCATTTTGTACCATTTTAGGCTTGGTGACCTTTCTCTCTGAGAATGATATTTCAATCCAATTGGAAAGGCTAACATGCTTCTGGCTGGTAAGAAACACCCTGTATGTGTGGCGTTGCTCTCTCTGAGCAAACTGTCTCTGGCCCCCTGTCTCTAACTGGTGTTCCATTGCCCCCTTTGGTAGTTCAACCCAGGGACTGTCCTGTCCCCTTTGGAGAGGCACCACAGAAAGAATGTCCTTCAGTTCCTCTGCTCTTCTCTCTGGAGGAACAAAACATCATGTCTCCAACAACTTTATTCAATTAGATCCCATTCAGATTTCTATAATTCTCTGACTTCAATCTCTTCTCCCTGGTCCCCTTTGAGAAGGATCCTTCTCCTGTTGAACAGCTCTTTCCTAGGTTGGGGAACCCCTTTATTATAGGAATGCCCTTGATTTTTCCATGGCCTCTTTGCCTAAGGATATTAGCTTCCCTGGGTGCCATCTCATCTGCTCAGATGTGAACTTGGAGCCTCTGTATTCCAGACATAGTTCTCCTGGGTGTCCAAGGAACCTAGCCAGCTCAGATTCTGGCCAGAGAGGTTCTCATGTCAGGATCCTCTTGTGTCTTGCCAGCCAATGCTTAGCAGGGACACCCTGCTCTCCTCTAATCTGTATATGTCTCCACCTAGCTCTGTGTGTATGTGTGTCTGTGTGTGTATGTGTGTGTGTGTGTGTGTGTGTGTGTGTGTGTGTGTGTGTGTGTGTGTGTTAGTGCTGTCTAATGGTAGGCTCACTCTTTAATTCTTATTGGAGGACAACCTGGCAAATGCCTGGGACGCAGAACACGGTGATTCTCCAGAAGATAAGTGGCTTCTTTTTCCTGCTGGTTCCCAATTCCAGGGCCCTGCCTGCCACAGATTTGAGAGTTCCATTAGGTCACAGTGCTACTGCCTAGCCCCTTTAATTGTATCACCCTCAACCCCAGTTATGTGGCTGTGCCCGTCCTAGAGGAATCTGTGTCAATGTCTCCTAGGATACATCTACCCTGGACTGCTAGGCAATATTTGTTCAAACTGACAAATTTTGACAAAGACATCCTGTCCACACAGTGCTGAAGAATTTTCTGTGTTTAGATGTATTTGGAGGTGACTAAATGTTGCCTGGTCTTGGCAGATAACCAAGCCTGTGACTGCATATAGCGTGTGCCCTGCCCTGTTTAATTTGTCTTTGAATGGCAAATGCGTTTCTTCTCTGACTCAGCACAAGTGATGATCCCTTCTACCGGGACTGTGTGACCTCCCAGCTGCTTTAGGGTGTAGAGGAGCAAAATATTAGTCTCATGTTGTACCTCTAGTGCCTGGCTCATTGGGATTCCTGGCTGCATAGCCTATGGCAGAAAGAGAGGTTGTGTTTTATATAGAAGATGCATGTCTAACTCAATCACAGTGGCTATTTTTATAATTTGCACTAGAAGAGCTCATTTCTCTGCCCATTATTAACTTAATGTGATTAATTGTCTGAAACAGAGCTGAGAAACACACACTATTTTGTAGAGTTGTCTTTGAGAAGCCAAACTAGATTCAGATACATTTTCTCATATTTAACACGTTTTTATTCCCCGATAAGCTTCTCCGGTCCTCCCTCCACACTTGCTTTCTTCTGTTGAATGTGCAGTCAAAATGAGTCTTAGTTCCTCGTTGTTCTGAGCACATGAGGCACGGGGATAGCAACGGTGTTAAAAAAAACAGGAGGTGATGGAGGCAAGGATATCATAATGAGATTTTTTTAAAGGCTGACTAAAAGATGAAACTAAACATTACAAAACTCAACACCTAGAACAAAATTATCTGGGGGCCACTTACTGTCCCGGGAATGACGGCAACCATCATTTTGTCATTTTGAAAGAGCAAATGGTGCTACAAAACTCAGTTCTCGTAATGTTTAGCATGGATGAAATATGTAACTTATTTTTTAAAACCTCCAGATATGTGCAGGTGCATGTGTACCCACTCCCAAGTAAGTAACTTAATTTGAAAAAAAATTTGTTGTTTATACACGTCAAGTTCTTTGATTCACCGCACTGGGGCTTATTGTGTTAATTCTGGATCATTCTTTGAAACTTTGCATGACTATTCTTATTACTATTCATTTGTCGGAATACTTCTCAATTTAATAAACACATCTACTTAGATTTTCGACAATAATGACCCCTCTGGTTATTTTATTTGTTAATTATAAAATTCTTTGGATATAGACAAGCTTGTCTTTGTTGAATGCAAATACAACTCAGCCTGTTTACTGCTCTGATATTCCTCACATGAGAATGAAATGCCCCCTTTCACTGCTTTGATATTTATACAGACCCCAACAACCCACAGCCACACCATGAGCACGTGTCTCCCACATAGTTTCACCTAGAGCATGTTCAGTTAAAATATCAGCACTGACAACAATCCCTCTCTTTTCATGTCCCCCTACACCCCCCCCCCATTTTGCTTGGAGACTCCTGTAAGTAAATCACCGGACTTAGGGCTTGCAAGGCAATTATTAAAACTCTCTACTTGGCTTTGGGCAAAGGATTCCAGTTAATGTATAAGACAAAGTTCTTTAAGTCTAATTTGCACTTAGAGACCCAGGGACTCTCCTCCAGCTGCATCTTCATCTAGATTTTTCAGATTAGCTCCCATACCCTGTACCTAAAAGCGAACAGCCTGGGTTTCCCCTGTGTGGACCCTCAGCCTTGGTTAGGCCATGACCCCCTTATTAATATTCAGACTTTGGCAATATCAAAGAGTGGTGTCTTCGCTACCACTGTAAGTGGCCCTGCCCCTCACCCCCCATCCCCGGCCTCTTCTCGAGTTTATTCTTTATAGAGAGGCATTTGTGTCGTTCTTCATGTCCCTTTCAGGAGCCATTCTTCCTCTTGTCCAATTTTTCCCTTTCTCTTTATGGCTGTCATAATGGCCCCTAATGCCGTCAGGCAGCCACGACCCTGTCCATCACTCACCTGCAAGCTATTCTTAAGCTAGTAGATGGTCCCTGAGTGACCAGATTAATTGTGCCAATGCTAGCCCTTTCCACCCGACCTTTTTGTCTAGTGGCATAAAAGCCGATTCCAGGCTGTGTGGGAGGCAGGCTGCCCTGCCATCCCTGTGCTCTCCTGAGGAACCACTCAGTGGTGAGGGCAGCTTCAATGCAAATGAACTGCAGAAGCAGGGGTGGAGGAAGGTGTGCCATTGCAGGCTGCCGGAAGTCATATCAGCCCTCCACGGAAGGGCCGCTGGAAGTGAGTCTTCAGGAGGGAGGATCTCAGAGTTTTCCGTGGCCATCGTTGCCATAAACGGTCCTGCAACAATGTGCTATTTTAAAGATGAGCTGTTTGGTCTCTTTTTAGCTAGAGGCTTTACCGGGCACAGGACGAACTCTTCATCCCCCAAATTTAGGAAGGGTGTTTGTGGCCCTCTTTGGCATACAGTGAGTTGTTGTCACACAGGCAAAAACAATGTCTTTTTCTTTTTCTATAGTTTTTTTGTTCGTTTGTTGTTTATGACGCAGTCGTCCAGCTGTGTGCTTCCATGTCTCAATATATCGTGCGTCCCGTGAAAGAAAGCTGGCTCTCTGTTTGCTTCATTGCCTCCTCAGTACCCAGGACAATGTCATGCACATTGGGACCATCTCCAGTGCTTCTTAACGGATGGCTTTACAGTGCTTCTGGTGAATTCAGAAAGGGAGAGGGAATAAAATGACCTTCCCAGCCATTCTGACCAATCAGGCTAAAAATAAGACATGTCAAAGATCTGAGAACATGCTCTCCAAGAGATGGTTTATACGCAGAGCCAACAGTGACAGCGGCATGCTGTATGCCTGCCAACATGGCTGGGAACTTGCCTTCTACCTCATTGAGCAGATTTGTTGTTCAGATTAAGATATGAGGGAGACTTTACTGCTGGTGAGGAGATAGGCAGCTGGATTGGGCCACGTGTGTGTACACAATGCACTGCTAAGAGCACGTGGCGTTCACTTTTCACCTGTATAGCCCAAGAACAAGCTGGGGAGGATTTTCCATATTCAGTGAAGTGCTGAAGATCTGGTACTGTTCTAGGCTTGATGATCACCTGGGTACCTCTGTGAGTAAGAAACTAGCTAACAATTGCCTGGGTTCATAAAAATAAATCTCTGCGGTGGTATTCTGACACACCATTCCCAGCACTGTTTTCCTCTCTCCAGGTCTCTTTTGACTGTCTGAGCAGCTGCAAGCTTCAATATTGTGCAAACATCTTTTCATTGTTCTTGCTTTCTTGTCAACAACACAGTGGGAAAAAAAAGACTTTGCTTCTTGTGTAAAAGTGATTGCAAGACCACATAGTTCACCGTGCCATATGGACTCTGGGAATAATCAAGCCCAGGACCTAATAAGGAAACCTGGAGTGGAGGAGGATGGCTAGTTCTCAAGGGCTATGGGTTCCGGACAGATGTGAATGGTCCTGTTCTTGTTTTCCTTTGTGGGCTGTGATGGAGTCCAGGATGCAGAAGGGACAAAGGCAGATCCCTGGCTTTTCCTGGTTTCTCCTGTGAAGCTGCCTTGTGATCACCTTGGTTGTTTTTGTGAAGACCGTGATGAACCTTCTGTAGATGTGCTCTGTGCAAATTGAGGACATGGGGGTGACTTACGTGTTGTCGTGCAGCCTGTCCCTATTTTGGATGTCCTAGTGCGGGCTTGAGCTCCCTCGTTCGTCAATGGATAGAGTTATCAGCCATTTAAGGAGCATCTGGTGTGCAGGAGGCCCCCTGCTCATTCCACTGCAATGCACTGTGTAGGAGAGACATAGGATACAGGGACTCCCCTCAGGCATTGCTTGTCTACTGAGCACAGTCCTGACTTGAAAGACAGAAGATGAATCCTGCAGCCAAAGGAGAAATGAGCATCAAGGAAACTTTAGCAAAGACTGCAAACGTCTGCTGAGAGGGAACGAGCAGAAAATTGGTTCCTGGTGTGTCATACATTTACTCCTGAGATGTGAACCAATCAGAGGAAACACAAATTTTTACTTGCCTATAAATTACATTTCCAGAAAGTAGAGAAGAAATGTTACAGTTGTGATTTTTTTTTTTTTTTGAGACAGGGTATCCTGTAGGCCAGGCTGGCCTTGAATTCACTATGTGGCCTAGGATGGCCCTGCACTTAGGATTCTCTTGCCTCCATCTCCCAAACACTGGGATTTCCAGGCAAATGTTACCCACAGTGCTGAGGATCAACTCTAAGGTTTTGTGCATGTTAAGCAAGATCTCTATGGGCTGAACTACAGTCCCAGCCCCACATAGTAGGTTTTTAATGGCATATTTTAATGAATTTACCTTCTAACCAGTTCTGTCTGCTCTGTGACTGTGCTTGGCCATCCAATAGCTCATTAGATTGTAACAAAAGCAGTCTAGCTAAATAAAAAGGGTTCCTTCGTCAAACACCCCTGGGCGATATCTCTGAGAGCAAATGTGACAAATAGAATCAGAAATGAATTAAATAGTCAGCTACAGCAAGCCAAACTAAGAAGAAGGAAAAAAAAAAAAAAAAAAAAAAAAAAGCCCTGAAATGACCAAAAATGGAAACATATTACAGTTATCTGCATACACCGTATAGAGCAAGTTTGGTCATATTTAAGATAATTCTCTAGTGCCTGCTATTTTTAGCCCGAGGGTAATCTCCCTTAAGAGCCTCTCCAAGCTGCATCTCTTTAACCTGGCCCAACAAACTAAGCCAATAAGCTGTCTGCTTTGCCTCGTCCATCCAGGAGGAAGAGCAATGGCTAAAACAAACCATTTGCAGGGAGAACGCTCAGCCTATCTTGTATTAACGGCTTCCTTCATATAGATTTTTAAAATATCCCACTATTGAGTGTTGCCTGTCAGGGACCAAAATGTCAAGCTTTGCTGTTTGGAAATTGTAGACTCACAGCTATGAAAAGAGGATTTTATAGGCCCAATCTAATGGAAATAAACATTACCCCATTACCTTCAGTAGAAGCAAATCTTTACAGTTCAAGCTATCATTATTAATGGCTATGAGGAGAAAGAAACGTTTCCAGGGTTTTATTTATTTATTTATTTAATTTCTTTTTATTTTTTAGGCAAAGAAAGACCGGCAAGCTGTACCAAAGCAAATGAAAGTTTTCTTAAAGCTTTCTCCTCAGTGACTTTGCAGTATGTAATTTAAAAGCAGAAAGCAGTTTAAAACAGTAGACTGGCTGTTCCTGGTATCTCTTTCTTACATATTCTAGAGCTTTTTGTGAGACTCTAGCTCTGCCAGCTCTTGTCTATCTGTCTGTCTGTCTGTCTGTCTCTACACAGTGTATTCCAACAACTTTATCACCTCTTAGCATTCACTAATTTCATCAATGAGAGGGAAGGTGATGCTTGTCCACACGTGTGTATAGATGCAGGCCCTCTGGACAGAAGCCCGTCTGTGGGTCACAGCACTGCACAACATGTTAGCTTCTGCTCAGTTCATCAGAAACAGTGATTCCAATTATTCAAGTTCCAGATTAATCCCAGGTTGCCTGGTCTACCCGAGTTGGAAGACTGCAGTAGCTACTTCAGGATGAAGCTGAGCTCAGCTACAGATGCTAAGCATGAGGCATCGGTCCCCAGATGCTCTCTGAGCTCATGCACTGTACAGCACGTTAGGTAGGTGTAATGGGAAAGGCATATTTGTAACCCAGGGCCTCAGTCTTCCAGGGGTCATGTTTCACAGCTGCAAAACTGATGTGCCTTTGCCCGTAGAACATCAGTCAAGGAGACTGAGGACACTTCGAGAAATGTCCCCGTGTCCGAGACACCATACCTGCGTTTTCCAATGCTCTTCCAGAGTACAACACTACCTGAAACAACAGTCTTCTCATAAACGTTTTATGGGGACTTAGTAAGGGCCAGGCACTACCCTTGGTTATGCATGCTTCTGTCTTCCCACAGATTAGGAATTTAGAAGTTAGTATTTAACCAGGGCCCATTCCTGCTTCCCACTGCTTTTCTACACTGGCAGTGAGGTGAGATTGTCATTTTTTTCTCATAACATCTAGGAGCACTGGCTAGCCACATGGCTGTCTCCAAGGGGGTGCTTGCCTTAGCAAGGTGGTCTTTTGACTGTTAACTGATCAGATGGGACCTGGGATCTTCTGACAGTCAGGGTCCTGCAGGGCAGGCTGACACGAGATGTTTGGTGGTGCTTTGCTGGCCCTGCCTGATCTTTAGTCCCCTTTGAGTCTGGCTGTTAATCTTTAGCACAGGGCTGACACTGCAGCACAGGGCACACAAGGTTGCCTAACTTCTTGTTTGTGTGTTCCTAGGGATCAGAAGCCAGAGTGTTGTTTCCCCTAAATCTCAAGCCTTCGATCTCTATTGCTCTCTCACTCTCACACTGTTGTCTTCCTACCTCCTTCATATTCTATTCAAAGTCTGCTGCTGAAGACTTCCTTTCTGCTCTTTGATGAATGTTCACAATCTTTATCTCTTTGAACCTTCTCTAGCTGGTATTAAACTTATCATGCCTGTTCTTGCACCCCCACTGCTTACTCAGCCCTGTTCCCTCTTTCTCCTAAACAGATAATATCCTATGCATATATTCCTATGAATCCAAAGGCTGTACTTTGCAGCTCCTGCTATGATCCTTGAACTTGGCCAAAAACTATAGTACATAAAAAAGAATGATCTGAGATTCAAGTATTTTTTTCCTTGGAACATGAGAAGTATACCAGATTTACACATACGACACAACCAACAGCTATAGCTACATGGTAAATTATTGCTTGCTGGAGCCTTGTCCTAGGCCTCATATGGAATGTATAAATATATCAGCTAGCTCCTTCATTCAGGGCTCGTGAGAAGCTAATCATTGCATAAAGGAGCCCGTAGTCATTGGTAATGGATGAGCTGACTACTCCGATCCTTAGAAGTGGGAGGAGATTCTTTAAACTTGTGTGGAAAGAAAGGAAAGCAGCTATGCAGGGGACACATCTTCTCTATTGGAAGGGTTTCCATTGGTAGAATGGAAGGTAGGTTTTTCAGGCATCAACTTTCATTGCAGTATCCCTTTACTACAGATTTAGTACCTTCTGTGTGCAAGGATATAAATTATGTGTTAGAATTAAATAGTAATAGGCCAATGGCAGGAAAGCTGTGGTGAAGGAAGCTCTGAGATGAGCAGGAGATGGAGTTAACCTAGTTAGGTGGAAGGGACAGTAGCTACAATGAGATGGAAATTTTGAATTGTTGAATGTTGCTATCAGGTCATATTGAGTCTTGTATGCTCTTTTCAAGTGGGGAAACTGGGGTCCAAGAATGTTAAGTAGCTTGTAGCATGAAGTCATCATAGCTTCTTACAGACCATACAGAAGATAATTTGGGAGGCAAGTGGCTGAGAGGGGGTGAGCGGTGTCCAGTTAGGAAGCTTGAGTCATATGGTTGGAATTAGGAGGGTGATGGGGACATGGAAAGGATGGATGTTGCAGATGTTGGGGAAAAAACTCTTGATGGAGATGCTCATTACGGAAAATGAGAGGTTTGATGTTGGAGCCTTACAGGAGTTAAATTGACAGGAGTTAAACAGGGTGAGTGATTTGAGGAACTAGTGATTCATTAATAAGAATATGAGAATTATGTGGTGAAGGGAAGTGTATGGCTCAAGGATGGCGCAAAGAAGAAGGATCCAGAACACAGCCTGAGTATATTATCAGGTGTATACTCTGGTGGCTGTTGGAAGTAATGCTCACAAAATGTGGGGCAGTCATGGAAGGCTGTGTGAAGAAGCTTGTCCTCAAGGAAATATCATTTGGTAGATCTCTTGGTGTCAAGAGATAAAGGGGTTTTCCTTTGTCCTGTGTACCAGAGATGTTGCACTTTTGCTTTGAGGTCCACAACTGATTGACCAGATTTCTTTTAACTGAAGTAGAAATTTGATGTGTTGGGCGGGGGAAGCATGTGGGGGGGTACGGGGGGTAGTGGGTATATGTTTCTGTACGTCAGGTGCTTAGGCTGCACATAGTCAAACAATGTTCTAATGTAAAAAGAAAACTTTCGTTCTGTCAAATTGCTTGCTTAAAAATACTGCTCTCGGTTAGTTCTCATAATCGCCATAAATGTATAGGAAGTCTTTGCTTATTTTACAGTTTGGAAATTGAGATTGAGTAAGATAGTTGTCCAGGGTCAAGTCTCAGAGCAGATACCAGGATAGATAAGCATTTCTGAACTACAACTACAAAACTTAGATTTTCAACCGTTCCCTATGCCGCCTCCTAATTAGCACTTCTACCTGCAGTTAATGGGTTTTTCTCATCCTCTTTACTCCCAACCTCTTTCAAACTTTCCAAATACCTAAGATTATTTCTGCCTCCTTATTTTCAATCCTAATTTAAAAAACACAGGAAACTCTGAAGTTCAGGAATTGCTGCCTGCTTAATTCTACCTCCCCCTGAAGAGCCAGTGTAGTCATGGCTCCTTTCATATTAGTGTGTAACGGAAGGAGCCGCATGGGAGCCCATCCTTCTCTACCACGCAGCAGATGAGCAGGCATGTCCTTCAGCTCAAAGAGCTATGGATGCTTCTATCTGCATAAGAACACACATTTTCTCTTCATGAGCTACCACCCCAATGAGCCTGTGAGGCTTACTTCTTCATCTCTAATGTGGCACGTGTTAAGTGATTGACTACGATCCTTGTTGTTACATTTCATGAAAAGGAAGGCAATTATGAAGTACTAAGAATCCATCCTAAACTTGGCTCTAAATTCATTCAATGGACCCTTGGAAACGTCTTTGTAAGTTATATTCAGGCAAATTGTAAGTTCTCCTGAAAGGTAAGATGAGTGGGAACTACAATTCCCCCTCATACGATTCTCTTATTTTCATTAAGTGATGGTGGCCATCCAAAATACCCAAACACAAACCTACAGCCAGTTTTTCTCTTACCTCACTCCAATATCAAACAATTCAAAATATAAATGTTCCTCCAAATAAACAATTTATTTTAAACTGCACTTAGATCTGTTCATTTTCCTTTCTTTAATAAGCACCAAATCATTTTGTACTAGTGATTACATATTTTTCTTAATATTTTGGCTTCTTTAAGGATGTAAAGGTGAGCAATTGTTTCTTTTCATCTTTATCTTACATGAAAAGCTTGCAATTGATACATGCCATAAGAGGTAGTGTCATTTATCAACTATATTATAAGCAGAGAGAAAATTTTTTTAAAATTTCTTTTCGTTCCTGTGTTCTCCTAGCTCTCTGGGTTTCTGATTCAAAATTATGTATATAAACAGTACTAAGTAGCTAGCTGGTGAATCAATGAATGAACAAATGACATTTAACTTATGATTTTCTAAACCATTCTGGAAGTGTTTTTAGGGGACTTGGAAAATTACTTGAGTAATTGGATCTGTTGAATAGCTGCCGGGCCGGGTCTGGTGACTGCATCAAAATCTGCAGATAGGTCAGTAATTCTGCTTCAGCTTGTTCATTCTCTGTTTCAAATAGCATAGGTTCCTTCCTAGGCCTTGCTGTGTAAGATAAGGTGGCACCCATTCTGCATTTCTGGCTATGTTGACAAAACAGTGTCTTATTGCTGTCTAAACACTTGAGTACTCACAACTACTCCCATTGCTGCACCCAAGAAAGGGTTGTTGTGTGTCTTTGCACTTCTGGTTTGGGTAGCAAATTATTGATCCAGGTGTTATGGTAACATTTGTACTGCTAGTTGGATAAAGACAAATATCTAAGAATGCAACTGGTATTTCCTGACATGATTGTGTTTTCCTGGGAGCTCGGTCATCCTAAGAGGTTTTGTAGAAATGTTCACTAGGTGCACATTGTAAACTGGGTTATAGAAGAGGAAAAACTTATGTTGTCTAATTCCTCACTTACCCCTGTCTACATCCATCTTTTCACCTTTACTATTTTATTGTTTTCTTGACTTGTTAGATTTTTTCCCCTTGTTTCCCATTCTTTTCTTTTAAATGCTTTCTAAGGAGATTTTTGAAAGGTGATGAGCAAGCACTACAGTTGCCTATAATCCTTTTGCTCTTGGGTGTAATGGTCCTTCTTCTGATGTCCTCAAATGTCTTTTTGGACATTATTTCTGTTGCACATGTTTAAGCTGTACAGCATGATATACTGGTAAGCACATTCATGATGAAATGATTTCTACCATCCAGCAAGGTACCGTAACAATCACCTCACATACTTTCGTCTTTTGCTGTAAGAACCTCTAAATTCTGTTCTTAGGGAAATGTCAGAATACATTACAATATTGTAAACTCAGCTCTAGTGTAGGACAATACACCTTATTATCCTACACAATTGCAAGTTTGTAACCTTTGACATGCTTTTCATTTCTTCCACCCCCTGTAGTCTTCCTAATACTCTCTTCGTTGTTTAACAAAAGTCGTTTGTCAGGTCCCCACTTTTCCTGAATTTTCTGTGGTATTTGAATATTACCCATTGGCCATGTTGTAGTGAAAAGTTGTCTTTACTGGTATTTAACATAAATAATTGAGTTTTGTGACTGTTCTTTATAATCTAGCACTTTTTTTTTCTTGAATGAACATCCTTTTTCTTTTTGTTTTTTTCTTTCTGCTAGACTATACTGAAGGTACCTTTCTTACACATTTAGTATTCAGGTGGACTAGGGCTAACTGGGCAAGCCAAAAACTATGTTTGAAATGGCTCCCTGGGGCCTCAGTGTCTGATTGTGTTGGCACCACTGGCCTAAGAATCTTGTCTTGGCTTGACTTTACACTGGCATTGTAAGCAATGCCTTCTTCCCTTAATTAACAGGGACAATCCAAGGAAGAATGGTCTGTGCGATGATGCTCAAGTGGACTTTGACTATCACTCCTTAGGGAGTCTGTAAAGTTGATAATTCATCTTGACCAGTGTACTAGAGTGTCCTAATACAAAAGATAATTTATAATTACCACTTTAACTTATATTTATAAGTAAGTTCTCTTGCATGATATAAACTTCAACTTGTATGGTATCTTAATTTATGTTAGTATTTAATCTATCTTGTACAACACAAGCTATATAGTTGTATACCTTAATTTAGCTTTATAAATCATTTCATAGAGACAACACATACAAATTCCACAGATTCTCTTTGTTTCTCTAATGAAACTAAACTACAAGGCAAATGTTTTGCTGTGGAACCAAGTCTCAGTTAAGAGCCCTGCCAGTCTATAAAGTAAGAATAACAAAGATGAGCATTGACCTTAAACTAACTTCCTGAACATTAAACAGATTCCAAGTTTCAAGAAATTAATACCGGGTTGCAGTATTTTATATGTGCCGAGACTTCTTTTACTGACACAGTATTTTATGTGCGCAAAAGCCACAGAGTGACCATGTCTCCATTTCCAAGGATTCACCCAGAATTCTCAAGACTTTTGAGGCCACCAGACATCTCTTTCTTTTTTATACTCCACCACTTTGAAGCACTATTGTAAGATGGGAAAGAAGAGAGGTAGAGTCAGAAAAAACTGCTTTTCTTATCCTGGGTCTGTCATTTGTTTCAAGTGAGACCATGAATTCATTTCTTTCTTTCAAACTGTTAGTGGCTTTATAAAGTTATTTATTCATTCAATGAACATTTACAAACCAAGGTGTCACATGTGAGAGTCTAGGGACATTGTAGTAAATGAGTAGGGTTTCCTGCCTTCCTTGAGCTTCTTGTGTAGGTGATTGGGCTACGTTGAGTGAGAGGCTATGTTAGTGGCACTTCTCTGGGCCTGAACACAAGGACATACAATAAAATGCTATTGACAGAATGCATACAAAGTCCATGAACACCTGGAGGTAATGGCAATTACCACTCATACATGAATACATCAACAAGGAAAGCCAAGATATTATTAACAAATTCCTTGGAAACTATTAATAATTAGTCACAATAAAGAAGGCTTATAATTTATAGTTCTTCAGTTGCAAACAAAATCACCACCACCACCACCACCACCATCACCATCACCATCATCATCACCATCATCATCATCATCATCATCATCATCACCAACTCCAGCATCCTCACACAGAAGGGCATCTGTAGTGGACAGAATTGATGAGAGGGTGTTGAGTTGGGCTTGGCAATTTTATTATCTGGAACACATAGTTCTGATCAGATTCTTATTTCGGTAGGTTTGGCCTGGGTTTGGGACAGCCCCTGGGAGGAGAGGAGAAAGTAAAGAGTAAAGGATTTGACCACTGGCTCCCCATGTGAGTCCAGGGGAATCTTATTACGTAAAAGGAAATAGTAGCATACTTAGATATGAATTAGTTGATTTTAGATGGCCATCTAAAATGGGTAGGAGATTGTAAAAGCAGAAAATGCTTGCCATTAGGGAAAGAACAGGGGTTCTTGTTCCCAGTGAAACAGCAGGAATTCTACCACCAAGTGGCTATCCCCTGAAATCCCACAAATTAAGTGTGTGCATGTTCAAGTTATTTTCTTTGCCTTTAAACATGCTTCTTATATACTTATTTATTGGCATACACATGTGTGTACAGACATATGGACCTTAAACATGTTTTCTATAACTCTATTTCTCATATTCCTCATCACAGATAAGTGCTCCTTCCCTGTTTCTTGCGATCTCTGAAGCTTCTTGGAATTCGATGCTTATAGCTTCTTTTATGGTCATAACAGCTTTAAGAGTACAGCGCATATGTGGTGAGCACTGTTTTGAGCTCAGTATCGTGCTAACTTTGGAAGTAGGCAGGGATCTTTGGTATCATCTGCTGTTACTGAGAAATCGGCTGTGATTCTGCCTAGAAACTTTTCAGCCATGATTTTATTTGTTTGTTTTCTTAATTTGTTTGTGGGTAGCCATGGCGTATTTTGAGGTCACAGGACAACTTGAAGGAGTCAGTTCTCTCCTTTTCCTATGTGGGTTTTGGAGGTTGAACTCCAGTCATCAGGGTTGGTGGTAAGAACCTCTACCTGCTGACCCAGCCCACTGGCCATTTTTAAGATTTATTTAAGTTTTCTAATAATATATGTAGAAATAGCATTAGGAAAATGCCTAGTTTGATATTTGTTCTTAACATTTAGTCAATAAATGGCTATTAGCAAGAATATCCAATAGACTGGATTTCTTGGATAGCTCTATAAAACCAAAAATGTCCTTGGGAACAAAGTGCATGAAAATTCTGGGGACGATTCAATCAAGGGAGAAAGCATCCAACTACTTGTCCCTGGCCTCTGAAAGTGCCCTTTAATGAGAATGGGGCTTCTGCTTGCTGGCTCTCCAGTATGGATCTATTGTATGCTTGTATCCAAGACAAATTCCAGGGCTCTGACTTGTATCATTCAACCTCACACACAGTACAGTTCCTAGAACATAGAAATGACTTAAAAAATATTGTTTGGAGAAACAGCCTAACTGGGAAACTTCACACAGAAATGAGTAAGCTGTTTGCTTGAGTAACAAGGATCATTGTTAAAAAAAAAAATCCTAGGATGGATATAGTGTCTATTTAATCTTTGCCATAAAATGTCACCTTTGGAGGAATGGAAGACAATCAAATGTTACTCCTTGAATGACTTGAAACTCTGAGCTTCACTCTTATGTGGCCAACAAAGGTCAGCAAGCAAAGATATTTTGTACATGAAAGTACACTTCAGAGTCAGAGATGTTTGCAGTGACTAATGGGTCCTCGTAAGCAGAAACCAGGAAGCTGTGGTCTACACGACAGAAAATATCAACACAGAGAACTTTGCTCAGAATGTTGGCTACAGACATTTAGCATTTGGCATTTTCAACAACTGCCATTTGATTTGCTTTATGTTTGTGATGGCACATTCTGGAAACACAGCAAGCTCTGATGTTTCTAGTGCCAGCTCTGCCAGTTTGATATGGAGATATAAATGTTTTGTCTCATATTATAACTGTGGTAACACATTCCTATGTACCACATTTTATTTTGGTTCAGGGTAGGAGGGCCTGGTTTTCATAAATGTCAACTGGTTTTCATAATATAACATGAGTGCAATTATTCATTTATTTTATATCTGGGAAATGAATACTAAACCTGGTGACCAGATATTTTCTGGGTGTATAGCGCACTGATTTATTCTGATGTAAGGCCTCTTTTATATTACTCTTATATACTGAATTTTATTATCAACCAGTATTCCCTTCCTATACTACTAGTATCCACTGGTACCCTGAGATAGCCAGTCTGCTGTACCTGTGTGTCCTATAGCCTCTGCCCAAGATCTCTGTTCATAGTCCTTTCTTCCTATTTAACTGGGTAGGAGAATCTGTGCTGTGGCATTCCTTCCACTCCCACATCCATTATTTAACTATGTTAACACTAGTTCAGATCTATACTGAAAATACAAAATAAGAAATTAAATAACCTGAAATTATTCGTGGAGTATGTTAGGCAAAGTATATAGCATTAAATGTTTCAGGAAGCCCCCACACTGCCTACGTCCTTGGCTTGTGCTGAATGGAAGGAACTTCTTGTTAACTCATCTGTCCTTGTTCATTTAAAATGTGGTTTTTGAACATCAGTCCTGTTTCTGGTTATTAAGGTTTTTCAGAACTAAAGATTAGACTTTTAAAAATATAACTAATATTTGACATATTTGCCATTAGTGATAAAATGTAGATTTGTAAGACAATCTGGGTTTAGAATGATCTGGATGGAAAGGTGATTTACAGGGGTGGATAAAATGTTGCAGCCTGTTTTCTGTTGAAAAAGACCTTTCTGTCTTCCCCTTCCCAGCTTTTCCTTCATATCTGCTCATCCATCCATCTGAGGGTCATTCATTCCTGGCTTGCACCATCTTATTAGATGCCTGGGATACAAAGATAAATGGCACATGCTCCCCAGGAAATGCACATTGATAAACATTTTTTAGAAGTTTAATCTATCTGCCTTTGAGTGAAACATTTCAGTACAATGTTTATCATCATGTAAAATTTCACCTTGCTAAGGCAAGGCCAGTCTCGTTTATAGACTTTGAATTTCTTTTTCTCAAGCTAGGTTGCTATGCTAAACCCGTAGAGCTGTTTGCTTATGAGGCCTCTTGGTCTGGCTAAACACAGCAGCACATCTGAAATGTGTACAGAGTCCACTGATCAACTAGGTCTCTAATGAGACTTATTTGAAGTGTAGTCTTGCTATCTGATGCTGCTTCCTTGCCCCCTCTTTTACCCGCCCCCCCCCCCACCCATCAGTGGAAAAAGCAGTATGGCCTCTTTTGTCCAGATGGGCGGAGAATTCTGTTCTGAACAAGTTGTTGAAAAGATTTCCATGACCAAAATAACATAACTATTCTAAAAGTCCTGTGACCTGATAAGAAATTCCTTGCCTGGATTCTTGGCAACATTATTTAAAACTCAAAATGTTTCTCCTCAGAACACACACTCCATATCTGAGTGACTTATCTGCCACTTGTCATGTACACATAGCTTTGTGGAGTTAGTTATATTTTTACTATTCCTGTCTCACTTGCTTGACTAGACTATAAGGCCTTTGAGGATAATAAAATGAACATTGATGATGGTTAAAATTTATGGACGGCCTGTACGTGTCTGCCAGCATTCTGAGCATTTAACATGTTTTAATTCAGTCAGTCCTTGCATCAAGGCACGTGTTAGCTATTTAATCATTGTCTTAACTATGGGTGGGAAATAGAATACCAGAGGAGTCTAGTAGTTCCCGGAGGTGCCATTCCTTGGTGGTAGAGCCTCGTGCCCAGCAATCTGACTGCCGTTCCCAAAGCCCTCGGCAATCAGTGCCTAACTCTGCTAGAGATCTTACACAGTAACCCACAGGCTGAATTGCACCTGAGGATGCTCCAAAAATACTAAACCGTTGATTTGTAAAGTCATTTTCTAAATGCTAAATGCTAAATTTTATCAAGTCTTTCACTGCCCTTCTGGGTAGGACATGGAAGGCAGTTGTCTGAGTATCTCAGTGAGAATGTAAATAATGTGGGGAGGCATTTCAGGCACAAGGAGGATGTGTATGTGGGATTCCTTTTTACCATAACCATCAACCATCAACCTTTTCCTGAGGCTAAGGGTTTCTTAGAAACAGATATGCAAACTTGTTAAACCCTGAATGTGAGATTAATCGAATGTATTTTCTGTTCTCTGAAATATGCCTCATTTATCTGAAGCAACATGGTAAATATAACTTAATATTTCTTTCACCTGTTTAATAAATAATAATCCGAAGGCTTATTGTAGTGGTGTCTAATAGAGTATATACAATATAATGACTATAACTTAAATACTTCATTTTTTTGCTTAAATATATTTACTTTTTATAATTGTGCACACACATATACGTATATCCACACACCCTCACCCCCACACAAATTTGATCATATTTTCCCCCATTGTCTTTTATCGGCCTCTTCCTCCTTCCAAGTTCTCCATCTTCTTTATAAAGCCTTGAATAAAATTATAGTTTCTTGCTTGACCATAAATGGATGTTACTTACTTTGACAGGGGCAACTTGCCTGCCGCTGCATTCTGAAGAATATGGCTCTTCCTCCCCCCAAAAGTATTAACAGTTTGACTCTTAATGGAGGGTGAGGTCCCTGCTCTACACTGATAATTTATCAATGGGCCCATTCTTGTGCAGCTCCTAAATACACCCTTTTAAAACAGACCCCGATGCTTAACACGCTGCAGACTTTTGTTGTAGGTCATAGAGTAATCCCAGTGGAGCTGTGCTGGCAGCCCCTTCCTGTTGTGAGATCTTCTTAGTATCAGCCATGCCATGTCTAGAAGACAGCACTTCTCTGCTCTCCCTCTCATCTTCTGCCTCCTGCCTTCTTTCTTACTCCCACTTCTGTGATGGTTTTTGAGCCTTGGGTAAAAGTAGACATCACACAAGAAGTATGAAACCTGTCATGGTGTATCAAACCACTTTCCAGAATGAAGCTGGTAATCTTCATCAATATTTCATGAGACAGAAGAACTCAAGGAGATAAACACATACAGCTTCTATGAGGAAAGAAAAATGGGCAAAAATATTTGACATGAGATATGCCAAAATAAGGAAATATGAAAGTGGGAAATAATTGGCAAAGAGAAATCAGAGTGGCTCCATACTGGGCATATAGGCGGGGTATGGGATAATATTGTTGAGGGATAAGTGGACACGGGGATGGCCACAGAAGTCAGTGTCAGGCCTGTAAGGGTGGAGGGTGGCCACATAAAAGTATCTCCTTTCTGATGTGGTCTTCAACTCCCGTTTTCTGATCCATTTCTAAAATATAAAACCTTCAGATGAAAATTTAAATCCAGCAAGTGTTATCAACTAATCAAGTAATGTTTAAAAAACCCGTTGTGAACAAAACCCTTTTAGCTAAGTAGAAGCTGTGACTGGGCTTACTGTGGAGAGAAACCTTCATTTTGGAACATGAACTGGCATGAATTAAAAGGCGTAAACATTTGCGTTTTCACTCAGACTGGGGTAGCATGCCTCCACAAGACAGGAGGGACAAGGGGCCTCGCGAGGGGATTCAGGTGTAATCCAACTCATTTTTGTTTTCTGTTCTGTAAGATACGGGAAAGTAATAGAAGTATGTGCTGACTTGAGGAAAGAAAGTAGAGAGCAATTGAAGCACATTATATACCTGAGTGAAAATCTCATAATGAGGGCCCAGAGAGATGGCTCGGTAGACTAAGGTACTTGCTGACAAGCCGGACGAGCTGAATTCCGTCTCAAACTCAAACTCATATTAGAAGAAGGGAACTGACTCCCTCAGGTTGTTACCTGAGCTCCACAGGTATGCCATGCAAGCACAAATGTTGTACACACACACACACACACACACACACACACACACACACACTGCATTTCCCTGTCTTTAGGTGTTTTGTGTGCACATCAATGCTTGAGAAGCACCAGTTCCAGTGTGCTTCATGTTTTCGTCTCCAGCAGCCTCAGTAGACAATGCTGATAGCAACACTTTGGTTAGACGGTTTCAAAGAGCCTTCAGCATCATCTGTTGAACCAAGGCACAGCAGCAACATAAAGGTTTACTCTCACTCAAGCTGAGCAGGGCAGTTAATATGGTAATGGTGACGTATTTAGCATCCAGACTGCTAACTTCTGTACGAGAACCCTATGAGCTAAGTATGAGCAATGCACAGGCAAGACATTCATTTGGTAATGAGTAAATTGCCTTATATAGTCAGTAAATTGTTAAATCCTGGACAGCTGATAATATCATTTGCTTTCTCGTGGTTTTTTTTTTTTTTTCCTCAATATTGTGCTGAGCTTCTAGTATAAATTGAATAGAGTGACCTTTTGGTACTCTGTGAAATTGACTGCATTCCCTAAGATTCTTTGGTTTCAATTACCATAAATTTTTTGATATTCGGTCCACAGCCATTGTGTGGGTTCCAGCATAACGCTCTCATGTCACTGTTTCTGATGACACTGTCTGCAGCAGTACACCATGTTACTAATGGGTATATGACTATGGGCATTTCTGTTCCCAATCAGGGCTTCATGGCAAGTATAAGAACTATGTGTAAATTACCCAAAGCAAATCGAATCACGAAGTTGATTGCAGAATGTTGAGTGATTTGGGGCCCAATGATGGAAACTGTGTTCTAGGTTGCTGGATCTTGAGCTTGTGAGATGGATAAGTCAATTAGTTGCTCCTCAGTTTATTAGCAACTTAATTGTCAGAATGTAATGAAACTTCTGAACTGCAACAACTCATTAGAAGCAATGAAACATGTGACTTTTCTTTTTCTAGAATATTCAGTGAGCTGTTTTTTTCCCCAAAGACATCTTGAAAATAAAATGAACAATTAAGTGTATGTGTGTGTATGTATATATATATATATATATATATATATATATATATATATATATATATATATAAAATCTTCGAAGCAGGCAGAGATTTAAATTCCTCCTCTGAAAGAATGATCTGAAAAGGTTAAGTTCATTCACAAAAATGAGGCTGGGTTCCAATTCCCACTCTGTCGTGTGCTTGTTTTGTCACCTGTGTTGATGGCATAGTCTCTTCGAGCCTCTGTCCCATTTGGACAACAGCAAAATTGTGATTATCAAAGCGATTATTGAGTAGACACAGGGCAGATAACAGTCGTCTAATCGTATGTCACATGCTCTTTGTCTCTATCTTGAGATAACTTAGACTTTATTTTTGAAGATTAAGGTATTATTAATAAGCACAGTTGACCGTGTATGATCTGTCATACTTAAGGGGGTTGTATCTTGATGGTATATATGGGCTGTTTCTGCAAGTCAGGAGTTTACCCTCAGGTTCCTTGTAAATGGTGATTGTTGCTACTTGACTTCCATGGCAGTTTACTCCGATGAACTGCACCAGAAGCTCAAAGCTGAATCTGTGTGTTCCTTTTATACCTTATTATCACTATTGCTACCAAAGAAAATCTTGATAATGTTAAGAATAAAGTGCGGTTAAAATGTCCTGAGTGGTGGTTAAAACTTTAATTATATTTTAAAGGCGGGAATTATTTCCCAAAATCCACAGCTCCAAAGAACAGCAGACTATGGGAAGAGTACTTCATTGCTAACTGAAAGGCAGAATAGTATCAGGTGCCCTTCTAGTCTCCCAGTTTCCCCTTCTAATTTTCATTTTTCTTTTCCACCATACAATCATTACTTAGCCTATTTCACCTTAATTAAACAAATAAATTCATTAGCTTGTGAGTTAATGAGTAAGCTAGGTAAGATACTGTTGGTTGTATAGTTGGGGATACTGCTTTCCAAATCTACTTTTGCATTACTACTTGCTTGAGATACCTGCCTTCCAAAAAAAGCATTTCCTCAGCTCAGTGCACAAAAGAGAAAAGAAAAGAATAAGGACAGATAAAGCACGGTATTCGCCTCAGGAGAGCTTTGCTGCATACTGTGGCTCTTTTATTCGGAGTGAGACATAATATATACACATATTTAAGGGTTAAGTATGACAGTGTGCTGTGCCTATAAAATAGACCTTTTGTTAAAGAATTTAAATAAAATATCTACTATATTTATTGAAGAATATTTCCTCCGGTCATATACTTAAATATGACAAATTAGTTTATATCATCCTCTATTATGCTCAAAAACAATTTTCCATATATATATATTTTTTTCTGTTAAATTTCCTATGAATCATTGGTTCCTGCTTTGTTTGAAAGATGATACTTTTACTTGAGGTGGGGTGTTCTGAACTGAAGGCAGTGTCTGTGGGCCTTTTATGTGCTGCTTTCAGAAACACTGGTAAAGAGTAGGTGGTGGTTCATCTTCGGTAATAGGTTAAGTCCTTACGCTACATAGCTTCCTGTGGTTTCTTTAGAATGTTTGTTCTTTGTTGATGATGTAACACTTCTGAGTAGGAACTATTTCTATGGGGGTCTGTGGCATGCTTTGTGCGCAGCATCGCATGCTGTTACCAAGCGACTGTCTTCAGTTGACAGTGCTGAGCTCAGTGGCCCCAAATGACTTCCCAAACGGCACAAGCCTCTACGTGATAAAATTAGAACTTAATCTCCTTCTTATAAGGCAAAAATCCCATAAGATTCCCAATCCATGTCTTGTAATTATTCACAGTGGACGTGATATTGATGAGGAGAGCAGTGAAACGAGAGGCTTTGGGTTAATGTTTGGAGAGTATTGAATGCTCTTTCAGGGACACATTGAGCAGCAATTGATGCTTTAGTGGCATCTAACTATTTTGCTATCAGTTGCTAAAGCCTGATGTTTTCACACAGTGCCTGGAGGTGAAAGGATCCACTCCAGGGCCAGCCAACTCTAGCTGATAGCATCAGATCTTTGAGCCCTGAGTGAACAGATTACAGCTGCTGGCTGGCACTATCCCAAGGATATTGGGAAGTTTGTCTATCCCTATTGCCACCAGCTGGGCCACTGAGGAGTCAGAGCTGTTTAGACGCAGGCGCTGCGGGGATTCTGCTGCTGCTGGGCCTTTGCTAGACTCTCATACACATTATATTACTGTTTTTATACTGGCTGTTACTTTCCACTTGCTGTCGCAATGGTTTATGAGCAAGAAATAAATTCAATTGAACTGTAAGTATAATCCAAATTCAGTAAATATTTTGAGTGATTTAATCTGAAACACATTTGTAGTTGTAAAACAACTTCTCTTACGGATTCCCACGGGTGTTCTTTTATCTTTATACCCAGGCTTAAGTAGGCTGTCTGATCTCTGGGACCTGATTTTTCTTTTTAAACACACCATTTAATTTGACATTAGCTATAGGTCTTGGTTGATGGGTGTCCCTGTCCTACACTAGAGATCTACTTAAAAGGGTTGTAAGTCTTGAAATAAGATTGGGACAGGCAACTGAGCTCTACTAATCCAGGCTCCAGGATAGGTTGTGGTCTCTGTATTCCTTGGACATGATTCTGGGCATACTGAAGCAGTATAGGTGGACCTTATCCATTGGCAAGCTTTGTTTGCTTGAGCTCATGATGGGAACACTCATTTTCCTCTTTTCTTAAAGGCTCTCCCACTTAGTCTTTTATAGGAGAGATTCTCAGTCCTGGCTTCCATTAGAATCCCACCTGGGAAGCTTGAAAAAATACTAACTCCCATTTGCAAAGGTACTGATTTAATTGCTCTGGAGTAAAGGCTAAAGCATAAATATTTTTAAAGTGCATATATGATTCTATTGAATAGCCAGGCTTGAGAATTACTGTTCTCCAGCTACCTTTCATTTCATATAAAAGATAGTAGCAAACTGTTCTGTGAGTCAAGTTCTTGTAGAACCAATTATATTTTCAACTTTAAGTGCTTCTAAGTTATCTCAGTGTGAAGTCTTTCTTAAGAAAACTATTCATGCTCTGCTTTTATAATTAAATCTGATTTTTAAATATGTTTGACTTTTTTAAACCGCAAGTAGTGTTCATATTGCTGTAGCCATTCTTTTATTCTTCACAGTTGTTTATCAGGTTTATAGCAATTTATGTTGTCAGTCACCAGTCTCCTGTCTTGTTCAAAATAAGCTCTCTGAGGGAAAGGATTTTATGTATTTGGTTCATTGCTATGTTTCCAGTATCAAGAATGCCTGGTATACAGTGAAGTCTCAATCAGTAATTATTAATGTTGTGCACAGCCATGTCGATGTGCAAATCATAATACTGAATTCTAGCATGCATATTATCTATTGGTAAACACAGACTTAGATGAATAACTTGGAGATTATTGTCCACTATTTCTTTGGAAGTCAATATATTGAGATGCTCCAGTTATGATATTTTAAATGATGTTGAGTCTTAAGGAAGGAAAATAGCATTATGAGAAAAAGATAGTTCTTCAGTGTTATTTTCTTTTATTTTTTTTTATTATTTTTTTTATTAATTTATTCTTGTTACATCTCAATGTTTATCCCATCCCTTGTATCCTCCCATTCCTCCCCCCCCCCCCATTTTCCCATTATTCCCCTCCCCTATGACTGTTCCTGAGGGGGATTACCTCCCCCTCTATATTCTCATAGGGTATCAAATCTCTTCTTGGCTACCTGCTGTCCTTCCTCTGAGTGCCACCAGGTCTCCCCCTCCAGGGGACATGGTCAAATGTGAGGCACCATAGTACATGAGAAAGTCATATCACACTCTCCACTCAACTGTGGAGAATATTCTGACCATTGGCTAGATCAGGGAAGGGGTTTAAAGTTTACCTCCTGTATTGTCCTTGGCTGGTGCCTTAGTTTGAGCGGGACCCCTGGGCCCAAATCTGCCTATCATATTGTTCTTTTATTTTTTATGGGAAGCAACAGGGTCCAGTGGCAAAAGTAACGATCACACCAGCTTATATCAGAACAAATGCAGACTTGAGCCAGTTGAGAGTCGATTTTGAGGAAGTTTGTTTAACACTTTGAAAGTCTTCCTTCTCACTTCCTAGGTAATACTAGTATTGGGCAATTTGGCTCTGCATACTCACTCTCTGTTGCTTGCATGTTGCTAAATCCTGGCATTATGGAGTTGACTAATGGATAAATGGTTAAATGACACAGTTTCTCCTTTTGTTGTTTGGTAGCCCTTAAATTCTCAGATCCAGATCAGCCTGGCCCATTCTTGTTATTTCCCACGCTGCCACTGGGGAGTGTTCTTTCTAAGGCCCTGATATCCAACTCACTTTTAAAAACTGTCATGGATGTTATAGGCCACCTCGAATAAAGCATGCCTCATGCTACCTCATTATGTATGCTCCCTGCATATGCATCTCAATCACCAATAGCCACCAAGGAGCCTGCATTTAGAACTAACTCAGGGAAAAGTGTTTAAAGATTCTTCATGAAAGGTGCACTCAGGGCGGCATTAAAAAGAAGCTCAATATCAAAATCCTGGGAGATTGCAAACTTATTTAGAAGCTTTGGAAAGCAAACCCCATGTAGAGTTGTTAGATGTGAAATCATTGAGAAAATGAAGCTCTCATATTGTATTTATTTGGCAACTATTTATCGACAACCCCACTCCTCTGCGCAGAGCACTTTAGAGGGATAGGAAAGTTGCTCAAGGAGTCTCAGAGCCAATCTCAGCTCTAATGGGTTCTGCTCTCCTGGGGAAGGGCCAGGGACAGCACAGAGGATTACCAGGAAGCACACTTTGATTTCCTTTACCCTAGATGGCCCCACAGAGGACAGGCTTGCCTCTGAATAGCTTGCAGCTACCCTGAGACAATTTTCACTCGTTCTGTGCTATTGCTGGGATAGCACAGTAATCAGATCATTTGACACCGTCTGCTTCTTAGCGTGCCCAACCTGAAATGCCACATAGATCCAGGTGCCGGCGATCTGCAGCTGCATAATCTCACACATATCTCGTGGTGCTAAGTCTTTGTGAACAAGTAACATTGACCTTTTTGATGATGCTGTCTAAGCATTTCTTTTAGGCAGAAAATGTACCATCATATATAGAATAAAGATTGCTTACATCGTCACTCCAAAAAAGTACTGTCTCTGTCCTTGATTCATAGAGTCTGCTAATTTGCCACAATAAAACGTTGTAAGTTATTTCCAGCCACTTCTTATCTGAAGATCTGGTGCTGATGTCCGGACTAATTAGGGCTCATGGGTGATGGTTGGTTACAGTTTTTGACTACTGAAATGCAAACTTTATAAACTTAATTTCTTATTCACTGAAGTTCTCATCTTAGGGTTTATAAATTTATCAATGCATTTTGCTTCAACTGTTCTCGCTCTCTTTCTCTCCCTCCCTCCCTCCCTCCTTCTTTCTCTTTCTTTTACTCCCTGTCTCTTTCTCTTTTCTCACTCTTATGCAGCAGACTTAGATCAATTGGGAATTGATCTTGAAAAAGTTTTTTCCCCCAACACTTTTCCTATTCAATAACATTGCACGAGCTGACACTATAGTCTACTCTCTGTTGCCTGTGTTGTTACATCTTGCTATGATGGAAGCCATTAAGGGATGACCGATTAAATTACTTGATTTCTCCTTTTGTTGTTTTGTTAATTATTGAATTCTTGTCCAGATTGGTTTTGTCCACTCATTATTTTCAATGCTGTCACACTGCTCAAGTTGGGAAAACTTGATCTAGAGATTTGGATTTAGTCATCCGCACTAGGGTTCAGAACTCTATGCTTCTCTTCTCAAGGCCTCAGTTATTCAAACAAAGAAGCCAGTAGCTTTGAGAGGTCCAGAAAATCTAGGTTTGTGCAAAACTACATTACAGAGGAGAGAATGTTCAATGCCAGGTTTGATATAGGCATAGTAGGAACAAATGAAGGAAAGGGAAGGGACATTTGAGCAAAAGAACCACTCAAATTTAGTAGGAGTAAAGCTGGATTATGATGTGACATGAGCAAAGACAGTGAGAAGCAATTTTAAAAGTGATCCTCTCTTTGCACATGGAGGATTGCACTGTGTCCTGGGATCTAACTGGTAGATATGTTGGTTTTTATTTGTTGATAAGTATAGATACGCCATCTGACATGGAGATAGATTAGAATAACCCAAATTACTCCCTTTTCCTATAAAAAATTCTCTCCTGTAAAGTTTCAATAAAGAACGTGAGAGCCATATTTTATCAAATACATTTAGCTTGATATCCAACTTTGCCTCTTAGTAGGCACATGATTTTAAACTAGTAACAATGCTAAGTGGATAATTTAAATGAAATAATGCACATATGCTAGTTAACTTGGCATTAGTCAGGTAGAGCGAATTCAGTAAAATCAGCTGCTATAGCTATAGTTGCCAGCACAAGACCAACACTAGACCAAGCCAGCCAGCAATGATGAATGGATGTGGAGGGACTCACAATGCTGAAGTACCTGAGGACCCATAGGCAGTTGATGACTACAGTGGGGTTTTGTTGGAGTGTGATACTTGGTAGGTTGCCCATGCCCCATTGTATGGCTTTACATACAGAGAGCACTGACTGGACTAAGAGGGTTATTAAAATATAAATAAGAAGAGCTCATGAAGTTGGGAAAAAGACTTAGGAGAGAGTTAGAACAGTTATAGGAAAGAGGTTGAGTGTGGGTGTGATGAAAACATTTTGCATATAGAGGTGAAATTCTAAAAGGATAAATAAAAATACTGTATTTAAAAATAAGCTGTATATTCTTGATGTTTTAAATTAAAATAGTGTCTATCTAAGAGAATTACAATACTAAATGAACAGGAAAAAAGTTAGCTTCAAGACAATTGATCTATATCTTATAATTACTTTTAGCAACAGGTTAGTGTGTATTTTGGTTTAACAGAAGCGGATTGCTAAATCTTAGATGTTTATGTTTCCAGGTTCACACTGCTCTCTTTCACTTTTCATGTTTCTGTTTTTAATCCTGTGAAAAACCCAACATGATTCAGTTGTATGGTTCCTGCCGTGGCAATGTCTCTTCTGTTCATTATAAATTAAGTAACTCACCAGAGTTGTTGCTTTATAAAACACATATTTGAATCCAGTGACATACGTGCCAAACATACATCAAATTGACGTTCAGTATTGACACTCACAGTGACTGTAATAGCATCCACTCTTCCACAGATCACCAATTTACAATCCCTTGCTAAGATGAATCTATGGCTACTGCTTATAGAAGACCTTGTCATGCAGTGACATGGGTGATTCTGATCCAGATAGAATTTACCAGTTGTTTCTTCTCTTTTGGTCACCTAGGATTCTGAAATGGGTAGATCATAAGCATATATTGTGTGACTTAGATTTCATAAAACCATTAGGTTTCTTCTAAGACGCTTGCAAATTGGCTGCTTGGTGATGCGTTCCAAGTTCCACTCCCAAACAGAGTTAGGATAGAGTCATCGCTGTATTTAAAGAGGTCATCAGATTTTTTTTTAAATCATCCATAGGTATTACATTTATTCCTATGGATTCAGAGTCCATGGGGGCAATTACAGAAGTAGGCCCTCTGTATTGCTAATGATTCATATTTCCTTCTTTCCCACCACTAATATATTGGCTGTTTGCCTGGGCTATCATCTGGTATGTGTGAGATGAATGCAAAGTAATTTTAAATCATAGTCTAAGATAAACATTATTAAGACGATAAATATGCTGGGGGTGGGTGGAGGTGGAAATTACAGAGAAAACCAAAAACAAAAGAAAGATGAAATGTCCCAAGATATCCTGGGTGTTCTGAAAAGTTCTGATTCATTTAAATTAGCCATAGCCAATATGCCAAGTGTCTCTATTTCCTGTGCTAAACCCCGCAGCCTCCTACATGCTAGTCAAGTTTGCTACCACTCAGCGGCACTCCCAGATTTATATGCCAAGTATCAAATAGGCCTTTCAGAGATGTTGTTTTAGATAACATATGAACAAGGAAAATGACTAAGATACACAATGGCCTAGTGAAATAGGTGTCAAAGGAGTAATAGGCCAGGGAAGGTGTCGAGACAGTGTCTAGAATCATTGTGAAGACTTCATTGAGAGGGTATATTTTAGTGAATGAAGGGGGAAAAGGGTGAAATATGAGGCCACCTGACAGGATAGGAAACATCAAATGCAACGCCTTCAGGAGCAAATGCCTGGTGCTTGCTGGACCAGTGGGCAAGAATTCAGGCAGGGAAATGGTGGCATTGATGATAAGATAATGTTGACTTAGAAAGGGACAACCACGTTTCTCATTTAACCTGTGATAGTGTAGGCCAATCCTGTGTCACCTGGTTTGGATAATAAATCATCTGATAGCCACCTAGCTAGTATGTAATCCTTTGGGTTTTTGATTTTGTTTTTGGAGATATGAAGGGCCATGGATGAGGACTGACAAGGAGAGGGGTGAGAAACTTGACCAATTTTCATCAGAGTTACCCTTCGGTGTTAGCAATGGAGGACAGTCATTCTCGATCGTGCCGAGCAGCCAGGTTTGAATGTCTTCACTGGGCTCTCTGTAGCTGCTAGCACTGAGCATGGAAGCGTCTGTTCTCTTAGCCTGCTGTCTGCTGTCCTTGAACTTTCAGGAAGATGCTTCTCTTCATTCACATCCAAGGTCAAAAGAAGAGCCTTGCTGCCTCTTCTCTTTTGAGCTTCCTGCTCGATGCTACCACTCAATGCCTTCTTCCTCCTGTGAGAAATAGATATGAAACATCACTTTTTCTGTTTCTCCCCTGAATTAGCACATTTTGCCCATGCCAACCATTCTATTGAACTTCTGTATTTACACTTTGGTTCCTACAACAGCCTCAGAATAATGGATTCCACATGTTCTGTACGTGCTTATTAACTCATGAATATTGTGATATAAGTTAATAAGTTAGAATGGAGTCTCAGTACAGATGTGAATATGAATTTTATGCCTGCTTAAATAGGGCCATATGTATTCATGGGAATTAAATGGATTCCTACAGATCTAAATATACCCATGCAGAAAAAAAATTCTTCAGATTTGCCTGTATTTTATTTCCACTTGAATTTTATTTCATCTTTGTAAAATTAACCTTAGTTCTTGATCATTGCTTTCCTTGGTTGAAATGAATAACTGAGACAAAGAATATAGAGTTTTGATTATATATTGTTATCTAGCCAACTACAATGAACTATGCAACAAAAGACTAGAGACTAATATATATAGCATAAATATAAACAATATACATTTTATTACATATAAATAAATATAAATAGTATATAGTCATGTATTTATGTATATGTTAAAAATATAAACACATGTATATAAATATATGTACATGCAGTATATCATCTTATATGACTAGATACTGTTTTAAAAATGTGTGTTTATAATATATGTTTATATGTAAGAGGAATATTATAAATGTGTAATAGTTCAAATGGTTGTATATCCATGATGAAGCACCCAGATAATGAATTTAAAATTTATATTCTCTGTCTTGGCCCCTAAACTTTAGCACTGTTAGCATTCAGAAGAAGGTGTTGGTTCTAAGGATAAATGGCAAAAATCAAACCCTTGGGGTCTCTGTAAGAAATGAAAACATGGCTTGGGATGGCTCAGCAGTTAAGAGCCCAGGCTGCTCCTCCAGAGGACTTGGGTTCCATTCCAGCACTCACATGGCAGCTCACAACTGTCTGTAACTCCAGTTCAAGGGGACCTGACAAAAACATCAGTGTACATAAAATAAAAATAATCAAGTTTTTAAAAAGAGAGAAAACGAGATGAAAACACACTCTAGTGTTTTATAATGTATGCTGTAAGCTAAGGCAGTCTATTGGATCACTGTCTGTTATTTACATAAGCTTGTGGGTTTTTGTGTCATGATTTTCTTTCTGCCTTCAAGCATCAGTGCCTTGTTCCAGGTCCTATATTCCACATGGTAAACAAAAGTTAGTGGGATAGTTTAGGGACTCTGCTTACAACATAGGGAAAGGTCTATGATTCTCTATGTGGGCTATGTGGAGCTCTTACCTGTTTCTTGTTGACTGTGGGAGAGAGGAGGCAAAGTAGTGATTGGTGTCCCTGCTTGGAGAAGCAAGAAGTACCACAGAGGATTGTGACAATACAGGTGGGGAAAGAGAAAAGAGGGTGGGAAAGAGTTGTTTAAAGATATTCAACACACCTCACTCCCCTCTACACAAAGTGGCCTCTCAGAGCTCACACAAGCAGTAAAAAGAGAAGGGGCATCTGCCCTGAGTATGATCATCCAAAGACAGGACTAAAATTAAAAAACAAAAAGCACTCAGCTTGATTTCAGGGGCCTAGTCTAGATTGCTATTTTTTTATTTCATTTTTATAACAAACAACAACAAAACCTCCTGCCCCTTTACTTTAAATGACGCTTCTTTCAAATCCTGGAATGCTATGCATCAAATCCAAAATTCCTATGTGCAGACAATGGTGTTATTGCTGTCAGCCAATTCATACTTGAACTCTGTTCATGGGGAGAGATCCAGACGAGGGTGCCGGTGATCGATCGGATTCCTCATTTGAGCTTTCAAATCCATCATAAAAGTCACTTCTCTATTTAGTTATTTGAACTCTTGGTAGGATGTAGTGAAATGAACAATCCAAAATAGTGGATAATCCAAAAATGTCATTTATATTTGGCTTTGGAATACACTACCAGATGTTACTCTAGCAGATTTCCCTCCCTAATTAGGCCTCACTTAAAGTAGAAGTTAATTTCGTCTTCATTAGCTGTTTCCAAATCAGCAGGATAGGGCAAGAAAGAGGCCCAGGGCATGCTGGGTACTTGGGGGAAGCTGGCCCAGAGTGGAAAGTCACTGGTAGATTGTGCACCTAGAAGGCAATTCAACTGTGGGTAATCAAGACGATGGGCATGTACCCTGGAAATGTTTCTGAAAACCATCTTGAAGCATTCTCAAGATGCATTGACACTTTTTATCCTGTTAATCATAAATTCAGAAGGAGAAAAAGGTTTCCTATAACAGGAACGAGGCAGAAAACCTGAAAATTTTGCACAGGAGAACTAGAGACACCGTAAGGTTAAGTGACCTCTCACACAGATTGATCTCTGAGTCAACAGTTCCTAAGAAACTGAAATTGATTAATGAGTGATAAGAAGACCCCCCCCCCCCCGTTTCCTTCCTATTGATGATTTGAATAATGAGGAAGCTAGAATTCTCGTGGCCTAATTCACATTAAGAGAGCTAAGATAATGAAGCTGTGATTAAATGACTATTAAACTATTTTTATCAAACAGAGATCAAGCGAGTGTGAGAATCTGGGGATGCAGAGTGTAATTGCAATTCTACAAGATGCAGAAAAAATTACTATCATAAGCAGAGCATGGTCCTTCCATAATAGGCAGCATTTAGAAAACTTTGGGATGCCACATGCAGTTTTCCTTTGTGTTTCTCCCTCCAGGTGTCCATTAGCGACTGAGTCCTTCATCTTCTTGTTGATTGGGTGGATTTATTCGCTCACTAGGGCATGTGGCTGGTTGAGGTGAATGCACCCTGTGCCCAGCCACATGTCTTCTTTATAAGTTGGAAGGTCCTTTTGCTCCTGTGCACAAAGCCAGACATCCCAGGTCAGGCCTGGAGTCTGGGATTTTAAATCTTCAGGTGATCAGGAGGACACAGAGGACCATGGTCTGCCTTCTTCAGCGGTGCCCTTTGGGATTATGTCAAACTCAGTGCACAAGTCATTTCAGGACACTGAAGTCTCAAAGAGTGGCGATGAGCCTTTGAATCTTGTTGACTGTTCAAAACCATTATTTATTCATGATGAGGCATGGCGTAGGAATTGTTGCAGATCTAGATTTTGGCTTGTCAGTGTAAAAGCCAAGCGTATCATCTGTCCCTGGAAATTCCTTACACCTGGAGTGAGGTTTTGTTGCTGTGCCTCTTTCTTCCTGGAGAGCCCTTGGAGAGTACAGTTTTACAGACACACGGTCCTTTATTTAGGTCAGAAGAATAGGAACAGAATTGTACCCGTGTAAGGAGAAGCCAAGGTTGAAAGGCCCCCACAGGAAATGCCCTTGGTAGCTGCAGAGCAACTATGGAGCTGCCTGTTGACCTGGGCTTTCCTGTCTCTTCTGCTGCAAGGAATCCAATGGAGCTCGTGCTCTCCACACAGCTGGTGGCCATCTGCCCCTTCATTCCCTACATTCCATTGTTTTAGATCAGTGCTTCCCAACCTCCATAATGCTGCAACCATTTAATACAGCTCCTTGTGTTGTGGTAAACATCCCCGAGGCATAAAATTCTTTCCTTGCTACTATGCAACTGTAATTTTGCTACTGTTTGGAATCATAATGTAAAATCTGATATGCAGCATATCCAAATGGGTCTTGCCTCACAGGTTGAGATCTGCTTTTTAGATGGAGACAAGAAGTACTCCATTAAAAAAAAAATTGTAATTTCAAGGGACTAGAAAGCAGCACAAAGGCCAAGGCCTATAAAAAGTGTCACACATGCAGTGTCACCTGGCTCACTCATACACTTCCATTCCCTGTCACTTGTGAACAGGTCTGTGTTCATAGGGCACTGTGCTTCATCTGCGGAGACTTTGATTTAGTTGCTTGGTAAATTGGGACCAGAGCAATCATGGAAAGTGACACTAATTGTTTAACAGAGTCCTCTTTGTCGCTTCCATTGCCTTCTCTGCAACGATGACTATTGAAAGTCACAAAAAAAGTAATTGAAATTGCCACAATGAGAGACAGCATCCACTCAACTTTACATGTAGGCATATTTTTTGATCTTTGACACAGAGGATCTCATAATTAAGGAAAAAAAAAGTTTGAAGTTATAGCACTTATTCCTCCAAATTTCAGGATGAACATTACCAAAATAAATGGTTTTGAAGGATACAGGCATAATAAACATACCTAATACTCATTTTTGATTGACACAGTATAAAAATGGCTGCTCTAAGTGGTATGCACTGGTTGAGTAGTAGCCCTCACACCCAAGCATCTCAGCCCTATATACCTATTTACTGTGACAATCTCCCTTTCACAAGCCCGCCCCTCCCATTGTGCTTTCAGGAAAGAGGAGAATGAAAATAGTTGGCTTAATCAGATCTTGTAAATTAATTACGGCATTATCAAGCGCCACAATTTCCGCGACTGTGTGGTATACATTCACTCATGCTTATTAAAGGAATTGGTGAAAACTAGTTAATTTAAGTGTTCTTTGTCATTTTGACTTGATTGGAGTTATCAGAGTTTGTTTACACAAGGGATAGAGCCGAGGCGATGTTGTATTCTGTGATTGAAAACAAACAGCAGCTCCCAGTCTCACTGGAAAGCCAAGCACAAAATTTAAATCAGGGCAAACAAAATCACTCAGTTGTTGGTAAACACTCTTAACAAATTTTCTTGAGTTCTTTTTTGACTTCAGTGAGCTGAACCCTTTTGAAAAGGGTTAGGTATTCATGAAAAAATGTTCAGTTTAATTAAAGTGCATCTGTAACCTGGTAAGAATATGTATTTGAGATGTCATTTATTATTTTATTAGAAAACACAGTTAGTTACTTTTAGTAATGCAAATCTCATTATTTTGATACAATTTATGGTAGTATATTTTATTTAAATATAATTTTACTGAGAGAAGTTTTATGCCTTGCATTTTCTTTTGTTTCTTTGGCGTGTAGTGGTAGTTAGAATTGTGGGATACTAAAAATGAACTCATTAAAATTTTTGGATACTAGATTATTATATAAAGCAGAAAAAGAAAAGTATTTCACTGTTTTTAATATTGAGAGTATATGGGGAGAAACAGAAAAACTGGGGAAACTGAGAGTTTTATTTTATTTATTTATTTATTTATTTATTTATTTATTTATTTATTTATTGTTGCTGTTGTAGAGTTCAGATTTTGATGGAGATTTAGTTGATGGCAGTAAATGTGCCATTTGAAAAGGACTGTGAACCTCTGGTTGGCTTTCTTGTCTTCATTAGAATTTGAGATTCAATCCATTTGTCACACTGCAATGTGCCCAAAGTACATGACTATAGTCTCAAATCAGGGGGCAGTAGGGAAATGCCACATGCAAATGTAAAACAGCTCTATTAGCATCCACAAGAAGAAAATGGCTCTTCTTGGCCTCTTGAATTCAAAAGAAAACAAAGTCTATAGTTTGACTCCCAGATAGAGAGCGATCAGTAATGAGGAAAAACATTTTTTTTTCCATGTGAAAATAGAATGTCTATGTGATAAGGCCCTGCCTAATTTCTCTAGTAATACAATTTGATTTTCTGATTAGCTGTCTTTTTCTGATTCTTGTAATTTTGTCAGGTCAATTAACTGGAGTTCAGTGCTAGTGAGAAAGGAAGTGTGAGCATTGCCAGTTTCGTTAGATGTCAGCAACTGAGGTGCGTTTTGTAATACAATTGTGTGGGATAATTTAGCCATATTGTTCATGTCATAGCTTACAGAACTTGACAAAAAATAGAGACAGGTCAAATTGGACAAACAATGTAGAATTCCAAAAGAAAGTAAAGAAGTGATGTACACAGTCTCTCTGGGTGCCAATAGATGCCGTCAGTGAATAATTCTAACCAAACAATGACCATCTATTCCATGTGCCAAGCACTGGAGCTGATTGATTACATACGTAGGCAAGATCACATTGTCATATTAACATACAGACATTCCAGGTTTTGTACAGAGACCCCAAACTTGTGTCATCTGTTATATAATGTATTCATAGACTGTTTTCGTTTCCAGGAGAGGGAAGGATTCACTCTCATTTTTCTATCGTTAGTCCTCAAATACTGTCCTCAATACTGTCTGTGGATGGCACGATTGGGGATTAGCTTTGTGTTAGGGTGAGTGAGACTGAGCTCAGGCAGAAGGACAGCCCCTATTAAAAAATCATATCATACTGGAGTTATACCTCTGGCACACAAGATGAGTCTGGCCAAGACACATTGCAAAAGAAGGTTCCTTCTTAGCAACTGACTTCAAAATAAAGAGCCTGGGTATCTTAGAGCACAGATCTGAAGAGCTAAAGAAGTTAAGAGAAAGGGCAATTTTGCTATGAAAGATCCCAAGTTTGGGTTTTTGGAGTCAAGAGAGCCATTATATGGTAGAAGCATCCAGTAGGTGGAGATTTATGACTTAAGTTGGGAGAGATGTCAGGGAGAGAAATAGATGATTTGGGACTGTGCAGTGGGGAGGTTATAATTGAAATCACAAAAGTGTGCGGATTCCCTTAGTTCAAGTTTCTGATGGTGCTTAAGTGGACAGTTATCTAAATATTTGGGGTGGCATACTGTGTGAGAGGTCTCAGAATGAACTGTGTATGAAGATAAGACGATGCTTGAAATTCTCTCAAGGCCTGAGACTTCCTAAGTCAGAGGTAGAAGACATAAAGATGTGAGAATGACTATGGATGCAGCAGTATTAAGGACTGACCTAGCAGGTTGCCAAAACAGACAGCTCTAAAATCAGTAGATGTGTTTGGCAATCATATGACTCAAACTAAAAGTGAGTTAGGAGTTTGAGGAAGACACAATCTTTGTTGTGGGCACTGAAGGTTTCTCATACAGTTTGCTCATTTGCCCAGATAGGTTTAGCCTATGCTCATTAACCATGATGCCAACTTCTTCATGTCAGCACACTCATGTCTTCTTCTTTTTTTTCTTTTTTGTTTTTTGTTTTGTTTTTTTCTGCTTCTGCAGAAGATAGATGAAGAGAATGAAGCAAACCTGTTAGCGGTCCTCACTGAGACACTGGACAGTCTCCCTGTGGATGAAGATGGATTGCCCTCATTTGATGCACTGACAGATGGAGACGTGACCACCGACAACGAGGCCAGTCCTTCCTCCATGCCTGACGGCACCCCTCCACCTCAGGAGGCAGAAGAGCCGTCTCTAGTAAGAGCCCTTCCTACTGTTGAGCAGTGGTCAGAGTTGCTTCTGGCTGCGTAATGCATCACTATTGCCCTGCAACAATCAGCTTTGGGTTTTTAATTCAGACCAAAGTGAAAAGGAATCCATAAGCCAGCCTTGATGTGCCAGTTCTGTGCTTCTCTATTAAATGGGTTACTGTTATGTTTCTTACATGGTATAATGGAAGTTATTTATAAAAACTATCTTTTTACTATTCTTATGTATGTGATTGTGTGCCAGAATTATTACAGTTCATGGTAAAAGCTTAGACTAGAGCTCTGGAAAGAAAGGACTAAACATTCACTACAGGCGTACTTTTAGAATGTATTTTTATCTTGATTTCCTGTATATGTTTCTCCTTTCTCCACCCCAATCTCTTCCAACACTACAAGAGCAGGTAGGAGAGAAAGAAGGTTAGTAGGGAAAGGGGTCCTAGTTTTCCTTAGCTACGTCCTGGTGTTGGGGATGTTTGGCTCCTTGGGGCCCATCCCATCCTCATTTTAGGATATTCCCAACTTCTTCTCATCAAACTGTATCAACAGCAATCAGGAACAGCAGGGGGAACACTAGGATTCTTCTTTCTTGGAGCCCCCAGTCTCTATGAGTCTGGCATCTATTCCCACTGAGAAAGACCATCCCGCCCCCTTCACCGGGCAGTTCCTGCCTGGCAATGATCACACACCCTCTCACCAGGCAGTTATCAGCTGCAGACAAACTGACTGGAGCAGCCCCCATATCCTATACCTGGGACTAAAACAAAAACATTTTTACATGTCATGAACCAAAATTTCCATGACAATTCACCTGTGAGTTTTAAAATCTTATCATATCAAAATGATTGAAATTTTCTGAATTCAAGATTAAAGATGGGTATGCCATTGAAATTTTGATTTTTAAAAATTTATTTATTTTTATGCATTTTAAGTTAAAATAGAATTTTATCTCTTCCCTTTTTTTCTGTTATTCCTCCAGCCTCTCTTAGGCACCTCCCTCTTAAGCTTTCCACGTTCACCACTCTCAAGTTAATAGTCTATTTTTTCCATTATTATTGTTACATGCATATATATATATATATATATATATATATATATATATATATATATATATATATATATAAATGTATGTATAAATTTGTAACTACAATATGCCTACTCTGTTTTTATTGTGTATATGGTTTCAGCATATGCAGAACTTTTGGTGGTTGCATAGTGGGTTTTTTGTTTTTTGTTTTGGTATGGAGATGTTATGACTTAATAGGAAATCCAGTATTGTGAGATATTTACTTTTTTTCTTCCCACGTTTTTGCTGCTACAGATTGTATAATAATGTTTACCTGTCTTTGCATAGGATTTTAAAAATAGAATTGCAAAGTCAGGCATTATACTATTGTTTAAGACTTTAGATCAGCATTTCTTATGAAGATGGAAAAATAAGAGCTCTTTTGCAGCCCAAGTTACTGAAAGTTGTGGTAGGCAATGGAGAGTAAATTCGTTGGCCATGAGGACTGACGTTTCTTTTCAACAAAATGCTTGCCCAGTTCTGAGTGCAGTCTGCCTCCTCATCTATGATGGCCATTTATCATTTGCCATAAATCTCATGGAAGAGCAATGCTGTGTAAATTATGGAATGCTATTGTTCTAACATTTATAAAATACTCTGGCATGCTATTTGGAGGTTGATTCTCTCAGATCGTTAAGGCTGAAGGAACTCTACGTGAATACATGGAGATCTGCTTGCTTCCTCCTTGTAGTCTAAGATTCCTGCTCTTGAGGAGAATATTACACATATAAATTATTCCTCACTCACCATGCTTTCCCTGTGCCACTGGCTCTGTCGTCTAGCATCCTAGTTCCTTAACAAGGATTTACATTTGTACAGTTTGTTCAGATGGGAAGTGTTGTTGAGTCGAGGACATCAGGCATGTCAGAGCAGGGAGGCTCTGGAGAGTCATCCATCCAAAGGAAGAAACTGGGGGGGGGGCGGCAAAACAGTAAGTGCTGAAGTGGGGCACTAGAGAGCACACCTATGATCCAGTTGCTTTGGAGGCCGAGGGAGGAGGATGGCCAGTTGGAGTCTTGTCAGGGCTGAGTGAGAAGGCAAAAGGCAAAGACACAAACAAAGAAAACCAATAAATACTCAGCTTGTGTTATAACCCACACCTAGGCCTTTGAACAGCATTCTGTGTACAAATCCTTTCTTTCCTTTCTCCCTCCAGTGATAACCACTACTCTAATCCCCATATTTTTTAATTCATCGGTTTATATATTTAGTCATGAAACATGGTTCAGAAAGTGTTTTCATTGATTATCATGTAAGTTGCATGGGAATAGAGAGGTATAACCTGTGTCCTCGACAGCTTTGGTGGGCAAGGCAGCCTTCCTTACCAAAGGTGGTAGTGCTTTGGAAATCTTTTTAGGAATTGTTGCATCATTATTCTACATAAAAATCGTTTTAAAATTGTGCACAACAACGTCAAGATTCAAATAGAGGAAAAGGAAATATTTTCCTAGGTAGCACTGTGATGGTAAACTCTTTCCTTTTAAATAAAACCGTTTCCTTTGCCATTCTTTTTGCTAAAGTTAGATATATTCAAAATTCAGTTACTAATTTGGATCATAGATGTATAACTTTCTCCCCTTTCCCTTTTCCTGGTGTCTAGCTTAAGAAGCTCTTGCTGGCACCGGCCAACACTCAGCTCAGCTACAATGAATGCAGCGGTCTTAGCACTCAGAACCATGCAAACCACAATCACAGGATCAGAACCAACTCTGCAGTTGTTAAGGTTTGCATGCATGCAAACATTTTATTACGGGTAGGGGCGGTAGGGGCAGGGCTGCATGGAGGTGGGGGTGACATTGCATGAATCTGTGCAACAGACATAAAGTTTGTATGTAGTAATCTAGCCAGGATTCAGCAGCTGCCTCTAGAGTGGAAACAGTGGGTCTCCAAACACTGTACTGAGGGTGGGGGTTGAAAAACTAGGATGAATTCCCTTATGCACCATTTTTTCTGATGATCAGAACGTGTAATTCCTTTTCCACTCAGCTAATACATGCAGCAGTCTGCACTACACCACGATTTACTGGAAGGCTGGTAGCTGCGGTCAGTGGATGACTTTAAGATGCAGGATGGCTGTTTTGTCAGCTGTTTAACCTGAGAAAGATTGTTTCGGATTCACTGTGAAAGATCCGTCTCTGCCATTAATTGGAGAAAATGCTGGCAATGACATAATTCAGTTAGCGGGCTGTATTAAACAATGTTTGTCTTGCCATTCGCTGTGAGCGAAAGCAGAGCGTTAAGGGGTACTTAAGAGAGTTGTGAATACTGGGCCTCAGCAATCAGCGGTAAATTAAGGTTTAAAGCAGCGGTTTTTTTTTTTTTCTTTACTCACAGTAAAGGCGCTGTAGGGTCTTGTTAGTTACATGTTGCTGAGTAGGAACATCAGGATGTAGGAGAAATGAAATAAAAAGCTGCATAAATGGCATTTAGGAATTTTAAATGTAATTTTCTTTCTTGTTCTGCAAACAATTATTCACAGTTCATAGATCCAGTACACTTAGACTGAGCACTTCACCGAAAATCTCATCTCTTCAGAAACCTATATCCATTCTGATAAGGTTCACTTCACTAATTTTAGCTTTCTCTATGCCTTGTTTTTAAGACCGAGAATTCATGGGGCAATAAAGCAAAGAGCATTTGTCAACAGCAAAAGCCACAAAGACGTCCCTGCTCAGAGCTTCTCAAGTATCTGACCACAAACGATGACCCTCCTCACACCAAACCCACAGAGAACAGGAACAGCAGCAGAGACAAATGCGCTTCCAAAAAGAAGTCCCATACACAGTCGCAGTCGCAACATGCTCAAGGTAGGCCAGCCAGGCCAGGGACAGAGAGCAGCCAGCAGGGGCGCTGTATGCACCCATGAAGTGCGAGCACGTGGTCCCTGCCCTCTGCCTTATCTGTGTTTGTCCCGGGCAAGGGGCGGGGGGCGGGTGAGGGTCTTCCACGGACACAGATAGAATGTATCCTATTCAACTGCTTGGCAGTATGAAAAATAAGGCCCGGAAAGACACCTGCATGTTAGCTGGGTGGAGTGGGGCCTTGGGGGATTACAACACCTTTGAGGTTTATACAGGGCTGGATTTTGAGATCTTTGACTGTTACACGCAATTGCTCGGCAATTCTTTACGGGGCTCTTTGATTTTTCCCTTTCCAGTCATGGAAACAAAAGAGACGTTGGAGATCGCCTCTCTACCTTGAGAAGCAGTAAATAGCATTTATGTAGTCTTTCTGATTAAGTGCATTCTTGTTTTACTTTCTGAGACCACCTGCTACGCTCACCGATCTTACTTTGCACGGAGGAGTTTAGAGAGTCTCGATTTCCTCTGCCCTTTGTATTTGAAAAAAATATCACCTAGATTAAACAAAACATCTGGGTTGATCTTTATTAGTCCCACATGTAACCAGGAGGCTGATGCTTCCGAGGCAACTTCGTTGATTTGGGGAAAATCTCTCTTGGCAGAGATACAGTTTTCTCTCTCTCCCCTTCCCCTTCCAAATGTTGAATTCAGGAAGCAGAAAGAGAGTTTGCGGGAAGCAATTGTTGCTTTTAAACATGCCAGCTTCTGCTCCCTACTTGGAAACCTTTCATAGAAGCAGGCGTGTTCTGTAGTAACTAGAAACATCTTTGTGTTTTCTGGTTCTCCAAGTTACAGCTACTGGGTGGTGGTAGTCCCTGGCTGGTTTGAACCGTGAGCATTTCAAACAGGTTTGTTGTTGTTGTTGTTGCTGCTGCTGCTGCTGCTGCTGCTGATTTTAATAAGGCTGTCTTTCTTCAGATTTGTAATTCCTCTGCCTTCCTACCTTACAGAACTTTTAGGAATATCCCTTTAGTATTTTAAGTTGGCTCTCCATTAGTTTTATTGTTTCTCTGCTGGAGGTGTCACTTTGGGGAACTGAAGGTAACTAAATGGGCTGGATGCCCTTAGAGCTGCCTCTGCCAGGACTGGCCCCTAACCACAAGCTCTAGCATTGTTGTGTTGGTTTTGTTTTAGCAGAGGAATTGATGATGTTGGAGACCTAGGAAAAGGAGCCCACTGAACTTGTGATGTAGTCAGTGAAGAATCCACTGGGCTCCTCCTCACCAACTCCGGGTCAGACGTTCAGTTCCTTGAGCTCAGTCAAGAGTCTCAGGTTCTTTGAAATAGGGTATTCAGAAACCTGGTCAATTAGCATGTAGATCAAAGCTCCCCCCCCCCTCTTCCCTCTCTCTCTGTCTCTGTCTTTCCTTTCTCTCTTGTATCTTTTTGGATTTCGAGATTTTTTTAAAGTTCACTTACCATTTAATATTCCTGTAAACGTTTATAAACCATGGCATTGAACAATTAAACAGGTCCCTGGAAGATGGATTCCAGCTATATATAGAATTTTAAAAGTATAGATCTGTGCTAAGGGCTAAAAGGCTCATGCCAGAACAAAGCCAGCTGATTCAAAAGAAAAACAAATCTCATGGTTATTAGAAGCTTGGCCTGCTCTGAAGAACCAATAGGTGCTTACCCTCCAAGATTAGTTAAGTTGTTCAACATTGCTAAGTAGAAATCACACGAAGAGTCAGAGATCACTTTGCAGTGGACAGTAAGGTGACTTTCTTTCTGTGTTGGTGTGTTTCTGACTGGGCTTTTGGTCTTTTCTAGGTTACGTTGTGGTGTCATGCACTTTTTGGTTCCTAAGGATTAATTGCCTGGTTTATAGTGTGTGCTGGGTCTCATTCTTTCATTCACTCACATACTACTTAGTCAAAAGTAGCATTCACGTGAAGAGTAACGCGAGGGTCCTAGCAGCCTGTGAGCAGGCAGTCCTTGGAATAGTGCCAGTGAAACTGACTGTACATGAAGCCAGGGGTCCTCATGAGATACCGTGAGAGCCAACATCTACTCAGGGTTCCAGTCTGAGGGTGGCTGGAGGATGTCACTGTTTGCAGGCCTTTCCTTTCCTGCTTGCCTCTGCTGGCCCTGAGCCTGGCTGAGGCCAGGTTTCCCCCTGTTATTCTTCAGATTCCCTGTACCTTGCTATTTGAATTTTGGAGACATTTATATGAGCATTAGCCGTGACTTTTTTACCTCCTTGTTTCTGATATTCCATGTACACTTATTGTGCGATTTAGCTCACTGTTTCTTATTGGGTAGTATTTTCTATAGAACCTGTGTAAATTATCCTGGCTATTAGCGAAATACCATAAAAGTGAGTAAAATCTGTTCATAAATTCATTCTTTTTGAAAGGCTGATTAAATTAGGCATACTCAAAAATTAATGTACAATCAGCTCATCTCTCTGTATATATGTAAAAGCCAATTAATCAATGTACCTAATTTGTAGAAGACAGCATGAGCTTCATATTTCTGGATGCACATTGGATAGATGATATTCTTACTATTCAATTGTTTAAAAACTAAGCCCCAATCTACAAATTAAATATGTAAATACTATCTTTCACGTAAAGTACCTTATTCCAGACTAATTTGGATATAAATAATATTTTTACATTTCAAAAGACCTTAATTACTAGGGTTGATTAACTTACTTCAAAGTGTATTAAATTCAATTCCTTTTGATAATAGGAGGAAGGAAACATCATAGTGTCCAACTATGGCAAGAATCAGTGTTATGGCCATGTAGGCATCATCTAGCACCATTGTGCCTCAGAGTATTCAACCATAGAGTAAGAAACTAACCCAGAGACCCTTTTTGATTCAAGTATATGATCTTTATTACAAATGTAACTACGCTTTTACCTTCTGAAAGCAGTTAACCAAAAAAAAAAAAAAAAAAAAAAAAATGGACAAAAGCTTACATGCATACATCTCCATATATATACATAATATATTTCTTATCATCTCTTTTCTTCCCACTCAGAGTACAAGATTGACATGGACAAGCAGTTAACATAGAGAGCAGGAAGACTTTTACTCCTGCATTTCTTGTTGAGAAAAGACACCCAAGAAAGCAAGACTCTCACACTCAAGGAGGGAAAGGAGTAGTGAGCTTTAGAAAACTATCTATTCGTCTTTTAACTGACAAATGTGATGTCTTTAATTGTCTATCATATTTGGCAGGCAAAAACTCCATTTAAGCCTTCTGGGTCAATGTCCACACTTTATCATCATCGTTCAACTAATTTTCAGTGAATAGGATGGTTATTGCTTGAGCCTCAGTCATCTCACAGAAATTTCCTAATCTCAGGGCTAGATATGAAACCATACATTTTAGGAGTAAAATCAACTGAATATTCATTACGATCTGTCACCTTGTAGTTACTCTGCTGTTTCCTTGTCTAAACAAACTGTGTAGTGTTTCCAAATTAAAAACAGAAAGCAATATTTCTCTTTGACGGTATGATGCAAATTTTTGCGTCCTTAACGAGATGGTACATTTGTTGGAAAATTCTGTATTTGTATGTGTTTTCTAATGCTATTGTACTGATTCAAATGTTGTTTGGAGTTTGTTTTAGCATAATGGACTGTAGTCTGAATTTGAGCCAATGTTCAGAGGTTTCCTGAGTTTATTCTCCCGTTTGTCTGGTTGTTTCCAACTGGAGTATAGCAGAAAGTCAATCTGAAAAAGACTCAGTATTTTAATTCATTTCTTCTTCTTTCCTTTAGCCAAACCAACAACTTTATCTCTTCCTCTGACCCCAGAGTCACCAAAGTAAGTATTAAGAAACGCAGGCATTTTTCAGAAAGGGAAGGGGGTTCTAGCACATTTGGCTACAGCAACTCCATTTCAGTTTGTTTTTATAAATGTGCCATATCTTCCAGTGACCCCAAGGGTTCCCCATTTGAGAACAAGACTATTGAGCGAACCTTAAGTGTGGAACTCTCTGGAACTGCAGGTAAGCTTTTATTTCAGTTGGAACTTCTCTGTGTGAAATACGTGCTCGATGCTAGGCTATATTTTGGGTGAGATCACAGAAACAGAGGACACATGGAATTGAATAAGAAGTTACCTGCAAAGTGTCTTCAACTGCCTATTAAACCAAAACAACCAAAACCAAAACCAAAATCAAACCAACACCAAAAGAATCCTTGAATTGAAAACTTTTACAGAGGCAGCGTTTGTTTGCTCACAGTCTAGCCCAGTCCTTCTGATACGTGGTTTTGTTACGGCTTCTCAAAGAACATTACGTTAGGATAAGACACCCAAACATTAGAAAAAGGAGAACTGAACTTTTTTTTTTTACCAGATTCTTATTTTTTAAATTAACAATATTTTAAGAAATTCTTTGAGAATTTATTCAATGTGTTTTGAACTCGACATCTTTAATATCCTAACCAATGTATGTGGTAGACATCCAAATGGTTTCAGTCAAGTCTACACTGACATCATGAGGGTAGGGATAATTTTTTCAATTTTGGGATGAGAAGAGGAGTTAGTGATATTAAATAATATGTAAAATGATATCAAGATAGAAAACAATCCAGGCGATGCTTGGATTCAGATTTATTAATTACCAGTACTTCATGTATAGTATTTTCTCACTCTTTGTCATACTTAGCAGTATAATGCTATCATATATGTCTATCTATCTATCTATCTATCTATCTATCTATCTATCTATCTATCTATCTGTGTATCTATCATATACATCTACATATTTGTATATAAATATATATATAATATTTATTTATATACTATTTTTATCTTTCCAGCAAAGAGAAAAATTTAAATATGGCCTTTCAGCAAGCCAAGATATTCTTGCATATTTTCCAACAAGAGTCCTTGTCTCCATCATTTGAGACAATTTTTTTAACCAGGTTAGGTAAAGATTTTAATTAACTAATTTATTTATTTATTGACTTTGTATCCCAATCTTGAACTGCTCTATCTAGTCTTTGTATCACGGGAGACAAAGTAGCTAATGACAAATTCTTGGACTAACTAAAGAGTTCCAAGCAAACTTCTGAGTGTAAATGGTGCTTTAAGAGTGAGCCTTAGGGTGTCCAAATCAGAAAGTCCTTGGCTCTGGCCATTGCTGATAAGGATAAAGGAAGGCTACGTTAGACAAGATGCTTTCAACCAGAACTGTGGTGCCTACACACACCACGGTCATTGTTGCTAAGTTTAATTTCACACTTTGAGTTTACTAAATTACCTTCTTATCAAAGGTCTACTGCATGATTGCATGGTCTGGCCAAGCAGCAGAGTAGTTAATTTCATGGCCTATAAATAGTGTGTGTATGTAGATCACACACACACACACACACACACACACACACACATATACACACAGGTTTATATTCATTCATGCATGCATTCACTTGTAAGCATGTGCATAACTTTGCTTCTTTTCATAACATTTTATTTTAGTTTTTCGAATTATGTTTTTTTTGTGTATGAGTGTGGATCTTTGCACACAAGGTGTGCAGAAGAGAGCATTAGATCCATGTGGAGCTGGACTTATAGGTTGTTCTGAGCTGCCAGACTTGGGTGCTGGGAATGAATGTCAGGTGTTCTGGAGGAGACCTACATGTGTTCAACTGCTGAACCATCCTTCTAGCTAGCATCTTGATTTCTTAAATAAATTGTAACTTACGCAGATCAGTAGAAAGAACTTTTGCGTGCACGCATCTCTATGAGAGGCCTTCTTAGTTGACCAGCAAAGGCAAATAATTGGTGAGTTTGTATGAAAAGTTGATACACAGTTCTTTAGTTTACATTTGTTTCAAACCTGTAAACACCCATTCAAATATCACACTTTTGTTAGGTGACAGAGACAATGGTGTTGAGTGAGCTTCAGTGTTCTCACTGTGTCCACTCATCTTTCCTTGCACAGATCACACTAGCGATAGCATAAAGTTCTCCGCTTCTTACTTCATGTCTTTTGAGGGATGATGATCTGAGTGCATTTTTTTTTTCTGGATTTTTGTGATATTCCTCGTTCCTGCGCGCGCGCACACACATACACACACACACACACACACACACACACACACACACACACACCTAATTTGACAGTATCTGTTCTAAAACTTTACGTTAACTTTCTTTTAATAGAAACAAATTTTTGAGTTCATAGTCCATTCACTTATATAAAACATTGTCATCATAGTTAGTCCCAGTCACTGGGCGAACAGATATTAGCAGGCTTACAAAGATACATGACTAGACCCCTCAATAAATGTTCAGCTGAAAGTTATCTATTAGTTGGAGTGTCTAGACTTATGGAGTTAGTCTCTCTGTTTCTGCAAGGGGCAAGAGAGCTTCCCTAGTTATGCATAAAAGCCTGACTTTCCATTAAAGAAATATTTATTATGAGTATAAATAATGTCAGGTAACTAGAAATGACACAGATAGAAGCCAATTGAAAAATTCTCCATAGTTCTAAAAAAAAATTCATAGCATTGTTTTCAATAATTATATGCACGTGATTGTGACCATCATGTATGTCAGTGAATGCTTAAATCATTTTAAGCCTAAATTTTCACCTAACAAAAGCTGGGGTTTTTTGGTACCACCTCAAAGTTTATTATTAGGATATACCCGTAATATATAATGTTCATTTGAGTAGGTAAATATATTTTTTGTTCAAAAGCTTACTTTTACATGTTGAGGTTGTTTTATATTGTTCCTACTCAGGGTTTGAAATAGCACTATGGAAGAAATCTTTGTGCATACATTTTAAAATTTTATTTTATCAAAACAGATTTGTAATAGCTGTTAATGCCAAAAATAAGCATTTAATTATCTTAGGACATTCTGACACCTACATTGCTACATTGATTTGCAAAAGGATATTTCTATTTATAACTCTACTGGTGCCAAGGGGACATCCATGCCTCATTACTTCTAGGTTGATATTGGATGTCTTTATGCCAAGGTGTCTTCCCAATTTATAAATATGAACACATCACACAATGTGTACTCATTCCATTAGAGATATATTATGAACGCTTATTTTTATTTTCGTCTTTCATTTTTGTTTTAATTTTCTAGGTTTTTTACATTTTATTTATTTTTATTGGTGAATGTTTTGCTTGCATGTATGTCTGTGGATTCGATGCATGCAGTGCCAGTAGAGGCCAGAAGAGAGTGTTGGATCCCTGGGACTGGAGTTACAAGCAATTGTGAGCCACCATGTGGGGTGCTAGGAATAGTGCCTGGGTCCTCCGGGAGAATCTGTGCCCTTAACTACCAAGTCATCTCTCCAATACCTATTTATTTATTTTTGTAATATTTGGAAGGAATGGAAGTCCTTAGACTTACTAGGCTGTGGAACTATTAGTTTTAAATTACTTACAAGTTTGAGGCTTCAGTAGTTTACTCTATATGGAAAGGGAGGTGAAAACTAGTTTATGGATGTTCGACCTGCTCAACATTTTATTTAGAACACTGGTTTCTGTCAGGAATTTTATATTCATATTATTACACAAAATCCTTCATTCTTTGTATCATTGAAAGATTATTTGGTACAATGAAAACCAATTTACCAGGATAGGTTTTCTCTCTGCTCATTGTTGGCAGGGTGTGAGGGTCTTGATGAGAAGACAATCAGTATGTGGCTTAGCCAAAGTTCCATGTCTAGTACCGAGAACAGGGCCTGGCCGTGGGAGGTTCTCAAGTTTGAGGTATGGTCTAATAGCTTACTGAGAAAAGAATGTGCACTGATAAGTGGCAGAAAAAGAAAATATCTTATTATATGTAATGTTTTGGCACCTTTAAGAAAGATGAGCCTAAAGGGTACTTTTTGTTTGCTAAGCATGATGTCAGTAACTATGCAGGGAAGCTAAGTTGGAGCCAGATTGCATTATACAGTAGAGAGAACTGGGATGGAAAGACGCATGGAGGAGCTGAAAGACATGGAGGGTGAAGTTTCGGAGTTAGTGTAAAGGAGGAGATTGGGTAGGCAGAAGGATCTCACAGTGACATCGACATCCACTCTTCCTGGGTACGGACAGAATTCTGTGCAGTAAGTGATGCCCATAATATCCTCTCAGTGGATGTCAGTAGAGTACATTGCTTCATGGCAAACACTGTGCGTCAGGGACTGGAAAGGAGAAAAGGAGTCATCAAAGAACCCCTGTGACACGCCCTCCCAGTTCCAGGAAGTGTTCACGCAGAAGATTTAGAACTTTGCAGACTGTTAAAGGCTGAAAGGTGTGTCAAAGCAGTGCCATCACACCACTGACAAGTACAGGTGATCCACGGAAGAAGGCAGAAGGAAGTTGGGCTTTCGGTAGACTCAGCAGACTTGGCAAGTCTCGAGGAAGAAAAATATTTACACTGGAGTTTGAAACAGGGTAGAAGGAGAGAGGTAAAAAAGGGAAAGAGTCAAAGATGGTCAGATGGCTGTGCAAGTTTATCACTGAGTTGAAATCAGCAGGAAACCACACAGAAGGAACACACACTTCCTCCTCTTTACCTTTTGATTGCTAAGAGTGTGCTGTGCCCCTGGCCATCCATTGGTTTTAAGGCAATATTCAGAACTACTAAATGAGATACTTTTGTGCTCAAAGCAACAGAATATAAGTAGAACTATATTAACTTTTTTTTGTCCTACAAAAAAAGGCAAGTGCATAGAACTCACCTTGAGTTTAAACACTTTATAAGGAACAAAGATAAAAATAAAAGCACACTATTAGGATAGAAGAGGCAACCTGTGTTAGTGGAGTCACACAGAACCTGGCTTTAATGTTAGACAACCTCAAGTTCAACTCAGTGACTGTGTTCCTGCGAGTGTTCAATGAGACTGAACGTGACGGTCAGCACATTGTGTAGGCATTCAGTTTCTTTTCGCATCCACTGAGGCCAACTCACCTCGCTTCTCAAGCTCTCAAGTCTCACCTGTCTCTGTCATTGCTGGTCTCTCTGCGACATCCTTTTTAGCAAATCCACGTATCATGCTTTCTATTTCGTTTTGTGGCACACACTCCTACTCTGGCGAGCACTGAATAAGTAATGCTTTTGGTACAGATGTAGGACCTACATATGGAGGTACAAGCAACAGAGCTCTCAGGTTCTGTCAACAAGCACTTCTACTGCCGGTGACTCTTCACTGGCACTTTAAACATAATATCTTTTTGAGTCTCTGCCCATTCCATTATCTAAGAAAACGGCTATATGTTGACAGTAGTTTCCTGGTGAACTCTGGGTTCAAAGTACCTCTCGTTCGGCTACAGTAGATTCTTCTTCTGAATTTTAAAGATAGGAGTTGGCATCTGTTATGTTAAATAGTTTTCTTTCCCCTTGCCAAGTGCCATTGATTGGTATTGGCTGCCAGAAGCACTGTGCTGGGAGAGATTCTAAGGCCAAGTTTGTACTCAGTGGGAATGTCATGATCAATTAGTGATGTCTGCCGCAGGTACAGCAGGGGGTGAATGGAGTAGAAACAACATCCATACAGTTGATTTGTTGAACTTTGATCTCCAAGCTTATTCTGTTTGGTTGAGACAGAGAAGGTATATGAAGTTGCGGTATGCACCATCCTAGTGTCTTCTTTTACTTTACTCCAAATTTTTTTTTTTTTTTAGTGAATTTCCCCAAATGTTTAAGTGGAAATGTAAAGACTCAACAGAATTCTAAGACCTCCAGAATAATGTGTGTGCCCCATCTGCAGCATCTTTGGGAGGCAGGAGGGATGAGATAGGGAGTTTGTTTTATTAGGTATTGCCAGCTGCTCTGACTTCCTTGTGATTGTCCTAAGCTAGCTCGTTGTGGCTGATAAGAAAAACTCTTCTCTTTTACAGGTGTAAAAACTAATTTGATTTCAAAATAGCTGTTGTTAGTAAAGCAAGCTGAGAGAAAAGAGAATGCTCTTGTGGCAGAAGGCATTTAAATCTATTGCATATGGAGATTTTTTTCAGACACTACCAACACGTTTTTGTGTCTGGAATGGAAATGGCAAAGCAATGTCAGCTTAACCAGGTGATGGTTTGAAACACAAGACATGAAGGAACTTGGTTAGGGACCAACGTGGCTGGCCCCCAACTTTTATGTATATGTATACATGTTTTGGTTATCACTTTAAACGTTGTGAAAACAACAGAGCTGTTTTATAACTGATAAAAAAAAAAAAAAATGAGCAGAACAAAACAATCAGCTATCTTTTCACTCTGGCACCACTGAGTTGTCCCCATTTCCCTCCATTTACAATCTTTGGCTACGTTGTTTTAAAATGGAGTGGACATGTGGCTAATTTGATTTGTTGTTATTTGATTTGTTTGAGTATTTCATATTTGCATCATTTCCACCCCCAACTCCTCCCCCAAGAACCCTCTCAAATTCATGTCCTTTTCTTCTATAATTACTTTTGTCATATAGCACACACACACACACACACACACACACACACACACACACACACACACACACAGTGCAATTAGTGTTGCCCTTATTTAGGGTTAACCACTTAGGATTAAGGTCTCAATTCCGAAAAATAAAGAAGAAGAAGAAAAGCAAAAACCACTGCACCTACTTCCCCAGCAGCCATTCAGTGCCTCTAGCTCTCTTTTTATTGGTGACACCTGTGAAACTCCTCTGCTACTGTTGGCACGTTGACGGGTGTTGTCTATTCACATCTTGTGTAGGCAGCCATATTGTTTTTTAGTTCATGGGTTCATCTATGCAATATCCAGAAGATACGATTCTGGGACAGTCATCCTGGTCTTCAGGCTCTTACAGTCTTTGTGCCACTTCTGTGATGATCCCTAATTTTAGCTGTAGCTGTTCTGTCATAGGTGTCCTATTTGGGGCTGGGCCCTCCATCTGCATTTTGTGATGTCATTTATTTTTAACTGAGTATTTTCCCTTCATTTCAATAACCAATCACTCAGAGTACATTTTAGTGAATTTGTGACTAAAACAAAGATACATTCACCAATTAATTTCTTTTTTTTTTTCTATTTTGAATTTCTCATTTAAGAGAAGATCTTCATTTTTCTAAAGGAAGCATTGACAGTCTACATGCACCAAGTCATTTTGGTATCTATTTCTTCTGTATTTGATATGCAAACATTAAAGAGTAGCCAGTAGTTTTACATGAAAAAAAAAAAAAAACAGCTATAGAAAATTGGGAAGTGGGCCAGTGAGATGGTTCACTGGCTAATGCACTTATTGCTAAGCTTGACAACCAGAATTTGATTGCTCAGATTTCCATTTTGCAGGGAGAAAACCAAATGTTGTGGGTTTTTCTCTGACTTTCATATTCTAAAGCACTCATACACATATACGTGCATGCAATGTATACATGCCCTCAAATGCACACACCTACATGTTACCACACACATGCACTAAAAATAAATAAATGTAATTTTTAAAAAGGAAAGTGCAAACTGACTTTGATAGGTTATTTAATCCACTCCTATTTAGGAAAATCCATGAAAGGCAGACCCAGCGAACATTGGCCACCCTGACTGTCATGAATATTCTCCTTTTTCTTCTATTTTCAGCCTCATTCATCTTCGCTCCATGTCTGTAATGTTCACTCTTTCTTCTCTGTTTACTTGTTTGGAAATGATAGCATCCCATTGGCTATTTCAGCCAAGGATAACAAAGTAATTTTCAACCTCACATCAGCTTTGGGATTTGGTGGTAGATAACTGCATTTCCAAGTTCCCTGCCCCAGATCAGTGGGAGAGTACCTAAGGGACAATAAATAATAACTTCTACTTTGAAGTTGGGTATTAGGTACTTTTTGTAGGAAAGTCTTGAATCGTTTCTGCAAAGTCAGTTTCATCCCCAATGATTAGTCATGATATGCAAAATAATTCATGATGACAGGTAGGGGATTCCTTTTCAGTGTGGACAGATGCTAGCCAGAGAGACCCAGGGCAATGCATGGGAGGCCTTACTGTGCCAAGTGTTAACACTTTAGTGCTTGGGCTTTGTGGTGCTTCAGTGACTCTTGGAAGTGTGCAAGGGATGGAGGACACCAGAGGAGCCAGGATCAGCCAATGACTTCAGCACCTGTTGTAGCAATAGCTACTGTTCCACTGTTTTGGCCGTATCTCCACTTTAGTGACATGCCCTCCACATAATGAAGCTCTAGGATATACAAGAAAGATAAGATATACTTGTCTTTGCCTTACCTTCTTAACTTGGTTAACTTCTATGCTAACTTAACCCCTTATTATCTTTCTTTCAAACTTAAATTGTCACACCATCCAAGCAAAATCTTGCTAAGTTCACTCTGAAGAAAACTGCAGAGTTAGCAGGACATTCTGAGACAGGTTATAAACTGTGCACATGCAGACACACACAAAAAAGGTAAAAAAAAAAAGTCCCACACAATTTCGGTGGACACTGGGGCTCAAGAAACAGGACAGAGGTGTCACCATTTTTTAGATTCATTCAATTACACAAGCAAAGTCCGAAGAGAGCTCCTCAAAGAAAATCACTTCATGGAACACAACGAGAAACAAAACAAAACTAAACAAAACAAAACTAAACCAAACTTGTCTTTGACTTTTTTTTTCTTTAAATAAAAGGGTTGTTTAAAACAATGACTTGTAGAGTGTGTGCCACTTCTCCCAGATCGACTGTGCAGAAGTGCAGAAGTGTGAGTGATGTAGAGGTACTTGTTTATTATAGAGCACATTTCAATGCAGTAATCATAAATATTGCTAAGGTTGTGCTCTGTTGAAATATGACCTACATACTCTTGATTGTTTGTGTTACGTGATTTGTCTGACACCCATTACATTCTGGGTAATAGCAGCCATTTGTTGCTCTGCACAGCGGGCTCTTTTGACAAAAGAAAATAGGCAGCAATAAAAAAGCTATAGTCTGAATTACATTCTGCACGGAGCTGCACTGCTGAGAGTTTGTGCAAGTGTCTTAACAATGCTCTGAACTGCCTCTTGTCAGCCTTCAGCCTGTAATGGCCATCTGTCCTCACATAAATCTGTCAAAACCTGCTAAGTTCAAGAGAGAGCATGGAATATACCTTGTACTGTCAACACCAAAATGTACACATTCCCCAGAAAAATCAACACACAGGAAAGGAGCCAGAGGTTATGGGAGGCATTAGCGCTGTTGATTTAGGCTTGTGGCATGAAATTGAGAGTCCAGCCATTAGTGGAAAGATGAGCAAAGGAATTGAGCATTAAGGAATTGAGTGTTGACCTCCCCTGAGCCACAGGGGAAGAGCAAGTCAGGTTAGAGAAATATAGCTGATCCAAGGGCCACAAGGGGTAACCTGTCCCATCAGCAATGCTTAAAAGTTTGCCACAACACTAAAAGAAAAAAAGTTCCTTGTGCTTGATTTTGTTTTCCCTTATTTTGCCTTAGGTCTCCACTATATCTAGAAATAGATTTTCAATTAAGCATTGGGTGATACAAAGTCTGTCATCCATGAAATTTCTCAGTCTTGTGTAGAGATATTCTCTGATTATGGGGGTTTGGTTAAAAAAAAAACAACTAAAGAAAATAGTGAATTACTTCCAATCTTTCTCCTACCCTCCTAGTGAACTGTTTCCCATCTGATGCCAAGTAGGATTTGAGGCAGCAGTTGATGGGAGCAGAAATTCACAGCCCTGAGGCTTTCACTCACAGCTCACATTTGGTTTCCCCCAAAGCATTTCCATCCATTTAAAGCATACCCACAACAAAAAAGTAATGATGTCAAAATTGGAAGAATTGCCTCTTTATTAAAAGGAACTGTGATGTCCCCGAGGGTGGAGTGTTTAAAGTACTAGGCAGCCATGTAGCATCTGGCACACAGTAGGTGTGCTGTGGGTGTCTATTCAATGCAAAGAGGTTCTGCTATTGGAAGGCCATGAAAAGCTCTGTCTTTAACTTAAATGAAGTACGATCATCGAGGAATCAGTACAGCCAAGAACAACTAGAAAACCATTTATTTTAACAATAATGAGCTTAGATACCAGGACAAGGGTTTCAAATTTTCAAGAGTAAAATATTTCTATATTTAAAATCCCTAGATAGTCAAGGTATTTTTAGAGCTAGTCTCTCTTTTATAGTGGCCTAATTTGGCATTTCTGAAGTTCAGGGTTTCTTTTTATACATCTGGACTGTCAGTCAAAACACAGATATCTGGAGTAAAGGCCGTGTGCTACACAGATGTTCAAAGACCTCACTTCTCTCAGCATGTGGCCTGGGAACCATCTCATTAGAAATGTGTAATCAGCTTCCTAAGTGACTCTTAGGCCACTGACATGTAAGATCAACTACTCAGAGAGAAAGTGCAAAATAAATAAATAAATAAATAAATAAATAAATAAATAAATAAAATTAGCAAACTAAATTGTAGACAGTTAAGTCCAGGCAGCTTCCTTCAATGCACTCATGATCCCCGTGGCCAAAAGTGATGAGAGTCTTGTTAGCAACAACAACAGCAGCAGCAGCAAAAGACAGAGATTCAGGGAAGGTGCAACACACACACAGCATGAGCCACCCCAGCTTGAGTCATTAGAAAAGTAAAATTTACTTTAAACGGGATGAGCATAAGGAGATTTACACAGGTAGATTCTGCCTGTTGAATGGCATTCTCTCTAGGACAAGGGTCACTTTTTCTTTCTCTCTATTTGGCTGCACTTGTTAGCACTCGCTCAGCTTACTCATCATTAATTTGTGTGTGTGTGTGTGTGTGTGTGTGATAGATATGTGTTGGAGTTGGCATGTGCATGTGTGGTAAACACTGACGCAGGTGCATGCGGAAGCCAGGGGTCAGAATCATACAGCTTCGGTTAGTCACTCTTCACCATTATTTATTGTGTTTGAGGCAAAATCTCTCACTGACCCTGAAGCTCATGGGTTAGGCTTAGGCTCTCCAACCAATGAGCTTCAAGGCTTCACTGGATTCTGCCTCCCATCACTTAGAGTGACTGGTACCTTCTGCCACACCAGGCTTTTCACATGGGTGCTGGTGATTTCAACACAGGTCCTCGTGTTTGTGTACTAGGCGCCTCACTGCCTGAGTCCTCTTCCCAGTCCCTCATCATCAGTTTATGAGTATCTTTGACCTTGATGGGGACCACTCAAGAACCTGACATCTCATTTTTTTTTTTTTTTTTTTGAGCATGAGTACCTTAAAATGTATTATGTTGGTCACCGAGGATAACCTGTAGTAGAAACCTCTACATAAGAACAGAACCATTCAAAGCATAAACAAAACAAGAAAAAATGGCATGGGAGCCTCTCAGTATGAGAACAAGTCATCTTGTGCTCATCTGTAACAGAGAGAACAAAAGGAACACATGCCTTGATGGCACAGAAGTTTCATGCAGGAAAATGTTACCTGCTTTGTTGCTGCAGCAAAGAGTGGGCACATGGACAAAGTCCACTCATGTACAACTCAGGTCTGCCCAAAGGAAGTGTGCCCATGCCTGCGTTTGTCTCTCTGTAGTTCCTCCCTCATATTCTTCACTGAGATAATTAGCTCAGCATACTGAAAATTGCCAAAGATTGGTACAAAATCTTTTTTTAAAGAGAAAATATTAATTTCTTCCACATCTTTATCATTGAGTAGGAGAGCAAGACTGCACCATCCTGTTTATATCAAAATTGCAAAGTACCTCTCTGTGACCTACTTGATTCTTGACATATTTACATTTTTTCCCCCAGCAAGGTAGGAATTTTCCTCCTTGAAATACACAGTGCCTTGAGTCTCACCCCAGGCTTGTTAACTGATATGAAGCCTTCCCCCCCCCCCCCCCCGCCCCTCTGAATGGCATTCACCCATCCTTCTACGTAGAAAGTCTATTGTAAGCTAAAATGTTCCCGTGTAAGCATAAAGCTATTTGAACTGCATGAAGTCTGCCCTCCTCCAGAGTTCCCTGGGGGAGGGGGTGTAGCTTCACAGTGCTTCTTCCTGGGCAGGATAGGACACGAGGGGAGGGGGGTGTGTGCAGCTTCACAGTGATTCTTCCTGGGCAGGATGGGACACGGGGGGGGGGGGCGGGGGGGGGGAGGGTGAGCTTCACAGTGATTCTTCCTGGGCAGGATGGGGCACGCTGGGGGGCGGGGCAGTGCAGCTTCACAGTGCTTCTTCCTGGGCAGCATGGAATCAACAGACTTTACACATCCGTGAGACTTAGCAGTAACTACTAGACCTCAGACTCCGGTACCCTGGCTTTTGAAGTCTTTGTAGGAAGGCAGATGAAGCACTGACCCATAGGCACCCATCTTCCTACATTTGTTCTTCATGGAATTAGCTGCTGAAGCTTGGATTTGTTTCAGTCCTTCTGTCCTGTCACCCTCAGTGACAATGGGCTCTAAATAAAAATGGTCGCCTGGCATGGCGATAGTTAGAGTCACTTTGCAGTTGGCTTTCTGTTGCAGAATCGTATTTTAGACAGAATGTATTAGTTATGCTTACAAGAATGTATTTTACCTACATTAGCCATGGTTTACTAAGTTAATGAACTGTGGAGACGGGGGCTCACTGCTGTCACGCCGTGGAGGGGACCTGGCACCTTGTGTTCAGCAGGGCCATCCTATTTCGCTGAAGCTATTTCAGACATGCCCATGAACCTAATTCCCACCCTGGACAAAATTTGCTATCGTGCCACTTTTTTTTTTTTTTTAAATATTGCCCTGTGGGCAGACTCTTGATTGTTTTAAGAGCCTTGGGCCACTTTTTATTCCCTGCAGCATTCCTTGCAGGGGAAAAAAAAAAAACGCCACCAAGGCTGTCCCATGATTCTCAGATCCCAACACATTGATTCCTTTTAAGTGACTCTAGCAACACCCTTGAAGATGCCAGTGTTGGTGACACCTGCTTCTGAAGCAACTGGCAGTGACACATTCCTGTTTTCTAGGCAGCAGGATCTGGAAGCATAGATGTTTGAAATACAAAATATCACAGCCTTCCCTGCTGCCTGGCACTGCCCATCAGTCTTTGTTGGGTGACAGTGACCTAGAAGAGTGTTTTTTTCAGACCTTGCCGTGAATTTAGTTCCCTTTTTCCTCATTCTGTTTCAACCTTGGTTTGAAGTCTAAGAAAAGTTGGGAACAGTGTTTACCCTTGAAGACCATTATCTCTGTCTTTCTCTCTTTATTCCCCCACATTTCTTTTGTGTTTCTCTTTTGTCCTAGGCCTAACTCCACCCACGACTCCTCCTCATAAGGCCAATCAAGATAATCCTTTCAAGGCTTCTCCAAAGCTGAAGCCCTCTTGCAAGACCGTGGGGGTGCCACCGCCAACAAAGAGGGCCCGGTACAGCGATTGTTCCGGTACCGAAGGCAGCCACTCCACCAAGAAAGGGCCAGAGCAATCCGAGTTGTACGCCCAACTCAGCAAGTCCACCGTGCTCAGCCGGGGACACGACGAAAGGAAGACCAAACGGCCCAGTCTGCGGCTGTTCGGTGACCATGACTATTGTCAGTCTGTCAATTCCAAAACGGATATACTCATTAACATATCACAGGAGCTCCAAGACTCTAGACAACTAGACTACAAAGATGCCTCCTGTGACTGGCAGGGGCACTTTTGTTCTTCCGTAGATTCAGGCCAGTGCTACCTGAGAGAGACCTTGGAGGCCAGCAAGCAGGTCTCTCCTTGCAGCACCAGAAAACAGCTCCAAGACCAGGAAATCCGAGCTGAGCTCAACAAGCACTTCGGCCATCCCAGTCAAGCTGTTTTTGATGTCGAAGCAGACAAGACCAGTGAACTAAAGGATGGCGACTTCAGTAATGAACAATTCTCCAAACTACCTGTGTTTATAAATTCAGGACTAGCCATGGATGGCCTATTCGATGACAGTGAAGATGAAAGTGATAAACTGAGCTACCCTTGGGATGGCACACAGTCCTATTCATTGTTCGATGTGTCGCCTTCCTGCTCTTCTTTTAACTCTCCTTGTCGGGATTCAGTGTCACCACCCAAATCCTTATTTTCTCAAAGACCCCAAAGGATGCACTCTCGTTCAAGATCCTTTTCCCGACACAGGTCGTGTTCCCGATCACCATATTCCAGGTCAAGATCAAGGTCCCCAGGCAGTAGATCCTCTTCAAGGTACGGCATGTCAAAACCCACCCAGTGCTAAAGTGTTTCCCCGGAAGTCATAGAAAATATCCAACCTCAAGGTTGCCCTTCCGGAGCCAATCAGCTAATGAACCAAGTTTTGTACATCACTCTTCCCCGCCCCCTTTCTTCTTGTTTTCTTACACGCCCAGCTCTGAGCACTCTGCCTTGGCCAATCAGGACAGAGAAAGCCATTTGTAAGGACCTTGCTTGTGTAACTTTTTCCATTACCCGAAATGCAGCCCTGTGCCGGGAGAGTTGAGATCCATGTAAGATAAGCCTGACAGCGTACCCTTCCCTTGAGCCACAGCAACATCAGTCAGACACGCGGAGAAGGAATCTATCACGCCTTGGTCTCCAGGCTGACTAGCTGATGGCAAGCTGTCACTGGATGATCTTGCTAGGAAAGAAAAGGCAACCCAGAGGTGTTCAGCGGTCCCAGTAAACTTGTGCTAAGAGGCAGTTGAAAACGTCCTTTTGGTTTTCTCCTCTCTCCCAGATCCTGCTTCTACTATGACTCAAGCCACTACAGGCACCGCACACACCGAAATTCTCCCTTGTATGTGAGATCACGTTCAAGGTCACCCTACAGCCGTCGGCCCAGGTAATGAGGCCTGTTCTTCTTCCTTCAGCTCCCCCAACCCCTCCTTTAGGCGGCAAGACTAATCACGCCAAACTCTTCTCCACCCCTCCCTAAATGTTTCAAATGTTTCTTTTTTTTTTTTTTTTCCACGCACCTGGACGTGGTCGACTTAATAATGAGGCTATGTTTCTCAGGTATGACAGCTACGAAGCATATCAGCATGAAAGGCTGAAGAGGGACGAGCACCGTAAAGAGTATGAGAAGCGGGAATCTGAGAGGGCCAAGCAGAGGGAGAGGCAGAAGCAGAAAGCAATTGTAAGCCTCCCCCCCCCCTCGAGCCAATTTGTTTTCTTTTCTTTTCCTCTGTGACTCCCCCCCCCCCCCCCGCAGATTAAACAACAATCAAAAGTTAGTGCTTTGTTAACATGGAGACTACTCAACTTTTTGGCTTTAAAGTACCAGAGTCTTAAGACCCTCTTATCTGGGAAAACAAAACAGTGTCAAGTATATTTCTCATATTCAGTTTTCTTAAGATTTGTTTCGAAAAATGGAGGAAGGGGTGGTTTCTTTGGTTTGATAGGAATTGGAGAACATGTGTTTTACAGTCATCTTTGCCTTGCCTCTTTCTCTGAGTGGAGCGTAAGGAGAGTCCACATTCCATTTAAAGTCACAGGGGGAGTGTGCCTAAGGAAGTCAGCATTCCTTCCTCTGATGGGCCAGCATCTGACGGTGCTGGCAATTGATGCCTTCAACTTTCATATGGGCAAAGCCGATGCGTAAAGATGCATAGGTTATGCTGAACCTTGCTTGCTCTCTGAAATCCAATTCTGTCCTTAACTAGCTGCTAACACATACTCTAGACCCAGCTCTCTCCTGCTATTACTAACCATCATAGACCTTGGATGGCAAGGAAAAAAAAAAGTGGCACTCAGGTGGTCAAAATCCAGTACACACCCATGACAGACATTCTTAATCAATCACGGAGCTCTGTCCCTCTGAGGTCCCACAGAGCCTTGGGGTCTTTCCCAACATAGTGCTCCTGGACACTGTGGCTAATCAATGAGCTATGGCACTGTTTTGGTTCATTGCACCTGCTGCCTGTCTGTGCTAGCCGCTCCAAGTCACTGCAGTACCAGGCAGCACTTGACATAGCTTGCATATAAGCTAACTAAGCATTAAAGAAATAGACTCTAACTATTAAAGCTGGTTTCCTGTGGTACCTCCAAGAAAACACAGGAAATAATAGCAAAAGTTGATAAAGCACACACACACACACACACACACACACACACACACACACACCAAAAATAAAAACAAACAACCCCCCCCCGAAAAACTCACTGCATAAAACACCACACTGATGGGGTGAAATCATCTTAATTGACAGTCACTGGCTAGAGTAGAAAGGTTAAATGAGAAATCTGTTGATCACAGACATTTAAAGAAACAGAAATGACACATAATTGAATAGTTATATTGAAGTTCTGGGTATTCGCTGCCATTTAACTCTGGGTCTGCTACGGATCGAGTCAAAGGCATTCTGAAAATTATAACACTTTACCCCATTTTTCCCCTCAACTTTCAAATAAGCTGTGATGTTAAGATTTGCCAGGATGTCATTAGTTCATACTTAGGAAGACTAATGAAAATGAACATTTCAACTTTTCTAATATTGCTGTATTTAATTAGTGGCCTACTCAATAAACATCATAACTAACATTATTAGTGTTGTGTAGTTTACAAAGCCTTTTCACAGCACACAAAGCAGTTACTCATTACAAAGGAGAATCACATTGAGAGAACATGCATTGACGTAGTGTTTGCTGACTCATTGCATCTACTATTTGTAAATTCATATCTTATAAAGTTCTTAATTTTTTCTTAAATTTGGGGTATTATTTGCTCACTTGGGCAAAATACATTGCAGTTCTAATCAAAGCAAGATGAACATTTTAATAAAAAATATGTAGATAAATGACATGTATTTAATTTATGCCTACCAGATAATTTAGGTCTAGATACTTAATTAGAATAAAGATGGGGAGGGTGACAAGCTTTTTGCTGGTTTAACTTGGCTCTAAAAATATCTAGTAATTTGCCATTACTCTTAAGCTCTTCCTCTCTTCCATTCGTCTCTCAAATGTTGACAAAATTCTCTGACAAAGACAGTCTCTATCAGTACTCTTTGGATGAGGAATTGGAGTAATCCAAATGTCAACTTGGATATACGAAAACAGTATGCATTAACTAGACACCAGTGAGATGTTTGGCATTTGTATTTATTTAGATTTAGAAAAACATTTGAAAAAGCAAAACAAAACAGGTAACAGAAACTGTTCACCAAGACAGTGATATATGGGTAGCAAGTACTTCATACATGTTTGAGACTTTCTGTTTAATAAATTCACACTTTGAAAGTTATATGCTATTTCTGTTCGGCACACATGAAGTCTTAGAATACCATGACAAGTAATGGCCAGGTGATTAAGATAGAAATTTAGGTAAGACCTGGTACCTGATTCCAAAGAGATTTGAAATAGGCTTGCAACTAAAGATGTACAAGCTGGAAATAAATGTGATTAGTGTCATGATAGTAGGTTCGTCTAAGATACATGGCTAAAAGTGGTCACCCAGACTTGTGGATGAGTGAGAACAAACATGGGCATATTAAAAGTGATCAACAATTTAAAATTAAGGAGGATAAAGTTTTTTTAAAACAACTAATAGGTCCAATATGGCAAGATGAACTATATGAATAGATTTTTAAGACTTAGTACAAAGAATAGTGGGAATTTTCTAAATGTTTGTTTTTGTATCTATCATGAGTCACATGATATTTTGTGATAAATAGTGTGTATCATTAGCATTATTTTGTTTTTTTCTATATTAATGCAGCTCTTAGAAAATCTTACATAACTTATATTGTGCTATGCTTTTATTGAACATTGCTATTCAAGGTTGAAGCTCTGCCTAGGAAGCATCTCTGGAAAGCAGCTCAATATACTGGGAACCTTTAGTGATTTTAGTATAACACTGGGGTAGGATGGATTGGACATCTGCCAGGAGGTCTCAGCAGCAGGCAGAGTTTGGACTCTTGTAACTCATGCTAAAGATTTTGAACTCTGTTTTGAAACACAATGGCACTATATAATGGTTTAACCCACTGGAAGATTTTTGTAATTGATTCCCTTCTTCACATCATAAAGGTTTTCTTTTAGGTGGCATCATGCATTTGAAAGAAAAAAAAACCAACTACTTTTATGGACTTGAGCACAGCATGCCGACAATGACTTTTACGCATTGGCTTTAAATTCCATTCAGTAGGCAGCTATGAAAGCCAAGATAGGTTAGCTAGATAGGCGACTCCCATCCAGAATTTGAGGTGCTCTTAAAGTGATGGAATGCATGGCCACTTCAATTTGTCATGTCTTGGATGCAACGCTGCATTAACTACTACACAGAGCAATCATGTGTCTAGGGAACCAGCAACTCAGAGGTTCCAAAAGAAAATGTAAAAAGCCTTAAAATGTGGTCTTGCATTTATGTTTAATTTTCAGGGAAAGTGGTCTAGGAGGTCTATAAATTTGTCAAGATTCTACAAGTCTTAGTAGAACCCAATTTGAGCAAACCCTCATGAAGCTAAGAGAACACTAACAATTAGAAATGACAAATACAGAAGTCTCCACCATGACTGGACCTTGCTGTGACATCAGGGTGTGCTTTCATGTAACTTCCATCCAAATCCGATCTCAAAAATCCAAGTGACTCTCTGCCTTTCTCTGTCCCTAAGTTTAAAATAATTGAGATAACACTGGTGCTATGAACATTGGAGTTTAGGACTTAGTGTCTGAGCTGTCACTGTTTTAAGTTTTGGTTAAAATTCAACTCCAACTCCATTTGCAATCTGTACAGATTCTGCCAGAAACATGATAATAGGGTGTTAATTTAAAGAACAAATCTAAGTATTATGATATGGCTCAGAGCTTAGAACCAAACCCAGATGCTGAGAAATGGCTAGGCTCTCACAAATCTCTCCTCTATTGGTATCTATACAGGTGAGGAACCACAAACAATACATTAGTGATGCTGATTACAAATGTCTCTCTCTCCAAATGTAGAAATGTCAGTTCTTCTTCTTAGAGAAAAGGGTTCAGTTTCCTATATAAGCATTTTTTAAAAATTGCCTTGGAGTATTTAGCTGTTTCAGGGAATTTTCATTACAGGGAAATATATGTTTTATTTGGAAATTTTCAGTTTTGTAAGAGAAAGAAATGCTAGAGGACTATTTACATCTCATATGAGTACACACAGCGATGGAGTGTGGGGAAAGACCACAGAAACACAAGGAAAGCAATGCCTTTATTATAGTCAAGGTTTGGCAAGTGCAAGTATATGCCCAGTGTCATCAAAATATTTACAATGAATGGTGTGACCTTTATATTCTCATGATATTCAAGTAAAAAAATTTAAAGGCATTATTATTGGTCTCTAGAGATGGGTACATCTCACCTGTGCCTTGATTGCCAGCTCCTGGACTGACACAGGGTAGCCTGTGTTTCAAACCTGGGAGATTCTTTTTAGTATTTTCCCAGAGTTAATTCTGGAAATCTGAACACTGTCCCCAAAAGACCCTTTACTAGGAAACATAGTAAATGTCTTCTCCACTATATAAGGGTATTCAATATTAAGAGAAAGGACAACAAATTTTTTTTCAATCATTTTTTAGGTGATCTTTCTTTCTTTCTGTATATTTAGCTGGCTGTCAACTGTTGCCTTATTTTTTTTAGAAATAAAATTATTTTACTAGACTGTTCAGTTATGCATAATATTCACCAGACCCATGTGATGTGTGGGGGTGCTGAGTCTGAAGCACTGGGACATTGCATGCTGACCTACCCCTGAGCTATTTCTCCAGAAGTACCTTGAGAGAATTTGTGCTGAAGTTACTTTGCAACTGCTTTGGAATTGAAAACAACATTCTTATGTTCTGGTGGTTAAAATGGAATACCCTTTGCAGAGAAAGAAGTGTTAGCAATTTTTATGCTGCCCTGAATTAAAAATGCAGAATACAAGCAAGTACTGGGAACCAAATTGAAATTATACTAAACACATAGGTATCTAGGAACACAGGACAATTTACTGAGCTGATCCATTCAAAAAGATCTAACACTTCACTTGGCCTATATAGTTCTCAGAAAACATCGAATCACACTGCTTCCTATCTCTCCTTAGTCAAACCCCACTTACTGAAAGTCACATTATTTCTTTTCTTTTTCTGTTACATTTTTCTTTATTTTTTCTTTTCATTGCTTTTTCTTTTTTTACGTACCTTTTTATATTATTACACATATATACAATAAACTATATACAGCAAGAAGAACCACAAAATAATCAGGAATTATATAAATGTTACATTCATAGTGTTTTGGCTATTTGTATTTGCCAACCTTGAAGAAAACATATTTTCTATTTTGGTGAGTCTAAAATTCTGCATGTAAGTCAATATCTATCATATCTCATCTCTATGAACTTAAAACATGCATCTAGACCTAAAAAATCTTAACCCCTAAACAACTAAGCTTAATTGTAAAACTAAGCTATCTGGATTTCAACCCAATCAGAGACTTGAGAAGGAATAAAATTAATTACTTGAGTAAACATGAAGTACAGGCTAGCATCTTCCAAAATGAAAACAATGACAGTTTGCTGCCTGAACAGTCACCCAAAACTCAACGTTACTTCATGAGAAGCTGCCATCGTTTGCTTTTCTCAGCTAACCAGCATGCTCTATGCTCTTCCTGATAAAGATTTTAGTAATAGAAAGTCAGTTAATTCCATCATACTTTTTTCATTATTTATCTCCTGTATTTTAGTGTAATGAGAATTTACTGCAGCGGTTAATGCAACATAAATCTCCAATTTTATTACCCACCCCATCAGCAAACTAGCCTTTGTGAAAATTGAAGCTAAAAGTTATTTGATAAATGTTCCATCCTCCTCAATAGTGAAAACTGGTCTGAAAATAATTTTTCAACCAGCTTTTTCCAAAGGTTCTGAGCTCCTTCCAGCACTAAAGAAGTTGGAAATGTTATTAAGCATTTTGATTTCTTCTCCTTTCATCTCCTGTTTAGAAATTAATGTCTTGAAAAATTGGATGCAAATGTTATTTTTTTTTAACATATGAACTGTATTCATCCTTCGAATTCAACTTCAATGTGTTAAAAGGCTGATTCTTTTTTAAAAATTTTTATTATTAATTTATTCTTGTTACATCTCAATGGTTATCCCATCCCTTGTGTCCTCCCATTCTTCCCTCCCTCCCCTTTTCCCCTTATTCCCCTCCCCTATGACTGTGACTGAGGGGGATTACCTCCCCCTGTATATGCTCATAGGGTATCAAGTCTCTTCTTGGTAACCTGCTGTCTAAAAGGCTGATTCTTTGCTGGAAATCTTGGCCCATGGTGGACAGATTTTTTTGTCTTTGCCGTTTAGACCTTAAGGTGTCTTTCTTCTGCTTTCATGTTTAGCTTGTGGAAAACAAGGGACTTGAACATTGTTTAGACCCTTTCAACTCATCTTCAATCTTCTGGTCTTTGTAAGGAAGCAGGGCATTGGCCCGTCCTTGCATTTCATAAAAAGAGCTGCTAGATTAAAATGTAATTTGAGTGATGGAGGAACAACTCTTTCGAGCTGTGTCGTCTTTCACTGCAGACTCTCTCTCAGTCCTAGAAAAGGTCCTCTGAGTTATGTCTTTTTGTGAAGATCGTTGTTGCATACAGCTTTGTATAAAGCTGCAATTCAGAAAGTGTCCCAATATGTCTGCACATATGGTCGATTTTAGCTGTAACCTCACATTTCCTTGAATACATGGGCTGTGCGTATTCCCATAATGGTAGCTGAGCAATTTCTGTGCTATGGCTCAATTTCTTCCTTTCTCTTCTGCAGTTCCATCTCCTTTCTTTACACAGTAGTAACTTTCCTAAAAGGCTCATTAAAAAAAATCCATAACACCATGCAAGCAGGCGCCAGGAAGTTTAAGTTTAGATAACAGCCCCATCACATTTGGCTGTTGGGCTAAAACTGGGTGCGTAAATAGAATGGAATGTCGTGTTATGATTCCCTTGATAATGTGTGTGAAGCCTTGCTGAGGCCCCAGCCTCACCAGCCATGTCTCTCTACTGACTGTCCAGCTGTGTTGTGTGCCCTGGAAATACGGTGTCAGCCTTCAGCTGCGACATACAATCTACATGGAAGCGAATCATGTGTCTGCTTGCTTTACTTCATCGGGCCAGTTAGTAGGCATGAGAGCAGTGGTCAGAGGAACTGTATGTACCGAGTGCTTGAGTGGAGTCTGCCCTCTGATTTCCAGAGTTCCTTTTTAAGTGAGTCTGCTCATATAGTAGCCTGCAAACATGCATCTATTGTATCCTTCTTGCCTTGTAACCTGTAACTTCCTCTTGTAAGGCACTCAGCTGAGCTGCCTTAGTTGGCCTTTCCCCTTAATAGGGGACCCCACTCACAGAATACCAACATCATGTTGGAACATCTAGGAGGACAAAGACCACTCACGCATGAGATAGTGTTAGAAAGTATTAATTGAGGCCTGGAGAGAATGGTTAGGACTAAGAATACGTTTAGCTCTTGAGGAGGATACAGGATTGCTTTGCAACAACTGTATGGTAGCCTACAACCCCTATAACTCCAGTTCCAGGGAATCCAATGTCCTCTTCTGAACTCCATGGGTATCAGGCACAAATGTGGCACACCAACATATATGCAGGCAAAAGAGTCATGCATATAAAAATAAAATAAAATTTTTAATCGATTTTAATATTCATTGAGATTCTCTTTTATACTTACCATAAAGTGGGACAAAGGAAAGATACGGCATCCAATTTCATGAATCCTTCCTTGGGCTGGGGAGAGAGGCAGTGAGCAATGAATAAAGCGGTAATGATTTAATTGTACGTAAACAGAGGGCTACAGAGGAAACACAGATTTCATAAGGCCAGCTAATAGCACTTCACCTAACGTCTCCAATGAGACAGCTGTGGAGCTTAATTTAATTCGAGAGAGTATATGTGAGGGGCTTGGAGTGCAGTTTAGAGCATATATTCCACATTATGGGGAAATACCATGTGCAAAGGCTTTGGGACGGAAAGAACGCGGTGTAGCTAGGGCCCTGTGGAAGGGCAGCATAAAAACTTGAGTGGAGGAAAAGATGAGTTGTAGGAAAAAAAATCCATCCAGACAAGTCCATGTGAAGAAAGACAAGAGTGGGGCAGAAGAAGCAGAAAACAGATCTGTGGAGAAGAAAGTGTGAACCAAGTTCCTAACCTTAAGGCATGGGAAGTCAAACTTGCTTCCTAAGTGGCTTTTCCTTAGATGTGTTGTCTGTTTAGTACTAATGAGACTGCTGTGTGAGTTCCTGCACACAATTATGTGTCCGTGGACGCATCTAGTGCCACATCTTCATTTTATCTCCAGAGCTAGAGAAAGTCTGTCCTTGCTTTTTGCCTTTAGGAAGAACACCGTGTGATTTACGTCGGTAAAATCAGATCTGACACAACGCGGACAGAACTGAGAGACCGCTTTGAGGTTTTTGGTGAAATTGAGGAATGCACAGTAAATCTTCAGGATGATGGGTGAGAATCTTCAAAATTATTTCTTGTTTAGAAGCTGACGTATGTAAAAAATTATGACCCTAATATTACTGGGATGGGAGTTGCCAATGTAAGTGCTTTGACAGATGACAAGTTGAGTTCAGAACCTTATTTATTTTCTTTCATCCCTATTTATTAATCTTTCTAGTTGAGATTTCCTGTCTCAGAATAAGTATTTAGCTGCCTGACAGGACAATCCCACTGATAAATGGATGTGTTGACAGAGACACTGGCACCACTGATGTCTCCCAAAGTAGAAGGGGTGGCAGGTCCTCTGTGCTGACACTGCCTAACTGGCTCTCGATGTCTCTTCCCTGCCCATCGCAGAGACAGCTATGGTTTCATCACCTACCGTTACACCTGTGACGCTTTTGCGGCTCTTGAGAATGGATATACCTTACGCAGGTCAAATGAAACTGACTTTGAGCTGTACTTTTGTGGACGGAAGCAATTTTTCAAGTCTAACTATGCAGACCTAGGTATGTTATAGAACTATTATACATGGAAGGATGGATCCATAGCGTAAAGGTCAAAATGAAAGTGAGCATGCTCCGTGAACCCCTTCGGTTAGGCTGTACTTGCCTCTCCTGAAGGGAATATTTGAATGCAGTTTTTGTTGTTGTTGTTGTTGTGTTTCTGTAGGCTATTTCAGAAGGTAGGAGCTTAAGTCTGAGCTATAAATGACAGATGTTCTTGACGCTGGTATAGATGCTAAACTGTCACCATTTGTGGTGTGTGTGTATGTGTGTGTCTGTGTGTGTGTATGTGTGTGTTACTGTCTTACTTGAGTATAAATGTGTTTTATACATCTGTATCTACATTTATTCAAGTTTTGCACACATCTGTGGTTGTAGATTGTGTTTGCACCCCATGCCCCCACTCAATCCTTTCCTGTAAACTTAAGCACTGTCATTGTTTTGTTAAATAAGGTATGCCAAGGACCTGCTCTTCCTTCCTTATTATGTCACAAGCACTTGGAAATACTCTCATCTATTAATTATACCAGAGAAGAGAAAACTGAAGTTCATTAGCTACATGACCACATATTTTCTTTCTTGAGAATAAAATATAACAACAACAACAACAACAAAAAGACATTTGTGGAGCATTTGCAGATCCTACATGTCACATAGGAATCTCTTCAACCACCTATAATTTGAAAGCAAACTCACAATAAAAGGTATAGGTTGTCACCGTGCCCATTGTACATATGGTTAAAATAAAATCAATATAACTATTTACTTTTTCCTGGTCAAAGGAGGCACTTTAGATGAAAAGTAAAATTCCAATCAGGAGACACTATTGCCAAGTGACTTAAGAATTTCGTCTTAGAGTGTCCCCTTTTCTGTAGGTGAGATCATTTTATGTACGTGCATGTGTGTGCTTATACCTGTACATATAGTTAAAGTCCTACCTATTTTTTAAAGCAATAGTACATATATTAGTTCCCTAATGTGATTCACAGGACTAAAAATAACTCATGTATGCATTTTAATGATTGCCTACTATTTTGCTGAGCAGGTAGTATCATTATCCTGGATAATTCATTGTAACTCTATTTCCATTCAATTTTTATTTTTTGATATTATAAATAATGCTACAATGGACATCTTAATTTTCTTTCTAATTTTAATTTTGTTGCTTTGCATGCCATTTCCTATCTAACATGTGCATTATATGCCTTTTAATTCTTTGAGGAAGGAATGAAGAAAAGTGGCAAATGTACATATCATGATTATTTTAAATTAATGCATAATAAGGATAAAATTAGCATACACATCTATTCCTCAGCATTATTAGCTATCCATTCACGATTGCTCTGGTGAAGTATAAAGACAAAAAATGATTACCAACTACTGGGATTTCTTTTTCCCTTCCAGCACAGTTGTGTCTTCTTGGAGTAATTGATATAGGTGCTATGCATTGTTCAGGGGTAATATGCTATAATTCACTTCACTAGCTAAGTAGATAGAGGGAACCAGGGGAGCGGCAGCTGACTGCTAGAGAGATAGAGGCCTAGGGATGGGAATACAAAACCCAGCCAGTCATTTGTTCAAATGGTGGCTGATAAAAACAGTCAAGACAGATTGAAACCTTGAGTTGATTTGACTTATTTTCTTTAGTGATGAAGGCTAGGGTGTTTCCACTCTCTCACAACATCTAGATCTTAAAACAAGCTACCTAGAGGGGTCTTTAGATCACGATTCATCATGGCAGAGGGAGCACTAGATGCTATTTCCAAATTGAACTGGCACCTCCCTGCAATATTTCTAAGAAGAATGCTCCTTCTCGGCTCGTTATCTCCCTGCCTAGCCAGCAGCCATGGAAACATTGCCATTGCTAGGCTCACTCACTACATGTATATATATATATATATATATATATATATATATATATATATATATATATATATATATATATATATATATATATATTTTTTTTTTTTTTTTTTTTTTTTTAAATCATGCTTGATGCACATTGCAACACCATGAGTATTCAAGCTCCCTAAAGCATATCAAGGCTATCAAGGTACGGTTGTTCCGAATATATTCCTGCGGCAGCCAAAAGATCCCCAGCACCAGAATCTTGTCACCCTGTGCTGGAGACCTGGATCATTGCTGATCTTGGATAAGTGTTTCAGCTCCATTAAGTTCTGATCATTTCTATATAAAATAGCTCATATGATGTGTGTGGGGGCATATTAAATGTCTGTGGGGGAGCTGACATCCCAATGCCTGGTATAATATAAGTAGGTTATAATTAAAAATGTGAGCAATAAGAAATTAGAAATTTTGGATTGCTTTTAAGTGGAAGAATTAATGTTAGAGACTAGCTTTGGAGCTCAGTGAAAATTTAAAGTGTCTTATCTTTGTTTCTGCTAAGAATTTAGATTAAATGTTTCAAGCTATGTGTGATCCCTAAATAAAAGGAACATAATAATGCACTGTTTATGTAAAGAGATTGGAAGCTCATGTTAAAATTAAACAAAACCAACACCATACATATTACTGTTACTGAGGTTGGAAACTGTGCTATCATTTTAGACAGATTCTACCATTTTCCCCTCTTTTATTTGCTTTGCCAAATGAAGTTATCCCAGCACAGACATCCTATTTGTCTACCACAGAAACTGGTTATTGATGACTACAACACCAACAGAGGAAAATATAGTGATTCCAATTACTATTTATTAGCCAGTTTTATAAATGAGAGTGAAAATTTAATATGACTAGATTGGGCTGTAAGGATGAAGCCAAGATTTGATGTCTCTTACCTAGGACTTTCTCTCTATCGGCTCTGTCTACTGTCATACAATCAAAGGACTCTTACTAACAAAATACCTTCAATAAAACATGTTTAACAGGGCTGGAGATACACACCAGCAGTTCCTAATACTTATTGCTCTTTCAAAGGGCCTGGGTCTGACTGCCTACACTCGCATGGTGGCTCACAACTATCTATGACTCCAGTTTAAGGGGATCTAACACCCTCTTCTGGCTTCTACGGGATGAGGCCATATCTGCAGGAGAAACACTCATGCATGTAAAATAAAGTAAAAAATTCTAAGTTTATTTTAAATGTTAAACATGAAATATGAGATTAGAACAGGGTGAATTTGTATTAAGAATACAATAGCTTTAATTAAATATTAGTTATATACAGAAATCATCTTCAGGCATATAAAAATGAAATACTACATTCATCATCACTTCTTTAATTACTAAAGCAGTATATTACAATATCAGATGTTGAATATCTGCTTCCTTGCCATTTATTGGTAAATAATTTCCAGACTGCAATATGAATATTTGTTTTGGGCTATTGTTTTTATAGTATGTGCTTCCTGAGATTAATGCATCTACTGAACAACATTAATTTGAGTACCTGCCCACTGCCAACAGGTTTTCAGGTACTAAGAAAGCAAATGTGGTCTTTTAAAAAAAAATTCTATTAATATCGGATCATTATTTATAACAATTTCTTTTTTAAGCAGTGAGAATGGCTTTTAGTTTATTTCCGTTTTTTTTCCACCACATCTTACTGTGCTCCAACACAGAGTGTGGAGGGCATGGTGGAGTTCCTGCTGTTGTCTCCCACATAGCCTGACTCATCCAACAGACAGGGCCTCTTTTGGATGCCTGTTAAGAGGCACAATGTGTGTATTTAACTGAAGTTCATCCCAGTACAGAAACTCTTAATAAATATTGTCTAACATTATTCTGAATAGTCATCAATAGAAGTATAGAGCATTAAATTTTGGATTACCCTTGGGATAGTCCAACAGTAGGCAATTGAATTCTCTAAATTCCCTCTCTACAAAAGGCAAAATGCCCTTCCTGGTCCCCTAATGCGTTATGTCCTACAGAGTTGCCAAGAGCTACACTCCCAACCTCAGCGAAGTGTGTCTTCATGTTGAGATGTATGTTTCCATATTCTCTAGTCTTGCATTCCTGTTTCTGTACTGAGGCTTAGCTTAGGAAAATGTAAAATTCTTCTAGGCTCAGTAGAATTGTTAAGGGTGTTTCTGAAAGGAACACATTTTATTTCCCTTCAAATAAATACTTTCCAAGAAAGTAATTCATTCACAGGAGGCTTTTGTTATATTTTCAAGCAATTCTTTCTCACTTGTAAGAGCAGCATGAACTATCTACCCTTTTTTGGTGGATATAAATAGAGAATAGTTATATGTGCTTAAAAGAATTTTACTTTACACACGTTACTAAACACAACTATTTAAAAAGAGTTATTTGAAGTAACATGCAGGATTTTCCATAAAATCTGATTTGACCTAGCTGAAAAATTTAAGGCTTTCTAGAATGATCTTTGTCTCTCCTATTCAGCTGAATTTTATGCTCAATAAAGTTAAATTTATTGAATGGGAAAATTATTTCCAGCTTCAACTGTACGTTTGCATCTAAGTTATTGGGGAACTATTGGCAAATCACTTAAATGCCAATAAGAGAAACTAATAAGTCACTAATAAGATATTAAACATTAAAGAAATATTGGTCCACTCTTTCTGTGTACTTTGAGTTTTTAGGTATACAGTGAATCCATAGGTTTTTGTTTTGAAAGTTAGCTAGCTATTCCTTTCTGTGTTTACATGTACACATTGAATAGAATTCAGGCATTGTTTTTAAGTACACTGACTAGCTGCACTGCAGTTGAGCCAGAGATCTTGAACTGTATTAACTTTCAGCTGCAAAGGATGATGCATCTAACCTGGTTTGGGTTTCTTTCAGATTCAAACTCAGATGACTTTGATCCTGCTTCCACCAAGAGCAAGTATGACTCTCTGGATTTTGATAGTTTACTAAAGGAAGCTCAGAGAAGCTTGCGCAGGTAACAAGTTCCCTGACTGAGGATGACAGAGAGATTGGTCAATACCTCACGGGACGGTGCGTCCTTTCCCAAGACTCTTGCAAGTCATACTTAGGAATCTCTCCTACTTTACACTCTCTGTACAAAAATAAAGCAAAACAGCAACAACAACAACAACAACCATACCAGAACAAGAACAGCAACAACAACGGTTTACATGAACACAGCTGCTGAAGAGGCGAGAGATGAAGTGATAGTCCAGTAAGCATATGTTTATTCACGGGTGTCAGCTTTGCTTTCCCTGGAGGCTCTTGGTGACAGTGTGTGTGTGTGTGTGTGTGTGTGTGTGTGTGTGTGTGTGTGTGTGTGTACTCGTATGGGAAGTACACGTGTGTACATGTGATGACTTGGGGGCATCTTACCAGAATGAACAAGGGCAAACCCCTTCAAATGGCAGCATTTCCATGAAGACACACTTAAAACCTACACCTTCAAAATGTTCATAATCTATACAAAAGAAAAATAAATATATATATAAATTCAAAGGAAAGAAAACTCACTAACCGCCCTAAAATGAAACTGCTGATGTCTGCCGTCAGCCTCCGGTACTGTCTTTTCAGAAAGTGCACAGCCAACTTGAAGCAAGCTCTCTCTCTCTCTCTCTCTCTCTCTCTCTCTCTCTCTCTCTCTCTCTCTCTCTCTCCTCTCTCTCTCTCTCTCTCTCTCTCTCTTTCTCTCTCTCTCTCTCTCTGTTTCAATGTAATGATTACATGACAATCCTGAAGACACTACAGGTTCCATAGAACTAATGTCCTCTCCTCTCCTGTCCTCTCCTCTCCTCTCCTCTCCTCTCCTCTCCTCTCTCTCTCTCTGTCCTCTCTTTATCCCTCTCTCCTTTTGCCATGGGATCTGGGTGGGAGAGGATACTTCAATCACCAGATGCTAAACTTTCCTAACATTTTGAAGTTTCTGTAGTTCGTCCTTTGTCCTGACACCTATGTATATGTCCAAAATGTTGATCTTCCACTGCAAATTTTGAAAAGCCTTGTCATTGGTCAAGTGGGGAGTGTGTTTAGCGGTTCCTTCTGAGGAGCAGAGGTGGTGTTCCATGACTTCTGAGGGTTGAGTACAACTCTCTGGATGTGTTCAGATAGTGTAATTGCTACATTCTCTGATGTAGTTAAGTATTTACAGATGTTAAATGGAGTATTTTTATTTTATGTACATACTCTACAACTCTGTTCTTTTTTGTTACAGCTATGCACTGTAAATGCAGCCTTCTTTTCAAAACTGCTAAATTTTTCTTAATCAAGACTATTCAAATGTAATTATGAGGTGAAACAATTATTGTACACTAACATATTTAGAAGCTAAACTTACTGCTTATATATATTTGATTGTAAAAAAAAAACAACAAAACAAAACAAAACAAAAGACAGTGTGTGTGTGTGTGTGTGTGTGTGTCGAGTGCAACTACAACAAAAATGACGCTTCACACACATTCATCCCTTCTTACGTGAGCTTTGATCTAAGCATCTTGTCAACAACAACAACAGAAATCCTAAATCCTAGGCCCCTCAAGGTATTAACCACTTCTGCGATATTTTTCCACATTTTCTTGTTGCTTGTTTTTCTTTGAAGTTTTATACACTGGATTTGTTAGGGGAATGAAATTTTCTCATCTAAAAATTTTTCTAGACGATATCATGATTTTATGTAAAGTCTCTCAATGGGGAACCATTAAGAAATGTTTTTATTTTCTCTATCAACAGTAGTTTTGAAACTAGAGGTCAAAAAAAAATCTTTTTAAAATGCTGTTTTGTTTTAATTTTTGTGATTTTAATTTGATACAAAATGCTGAGGTAATAATTACAGTATGATTTTTACAATAATTAATGTGTGTCTGAAGACTATCTTTGAAGCCAGTATCTCTTTCCCTTGGCAGAGTACGATGATGGTATTTAATCTGTATTTTTTACAGTTATACATCCTGTATAAATACTGATATTTCATTCCTTTGTTTACTAAAGAGACATATTTATCAGTTGCAGATAGCCTATTTATTATAAATTATGAGATGATGAAAATAATAAGGCCAGTGGAGACTTGCTACCCAGGGTGCATGGCGATTGTCAGGTTGGAGTCTAAGTTCTTTCTGTGGGAAACTCAGCTTGTGCAGAAGCAGTGTTCCTTCTCTCGCTAGCATGGCCTCTGATATGACCATGATGTTGTTCTTGGTGACATTGCTTCTGCTAAGTTTAATAATAATAATAAATGTCAGAAAAAAAAAACCTCTCCATTTTGAGCATCAGGATTTCATCTGAGTGTGGAGTCCCTGCCTTGGAAGTCACTAAAGTTTCAAGGGTGTATTTGATTTCCAAATTGAGATGCGTTTACGGTTTGGCTGACATGACTTTTCTGGAAGATGTGATACTACTTAATCGTTCTTTTCCTTTCTCTCACCCAACATGATCTTACAAATGGGTTTCACCCCCAGGCCAATGCAGCTAATTTTGACAGCTGCATATTCATTTATCACCAGCATATTGTGTTCCGAGTGAATCCACTGTCTGTCCTGTTGGATGCTTGCTCAAGTGTTTGGCTTATTATTTCTAAGTAGATAGAAAGCAATAAATAACTATGAAATAAAAGAAATGTGTTCACAGGTTCTGCGTTACAACAGTAACCACATCTTTAATCCGCCTAATTCTTGTTCTGTAGGTTAAATGCAGGTATTTTAACTCTTTGTGAACGCCAAACTAAAGTTTACAGTCTTTCTTTCTGAATTTTGAGTATCTTCTGTTGTAGAATAATAATAAAAAGACTATTAAGAGCAATAAATTATTTTTAAGAAATCAATATTTAGTAAATCCTGTTATGTGTTTAAGGACCAGATGCGTTCTCTATTTTGCCTTTAAATTTTTGTGATCCAACTTTAAATACGTTCTCTCGTTTGCCCTGGATCATGGACATGACTGAAACACGTGGTTTCTTTTCTTATGTATCAAAAGACAACACTACAGATTTCATGTTGAGGATTCATTGATCTCCCTCACCCTCTGGCCTGACAAATCTTGTTACCACGAAGATAGGTTTCCTCCATGGACTTCAAATTGCATCTAAAATTAGTGATGCTTTTGTATCTTATGCAGACACTGTGGGTAGCCCATCAAAATATAAGCTGTAAGCTGTGTTCTTTTCTTTTTCTTTTTCTTTTTTTACTTCTTTTGGGAGAGAATATTTCCAACAAACATGTGCACCCCACCATCATGGGAGACAAATATCAGCATAGATCTATAAGACTTTCAGATGACCATGGGCCACTGCCTTTATGCTGTGGTAAGTACTACATCTACAATTTTGGTACCCGAACTGGTGCTTTAGAAATGTGGGGTTTTTATTAAAAAAAAAAAAAAAAAAAGAAATGTAGCAGAATAATTCTTTTAGTGCAACAAAATCAGTTTTTGTAAAGGACTCTGAGAACAATGGTTGGGCTGTCAACACTCAAAACAGCAAGAGAGGGAACTTGGCACTATTGAGGTAAAGTGTTTGGGTCAGTTGAAAAAAGGAAACCTTTTCATGCCTTTAGATGTGAACTGACAGTAGGTAATGATCATGTGTCCTTTTTTGATGGCTGTACCGAGAACTTCAATCACTGTAGTCTAAGATCTGATCTATAGATGACCTAGAATAGCCATGTAATATAATGTGATGATTCTAAATTTGTACCTATGTGACAGACATTTTCAATAATGTGAAAACTGCTGATTTGATGGAGCTACTTTAAGATTTGTAGGTGAAAGTGTAATACTGTTGGTTGAACTATGCTGAAGAGGGAAAGTGAGCGATTAGCTTGAGCCCTTGCTGGCTCTTTTCCACCTGCCAATTCTACATGTATTGTTGTGGTTTATTCATTGTATGGAAATTCCTGTGATTTTTTTTTAATGTGCAGTACACATCAGCCTCACTGAGCTAATAAAGGGAAACGAATGTTTCAAATCTCCTTCTGCTTTTCTTATTTATCGGAACCAAATTGTTGGCATGTTTCTCAGATCAGTACACATCGCTGCTTACTATTCGATTTCCTCTCAGCTCTCTCCTGTTACCCTGGCTTTTCTGTATTAATGAATGCTCTTTAGCTCCGAGGACATGTGCACTTCCCGGGTTTCACCTAGTCTTTTTTAAAGTGTTAAAGGGAGGTGTGGTGATTGCTATAGTGAAGGTTGAAAGGTGAAAAGTGACACGGGACTTTATCAAATGGCTTGACTCTATTTGTGCATTGTAGCCCTGGAACATATGTACTCTTAAGGATAAGTCATTGCCTAGAAGGTTATCAGGTAGATATTCAGAATGGAAAATGATTCTATTAGAGACAGGTCAGATACTTTTAAATGGTTTGCATCAGGAGAAATGATTTTTGTCCTATGCATGTTACCAGGTTGTGTATGGAATGGGCTGGTAGCTGCAGAGGTGGCTTGCTGTCAGGCTGTCATCTGTCCTGTCTGGTTGCTGGTGGTGGTCTTAATGTCAGAAGCCTCACTAGGCTTTCTGTGTTTCTCTGCATTCATGTATTTGCTTTTCCAAACCAGTATAAATCCAGCACTGAGAGACTTACCACCAACTACACCCTCTCTCTCCCACCCCGCCAGATCTCCTAGGGAAAAGAATGCTTGTGAATATTGAAAGGGATGGAAGGATCAGTAGGGTGCATGAAAATCTGCCAAACAATACATGAAGCACTGTGGCACTACTTCCATTCTATATTAATAACAAAACTCCTTATTTACTTTGTCAACATGTGAGATTTTAAAAAGTCTGTTATGTTAAGTTGTGCAAACACTACATATACTTATAAGTATAGCGCTTATGTTTTTCTGAGACCCGGCCCAGACTCACCTTCTATTCTCGCTCATGTTGTATCTGTCTGGATAGGTGCAGCCGGGATATTAAAATAGTGCAAAAGCTTCTGAAGGGGTTAGCTATTCATGCCAGTAGACCTTTTGAGGAGGGTGAGCAGAGAGATAAAGAGGATTTTAAGCAGTTTTAACTGTTGGCTCGTTACTGGAACATCATGGTGAGAGATAAAGGACTTGGTTCATACCTTTATGATATTAAACCACATCCATCTTTGATGACACTATTGGCAAAAAGCATTGTCAAAACTGAAAGCAAGTGAATACTTGATAGGAACATTTTATTTAGAAGAGTTTGTCTCACTTAAAAAGTCTTCCAAATTAAAACCGTCTAAACTATACACAATGTGACACTGAATTGAAAGTCTCCTCCAACATCACCACTTTTCTCTTATTTGCGGGGTTATTTAGTGAATCACCGTATGCAATTTGTAGCCTTGGTAACACTATTATATTCATTTGACACAAGTGTATGGGATACACAGTTTGAACTCAGAATTAATTATGGAATTTTTTAAAACAAAGCCTACTTTTTGAAGTATTTACTTTCTATTAACCTCATATTGTGCAATTTCTTCTTGGCTCCCTTTCAGTACACTGTACACTATTACAAACCAATCTTTGTGCTTCATCAAACAACAGAGAGTAATAAAGAAGGTCACAACGTAGAGAGAAGTTCCGTGGAGGTTTGCAACATCATGATTTAAATCTCAGAAAGATTTAATCAAAAGCTGAATTAATCCCCGAGGAAAAGATGTTGTATAGATTCCATCGATGGGAACAGAACAACCTATTTTTCCCTACTGGTCTCTAGTAACATGCTGAGGGAAGAAGCAGCTTTTCTGTGAGGAGGGACACAGATTCCTTGGTAGGAGAAGCTAACATTCAGTCCCCTTCAGGTCAGCCACTATCTCTTTCACGGTTGTTGTTTCATCCTACTTATGGGGACACCATCAGTGTTTCTACTGCATAAAATGGAAAGTCCTCTCTTCTCTTGTTCTCAGCTATCCCATGTGACTCTAACTTCACAGCGTCCCCAAAGCTGCACTCCAGTGAAGCGTGTGGAATGTGTGGCTCACATGGGCTGATTTCCAGGTCTCTTCCATGTAATCAGGTGATTACCCCAGGGCAAATTCTCAGCCTTCAAGGACACCAAGAACTTTCAGGAAGGAATGGACATAAAAGTAGAATATTTCCAAGACCAGGCTCCACTAAAAAGCCTAACAGGGCACCCTGACTAAGGGCAAGAGGCTGCCACCCTCCCAGTGCCTTCTCTATGTCCGCAGTTCCATAGTAACACAGCAATGTCCCTGTTAGCTTGACATTCCTTGAATAGAACTGGGAAACTTATGGATGAGTCAAAGTGGAATTAATTAGTTGAAAAGAAGCAACAAAACTTTCAGAGGAGAAAAATCAAATGATCCTATAATATTTTCATGATGATTAAATTAAATGAACATAATTATACATGCACATATGCACAGCAAGGCATTATTATAATCAGGAATCTTAAAATATTGTATTGTTTCAAATTTATGCATATAGCACTTACTGAAGGCAACTAGCTCGTGTGATACTTGAATTTGCATACTGACCATTTTCATATATTTTCATACATTAACTTACAGTAGGAAGAAACTGAATTATTAGTGAAAATCCTAGGGTGCTTGAGAAAAGCTATTGCGCTTTGGCTGGGCTTTGAGCATCAAGGCACTTAGGAACATTATCCCTCACACTCACATACATAGTTCGGATAGCTTTTAACAAGATGACATCTGAGTGAAAGCTGAAATTAAATGGGAAGAAAAGAATGTTAAGTGGTAAAATCCTAAATAGTTTATTAGACTACTTAATTGGGAGAGATTTATTTTTGTGGCTGTTAGGCACTCTATACTCAACTTTCTTTGTAATGATCCTAATTGATGAGAGAAGTATGCGCGATAGTTATGTGGGTACCTTAGAGTACCCTCCAGCAAGCCATCTAAGGAAATTTGCAGGGTTTTCACCTTGATTGACCTGATGACTTGGTCCTCTCTTCATCCATATTACCACTTTCTCACTTCGCTTCCAATGAGGTAGCCTGCTCATTCTTACAGTGGTATCACACAACACTTGAAAGTCTTTCTTAATACTTAGAAAGTAAAACCATTCTTCTGCCTCACTTAACCACTTAGCAGGTTTTCCTTTGATAAGGGTACCTTCTCATTAAATGTTCCATACTGCTTACAGATAGCCACCCTTTGGAACCCTGTCCCTATTCATGGGCAGGACTGTGTGCCCACTATCACAGAATGATGACTAGTTACTCTACAACGCAGAGAGGGGAAGTGAGTAATCTGCACATATATCATGTGAAATGGCTGCCTTTCTTTGGTGTAATTCTGTGACCAAATGCAACATATGGTCAAATTTTCTTCCATGTACTAAGATGGTAAAAGCGTCCTGGTATTAACACTGCATGACTATTCCCAGGGTCAATAATCTGTAATACAACGTAGACTTCCAATTGGAAAATCACTGGAAGGAAAGCATCAAATTCACTCCTCCATATTTGGCTTCAGTGTCTGCAGTTTTGGAGGTGCCTACTCTGTGCTGGTCTTTCCCACTTCAAATAGCAGGTGCGTTGTAGCACATAAAGGGAGACACAAGTGCATGCACCCAATGAATGAAGTAATTCATAGACACATCACAAGAGTTTCTTTGTCGCATTGTGCCAGTGTATCACACCATTGCATAGACTAAGTGGAAAAGTCATCTGAAGGAAAGAGAAGGAGTAAATAGAAGGTTAATCAAACACCTTTGAACATTATGTACAAAGCAGGGTAGACAAATATATCCCACGAATCTGATTTGCCTTTTTTGTCTACCCATTCCTTCAGAGTACATCAACAAAAGAAGAGATAATACAGGTAGGTAGCTGATCTATGAAGGAGAGAATGAACATTGTAAGGTTCTTTCCTGTATGGGCTTGACTGCGTCTTTAGAGCGTCTGACTGAAGTCCTGTTTACTGCCTTGTAGTTAGATTGATGGGAACATAGGTAGGATTTTAGATACAACATTTAAGCATTGATTTTGTGCAGTTATAAAATATAAGGTCCACCCCACATATAACACAAAGGGTAGTCCATATTTCATTTATGCTTCAGGAGGATTCCTTTTTTTTTTCTCCAGAATGATTTATTTTTTTGCCATCTCCGAGGAGCTGTTTGCAACAAGGGATGTTGGCAGGGTTTCAGCATTAGAGGCTAACAGTAACCTCCTCTAAAAGGCATATCTGTTACCATGGGTATGTGCAAATTTGTGGCATTGGGGATATTGAAAGGCATTTTGTCCTCTTTGCTCTGTAAATTTCAGTTAGAAACATGATGAATGTAAGAGACTTCTTTTCCTAGGGCCCATTATAAGATATTCCTGGTTGTTGCTATTTCCCAGAAATTTGACCACACCTAATGGTGTGACTGGACCTGAAACTTTTCCTTAAATACCCTCCTTTCAAACTAAGATACACATTTCACTGAAAGAAGGCACACATAAAAAGCTACCTTCAAGTTGAAACTCCAGCAGATAAGAGGGCTATGAGAACATGAAGATAATGAAAATTACAGCGATGGTATCAGCATTTATTATGGATTTACCATCTCGGCAGTCACTTTGCCTAGCTGATTACAGTGCACTTTCTTAATCAGTCTCTATAACCAAAGCATAAGGGAGAAACATAACCCTTCCCATTTTATAGATGAGGAAATGGAGGTTTGGGACAATTACATTCTAGAACAGGGCAAAGTTGAATTGCCCTAAAAAAAATTAGTTCCCTAACTATCATGCAATGTAAAATGCCTCCAGGAATAATATATTGATGATTAAAAGGGAAAGAAATCTGTCAGAGGCAATTGACTATTTTTAAACATTTGATTTGCGTAGCTTTGTTGTTTCCATCTGGTTGGATCCAAACTCTTCCTAGTTTATATCCTTCCATTCTACACTGATGAAGTGCCAACATGCAGACGATTGCAGCCTATATGAGGAGCAGAAGGCAATAGATGGGAATCCCGCTCTACATCTAGCTACCAATGCAAAGATATGAAAATATAAATTTCCTAAGAGTAGCCATACATTTTCTTACTTGCAATGTTTTCTCAAAAGTATGTTGTTGTACAGCAATGGGAAATGGAAATTATACTCCAATAAACATAACAGAAGTAGAAGACGTAATTTTATCAGAAAGCATCTGATACATGTAATCTCTGAGCCCTCATAGCTGAGGAGCACGGGAAACTACACAGCACTGTCACCTCCCTCTTGAGTTCAAGAATCACTACAGTCGGCCTGCTGGTCCCGTGCCACAAGGGTTACACTGTGTTGAACAACAGCAACCTAAGAGAAGATCAATATGTACAATGTAATTTTAAGTCCATGTGTAGGAAACTCATAATAAAATGAACATTGTAAATCAGAACTATCTGCATGACCCACGCTTATGAAGAATGAGGCCAGATCTGCTCTGTGAGAGGAAGGACCTTGTGCTGTGATGTTATGGCACACAACCTCCAGTAGAGGTGTTACAGTTGCATGAACCAATGTCTATTTGCAATGCTTTTTTTTCAGTTAAAACTTTAAATGGTTTATTAAAAATCGGCGCTAGGTCTGTGTGATAGCCATTATTAATCCAACAACTAAGCCCAGGGGAATTTGGAGGTTTAAGATGCTGTTGTTTTACCGCTGACGAATTAAATAACAAAAATTTCATATGCCACAGCTCTCTGTGATTTTTAAGCAGTTTTAAAAGCTTCTGGACAAAGAGTGGACATACCACCAAGCCGTCTTTTGACCAGATGTTTCCTCATCTGTGATTATGTTGATGAGAGCTGCTCACTGGAGCTGCCTTCCTAAGAGTTCTTTCAGCTATGCAAACTTGTGCATTTTTATATCCTAAATTTACTGTCCAGGAGATGGGTGCTCAGTATATAACACTGCAGATGCCAGGCTGCATCTCAATCAGTCACCAGACTCAGGGAGAAATGGATACTTTAAAATTAAGAAGTCGAGAAGAATAGAAGTTACTAATTGAATTTTAATTTTTGGAAGTCTTTGAACTGTCGTATAAAAATGTGGGGTTTTCATAATGGCTGAAGAAGTTTCATTAATCAACAATAAATGCATACAGTGGTAGGAAGGAACTTTATGAAGCTGCCACTCAAACGGATGATATTCCAACATTTTACCCACCGTACTTATGATTGTTCTTTATTTTTGGTAAATACTTCTTATTTTCTGTATTTGACTGTTTTGCCTACATGTATGTTAAGTACATAACATGCATGTAGTGCCTAAGCATACCAGAGGAGGGTGTCAGGTCCCATGGGACTGGAGTTACAGTTGTTAGTCACCACGTGGGTGCTGGGAACTGAACTCTGATCTTCTCCAAGAACATCAAGTGCTCTTAATTGCTGAGCCATCTGTTCATCCCCAGTGTAGTTCCTAAAACAAGTCACTTTCCTCTTTTGTCTCCTTTCTACCTACTCAGTGGCTTCCATGTATTTTTTCCATTGACTAGTTTTTTTTTTAAATCACATTTCCATGTATCCAAAAACACAATACAGAATTACTTCTTGTCTTTTGAATGTTTGCATACTGCTGCCCTACTTTACATATCCTTTTGCAATTTGCCAGTTGTGCCTTCTAATAATAGTAATACATGTAATCGGGACAATTCTAACTCTAATAATAAAAATGTAATCAGGACAATTGAGCCTTTGATGGAAGACGGAAGGAAACTCTTCTTTCAGGTGTGTGGTGTTGCCATAGAAGCTCGCCTCCGTGTTCCAGTTAATCACTCTTCACTGTGCTCTTGACACTCCTCTTTGTTTTATGTTTATCAATTTGGCTCATGGTTATAAATGTATTTAAGCAATAACTATAAAAGTCTTTGACCCTGTAGCCTGCACCTTTGCCTTGTTGATGGATTGTTATAAAGTTGTTCTGAGGAAAAAGGAAGTCATAAAATCATAGCAGAAAATGCAAAGCAAAACCTGTGTGTGTGTGTGTGTGTGTGTGTGTGTGTGTGTGTGTGTGTGTGTTTTCTTGGTTTTTCTTTAGTCATAGACTTTTTCTAGACTACTCAGAGTACTATTCTCATACCCTAACGTGGCCATGCCCCAGCACCGCAGAAATAATTTCTCATAATAGTGGCCAATTAAACTACTTGCTACTGGACCACATGTTTTCACACTTAAGTGACTTGAACTGTTTCAAACTAAATATGATTTTAAATTGTTTAAGTATTCCAAAGTACATCATGCATGCAGGGAAAAATGGGGGAAGAAGGTTACTGAGTTGTTTTGGAATGAGCAAACAAGGCATACATAGTGACATTTAGATCTATATCTTATAACTATGCACCTTGATTGTGGATTTTTTTTTTTCCTTCATCTCATTTGCTGAACTCCGCTTTGAAACTCCTGAACAGCAGTGTGATTCTCGGGAAGTATAAGTCAGATTGCAATAAAAAAGAGAACTGTGTACATTGCTGTTTTTCTAGAATTTTCCAGAAAATAATCTCTTCACAATTTATTTCATGGGCCAAGTAAGAAGGAGGTGGTTGAAATGAGATTGAGCTTCATAGAGCAAGTGCAGTATTTAATTCTGTGAAGAATGGTATCAAAAGTGGTTTATAGGTGTGTTTGCAGTTGATTTATGTGTCTGTTTGGTAGGCATCACTCCATGATATTCTGGTCCTTCTACATCTGGGACCACTGCGCATTATCAATGACGATCTAAATTTTAGATAGAGGTATCCCTGAAGGGAAATATTTTATTTCCTCTACCCTATTACCTAATACCTACATAGACAGCATTCCATTTACATAGATTTCTATTACTACAGTTTTCTTGGACTTCTACATAGAACAGAGAAAAGGATTGAATAGAAATTGTTTGAAAGACTCTGGTGGGTTGAGAACACCTTAATGAATAATCTTGAGGTAGGAGTAGCAAAAGATCCAAAGGAAGTCTCACATTTCTCCAACATCACTGCTCTGGTCCCAGGAAAATCAGAGAAGATTAAGTGAAATCCCATACTGGTGTATTTTGTAGACTCTACTTGAACACCTAAAGAGGCTTGAAGAATTGGAGCTGACTTTAGAGTGTGGTTGTTGGAGAATATGAAGGTATCCTCAGAGCCATGGGTTATAAGACCCTGTGGTGAGACAGTCCAAATGGCAATAGAATTATTTCAGGCACAGCAGAAGTCACCTTGCATCACAGAATATTAGAACACGAACCGTAAAGTCCTTAGTAAGAACACACTCATGTGGAACATTCTGTGCTATAAGGACTGAAAATAAATATCAAATGGCCCATCAAATGTGGATGGCAAAGAAGCTAATATCAATAGGAGAGTCAGGCAGAGACTGGGATCCAAATAATCATGTGAAAGGCACTAACCGGCATAGAGGAAAAACAAGACACCTTGTCCACCAGTGCCACCATGTAATGGAGAGAGCGTTTGCAGGAAAGTGTTCTATGCAAATGACTTATAAATACTCATTCTATTAAGTAGAGCACAACTGAGCTTCTGACCTATCTCCAGCTGTGGTCCACTTCATATCTTAATAAAGAATTTCTGATCTACCATGTGTCACTTTCCAGTATCTTGTTCTAAGACATAAGAACCAAGAAGTCTTAGTTGGTGGCCACAAAATTCCCATGTCTACCTATGCAACTTCATTTATAGCTTCCAATTATCACTGGGAGTTTTACATTTTGTAACTTGTTTATATTAAATTTGTCCGGAAAGAGTAAGTTATAAGTTATATTGCATTCTAGTATGTTCTTGTTTAGTTCATAATTGGATTAGGACAAAAGTGAGGAAGATGGACACACAAGTCCTTACTACACACACGCACACACACACACACACACACACACACACACACACTGCTGGATTTTAAGTAGGTTTCTTCAACTTTTTCTGAACATGGACTTTAAGTACCTTGCCAATTATGGGAGAGGCAAATATATTCGTCCTTAACTCCAAGGACTACTTTATCAAGTATAGAGGCATTATATAATATTTGACAAATTTAAAGAATTTCTATTATGCCTCAGATATGAATTCCATCATGAAAGTGACAAAAATAAGCTCACAAGCCACCCTGTCCTCAGAAAAGTTGAGGTGCAATGAGTGCCCACCATGACTTGAGAGAGGAACTAGGAAATATTCCACCATGTATAGAAAGGCTTGCCTAATCAAGCAGAGAAGAAAGACAGTGAAGATCATACAGGTACTGAGCTGGTCCATGATATTTAGAATGATGCAAATAGAAGTAATAAAATTTCTTCCTCCAAGGATGCTCTTGAATTTAGGGTTTTGTATCCATCTGCTTATAAACACCACCATTCAGTAAGTTAAGGTGCTGTTTATGCTGCAGTCTCTCCTTTTGTGCCTAGGTTTTAGACCTCATGCGTTTTTTCTAGCATCTTCATCACATCTATCTATCTAGATGTATCATATCTATCTGAGAGTATCATTTCATAATCAGAGTTGTTGGTTTGCTTTTATTTTGCTCATGGCATTTGTATTAATGTTGGCTGATTGAATGAAGTGTCAAATGAAACTGGATAGTTTTATGGTTATCTAAATAACTCCCAAAGGTGTAATTTATGAATTACTTTAGAGTGTCATTCTACTGAAACCCTTATATAAATGAGAACTTAGGACTCTTCATTTGGAAAAATAAATGGTCTTTCCAGAAATTTCTGAGAAGTTACATGTAAGCAACCCCCATGTAGTGCTGTTATTTTCTCCCATGGCTCATTCCCAGATCAGCTCAGACCACAACAGTCCATTAGGGACAGAAGACTCACAGTGATCTAACCTCATGTGACATCTGCAGAACATGAGCTATCCTGAGCCCTGACTTCCCGTGACCTATGTCACCTCTGGAGGAGAAAGCGATGTGCTTCATCCTTCTATGTGTCATTGGCTTTGCCTTCTCAGCTGAGTGGCTTGTCTGGATTCTAGGGCACTCAAGGCAAGCATCTTGTTTATTTATTTACTCCATAGAAACTGGAGTCAGCCAAAGGGGGCTCCTGAGGAACGGGGTACACAGCCAGTTTGCCTGTCACTTTGGACAATTCTGGTAGTTACTCTTATAAGGGTACTTCCCTAGAGACCTGTAGATTTCTGCTGATTCTGGCAAGTTAGGAAAGCTTGAAATGTGATGCAAAAGACTTTCTTGTACTCAAATGAATGAAGCCTGGGGACAGTTGCTCAAGTTTCCCAAATATCAACTTGAAAAATGTCTCATCTTTGCTATTTGTATGGCCAAATGAATAGTCGCATTCACGTGCCTCCCTTACCCTGCAATCTGTTTATCAAGAAAGAAGCCTGTTGTCTCCTAATTTCTGCTTTCCAGGTGACTGATATTAGTTTGTGGCAGGTATGGTTTATCTCTGACTCAAACCAAAGCATATGAAAAGGCTTCCTTGCAGTGAGATTTTTTTTCCCCCTCTTCTCCGATGAATGGATGACGATATCTATTGGAGAGAACAGGTTTCAGTTGGCACTTCCATTGGCAGTACTCCGAAATGCATTGTTAGACTATGGCTGAGCCAGCTAAAGAGTAGAAACAGCATGTTATATTGTGACTGCATTAGCTCCCTTCCAACACAAGATGCGAGGCCCTTGCCCAATGCGAGGCTTGCTCTGAGGGGAGATAGCACTGACGCTCTAAATAACTGCGAAGTTACTTCTCAATTCCTGGCATTTCCTCAAGGATATTGTCAAGTTCACAAATGCAGCAGCATTTTGCGTTAGAATTCATTTTAGTCCCCCAATACAGAAAACAAAACTTTAAAACCAATGTACTCTTTTCTAACTATTGCGCCCCTAAAATGATCATTTTAGGAGTAGAATTCATGTGAAGTAAATAATGAACTTCAAAAGTAGAAAAACTGACGTTGTTAGGACTGTGATATGAATGACCTTAGGGTACTCATTTCTTTATGTCTTGTAGCCTCAGTCAGTTTCTTCAGTAGATAAATGGGAAAATAAACCCCATTTGGCAGTGGTGGATAGGACATTTCCTCTCATCATCTGTCAAGAAGAACCTGTCAGACGGTGTGCACACTCATTCTCTTCTCTCAGTGGCCAGATGAGCAATGCCCTAATGAAAATGAAAAATTAAGGCCAAGTGAGACAGAAAGGAGATAGGTTTCTCTCTCTTTGTTTAAGTTCCTATGCACTACTCTCCACACTGAGGCTCAAGGAAGCCAAACCAAAGTCAAAGTCAGAGATGGTTTCTGGGGTTGAGAGGAGATGCTTTGGCTTCCAGCTCTGGCTGTAACCCTGGCCAGTTGCAGTCTGCTTATGAATGTGTGTGTCACCTATGGCATGTCTAGAGTGAGCAGACAGATGGCTCCCAGTAGCATCTCAGGGGGACAGAAGGACACGGCTGCCTGTTGCCCTTCTGTATTTCCCTGATTGCTCTAGCTGCTACATTTTATTCTCCTTCACTAGTCTCATTCTTTTCTCTACCTGAATGTCTTATGCTGAGTCCCTCGGTCCTTCCTGTCAGTTGTCTTTGTCTTTGTGCCCCGTCTCCTTGAGATACTGCAATGACTCCAGTCAATGACTGACTCCCCCGAGACCACGGAGGTGACTTCCAAATCTCTTTGTTCCATGAAAATCACCTTTCTGAGCGTTAGAATCATAGGGACCTAATGACTGGAGATCTCCTTTTGAATGTCTCCCTCAAGGCACATTAGGTCCCAAACTGAACACATCACACTTTACTTCTTCTTTTCAGAGTTTACCAAACAAACTGCACTAAGAAAAATATTAGGAGTCATGATAAATTCCCCCAGACTTTCATACCCAGGGAAGATTAATTGGCAAACCTTGTTGATTTTGCTTTTCGAAGAACACAAATTAATTCTCTCTTATTGTTGTAATTTCAATGATTACAAATATCAGTATATCGTTCAAACCAAAACATTGCCTACAAAGCTCCACTTTTATCCTCCTTACCCTTATTGAAGCTTATTTAGAGTCTGTGGTAGGTTTCTCCTAGTGAATGGCCCTGTGCCACATCCAGGGTATTTTCACTGTGACCTCAGTCTCAGTATCCTCAAATGCTACAGTTCTACACTCATTGCAGTTTTGCAGATTATGGAATTGACAGCACACACGTTTACAAAGCTTGGCAGTGTTGCTCCTTCAGCTTCGGATGGCTTCTCTATTTCAACCAAAGGGAAGGATATATGTTTCTGGATGGAGAAAGGGTCAAGACTCTTGAGTAAGACTTACCTATAATATAATATTTGATCTAGGTGTTATAATCCCCAGAATATGAATTTTATAATGTAAATAATGATATTTTATGAATAGTGTGGTCTAAAGACTAAAAGTGACATATTTAGAACAATACATGACACAGCTTCTTTGCGCCCCGTCCTTAACCAAACTTTCAATGTCCAGGTTGTTTTCCTTTGTGGTGACACGGTTGTTTAGTACTTGTCATCGTGTCTGACACAGCAAAACTGCAATAGCGTAGAGTAGATGGTTCAATCAAGATTCAGTTCAGATGCCACTTCTTGGAATCTTTGTTTGAGCCCGAGTCTTCCCTCAGTATTACATATCTAAAATAATAGGCTCTTCTTTATGCCCCAGGAATAGTTTCTCCTTCTTTAGACGCTTGGGTGACTGGAGGTCACAGGTGGCATCAATTGCACTGAGGAACTTCCACGCCTTTTCCATCTTCACATAGTACCATTCAAGAAGCCTCTGTGAGTGATTGAGTGACTTCAGAATAGATGAATTCTTTCTTTCTCCCGAGGTTTTCTCTCTTCATTTTCTTCTTACTGTGCTCCGTTTGCTTTCTAAGAACCAAGTAGAAAGGCTGGATCATCATGTGAGAGAGCTTGCCGTTCTTACAGAGAATCAGGTTGGTTCCCAGCACCCCTGTCAGGTGCCTTGCAAACTCCTGTAACTCCAGCTGCAAAGGATCCAAAGTCTTCTTCTGACCTATACAGGTGCACATTCACAGACACACACACACACACACACACACACACACACACACACACACACACACACACAGATGGGGGTAGGGGTAGGAGAGAAACCAGAGGGCATGGGCCTCGGAACCACCTCTGTTGCCAGACTAGACACTACAGTCAGTCCTCTGGTCCTCTGATGAAATTAATGTTGAGGGTGGCCCCTGGGGAGAGGAGACTTTTCCATCAAAATTACTTCTAAAATGCAAGGGCATGAAAATGACACAAAGGAGCTGCTGAGGAACTCTGCAGACTCCCACCTCAAGGCCATCTGCAAAGCTACGGTATAAGTGAGAGTTCCTCATGGGACTACGCCCAGGGAGAGTACCAGTGAGAATCCAGGAGGATTGTGTGTTTCTCCATAAGCCCCAGCAAGAGCGGTTGAAGGATGACCTGCAATAGACCTCCTCACCTTGTTCCTTGGCCGTGGCCTCCAAACCACCTTGCAGTGGAGGCAACAAGCCCAGCTGACCCTGATATGCATCAAAATGAAGGGTTTGTGTGCAAATCAGGGGGAAAAATCCCTTCAGCACCTACAGGAACGGTGCCAGGGAGTTAACATTTGCAAGCCTGAGCTCCGTGCCAGGTCGTTGTTTGAAAAGGAGCAGGTCTCGAAGCAAATGCCAGGGAAGAAGTGAGGACAAGGACTCCAGGAATTATAAGTTCAATTAAAAAAAATGTTCCAGACACCTGATAGCTTTCTTCCTTGTCAAAAGGGAAAAAGCAAGCGAGGCAAACAGGGCACTGAAGGGAGCATGCGTGGAAGCAGGTTGCTCATAGTTTCCAGGGGAATTGAGAGGGCAGGTGCTACAAGGTTATTGGAGTCAGTGTCAAATGTGAGAACAAAGTGTCAGTGACATGAGCTGAAAAGTGACTAAGCATTGGAGGCCCACAGTAGCTAAGAGCCGGATCCTACTGCCAAATGAAGCAGTTGTCTCAACTTATTTGAATACTTCTGAAGAGGTGCTGAAAACCTAACAGGAGCGATGGAGGCTCTTCTCCGCAAGCCTGTCCCGAGGTGGAGGGATGACACTGCCTTACTGCAGTACCGTGAGGCTGGAATACATCACTCTCCTATGTCAGTCAGACTTGAATTTTTTTTTTTTTTTTTTTTTTTTTTGCGTTTTAGAGCGACAGTCTTAGAGACCTTATTGCATAAGGGGTGGTTTCCTATTTACAGTTTAGGGCTCCCATCTCCCCTCAAGGGCTGCCTGGGGGCTTCAGGACCACAGCAGGCAAGCTTCTGATTAATCTAGAACACCTCTCTTCTTTGCCTTTTTGGTTTCTCATTTGATCTTCATTGCTTGTGTATATTAAGATCCTGAAGTGCTGAGGTCTGTAAGAATGGCGACAAGAGCAGAGCAAACTGTGCCCGAAGAGTAGCTGAGTACACACACTGTGTGCACATGTGAGTACACACACTGTGTGCACATGCTTGCAGATCAGCCGACCCCCATTCCTCCCACTGTCTTACCACTTCGCCCTCTCCTTGGCATTTCTTTCTTTTTACCTTATTAAGAAAGAGGTTTGCAGGGGAAAACAGGATTCTTCAGGACTTGTGAGATGACTCAGAGGGCAAAGGTTTCTACTGCCAAACCTGATGACCTAAGTTCAGAAACCCATATGGTGGGAAGAGAGAAGTGCTAGAGCAGGCTGTCCTCTCCTCTCCACATGCCCTCACCTCAGAAAATAAGCAATAATATAAATTTAAAATTAAATGTAATGGAAACGTTTTTTAAGGAAGAAGATTGCATTTAGAGGACCAATTGATAATGGCCACAACCATGGTTTACTAAGTGCTTCCTTCGCCTCCAACTCCACAGCAGGTATTTTCATGATCTCAGTCACACTTTCCTGCAACTTGGAAGAAGATGGGCAAATAGACTCATTTACAAACAAGAAGATTGAGCTAAACATAAAGTAAGTCACTTGGCCCTGTCAGTAAAAGCATTGGTAGAGGATCCCAGACTCAGCATTGCTGCACCATTTCTCTCCTGCAACATGCAACTACAGCTCCTTGGAGATGCATGTAAGCCTTTTTGCACTTTCCTGCTGGTAAGCTCCAGGTTAGTGGTAAAAGCCTGTTACATAAAACAAGGTAGACAGGATCTAAGATATGACACGGAAATTGACCTGTGACCTTCACATTTATGTATACAAATATATACGTACTCACATACATATGTCTGCACACACTTGAACACACACATGTATACATGCTGTGTACACACACACCACACACACACACACACACACACATACACACACACACACACACAAGATTGGTAGGAGGTTTTTTTTTTTTTTTTTTTTTTTTTTTTTTTTTTTAGGTAGATAACTCATTGACTCCCTAGTCTGAGTAGTCGTCACACTTTTCATATACATACTGGCCCCTCTTGGTCCTTTCCTGCTCATAAAAGCCCTAGCAAAAACCAAGTGTGGAGATCCAACCTTCTAGTTAGGAATGACCTTCCTGCTCTGTTACACTTTCTTTTCTTGAGTGCCGACTACACTAAGCTCCATTGTAAGAGCCAGTGGGAACAACTCCAGTCCCTGGGAGGAATTTTCCTTCTCTGTTCCTGTCTCATTGGACAATTTCATACCTTGTTGACCACTTAAAAAGAAATCTTTGAAAAGATCAAGTAGGTGGCTGGGGAGGAAGGGGATTAAGGAATAGAAAAGGGGGATATTCATTTCAAACTGTTCATTTAGAATAACTAGTTTCAATCAATGACAATTTTAGGATATTAAATGCATTCTGGAGTAACCTGTCACACTGAGAAGGAAAAGGTGCTATTACTGATATTCTCTAAGGCTTTTCTAATAAGATCAGGGTCAGTGATGGGAAATAAGCTTGAAGATGAATAGGATGTCAGAATGCAATTGAGTTCCAAGGAGTTATTGAAAGTTCCCAGTAAATACACTGCGAACTAGTTTGTTCCAAAATGACGGTCAGGGATGACTTTGTGGAAACTGGTCCAGGGAAGAGATACCCTTTCACCACTCAAAATAGTAGGCTGTTTAAGCTGTGGAAAACAGCCCTAGGTATTTTCCTTTTAATGAAAGCAGAGGAGGATCACAGGAGCCCTCTCCTCTTCTGGTTCTACACACACACACACACACACACACACACACACACACACACACACACACAATCAGTATAGCTCTAGAGACTGTCCACAACACAACTCATGGCACATTCTCGTTTATTTCTTTCTGTCTGGTTCCTTTGGCCAAATATGTAACTTCTTCTAAACCCCAGTTTCCAATGCCAAGGACTGAGTGTTAGTCTTCTGGGTAATCATAATAGCACTGACTGATGAAGGGATTGTGTCTGTGGAGACAATGCCATGTTGGATGCTCACCAGCTCACTTGCTGCTCACCAACCCATGGACAAAGAATGTCACAGCCATTGGTAGCTTATCAAGAACAAAGTATGCAGGTCAAACATTACTAGAGGTGATGTTTTATAAGTATCATAGTTTTCCTTCCAAAAACACAAGCAATATGTAAATTTTGTGCTGATCGTCTCTGATGGAAGGTGTGTCCATTATTTCATATGTAGCAGATTTTAGAAGTGCAGCACTGACACAATCAAGAGCTATCAAAGAGGATTTATTAGGTTTGTTTGCACGGTACCCACTGAGTGCGCCAACAATTGCTGTCTTCACACCCAAAACATAAGAAACCCATCATGGCTCCATCTGCAAGGCTGGATACCTAAGCGGTCTTAATCATTGCTTGTAGACCTTGAGGATTCATGGAGAGTGACTGGTATTCAGTACACATTGAAAGGCTGAAGAAGATGGGTTTTGGTATCAGTGAAGAACGCAGTACAAGTAACAGCAGCAGAGCAGCTAGACTCATAAACAAGGGGTGGAGATGGGCAGGTAAAATGTAACAGATTGTCCTTGAATGCTGGCATCTGGGGCACCACTGCCCAGATGGGCATTATAGAGGAGGGACTTTTCTCCCATTTAATTCTTCCAGGAAATAGATAAACCCAGAGTTATGTCTCTTGGTTGAATCTAGATTCAGTAAAGTTGACAACAAAACTCAGCCATCACAGTTTCTTCTTCAACAGACAAGACAGTAGCTTCTTCAGCAATCACCAAGTCCTCTCAAGGCACTGGATGCCAAGGTCCATGAGTCAGCTTCCTGTTATTCTAATGAAACAACGGAAGTGATTAGCATATAAAGAAAAGGTTTGTGTTGGCTGCAAGCATCTGGAAGCTTTGGTTTAGGAGCAGTCAGTGCCAATGCTTTGGGTATCCACAGTGAATTGTGGGCCTGTGGCTGCTTTCTGCCTGTTCACCTCCATGACTCAGGAAGCATTAAAAAAAGAAAGAAAAGGGTCACAGTCACCTTTGAGGGCATGTCTTCTATGACTTAACTTTCAACCAGGTCTCACACCCTATGCTTTCAACCATCTGACCGTAGTGTCACCTTGGATATTAAATCTTTAATATAACGAATTGAGGGATATACCATTATCATCCAAAGTATAACAAGTGGAGCTATGATTAAATGCCTGTGTTCTTTATGAGGAAGTTAATTTAACCTATTATTTAAGAGGTGCAATACTAATGAACTGGCATGAGCTTTTTAATTATTTATCATCATCATCATCATCATCATTAGTTGTTATATGTATGTGTGTATATTCCTGTGTAAAGGCATGTGTAACCACTTAATATGCAGGCAGCTGCGGAGGCCAGAAGAGTGTACCAGATCACTAAGAACTAAAGTTACAGTCAGTATTGAGCCACCATGTAGTTGTTGAGAACCAATCCAGGTTCTCTCCAAGAGCAGTAGGCACACCTTATCACTGAGCTATTTTTCCACGTCCAAATTACTGTTTTATAAGAACCTTTCATAAGAACCTAATGAATCCAGAGATGCCACAATTAGTCCCTCCATGAAGGTAACATCTTATGATTAGATCAGCTCTTCAGCATTCCTTCACTTCAAAGCTTAGGGACTAAGCTTCTAGGACATGAAACATTGGGAGACAAGCCATATCCAATCCAATCCATATCCAAACTACAGAAAATACCCATTAAACAGTTGTGTGGTAGGGTACTTTTTAGGCAGTAATGATTCTTTATTGAAAGACTTTTGGCATGCCTAACTCAACACTCACAAACACAAGGTAAGTTAACCAATGTTACCACCTGACCCTGACTTTGTGACCTGTTGTTGGATTTGTCCCATCCTATCAAAGAAAAGTGATACATATGTTTCATCTTCAGTAGAGCCCTTAAGTACCCCTTCCTGAGGCCCCAGCCCACAGGAAGTGTGCTTTTCTTAAAGAAGAAAGGAGAACATTTTATCCACTAAGCTCCATGCCTGGTACCCTCTAGACTTTTCTCTACTCCACTCTTCTTTAGAGATCTATAAGAAAGGAAAAACCCCTTAAAGTCAACTGGCAAAAGTTGCTCCTGCATCCCCTAACCGCATCTTGACATGTCCAGCCACATTTCTTTGGGGTTACGGTTCAATAAATCTTTCTAATGTTCGTTCTTCTTATGGCTTCTCACAGATCCTCCATAGCATCTTTCTTGACTCATTAGGAACCTATTTTTTAAGGGAAACAATTTTGGATTTTAGGTTTTTTGGGGGGACCATTTAGAAGGTGACTTGGGCTGCAAGAATGAGGACAAGGGCTCAAAAGCAGATCCCTGGATACTTTGCCATAGACAAATGATTATAGCTACCAAGGTGACTTCCAGTGGTTCTATCTGAGAAAGACTGGAGAATGGTCTACTTTCCAGGCTCCACCTAGTCTCTAAACTGACGTGAGTGTCCAGTAGTATCTTTTAAAGAATTCACATCAGTGCAGGCCACACATTAGGGTAATTTTATACATACCTACCGCATGCTCAATGATGTGACTCCTATAAAGAGCAATCCCAGGTTCTTGCTCACAGCCTTAGTGAGAGAAATAGACAAGTAAGTTATTAAGATCGGTGTAAAAACAACGAGTCTCAGGGCTCCAGTGTGTTTTTCAAGTTGCAAGAGAAGCACTTGCTTTTTTTATACATGTTAGGGAGCCACAAAACAAACATGTCCAGGGACAGCCATAATAGACCAAATCAGAGATGTCAGGGATGAGGTCTTAGGAAGGGATGCAGAAGCAGTGGTGGCAAGATTTGAATCTGTGTATGTCACATGTGAACTGTATTAACCCTGACACGCTCTGATCCTGTCCAACTGCAGCTTCTTGAGCTCTAAAACAGATCGGCCTTTGCAGGGTATCTGTGCAAACCAGAACATAATCTGTAAATGTCTTCAATACATGGAGACCTATTATTTTATTGTATGCAATTATACCAATATGACTGACTCTAACAGGAAGAATTCAATGAAAATAAAAACTTGAATATTGAAAAAAAACAAAGTAGTTCCTCTCAGTTCAGATGATGTTTGCAGGTGATGGAAGTGAACGGGAGTAAACCAGGAACCTGTGCACTAAGGGCTTTGTAGTCTGTATTTTGGATTATGGTTGTTTCTTTAAGGGGCAGGGCACTAAAGGTTATCCACATTGTAGGAAAGACTGGGAAGCAATTAAACATCTCCATGATGACCTAGTGTTCCTATCCTTAGCTATCTGATCTTAGTTTGCAAAGCCTTGGGTCATTTACTACCTGGCTGTGGAAAACAAAAACCCATGCACCACTTTGCCTCTGAAGAGTTCTCAGCAATTTTTCAGACTAAAATATTTTCCGTGAAATTCCTAAGGCTTTCTCCCCCTCACTCTGAAAGGCCCTGCATTTCAAACAGCTCTAATGTTGCTGACTCATTTCTAGTTTCATAAGGATCTGGGTTGCCTTGTCATATGTTATAAATCTCGACTTCACAAAATTTCTCCTACTGCTGTAAAGCAGACCTGGAAGTGTGTCAGAGGGATTCAAGGTGGGCTAAACAGAAGATGAGCTGAAAAAAAATCCCATCATTTTGCTCAGTTTTCCTTTTGGGTGTCCTCCTCTCTGTTTTTCCTCAACTTTCTTTTCTTTCATTTCTTTTTTAAAAATAATTTATTCAGATTGCATCCCGATTGTTATCTCCTCACTTGTATCTTCCCTTCCCATTACCCCCTCCTTCCGTTATTCACCCTACTCCCCTCCCCTAGACCTGTGACAGAAGGGGACCTCCTCCCCCACCATATGATCACAGATTATCAGGTCTCATCCTGAGAACCTGTTTTGCCTTCCTCTGAGTGCCACCAGGCTTTCCCATCAAGGTTATGTGGTCAAATGGGGGTATCAGAGTTCATGTCAGAGGCAGTCCCTGCTCTGCCCCCCAGCCATGGAGAATGCTCTGTCCATTGTCAAGATCTGAATAGGGGGCCTAGGTTTACTGCATGCATTGTCCTTGGTTGGTACAGCAGTTTGTGCAGGCTCCCCTGGGTCCAGATCTGTCACCCTTGATGATCTTCTTGTAGAGTTCCTGGACCCTATGGGTCCTTCTATCTCCCCATTCTTTGCATAACAGTCTCACCTGGAGTCCCAATACCAAGTCCCAGCATCTGTCCCAATCCTCTCCTGAATGAAGACTCTCAGAGGACATCCATGTTGGTCTAGTATCCAATTATAAGTGAATATATACCTAATATGTATCTTTCTGGGTCTGGGTTGACTTACTTCTTAGTAAAAGGAGAGCTATAATTTTCCGGCTTATTTTTAAGAACTCCATAATGAGTGTTGTATTTATATAATTCCTAACATAGGCTACGAAAGAAAATTTACCTAGTACTTCCATTTTCCTTACAATATAATTCCTAACTGTATTCCAAATACATATCCTTATACTCACAAATGAGTGTAGCTCTCATTCCTCATTAAAGAAGCTAATTTTTTTTTTCAGTAGGCAGAGACTATATTAGACTCCCTCACAACTGGTCAAAATTCAGAAAGCAGGTGACTATGGGAAGCTCAATCCCAACTGATAAATCTATAATGCAGATGCTACACAACCAACATAGAAGAGGGGCAGAAAGATTGGAAAAACCTTTGTGGTATTGACTTCTATATATGGCAAGGAAGTTACTTGCATGAAAATTCAACAATGCGGAAGTCTAAACAAGGCCTCCATCATTAATAACCAAGTTGACTTGCCTATATGTGTGTGGAAATTTCACAGGACTCCACTCATAGACAGAGTTACAAGCAACCAATGGCTCCTGGGAGAGGTGAATTTTCTTCAAGACTGAGCTCCCAGCAGGCTACCCAAACCCCCAGTTCTCAGATCCAATCACATCTACCTGCAAACAATTCTAAATGGACTCAGTAGTGTGTATATGTGTGTGTTTGCATGTGTGTGTGTAAAACAGTAACAAGTAAGATGAAGAGGTCATGAGTTTAAAGGGGGTGGGGACATATAAGAAACCTCAAGGTTTTTATAGCAGGCTGGTATCTAATTTTTGTCCTGAGGAAATGTTAGGGAGTAGGCTTCAAAGACAGTGTGCAAGGATTTATCAGGGCTCCCTATAAAGCTTCATAGCATCTCAACTTCAGTCATGCCAAAGACATGTCAGAACTACAAGAGGCAACATTTCTGATTTTAAGACTTTGGTATGATTGAGCAAATTTTCTTGTTGTGTGCTGGAGCATCTTCTGGGTATATTCCAAGGAGTGGAATAGCTGGGTCTTGAAGAAGCCCTATTCCCAGTTTTCTGAGATAGTACCAGATAGATTTCCAAAGTGGCTGTACTAGTTTGCACTCTCACCAGAGGAGTGTTCCTCTCTCTCCCAGATCTAGCCAATGGATAGGACATTCTCCGCAGTTGAGTGGAGAGTGGGGTCTGACTTTCACACAAACTCTGGTGCCTCATATTTGACCACGTTCCCTGGATGGGGAGACCTGATGGCACTCAGAGGAAGGATAGCATGCTACCAAGAAGAGACTTGATACCCTATGAGCATATAAAGGGGGAGGAAGTCCCCCTCAGTCACAGTCATAGGGGAGGGGAGTAAGGGAAGGAGGGAGGAATGGGAGGATACAAGGGATGGGATAACCATTGAGATATAATAAGAATAAATTAATAAAATAAAATTAAAAGAGACTGGTATGATAACCAGCTACTTTGGGAAACTGAACTGAGCACTGTATGTTAATAGGAAATGCTGAAAATGCACATATACCGCAAGATAAAAAGAGCCTGGGTTGAGATAAATATGGCTTATGTCACAGTGCTGTTTTGCTTTCCCAGAAATCAACTGTATTGACAAGCCTATTGAGTAAATACCAGAAATTTTGAATTATGAGTCTGTCAGCCAACTTACTCCAGAGTAACTCTTCCTTGCTAGCAAAGCTTACCTATGCTATTGTACAAGTTTCTCTCCCTGTATTGAACACACAGATGAATAAGCCCATGATCTAATGTGTGTGGGCAGGTTGATGATTGGGTAAAAGGCAGAAAGGATGGATCAGCTGTCTAGGATAATGGCCCTTATCTAAAACCATAATTGCTTCATCTATTGTTGTATATACTTTTTCCTTGAGTGTTTTTGCAGTGTTGCTTGTTTCGCTACACCTTGCTTGATCTCTTCTCTCTCATTTTCCCCTCCATAAGCTAAAGCCAAGGTCAGAGGGGTGCTATTGAGAAACTGAGCCTCTCCTATTCACTATGCAGAGTTTCTTTCAGGAGAAGATGCTGACTCCTAGGACCGGCCAGGTGGTTTGTATGTGCAAATGCATAGTTTTCCTTTTACACTGACTTCGTTAGGCAATAGGTCTGTGGAATGTGAAGAGCTGCTTACCAAATGTTCATCTTATGATCTTGCACAATATGGAATATGTCAATATGGAATAATTCAAGTTTTCCCTACTTATATCATCTGTTTTCCCGAATGAGAAATGTAAACTCCATGTGGGCTAGAGTTTTGAGGGTTTTTGTTGCCGGTGTACCCCTTCTTCACGAAATAGATGAATAAATGAATGATTGAACACAAAGTCAATACACCTTCATGTTCTTTTCTTACCATAGCTTTATGCAGACATCTTGTGTCTCCCCTGGGAAAAGGTCCACAGTATCACCACATTAAAGCCCTTACAGTTGTTCTTCAAGATTGTACCACGGTGAAACAAGGAGCTAGGCGCTCAAGGGCTAATTTTGTCTCACTGACCTCAGAATTGCTACATTAGCTTTTATTTTTATAATCGTTTTATTATTGATTTAGTTAAGTAGAAGCCTGTTTTTCTTAGGTTATTGTTATGTAAAATATCAATTTCTAGAATGTCTTTAAAACTAATTTTTATGTGAATTATATCAGATTTTCTTTATAAAGTTTCAGATGTCCTTATATACAATTCTTCTCTTCTGAGCCAACAAAGAAAAATTTACCTGAGCCTTATGGGAGAGTTTCTTTTACTTTAGTAGCTTCTATAGTGTTTTTAGCACTCTTTCAATGTACTATAAGTCAAATAAATTCCTTCCTATTTACTTGGTGAGAAGGCAAACATTAACTCCTAAAAATTTCCTCTGTTTTATCTATTCTTCTACTTAAGTTGTAAGATAGATTTAAATAGAAAACCAAAGGTCACTCAACAAGGTTCTATTTTCTTCAATAGGAGAAAGACATTAGTCTACAAACTATACCCTAAAAACAAATTCTTTCTAGTACTGGTTGTAAGTTCCCCAAAAGAACAGACCAATAGTCTTTTGTAAAGAAGTGGTGTTCATAACAGCCAGAACATGGAAACAGCCTAAGTGTCCCTCAGTAGAAGAATGGATAAAGAAACTGTGGTACATATACACTATGGAATACTACTCAGCTATTAAAAACAAGGAATTCCTGAAATTTGTGGACAAATGGATTGAACTAGAAATGATTATAATGAGTGAGTTAACCCAGAAGCAGAAAGAGTCAAATGGTATATACACACTTATATCAGGACACTAGCCCAAGGGGCATGTCCCATGAAAGTCTTCACTAACCAGGAAACTGGGACAGAGGGGAGGACATCCTGTTGGGACTCTAGATGAAGAGAAGCATGGGAGAATGGCAAAGTTGAAGGATCCAGAGGATCCTAGAAACCTACAAGAAGAACATTATGATAGGCTGATTTGGGCCCAGGAGTCCCGCTCAAACTATGGCACCAGCTGAGGACAATACAGGCAGTAAACTTTAAACCCCTACCAAGATCTAGCCAATGGACAGGACATTCTCCACAGTTGAGTGGAGAGTGGGGTATGACTTTCTCACATACTCTAGTGCCTCATATTTGACCACGCCCCCTGGAGGGGGAGACCTGGTGGCACTCAGAGGAAGTCCCCCTCAGTCACAGTCATAGGGGAGGGGAGTAAGGGGAAATGGGAGGGAGGGAGGATGGGAGGATACCAGGGAGGGGAAAACCATTGAGATGTAATATGAATAAATTAATAAAATAAAATTTTAAAAAAAGAAGTGGTGAAGGCATCACTGTGTATATGACAGTAAGAATAGTCATAGTCAAGTTTCAAATGCTCAGATGTAAGGCAAAGAGATAGAGATAAAAGAAATACATTATCAATATAAAGGGGATGGTATTTACTAGCATCATAATGAGGAAATTTGAATAAATTTAGTAAGATTCTATGTGTCTTATTGAGTAGTCATCAAGATAAAGTTAATTAGGACTCAAGGGAAAGAGGAGAATCCAGAACATGACTGAAAACTCAGCATTCCTACTTTAAGAGTCAAAGATATGATGACTTTCTGGGGAGCAGATTTGTGTTTCGGTCATGAGCAGTATACCTACACAATGTGTGGATGCAGTTGCTAAGCTATGAAGCCTATAGTGAGGTAGGGGCCGTGAGATGGTTCAGCAGATAAAGAACTTGCCGTATAAGCACAAAGAGCCAAGCTACCCACTTGTTAGTCCCACACTTGGGAGGTGGAAGAAGGTGATGACTTAGGGCAAGCTGGTTAGCCAGTTGAGCCTAATTGGTGAGTTCTGGGCTCAGTGACAGATCTAGCCTCAGTAAATAAAATAGAGTGTGATCAAGAAAGATATCTGAAGTCAATCCTTGGCTCCATATGTACACACATAGCTACACACACAATGCATTCATATATTCAAATGTCCCTATAAGTGCCCACATATGTGAACATGCACGCACACACACACACACACACACACACAGAGAGAGAGAGAGAGAGAGAGAGAGAGAGAGAGAGAGAGAGAGAGAGAGAGAGAGAGAGAGAGAGAAAGAGTTCAACCATACCACAAAGGGCTCTCAAGTGCTTTGTTGTCAGTTATGAATAATAATAAACAGAGTCAATACTGGCTTACTGTAAAATGAACAATGGCTTCGCATTTCAAAGGAATCAGGAAGCTGGTCATTGCTGGCACTTGTTTAGTGCCATGAAAACATGGGTTTTTTCACATCTCTATCTCTTGGAGTTTTTACCATGGATATTTCTTAGAAGCTACGTTGTCAAGTCTCTGGTGTACCTTAGGAAGTGCAAAGTCAGGGAAAGTATCAGAGTCTAGTACTCCTTTTCTAAAGAAAAGTACATACTTAGACATTTGTCACCTTTCATTCAAAAGTTTATCCTGTGGCTCAACTGGTGGCATGTAAAATTCAGACGAAATGTTTAATTTTTCTAGGTAAATGAGTGAGACAAGACTTCATTGAGCAAGGATTAGTTACCAACAATATAGCCCTGAGATTAGGGACATTTGTATACACTTTCTTCCTCTGTGTGTATGTTAATGCTGTTTACTTGTTTCCGTTCCACACAGGGTAGCTCCATGTCCTTAAAATCTAGTGACTAATACCAAAAAGACAAGTTTTCTGTTCCCCATTTTTTAGCACACAATGCTAACTAGAGTAACATTCTGCTTTAGAAAGTGGGGGAAGAAATGAACTAATGTACACAAATAGGCAAGATTTTGACCTGGAAGTGGAGTATATCCCTGTAATAGAAATCCACTCCGTCCAGTCTTCTCTGGGAGGAAGGCTAGAGTCTGGTAAGGTGCAGGAGATGGTAACGCAAATTTTCCTCACTGCCACATGTGACGCAGAGTTGGAGAAGATGCTCATCTAAGGAAAGGTAGTTTTCTAGTTCATTTCTCATTTATGTAGGTTCAAGGACTAATGGTCATCGTGACTCTGTTGGTACCTTTCATGTAGAGTAATGGGAGAGGGAAAAAAATAATGTTTGTGGAGATACAGTTTTAACTCATGAAAAATCCTGTGTCCTGTTGCCTAATTTTAAGAATTGAAATTGATGGGAAATACCCAAATTAAGATATAAAAAATATAGGCTTCTGTTTCATGATGTTATCCTAAGCATGATCTATATAAAGGAACAGCCAGAGTGCTTGTTAAATGTTGGGGTTATGCCTCAGTGCACGGGAAGCTGTTTACCCATATCGTGAGTCTGTCTACTGAGAATCTACCATTTAACATTTGTATTTGACACCATATAGGACTCTTTGAGGCCCTCGCTCCAGCTTTGTTGTCAATATTATCTTTATTCCTCAGGATACTTGCCTTTTCTGGTGCTCTAGTTTAGATATGGCTTTGATGTCCCCCAAATGTGCCTTGACGTTGGGTGTCATTATTGGAAAGTGGAGCCTAATATAAGATCCTTAGGCCATTGCGCATGCTCTTGGGCAAGATTTGGTTACTTGCATGTCTTTCAACTCTCCTTTTTTGACTTACTGCTTGGTGATATAAAGTCTGGCCCCATTTGCCTCTGCTGTGATATGGAGTGTTGAGATAGAGGGTTTGCATCACGTACTCGAGCTTTCTAAGCTTGAAGCTAATTAAGCTTCTTCGTAAGAAGACTATTGTGTCAGATATTTCATTAGCTAAATGAACTAATATGCTGGTATTGCATATTTTTGCATATCACATGTGGCTTATATCCAGTTATGGCAGCATAGAAGTATATTCTTAGTTATAAGGACCTATGGGACCAACTAAAATGTTTTTCAAGGATATATCACATTATTTAAATGATAATCAAAGTCTTTTTAAGACGAACCACGTCAGGTTGTAAGAGTAAGTTGTAAGCAAGTAATAAAAATAGAGAGAAAGGTCAAGAACAGGTTGGTTAGAGACAAAGTATGAGTTTGTTGCAAGTAGATTCAGGAGCTAATTATGCTAATGTAGACCAACTGCCGTGGCATTCCTTGCCTGTGTATCTTGGCACAGTTTAGTGTCCAGGGGCATGTTCTTAAAGCCATTGACCCCTCCTGGATATAGGCCAGGCAAGGAAGGGGGAAGAGCAAGAGCCCAATTAATCAGGTACCTCGAATGTAGGCAACCAAGAGACCAAAGACTGGAAGGTCAGCTATGACAGGGGAAGCATGAAGGGGTAATAGATCTTAGAACAGAGGCAGAGTCCAGAGTCTCAAAGGTTATGGATTTGGCAGAAATAACTCCTGTAATAAGTGTTGAACTTGGAACCTAGGGCAGAAAATGTTCCATTGAACTCATTACTGTAAGACCTGATGAATGTGAGTGAATTGCCACATATTGTCAAAAAAACTTAAAGCTTTTATTTTTTTCTGACCAAGAGCAGGCCCAAGATGTCAGAAAACCTTAGATTTTTATTAGCAAACTATGGTTTTTTGCTCTCAAAATTTTTATTCATTAATTTAATTGTAAAATTTTGTGGTTAACACATAGCATTCTGACTATTAATAATAGCTGATAATTTGAAAAGGATTGCTTAAAAACTTACTAGGCACATTGCTTTTTGTGTCTGCTTTACATTCCCTAAATAGGTTCTTTATATATTTCCTTTTTTTATCTATCAACTCACCCACTTATTCATCCATCTATCCATCTACTCAACGCATTGACATTCATGCTATTATGATAGATTTTTAAAAAATGCAATGATATACAAAGCTGACACCTTCCTTAGACTATTACAATCTATCAGGAGAATCAGACAATTAAATATGCACTTATGATACAGTGTGATAGTCTCAAAAGTAAAATGCAAGAAATTCTGCAAATTTAGAGAAGGGATGCTTAGTCTTCGTCAAGGGGCAAAAAAGCTTTTCCTGAAGACATCTAAAGTGAAGAGTGATTCACCCATAAACATTCAACGAGTGGAAGACAACATGTTCCAGAACTTGAAAGGTGAAAATTTGCTGATTAGAACATAATGTGGAAAGGAGGAGAAAGAATAGGAAAGAAAGAAAGTTAGAAATCCAGGCCACCAAGGGCAAGGTGCTTGGGTTTTATTTTAATAGCACTAGACATTTTTTGATGAGTGTTTAAAAGTTACTGTTTAGTTTTTTGGTATCATAATTACATCCTTACCTCCTCCCTTTTCCCCCTCCAAGTCCTCCCATATAAGCTTTCTTATTTTTTTCAAATGTGTGGTCTCTGTTTTCATTAATTGACCTTACATAAGTAAGTACAGCTTGCTCAAGCTGTATGACATTTATATGTATTGTTTCAGTGCAGATCATTTGGTATTGGGTAACCAAGTGATGTCCCCTTCCCTGGAGGAGAGACATGATTCATTTATAACTTATGTTCTAGAAGAATTGCTCTGATTGTGGTGGGTGGATGGGTTTGATGAGAAAAGACCCTAGGCAGTCATTTGCATTCCCTAAATGAGAGATGGTAGTAGACAGAACCATGGCAGTGGTCATTAGAAAATCTTAAAAAGTGGATGAGATGGAGTGATAACTAGGAAGTGGAGTTACATGGATTTGCCGTGGGCGTTCCTTATGGAATATGTAATACTGTGCATATGTTGCAACTCCAATGGAGTAAATAGTATTGAGTTAGGACCTCATGCCATATTTTCAGCATCTAATTGAGTGCCTGGAGGATTATGGAAAAGCTGTGCCTCCAAAATGTATGTTTTTGCACTTGATAATACATGACAAGAGAACCTCTCATTTTCATAAAATAGAGCCCAATATTTATAGCTAACGACTTGTTGTATTACAACGTTAGGGCCTTGGATGATATTTAAATTTCATTTTTTTCAATTATGAATACAAGGGAAAGCTACACTGTAAGGCACTGAAATATGGGACTCAGTGGGGACATTGAGGGGGAACTTTTCTGCTAATAATAGTTATTTTGAAAGAAAGGGTTACAGAAAATATTTTGTGCTGCCGCACTGCAATTCTGCCTTCCCCTTCATGCAAGTGACTTCTCCTTTAAGGGGAAGACTTGGAGTCAGGTTCTCAGAAAACAAAATGACAGCAGGAACTTGGAAGAGTCTGGGCTCAACCTAGATGGCCAAGCTAGGCTATGATGTAAAACCCAGAGAAGCCTCATTTTTCTTTCATTTCATAACCAGGAAGTACATGAATAGAAGCTTCTTTTTGGAATGATATTGCCTCCCTATTGAATTTAACTTTTGTCCAATTTAGAAGACTCATATTTTACTGCCAGTCATTTTAGCTCCAATTCAGCAAACTATTGAAACCAGATTTTTTTTTTTCCGTGCACATGGTACATACTTGTATTGTCCTCTCACACAGTAGTTTGCAACCTGTTCATTTCTAAGCTCTGGCTAGCTAAAGCCTAATTATTAATGTGTCATTCTCTGAAATTGAGCCTCTCATGCCTTGTCTTAGAAAGAATTGTGTTACATATTTAAATTGGCATTCAGGTGAAATCAGATATAGGGCATGTTCTGGCCAGCACATTATGGCTCTTATTCCAATACATTTTTTGCTTTCTTGCCATTTCCAAGACACTTCGGAGCTTAGAGACATTTCTCACCAATAGTCACAGAGTGATTACAGGAAGGTGAGGCAGGTGTTCCTTAGGTGCTATCATCAGCTCTTGCCGGAATGACTTGCAGTCAGTCGTCTGTGTTCTAATCTCTCCAGCTTTCATTCCTCAATCTTCTAACAGATTCTTCAATCTGCAACTAAACATAATCTTATCTGTGCCATTTCCTGCTCTAATCCCTGTGAGCTATTACGGCCTTTTATAATTTCACCTTTTACTAACTCTCCTAGGAGTCTAGAGTCTATCCAGACTGATCTTTACATTTCTGGACGGGCTGAGCTTTCATCGCCATCCATAACTTTCACATATAATTCCCTGTGTCTGAAAACATCATCTCATACTTCTATCTATTCAGGCTGAGTATAACCCTGATTGTCTCTAGGAAGCCTTCTTTCTGTAACCAGAATCCTATAGTTCTCTTTCTTTCCACTATTAAATCCCCTCATTCTTCTTAAACTTGCTGTTCGCATATCTGTCTCTCCACATGAACTGTAACCACTTGAAACAGGCACTGTATTTTCTACCTTTGATTCACAAGCACCCAGCACAATCGATGCCATGTAGGATAGCTTGATAAATTCATGGTGACTGCTTAAGGTTGTAGGAGAGAAATGTTCTCAGCTTCACAACAGAAATCCTCCTCATTAATCAAAGGAAGTATCTAATATTATTTAATTCATTCATGCCTATTCAATAAATATTTTCAGTACTTATGAATATGCCAGGGACTGTTTTGAGCACTGGGGATATGGAGATGAATGTGGCATTTTTCTTTTCCTCAAGATGCTCTAAGTTTATGTGGAGAAATAGAGAAGTAAATAGTTATGATGTGATATATGTAATAATAAATAAAATGCATAAGTTGCTGTGGAACATAAAAATGCAGTGCTTAAATCTGCCTGAGCATCTAGAGAGACCTGACTTTACTGAGTGTTGATGAATTTGCGAGTGGGTGGCCATCAAGCAGTCAGAAAGAAGCAATTCCTAGCGGGGAGGAGTCGACATCTGCAAAGGATCAAGTTGATAGGAACATTGGCACATCCAGGAAACTGAACGGTCAATACAGCGACTGATGATGGTCACTCATTGGACCTGTCAGGCTTGCGAGGAGCTAAATCGTTGTGTCTTTTGATGCAAATAAAAACAAATGGGACCTATTGATTCGTTTCAGGTGGAAGAAAGAGACACTTGGTGCAGTGCATTGTAGAGTAGCACTGTGGAGGACAGACTGAAGGAAGGTACTATTAGCGGCCAATAAGCCCCAATAGAAAGCGTTTTACTGATATTGGTGAGAACCGAGAGCATCTGCATAAAGGTTTTTGACAGGAGATCTGCAACAGAAATGAACCAATCATGGGGGGAGTTAGTACATTACCATGTGTGTCTTTCTGGGTCTGGGTTACCCCACTCAGGATGATCTTTTCCGGTTCCATCCATTTGCCTGCAAGTTACATGATTTCCTTGTTTTTAATAGCTGAGTAGTTTTCCACCCCATTCTCCAAATTTCCCCTGCCTGTAAGATATACTAGGATAAAGATAGAGCAGAGATGGAGGCAATGTCCAATCACTGTCTGGCCCAACATGAGACCAACCCCGTGGGAGAGAGCCAACCCCTGACCTGACACTATTAACAACACTTGGCTATGCTAGCAGATAACAGCTCCGAGAGGCTCCACATAGCACCTGACCAAAACAGATGTTGAGACCCACAGACAAACTTTGGGCAGAGTGTAGAGAGCCTTGTGGAAGAGTAGGGGGAAGGATAGAAGGACCTGGAGAGGACAGAAGCTCCACAAAAATGACCAATAGATCCAACTAACCTGGGCCTAGGGAGAGCTTGAAGAGACTGAAGCACCAACCAAGGGCCATGCATGGATTAGACCTAGGTCCACTACACAGATGTAGCTGATGGGCAGCTGGGTCTTCCTGTGGGTTCCCTAGTTAGGGGAGCAGGGATTATCTCTGCCATAGTCTCTAATGCATGCTTTTCAATCCCTTCTCCCTGGCTGGGCTGTCTTGACAGGCCACCATGGAGAAAGAGGATGTGCTCGGTCCTGATGTGACTTGATATGCTGGAATGGGTTTGTAGGGAGGGAGGCGTCCACTGTCTGAGGGGCAGGAAAAAGGGGATAGGGGAAAGAGGGAGGGAAGATGGGACCAAGAGGAGAGCAGGGAGAGAGACACAATGTAAAGTGAATAACTAAATAAACTTCAAAAAAGAAACGAGTGAACTTAGAAATAGGCCATCAAGTTGCCTGCGTCCTTCCTTCATGCATTATTTTGTCCGTTCTTTAGCCGATTCTCATTCTCCCATTCACCCACCATTATTCCACTGCAGACTTGCCTCTGTCAGGTTTCTTCTGGCTCTTTCACCTCAGTCTGCTTAGGTTTCCCTTCCCTGAAGCACTCATTAAATATACTATGCGCATTCTGTAATACTAAGCCAAAAGCAATTTGAGAGCAAACATGATGTTCAACTCTATTTTAAAATGTTTTCAGAGTCTCTAGCAGCTGCTGTGTGGCCAGTCGATATTTATTACGTGGTGTGAGCATGACTAAGTAATGTTCAGCAATCAGAACGTCACCAAAAATGAGTTAGTGGCATTCTCAGATTTTTCTCTTAAACAATAAGTAATATGGTTGGGTTAATCACAGATTTAGGGACAAGGGGGTAAGGGAAAAACAGACATTAGGAAAAGTGTCAATGAAAACATCTACTTCAGAAAATTGGATCGGAGCCGCTTATTAGAAGAACATAGGAGAGCTGAGGTCACAGTTGTGACTTCTTGATAGGCAGGTACATGATGCTTGAAAGTAGCATGTCCTTCAGTTATCTAGGGACATTGAGAATAAGAAAATATTTACCAGAGAGACTTGAGGATCACCAATATATTGTACAGCAATAAAGATGTCAAGGAGACCCGTGGGAAATGGATAGACATTAACATAAATGTTTGAGGAGAGTATTTCTCCGGAAAACAGAAGAATAAGTCACAGGAAATAGTCAGGAATATCAAATATTTTCAAAAGGTCAAATAAAATAAGGGCTGAAAATGTCAAGTTCACATAAATGTATGCCAATATTTTGCAGTGATAGGGATTAAAGTAAAGCGCCTGATATACGAGGCAAAGGCTTTACCCAAAGCTCCACTCTCAGCCCCTTAGTTCCATTTTTGAAATTCCTTATGGTCTATGAAGGACACTGCTAATGGAGTGTTGAGGATGCCATAGAGTTGGTGGTGGTTTGAGAAATGGGAATCATTAGAGTCAACGAGAGTAACATCTTCTAAAGTGCTTGTCAGGAAAAGATAATTAATGTCGTAGAGAAGAAGAATTTGAGAAATTGTATCCAGCTCTGGAGGAAACATCTTCTTTCAATCAGAGAAAGCCAAACATGGCAGCATCTTGAGACTAAGGTACAGTTTCAGGAGGTGCCATTAGTGGCGCTGGGAGGCTGGTTTCTGTACATGGCTTAGGCTCCTGGACTCAGATTCCTACTACCCAAATAGAGCCTATTATGTAAGGGGAAATCCACTGTCCTCTGAAAAGAAGAGCAGAAAGTTGAATTTGAATTTGAGTTATGAGAATTCCTTCCTACACACTGGATTTTTAGCTTTTCTCTAAAAAGTAACAACATGATCATCTACAGTGAGTGAAGGGGCAGCAGCAATAAAACAGATTTTAAATGCTTGTTGGCTAACTTCTGTGGTAATTAAACAAGGAGCTTAACAGAGTGATGAAAAATTATTGTGTAGCTGTGCAGATTTTGAGAAAACGGATGAAAGCATATCTGTTGTGTAGTACTTTTCGCAGTTGCGTAATTTGCTTAGCATCAGGAGACAGCTTTTGTCAATCCAAGTTAAAGAAGACAGATAATGATACAGATTAACATTAACTGGCTACCTACATGGGTTTCCAGCTTGGGACCCATGCCTTAGAGTTCGTGTGCAACATCAGGAGTAGGTTTATTATGGAATTTCAAACTGCAATACAAAATATCTGTACATACAGAGAATTTTACTGAGAGACAGTAGTACTGCCATTTACAGTTGACATTAAAGTGCTTTCATTCAGAATCAAGATAGGAAAGATGTTTACTTCAAGTTTGCCAAATATGAATAGCCAAATCACTATGAATGTCACAGTTATATAATTCCTGATTGTTCTGTGGTTTGTCCTGCTGTAGTAGTTTATTTTATTTCTATGTAATAATATAAATGTATGTGTTAAAGAAATGTAATACAATTATTTATGTAAAAAAGTGCTTTCAATAAAAAGATAGGTTAAAGACTGGGCGATGCCTCAGAGGTTAGCAGCCCTTGCCCCCGTTGCAGAGAATCCAGGTTTGGTTCCACACAGCCACAGTCATCACTAACTCCAGTCCCAAGGCATCTGATATGTTAGTCTGGTCTCTTCAGGCATCAGGTACACATATAGTACATGTTCATAAGCAAAACACTCATGCACATAATGCTTTTTAATGACCGAAAGATTGAAAGAAATACAATACTTGAGCATGGTTGAGTGCTACTCAAAAGTTCATAAAAGAATCAAAGTGAGTCTTTTGAGTTACAATATTTGCAAGCAAATTTTTATATTAAAACACATATATAGGCACATGAATACAGGTATGTGTTCACTTACATAGACTTGCACACACACACACACACACACACACACACACACACACACACATCTAAAAAATAAATAGTGAGATTATAAAAAGAACCATAAAGAACTATTAGTAAGAATGGAACACAAAACAAGTGAAATCTTTGAATTGACATTCAGTAGAAAAGATATTTGAATGGCAAGCAATCACAGGAAAAGGTGCATACCAGTGTTAGCCAGTAGGGAAATGCAAATGCCATCCTTGGGGAAATGTACTACAATAGCAAGGCTCATTTAAAAAGCACAGTCCAAAATGTTGGGGTTGATGTAGACAACCTGAAGCTGCTCACATTGCTGTCATCAGGGCCCAGTGGTTACTAAAGAGAAAAAAGACACTTATTTAAAGACCTCATCAGATAAGTGTCTTTGGGCAATAGATAGTAGTTAACACACGTGCTCAGAGCTGATAAATGCACAAAGGATGAATGTCAGTGGGATGCTCAGCCCCCAAGTGGGACCTCACACTTCAACAAGTTCAGGGAGCATCATGAAAGAGGGAGCAAAAAGGTTGTAAAAGCCAGGAGTCAGGGAGTGAAACGGTGTCTTCTGGAAAAGACAGTAGTGCTACATGCGTGGGCTCACAGCAGCTTTGGTTACGTACACAAAACCTGCAAAAGATAAAGCCAGGGAACACTGTAGCATCGAAGGGAGAAGGGCTCAGGAGCCCCTACCTCTAGTTAAAGAGTTACTGATGGTTGGTGACTTCTGGCAGAAGAGAGCAAATTTTCTTTAAGGGTGTGTCCCCGGTAGGCTGATCACACTCCAGTAGATGGCCCTGCACCCAGGAATATATGAGTAGCACAAATTTGCCTTGGTGAGTTATGAAACAGAGCAACAACAAAAACAAAACAAAGAAGACATGAAGTTGGGAGTGGAAAAAAGAGTGGGTGTAGACTTGAGAGGAGTTGGGGGAAGATTAAAATTAATCTGATCAAAATTATTTTATGAAAATCTCAAAGAAGTGATAAAACATTAAAATTCCTGTTTACATAAAAGCTCTATGGGAAAGTTTTCTGTCTTTATTCATAACTCAGAATTTTGAAACACTTCAATATTCTGAATGATTTTTAATAATGTGGCATATCATAGAATAAAATATTACTCAGCAAAACAAAAGGAAGAACAAAAGTTTGAAACATGAAGCCAAACAGAAAACTCAACAGCATTATGGCAAAAGGGAGACTCCAAGGTCAGGAGGTTACAATAAGCGTATGATTCCTTTATGTCATATTCTGAAGAAGGCAAATGTGTCATATTGGTGCTGAAAATTTAAGAATGGGAGATTGCCTATAAAGAGTATATGGCGAAAAGCTGAGAGGAGGATGAGAAGGTTCCTCCCTAATTTGGGTGGTCACATGGGGTTGAACAATGCATCTGATAGTTAGAATGGTTTATCTTGTATGTGAATTATACATGTCAGAATATTGGGGAAAATGAAGATGCATATCTCTATAAAAATGTACTACAAAGACAACAAAAGGGCAGTTATAAATGATTTTGGACTGTTTTCCCCACAGTCTCTCCTTTTGCATAGAGCTTGCTCTCTTTGATAAAACCCTTCCTCAATTACAAATGCAAAACACAGAACACTCTAAGGTCTTCATGAAGATGAATTCTGGAAGAAAACACTCCATGTGGTAACAGTCGGCGGAAACCCTACTGGCAAGATAAAAAGCAGTGGAAAACATCTGGGCCCTCCTTACCTAGCGTCTTTTTCCCAACTTACATTCTAGCAAAACTTTGATCTTATTCATAGTGATCTCCATTGCCTTTTAGCATTAGCATAAACACAAACTTGTGCACCAGGGAAAGGCAATCAGGCTAGGTCTGACCAAGCTCATTTCATCTCTGAGGATAATAGTGACTATGCACTTACTAGATCTTTGTACACTAACAAAAGCAAGTCTTTATTGGAATGCATCCAGAGTGAGGAGATTTTTGTAAAAGATGACAAAGCATGCTTGCTTCCTGAGGTCCACGCATGGATGTGACTAAGAACTACCAGGCTTTAGCTGATCACAGAACAATATCTCTTTCCTGTCTGGATGCATGGTAGGGGACAAGTGTGAAATGGGTGAAAGTAAAAATGAAATTTGGGAAGTGCTAAGAATAAAATGATAGCTCCATCTTCACTGTAGATATGACAACACTGAGAACATGTGGCTTAAGTGTTCCTTGAATATAGTCAGGTTTGATTTAAAACAAGGATTCTATTTGGTTGAACTGAGTGGCCTAAATTCAAGGAAAGAGAAGGCTGTGAATCTCATCTCTGGAAGAAGAGGATTTGCTGAGCATGGAAACTTAAATATCCATCCCACAGTGACTTTGGGACTACAACGTGAGTCAAAAGGTTTTTTCCCCAAAATATATGATGGTAGTCATGGAAACCTCGCTGACTATAAGGTCTCTGCTTAACTGTAGTACTTGTTATCATTTCCAAACATTTCATAACTACAAGTGACACTCCCCATGAAAAATTCCTACATAACATTCAGGAGAGGCATTATCCATACCCTATACATAGGACAGTTTGACCATAGCACCCCCAAAGCCATAGCCACTCTTAATAACTTTATTCTTTTGAGCTTAATTCTTAATAAAAAAGTTATTTATTCTAAAAAAGATTCATAATAAAATGGTCCCTATCCAAGAGCTGTACAGTTGATGATAAGTGAATGAACAGAAGAGGATTGAGAGGGAAGACAGAATATAGTGAAAGATGGAAATCAAGCCATTGACAGATGAGGACATTTTATAAGATAAGAAGCAGTCAGAAGTTGTCAAGACATATGGAAGGGGAGAATGTTATGATTTGAACATAAAATAACTCATGGAGTCTCATGTGTTTGAGGATTTGGTCCCTACCCTGTAGAGCTCTTTGAGGAGTATGCTGAATAGTTTTATTTCAACTTGACACAAACTAAAGTCATCTGAGAAGAGGGAACCTCAATTAAGAAAAATGCCTTCACAAGATCAGACTGTAGGCACGCCTGTAGGGCATTTTCTTAATTAGTAATTGATAGGGGAAGACCTAGCCTCTAGACCATTATGGGTGGTACAATCCCTGGGCTGATGATCCTGGCTTCTATGAAAATATAGGAAGAGCAAGGCATGGGGAACAAGCCAATAAGCAGCACATCTCCATGGCCACTGCATCAATTCCTGTCTTCAGGTTTGTGCCCTTCTTGAGTTCCTGCCCTTATGGCTTTGAGGGAAAAAAACCCTTTCCTCCCCATGCTTCTTTTGCTCATGGTGTTTTATCATAGCAATAGTGACCCTAACTAAGACAGTGAAGTTAGGGGTACTTTAGAAGACATAGCTTAGCTTTGAGTCACTGAAGAAGGCAGGCCACATGGATTGTAGCTCATCCTCATTAAAGCTAAGCTCTTTCTGCATCCTGGTCCACTGAACCATGAGGCATCCCAGTTGCAAACTTCTGGTACCATGAACGTCCACCATTGTGTTCCTACCACATGGACCTTCTTCAAGTATGACCCAAAACAAGCCATTTCTCTTTTAAGTTGTTTCTTTCATGTATTTCTGTCTCAACAATAAGAAAAAGCAACTAATTTATAAAACATCTATTTTAGAAATACAACAAATAAAGCTATAGACAAGAGGGTGAAATTTACAACACTGAACCTTTGAATTCTTTCATGTTTACTGAGAAAATTCACTTGATATGTACATAGGAAACAGATGACCTAACAGAGGTAGCTAGGGATCAAGGTATCCCAGTTCTCCCCTCTGAGGACAGCTAAGTGCCTTTGACAAGAGTCCATATCAACTTAAATGCATAGCAATAGAGGAAATTTTTATTTATATATGCTTTGAGCTTTTAAAACCATGATTTTTATTAACATATGCATATAGTTAAACAAGGCTTGGTTTTTGTGCAGACCAGGTCTTGAGAATATATATATATTTTCATACTCAAACAATAATTTGAAGAGTTCTTGAGAGGAAAATTATTACAAAGCAATAACCAAATGCCAATAAACAAACAACAGTAAGTAGAGACTATTAAATTAAGGGCATGGTGTGCCTACAACTTGATACAAAGAAAGAGGAGGCAGAAAAATAGTGATTAGTCACAAAGGAGAGGAACATGAGGCACAGGCCAGCTCACAGGACCTCATGTTTTCTGAGGAGATAGCAGCCATTCGCTCGGTCTTTCCTTCCTATCTTTCTCTTCTCTTGCTTTCTCGTTGGTACTTCCTATTATCTGCCTCAGAGGAGTGGCAGAGGCCCAAAGTCTACTGATGCAATGTTTACGGTTACCTGTTCAAGCCCAAGAACAGAGCGAGGAAGAAAGATGAACAAGTCTGAAATGACAGGAATTGCTTGCAACGGACTTCCTTGACCAGCATCAAGTCCCACTTATTAAATGCTTATGTCAAACATAGAGACACAAACCTGCTGCTATGTCCGTGCGAGGGGTGCAGCAATTACTTTGATTTTTCCGGAAGAAAGTTAAAAATACTAGATGGTGATCATGATATAAATTAAGAGAAAGACAGAAACCTTTAGTAACCATAACCCTTACCTTTTCTATCTCACCTTGAGGTAACTGCAGATGAAGAGTAGTTTGTCAATCATTACTATCACCTGAGGTCATATGTTTGAGTCTCTTTCCACATTCTATTGGCCAGCCGCCTCCTAGGTGGATGGTGACCTGAGCACTTATTCCCATAGCTGTGTTCTTAGTACTGTGGTCTTCTTTGGGGACAAAGTTTCAACTTTCCATTCATTATTACTATAAGGTAAAGGGTGATAAATGTGTGTTCTTGTTGGCATCCTTTATTTATTTCATCCTTCTGGTACTTATTGAGGACAAAATCCTGTGTCCAGAAATCAATCACTCATGAACAAAAGTCACCCTTTTCTACCTGGTAGGGCAGTCACCATATGTTATGCGACAAAGAAGAAAGTTCTGCTTCCAAGTTAAGGGACTCAAGTTCATGTCCTACCCTGAGCATGCCTCTTTGAACTGAGGCCCTCCAGCTTTTTAAAATTCAAATGTATTTTTTAAAAATTTATTCGTTTTACATCTCAATCATAGCCCCCTCCCTTGTTTCTTCCCAGTCCCATTTTCTCTCCCTCCTACCCCCTCTGCCTTTGGTCCTCAGAGAAGGGTAACCCTTCTCCCCTACCAACTGACCCCAGCCTACCAAGTCTCATCAGGACTGCCTGCATCCTCTCACTCTGTGCCAAGGTAAGGGAACCCACCAGGGGGAAGTGATTTAAGTGAAGCAATAGACTCTTTGGTGAGGACAGCCCTGATTCCCTTAATAGGAGATCCTCATGAAGTCTGAACTGCCTATCAGCTACATCTGAGTGAGAGGGTGGGGGCTTAGTCCTCTCCATGCATGGTCCTTGTCTGGTGCATCAGTCTCTACCTCCCACCATATCCCATGTCCAGATTTGTTGACTCTGTTTGTCTTCTTGTGGAGCTCTTGTCCCCTCCAGGTCCTCCTTTTCCCCGCCCCCACTCATCCAGAGAACTCTCTGCCCTCTGCTCAAAGTTTGGTTGTGAGCCTCAGCTTCTGCTTTGATCCCCTGCTGGATGGAGTCTTTTAGAAGACAACTATGGTAGGCTCCTGTCCTCTTCCCTCTTTTCAACTGCTTCCAGTGTCTATTCTATTTGCCCTCTTGAATGAGAATTAGGCATCCTCCCTAGGGTCCTCTTTGTTAGTTAGCTTCTTTAGGTCTGTGGATTGTAGTACGGTTATCTTGTAATATATGGCTAATATCCACTTATAAGTGAGTACATACCATGCGTGTCTTTCCAGGTTTGTGTTTAAAAAAAGTGGTTGCAGAACTAAACAGAGAATTCTCAACAGAAGAATATTGAATGGCTGAGAATCACTTAAAGAAATGCTCAATATCCTTAACCATCAGGGAAATGCAAATTAAAACAACTCTGAGATCCCATTTTACACCTATCAGAATTGCTAAGATCAAGAGCTCAAGTCACAAGAATGTGAAAAGAGAGGAACACTCTTCCATTGCTGGTGTGAGTGCAAACTTGTACAACTACTTTGGAAATCAATCTGGTGCTTTCTGAGAACACTGGGAATAGTACTATCTCAAGACCCAGCCATACCATTTCTGAGCATATACCTGAAAGATGCTCCACCATACAACAAGGACATTTGCTCAGCTATGTTCATAGCAGCTTTATTCATAATAGCCAGAATCTGGACACAAAATAGATACCCCTCAACCGAAGAATGGATAAAGAAACTGTGGTACATTTGTACAATTGAATACTATTCAGCTATCAAAAACAAGGACACCTCCAATTTTTTGGTAAGGTTTTTGTAAGGTTAAAGTAGTGAATGCCATATTAGCTGATCATTACTTTGAATGTTTCTTAAAATATGCCATGTGGTAGGGAATATACTCTAGAAGCTACTGTATTATTTTTAGGCAGATGCAACAAAATACTGAAAAATGAGGGACTTAAAAAACATCTCAGGAGCTGGAGAGAGATGGCTCAGTGGTTAAGAACACTAACTGTGTTCTTCTAAAGGTCCTAAGTTCAATTCCCAGCAACCATGTGGTGGCTCACAACTATCTATAATGAGAGCTGCTGTCCTCTTCTGATGTGTAGGTACACATGGATGCCGAACACTGTGTACATAGTAAATAAATAAATATTTTAAAAAAAGAAAAGAAAAAAGAAACCATCTCACATCTAGAGCCCATAGGATCAAGGGCACAAGCTGGGCTAGGCTTGCTCTGAATGGTGTATGCAGCACCTGTTGCAGGTCCCTTGCCCAGCTTCAGGGAAGAATATATCTATTCTCCTCACAGTGCTTTTCTTGTGTTATGTATATGTGTGCTTCTGTTTCATCCCCTCTTTTATCAGGCTTAGTAAACTATTTGTATCTGCTATGACCTTATTTTCAAGTGAGGTCATATTCTGAGGCACAAACCATCAACATAAAATTTGGGGAGGGAATATAATTCACTCCCTTACAGGATCACGATGCTCAATACAATCTCTCCATTTGCACAGTCTATCTTCTGAAGGATTCCTGGACATGTTTCTACTTTGTGAAATTGGGGCATTTTAAATGGTCACTTTTATTACTTTTAAGGGTCTTGAATTAGACAATCCTGACAGGAAAATACTGTATAAACAATGAGGTAAGGTGACCACCAGACTAGGTAAGTAGCCCCCTACTGAACAGTGATTTAAGAAGTTGTCTATTGGTCTCAGTGTGCTGTGTATTACATGCACCCTCAAGGAAGTGAAAAAGTAGAAGTCCTACTGAATTTTTTCTGCAGTGGAAAAAAGAGACCCAAGTAAAAGGAAATCTGTACTTTTGATTGGATCTATTCTTTTTAAATAAGCATATAAGCTCACGCGGGCACACACACACACACACACACACACACACACACACACACACACATTTCTGTGAAAATGTAAATTGGGAGCAAATCTAGGAACAGATTCGCAAACACTATGTTCTTTTATTTTTGGACCAATGAGCCTGTTGGACTTTAATTTTTCTAACTTGAGCACATAGCCTTCTACACACACACACACACACACACACACACACACACACACACACACAATCACAGAAGATATAAACAGCTATTTGTATGATATATGATCTGAGTAGCAATAAAAGACTCTTGCCTCAATCTTTCTTTAACCCACTTTAAATTCTAGAATTGTCCCTTTGTTCCAGGCAGAAATCCTCCCTGCTATGGTATTCTGTGCAGAAGCCCTTTGTTCTAACGAAATTTTTCCCTGTACTAAGTATGCCTGATACAGTGAAAAAAAATGGCAGACTTGGGGATGTAGAAATAGAGACACTACTTTAAGTCCTGTCCCTAATTGTCCATGCAGATGTGACAAACTGTGTGTGTTTGCCCCCATATTACACCATTTGAAAGACAAAGAGACTGATAACAATCAAGGTTGTAGTAATTGACTGATCAAAAGAATCACATTATTAATGCTTATTAAATGATGGTTTTCAGACTGCTCATCTTAGTCTCTGGAGTATCAGCAGCATTTCTGTATTCACATTAAACTCCACACTGTATCCTATGTTCTTAGGCACCAACAACTTAGGAGAATGCAATATCAGGTTATTTCTAAATTCCATTTATCTTGCAAGTAATTCAAGAAACTAAATAAAGGCCACTGTACTGATTAACCCATGAGCTGACATTATTTTGGTTAGAATAGTATCAAGAGGAATTGTCTAGGATGGGTAACTTCTGATCAGCAGACAGTCTGCTGCAGCAGGAGGCCCAGATGTCAGGTGCAACTTGGAGAACTTGAGAACAGAATGAGGGCCGAATGGATAATTTGGGCATAAGTTTAAAAAAAAAAAGCCTGATGTATTATCTATCTGTGTATATGAATGTGTGTATGTGTGTATTCATATACACATATATGAAACAGACTAAATGTCCCAATTATGGCTACATTTATAGAGATTGCTAAAAATGATAGCACAGCTCTGTATTTATTGAAACAGAAAGATGCACATGGATTTCCATGTGGAAATCAGCTCTGCTGCAGCTCTTACTTTGGAAAAGAAATATTCCTTCTTAACACGAGGACTATGCTTTGGAAAGCTGGATGAATTTAAGCTGGGAGAGGATAGTTAATTTTTATACCCTCTCGCTTCCATTTTCAGGTAAACTCATTTTTTTTAAACAGTAGATATGTAACAGTTTACAATCATAAGCAACAATAAAGCTATTTTCATTGCGCCAATAAAAGACTAGGTAAATTTCACAGGGGAGGCAAGGATAGTGGCTCTTGCTGGACATATGAAAGACACCAAAAAGAACGAGTGTGAACAGTTGGAGAGAGATTAATGGGGCGGCATCGCCAGTAGAAGAAAAAGGAGTGCAAGACGGAAGAGAGAACCACAGAGTTGAGTAAAGCTGCTTCTCTTAGGCACTTATCACCTTGTACTTGGTCCTAGGTAGGCAAGCAATCCTTCAGTTTGTGTAGTTGCGTGATGGTAACTGTAGGAGCCCTGTGTGTCCATACAGCAGGGATAATGGCCCGTGAGCACAGGCCACGTCGCATTGTTTAAGATTTATGCCTTTTGCTTCCTGTTGCCAGCCTACAAGCTTGCCTGTGGCTACCTGCTTCCCTGACCAGTGTATTTATTTTTGTGTGCAACCAGCATTGCAGGGTTGACTAGCAGCTTGGAGGGGAGACAAGGGAACAGAGGCTATTTATAGCTGACAGCAACAAAGGTTTCCTTTCTTCCCGTTAACGCCAGTTGTACTTTCTCTGAGACTCTGCCCATGTTGCGCAGAAATCAAAAGGGCAAAAGAACAAGTTCTCTAGAGCTGGTTGCAAAGTTCCAGGGCTCTGTTTTTAGAGCAAATCTGCCAGCTTCAGAGGAGGTTGCAGCCACCCTTGGATTCTAAATCAGCTTGATGGCGGTGCAAATAGATGCAAATGAGGGTCAAATCAATTTCCATAATGAACAGCACAAGCAAATGCAGCCTCCTCTCCACCTGACTCAAGATTACTAGAAAATCCAATGAGGGTGAAAAAGAAACAAAGAAAGCAAGGGGATGCTAACATCTTAGTGACTTGCAAACCATCACACTTTAGACTGGGAAATGAAAACTCAAAGATCCAAGGATGATTCTGGATTCATTTTGAAAGCTTTTTTTTTTTTAATGGCTGATTTCACATAGTCCTCCTAAGGATTTTTGTGCTTACCAGGTTCTCTGACTTCTTTACTATGCTTTGTATTTTCCTGGTTCAAAACCGCACTTGATATCACACCCTTGTCCATTGATGACTTACTGGATGTTTATTAAGATGCAATTTATCTATCATAAAATTCACTACTTGTCTTAGTGCCATAGATTTAGTACGTCATGAAGTCATACAGTAATTACAAATATCTTATGTCAGAGCTTTAACCACACACAAAAGAAAACCATCACCAATAGCAATCCTCTCTCCCTCCTGCACGCTGAGTTCATGTGCTTTCTAGATCTGTGGGTTTGACTAGTCTAGAGACTTTGCACACATGTATTATGTAGCCTTTTCTGCCTAGCTTCTTTCACTAAGCCTAGTGTCAAGATTCACCTGTGTTGAAGCCGACTTCAGTACTTGCACCTTGTTATAGTGGCTCAAGGGCCATGCGTCCGACTGTGTGCCTCAAAGGATGACAGCCACTTGCTCTCTAGAAAACTTCACAAACTTGGAGGTGACAGTAACACAGCCTAAATTTATTACTTGAACATTCAGTTCTTGCTGAATGTACTCTGCTCTTTATTTCCATGTATTTCGGAGATTAGCTTCATGCCACTTGGTTGATACTGAGATCTAAGTTGACTCAAAATTAGCAGATATTTTTATTAGTCAAAGTGTGCAGACACTCATTTCCAAAAATTAGTTTGGTGCTTCTGGTAGATCTTATCTGTTCTATATCGTGGCAAGCATTTCTGAAAGAGACAACAGTTGCAGAAACTGTACCCGTTAGGCCATTGGCTAAATCAGCTAAAGAAAATTGGTTTGTGTGCGTAATATCATAATATATAAGAATGAATTGTTTTAAATGTTTAAAAACATAGACGGTACTAATTGAATAGACTTCTTTTGGTAGATTACACATTTCTCTCTCTAAAGCTTTATTTCTAAGACAGTCTACATCGGTAAGCCATATTTACCAAAGATTTCTCTTGTGCATGACCACATTTTGAAGCAATGAAATTTGTTTTGGTGATTGTACACAGAAAGCCTTTTTTGTTTGATGTCTGAGTCAATAGAACCTCACACTTTACAGAGCAATACTCAGGCAGATTAAAAACCAAGGTTGTTGAATATTCTTGGGAGGTGGTAGTTACATCTATGAAAGATAAAAGAATCATATATAACCTCAAGCTCTTTTTCTTGCTAGCATGAACATTTCAGAAAACATGTGACAGATGGATAGAAAGAGTATGTCAGCACTTCTTTCCTGCTAAGTATTAAGGAAAAATATTCTCCACCAGAGAACTCATGACATCCAAGTCTGATCTGGGAACCTACCCTGAGGACACGAATTCTCTTATATTTTGTGTGATAATTAATGGGTTGTCAATGCTGTGTTGGAGATCTAGAAATCGGGGATAAGAACAAATATTGATATAATGGAGAGAAGGAAAAGTTTACCAAAGAATACATCAAATAGAGCTGGCTTTCATATGAAATCTGGTTTTCTATCCATGGAATGTAATTAGGTGAAATTAAAGAAATACACTTTCACACAAAGTAACATTCTTTTTTAATTAAATATTCTTACATGTACATTTGTATTATTACACATATATGCAATAAACTACCTACAGCAAGAATAACCACAAAATAATCAGGAATTATACACACACACACACACACACACACACACACACACACACACACACACACTAGATTCATATGTTTTGGCTATTTGTATTTGGCAGCCTTAAAGAAAACATCTTTCCTATCTTGAGTCTAAAATTCTGAATGTAAATCAATATCTATCATATCTCATCATTATCAACTTAAAAGATCTATCTAGACCTAAAAATATCTTAACCCTTAAACAACTGAGCTTAATTGCAAAACTAAAGTATCTGGTCTTCAACTGCATCAGAGTTTTGAGAAGGAATAAAATTGATTACCTGAGTATAAAAAATAATATTTGAGCAAAAATTAAGGCATTAAGTTGCAGAGTAGATGTATTAATCTATTTTTTCCTATTATACTTTTATATTTCTGAATTCCATCTGTTTCTTTTCAACCCATATCTCCAAACCTAAGAATAAAAGATAAAGGAAAACAGAGATATTCCTGATTCCAACCTTGTTTTCTCTCTAAATACAACCAATAATAAGGTATAGCCAACTCCCAATGAAAATAAACATCTATCACTCAAGAAAGCAACCCAAACCTACCCAACTCTGCTTAAGGGAAGTGGGGCATCATTATTTTAAAGTTTCTTCTGGCTGATTTGGGATGAATAATACCTTTGTAGGAGCCCAAATAAAATTGGGGAAAATGATTAAACAAGCCAGGAATAGCATTTGTGGTCATTTTCTTAGGCAAGAAAAAAGATAAATGAATTGGCTTTGCATAGTAACTCTGGCATTACAAAGGGACCAATGATGATATGAATAGAAGATCTTCTTCAGACATCTAGATAACTGCTAGCCTGAGGTAATCACCACCACATTTAAAGCTCTATAAAATAGAAAATCACAAGACAAAATCATTTTTGTGCCCATGTCATGAGTATAATATAAAAATGGCAGCAAAGGTTTTTTTTTTTTTTTTTTTTTTTTTTTTTTTTTTTTTAGCACAAGCACTTTGATGTGGCAAGAGTTTAGCATGGTGGAACAAACAGTCACACATCAAAGAAGGCCCTAGGGTCACAATGCCTAGATGTCGCTATGTGCGGGTAGGATACGAGACATAATTGTATGAATATAAGAGGGTAATAAAGAGTTGAAAGAATTGGATAATACCATAATAGCATTGTTGGTACCAGGGGGATTAATGAGAGGCCTCAGACAACTTGCCGAGTGGAACTGCTGTGGTCATATCCTGGCTACTCTAAGATCCACTCTTCCGCTATTCTTATAACTTCTTATTTGGTAAGACTCTTGATATGGGAGAATATTAAGAATAGGTTAGTAATGGTATTGTAGGCTTTGAAGAACTCTATACTAGCAGATTTGGGCAAAATCCAAACAAATAATGATGATTTGAACTGGAAAAAAATATAGCTATTGAATGTACTAGGTTCTAGGCTCCATGCCAAGTGCTTACATTTGGAGTTGTTCAAAATAACTCTTTGAATTAAATATGTTTATTACATCTATGATACAGTCAGGAAACTGAAGCATTGACTTAGCCTTGTCTTGGAAGAGATACTGCCAGAATTCACCAGGATCTTTCCTAGCCATATTCTTAGCTTCCATATTGTATTACTCCCTACTTTATAACTTCAGGGACTTGATTTTTGTGTATTCATGTATTATGTCTGTCTATTTCTTTGAGTAAATATTGAGAATGCTACTTAAAACTTTTATCTTTATACAGAAGTGACAGCTATTCATTCGTACTTACATAGGCTTCCTCGCAAGGGTTAATAAATAGACAAGTAAATGTATGACGCTTATACAAGAGCAGACTTCAATGCAAAGAAAGACTTGCCTTAGAAAAACATTTCACTATTGTTCAGCCCTGAGTATCTTAAAAGAAGAGTAAAAGGAAGAAAGATGGGCTTTTTTGGTAGGTGACACAGCAACCTTGTCAGTATCATCATCACACACTTCTCTTACTTGAGAGAAGTGACACCTGGAACAAAATCTTAAGTCATAAAAGGGACTCAAAGTTATGCATGGATGGAATCCCACCTGTGTCACTGAGGCAGCTTCTAGCTAAACGTTAGACATGGGGGCAGTGATTATCATTTTCTTCACTTTAAACATATTTGAACATGGAGCTTCTATCTGTCCAATTCTTCAAACAAACACACATGGAATGCTTTCAATATGTCATGCTAGGTCTTTTAACTTTGATCGTGGAGGTAAATTCCATCATCCAGTGGAAGAGACAGAAAATAAAATGTCTCATTTTCAAGATGCATTAATGTATGAGAGGAAAAAACAACAGCTACAGCTACTACATAGAAAACTGTAAAGAGAAAGAGCCCATTGTCCAGAATAGAGAATGGGGTTTACCTGGGAGAGAATGTAAGAGAAGTGACTGTGTCTGTATCCGTGCCCGTGTTCGTGTGTGTGTGTGTGTGTGTGTGTGTGTGTGTGTGTGTCCATCTCTCTCTCTCTCTCTCTCTCTCTCTCTCTCTCTCTCTCTCTCTCTCTCTCTCTCTCTCTCCGTGTGTGTGTGTGTGTGTGTGTGTGTGTGTGTGTGTGTGTGTGTGTTTCAATTAGAAAGGGAACCAATGCAGGGGAAGAAATGATCACAAGAGAGAGGGAGAGAAGAGGGTAATGAAATGTCTGTTACATGGAAGGAGAAATAGTTATAGGTGCCTGACAAGAAACCATTACAGCCTGCATAGGGAGGGGCACTGAATTTTTTTGTGTGGAGAAGATAATTACAGATTTGTGATATGTTGATGTATAGAAAGGGGGTACCGAAGAGAATTTTTAAGACGATAACCACCCCTGACATATCTTAAAGCACACAATACAGACAATCACCGTCTCTGAAGAAAAATTTTGAAGTCAAGTCCATTTTCTGGTGTGTTGCTGTCATGTTCATGATACTATGGCTCGCTCATCCACATCTGGATCCCCTTGCTTCCTACTTACTTCATCTAAGCTCTTCATCTTGTCTGTTGCAGTCCCAGGTACATAGCATCCCCAGGCCTTGAAGACCCTCAGAATACTTTAAAGCGGTCTATGGATAATTCCATAATTTGGTGTCTTCCCTATGGCAGATAGATAACAATGAAATTGAGCTGATAGGAATGGTGGTGTTTTTTCATGGGTTTCCCCTTATAAATAACAGCTGTTGAGGAAAGTGAGGCCTTCGACCTTCAGCACAGCCTGGCAGATGGGTAATAGCTGGGACTCAAAACTGTTGGCTGAATTGAGACATTCCCTCCCTGAGGGAAGAAGGAGGCTTATAAGCTCATGAAATAAGCACAACCTCAAAGATTCAGGAAACACCTACAGCCTAAAACATTCACCAATCTCCTCCCCATCACAATTTCTGAGGAAAGGCCCATCACTGGACATCTGAGCTCCCTAAATCGTGTAGGGAGACCCAGGAAAGAAACAAGGAAGCTTCCATGAGTTATCCACTCATGCTGGGGTATGCCTTTTGAAGATTTCAGTGCCTTAGAATTGCTTATGCTTTGTAAGTAACCCAAAGAAACACAATTGTGCATCAAGCTAGGCTTGAATGGAATCATTTCTTCAGTTCCCTGTATGGGGCCAAGAGTTGTTTTCTGTGTCCACTTAAGAAAAGACATACAACTTGATTGTCTTGAGCAACAAAGTGCTCCTGTCATTTTCCCTCAGAGTCCTGGTAGCAGTTAGTGTGTGTGTGTGTGTGTTTGTGTGTGTGTGTGTGTGTGTTACATGATGAAAAATATAACCCATACTGAGAAGAATTTAAATACAAGATTGTCCCTGAGGTATTACGTTGTAGAAAAGAACAGTTACCATTGGGAAAAAAACACGAAATAACCCTTTATTCACATTTCCCACAGTGGACTGGAAACATTTCCTGAGATTTGAATTCTGTTCTTGTCTCTCTTTGAAGTGGTTTTATGATATTGGCAAAGTTAATTAACCTTTCTATTCCTCAGATTAACCTTAGTAATCTTAGAATAATATATCACAGCCTGCCTGGCTCCCAAGCATGTGGGATGGAAAGGGTTAATGGGTGAAAGTTTAGAAAGTATCCACGGCAATGTTTATCAGAAAGTCTACAGTAAGTTCTGATAGGCAATCTTTGAGTGAGTGTACTAGATAGTGGAGGGCTATGAAGCCTTCCTCTGGAAGATTACTGGGCACAGCTATTTCTTTTTCCTGAAAGCCCTCAACTTACAGGTCAATGAGACCTCTGTACTGGATGATAGTCAAGGTTAGAGAAAGCAATGTCTTACCACTGTATTGTAACAAATCAGTTAATTACAGGGCAACCTGTTCTTAACAGCCTCTGGAGTCCTGCCTGACCCTGTATAGGGCTGTGAAAAGACACTTTCATGACAAGGAAATAACCAGACTTATGAGGACTCTCCCTGTACTCAGGTATTTACAATGGTTGCTAAATGCAGGACTTACAATTTCCTTTGAAAGTCACCACACCTCCTTTCTATGGCTTCTCAACTCTACCCAGGAAAAGTGGCAAGTAGGGAGTTTCCTGAACATCAGAACTGCCAGGCAGTAGAAGGCTGATGATGGAACAGGAGACATTTTGTCATTGGTTAACAGGTGACCAGGAGAAGAGGGGTGCTTTCTTCAATGTCATGTTGAAATCATATTGGCAAAACAGTAAAGAGTGGAGAAGAAATGTTAACTTAAGCAGGCTAGGCAGTATACCCAGTTTGGGGCCTTATTTGGATGCATGTGTGAAAATTAAATTTCACATCTTCTGTGCCCCAGCAATTTTACTTTATAGCCCTATAGAAATCAACCACTCATCCATAAAGAGCCATGAATATGGACAGGCATTTAAGCACACCTGTTAATTAAGGCAGAAAGGAGGCATACCTTAAATTTAGGCAAGGAGTAATAAAGATTGGAATAATCATACAATGAAATATAGCAGGGAGAATGAAAAGAATGTGTGTGGCATGGCCTATCTTTGGCAAATCATGATAGTTTTTCTACTAAAGTCTACTGTGTATCTATCCAGTTCTAACCAGTCCATTCCAAAACACTGTCTTATCCATTACTTCTGAGGACTAGGCATACTTAGAGCCTTTTCCTGGAGTCTCATCTATCACTTTCGATCACTCACTACTACAGTTTATTTCCCACTTGGATGCCAGTGTCTGCCATATACAAATGTGATGATATCACTGTGATGGCTCCTCATTACATTTATATCAACACCAAAGGTTCTCGCCATTACTTTCAAGGCCATAAAGGTTTGAGCCCTGTTTCCCCTCCCAATATTAAAGTCCAGTGTAGCTACTCAGCAAAATATTGCTGAATCCATGAAAGCGGTCTCTAAATTCATCTAAATTGAAAGAGCAATATGATATTCAGGCTGTGATTCCAATGACCACAGTGACAGTCAGTTCAAAGCACCCATGTTTTAATCTTAGGTCCATCAGATTTCAACTGAGTTGTCTTCAAATCTCACTATACTTTGTGTATCTGAAGCTTCTTTTTTGAAAATGGAACTGCTGTCTCCTAGGAATGAGTATTAAATAATCATGTCAGATAAGTCAGGGGAGCTATATCTCACTCCCAGCATGCCTCAATTAGAGCTTTCTCACAACTCTATGAAAATCCTATGAATTTTTGGTTTTTCCTCTGTCTCTGTTACTGTTCTATATCTGTGAAGAGACACAATGACCAAGACAACTTAATTTAAAATTTTTAATTGGAAATTTGTTTACAGTTTTCAGAGAGGCAACCCGTGACCATAATGGTGGGACGCACGGCAACAAGTAGGCAGGCATTATATTTAAGCAGTAGCAGAGAGTTTACATCTTATCCATAAGTGAGAGGCAAAGAAAGAAAAAGACTGGGTCTGGCATGGGCTTTTGAAACCTCAAAGCCCACTTCTAGTGACCCCTCTCCTCCAACAAGGCCACACCTCCTCATCCTTCCGCAAACATTCCACCAACGAGGGACTAAGTTTTCAAGTACATGAGCCTATAGGGGCCATTCTCATTCAAACCATCATCCCCTGTTTCTATTTTTGCCATACTATGCATCACTGGTTCTATTTTATAAGATGTGGTTGAAGCAGGGCTTTCTACTCAGGTGATTTCTGTAGAGATTTGTAGGTAGTGAAGGTAAAGACCGCAGAGTTGTTCTAGAAAATACATTTGGGTGGAAGGAATAATTCAAGCACATCACCAGAGTTGAGGATGTTCTCGAATGTTCACTATAAAGCAGCACTGTGGTGCCTGATGAGAAAGCGGGGGCGGGGAAACAATGACAACACCGAGGTCCTCAGCAGTGGTAACATAGCGCAGAGCTCTGTGTTACATTCTAGTAACAGTAAGCCTTAATGCTGTGCCACAGTGTGAGGTTTCGATAAGAGAAGGTTCTAGAAGACATAGAAGTAAAATCCTACATTTATTTTTGATATCTCAAAACTTCATTAGGCATGAAAGCATTGTTCGTTTAAGTTACTACTTCATCACAAGCTTTCCTTGTTACCGTCCACTGTTTCTGAGTATCAGTACTTATTTGTTGGTACTTAGTGCATAGTACTTCATTGGATCTTATTACAGTGGTGTGAGTTTCTCTGTTATCCAATTCAGAAAACTGAGAATCAAAAGCATGTAGTTACTACATACGGAAGATACCAGGACAGATTTTCCTAAGGTTATTTCACAGAATATTAAATGCTATGAAAAGAAAATGATGATGCTACAAGATTGGGAAATGTTAGATTAAATCAATATAAGCATGCTTTTTAACAGGACTTCTCAGGTCATTAATATGCTAATATAACTCTGCAAGGGCTTTAGCATGCAACATTTCTCAGTTACTTGAGCACAATTTCTTTCCTGGAGCTTCTCAGAAGCTTAATACTAGGAATAATGTATTTCGGGACATGCCTCTTTAGGTCAACTCAACCCTGAGGAATGATAGATGTCTGTGACTTTGTTTTATTTTTTAATGACATTTCTTTCAAAAACCTCTTGCCGTGTTACGCCACAATGCTACAAGCATCTGATACTATCTCATATTTCCTATTTCTCACTGCAGTCTGGGCATAGGTGCACATTTTGATTGATGTACCATTGCTGGTCATACAAATATGATTTCACCTTGATAAATACTCAGTGTGTTTGTCTCATGAATAGGATCTGGCCACACAAAGGTTTTCTTTCAGTAGCTTAAGCCACAAGCCATCACCCCAATGCTACAGTAATTACGTGGACTCTAGTTGCTTTGTATAGTCTGGGTTGGTTTGCCCTGCCTCTAGTCTCCTTGTCTGATATTCCAGACAATCCATATATCTATGTAGTCTTAGTATGTACCTGTTGCTGTGGAGATGAGGGTGTGGTACCCTTTGGGAGCTCTTTATGAGGCCATGAGTCATAGCTCTTTATTCTAACTGGGCCTACATGGCTAGATAACATTGCTTCTCTGGTCTTTTTTTCTGAGTCTTCCATCATGGTCCAGTGGCAACTCTCAGTTCTGTGAAATAAATCCCAATTGATTGGTATAAATATCTACAGGCATCAGATATTTAAGTGTACACTTTATCTCAAAATCTGGGTCTCAGCAAGTTATAGGAAAGTGCCTTAGATAGTGAGCTTTTCAGACTTCCGCACATCTAACTCAGAGCTTCTTCATCTATGATTTACTTCTCTTATTGTCATGATACTTACATGCTTGATGTGCCATTTTTGGTCATACAAATATGATTTCACCTTGATAAATAGTGTGTTTGACTTATGAATAGAGTCTGGCCATACAAAGGGTTTCTTTGGGTAGAGAACCTAATGTTGACTATTTTAGGTAGTTACAGCTTTAACACTAACAGTGCTTTAACTCAGTGGAACAATCAGTAGGACTCTGTAAGTCCCATTACCTTAACGTCTATAAACCTAGTATGTTTCAAAAAAGTGCATACTTATTCTCAGTATGTCTTAGCAATTGTGCCATTATGTAGTTACATGGAACCTCCATTCTCTTCACATATAGGTGATGGTAAGTACTCCAGGGAATAATTTCATGTCTCTCCCGGACATGTGAAGAATCAATTATAATCCAGGTTGGGTAAGTAGGGCTTCTCAAGAAGGTCACAAGGAAAAGGCCCATGTGAAATATCTTTGTTCTTTAGGCTCAACCTCTCTACCAGTTGAATGGAAAAGCCCTGTGAGTTTGCACAGTTTGAGCTACAAATTCTGGAATAAGAGACGAAGATGCTGTCATTGGTAGCTATAATAAATAAGTAGTTCTACCTGTGAGTGTTAAAAAGCATAAGTATATCTCTAGGCAAGATGGCAGGCAGCCAGGCAGCAAGGGAAGCAACATGGTGACCGATGAACAGGGCACTTTTGATGCAATAATTGTGCTGGGGAGAGGAAATATGTACTATAAAGACTCTTCACTGTTTTCCCAAGGATGTGCAAAATAATTTACTTAATATGATGGCCTAGAGCTAGGTAGACCTAAGTTTGGCTCTTTAGCACTGACACCCATGTGGAAAGCCAGGCAGAGTTTTTATGTTTTGTTTGTTGTTGTTGTTGTTGTTTATTTGTTTGTTTTAACAACCAGGCTGCAGTTTCCCCTCCCTTCTCCCCTCCCAGTCCCTCTCCCCAGCTATCCACCCCATCTACTCCTCCTCCATTTTTCTTCAGAAGAGGGCAGGCCTCCCATGGACATCAACTAGCCATGGCATATCAAGTTGCAGTATGACTAGGCACCTCATCTTCTGTTAAGACTAGGCTTGGCAACCCAGTAAAGGGAAAAGGTCTCAAAGGCAGGCAACAGAGTCAGGGGCTCCTGATCCCACTGTTAGGAATCCCACAAGAAGTCTAAGCTAAACAGCTGTATCCTATGTGCAGAGGCCTTAGGTCAGTCGTACGCAGACTCTCTGCTTGGGAGGTGAGTCCCTCTGAGTCCCTGTGGGCTCAGGCTCTTTGATTCTGTGTGTTTTCTGGTAGTATCCTCGACGTCTCTGGATCTTACAATCTTTCCCCACCCTTTTCCTCAGGATTCCCCAAGTTCTGCCTAATATGTGGCTGTGAGTCTTTGCATCTGTTTCCACCAGTTGCTGGGCGAAGCCTTTCTGGTAACAACTGGGCTAGATTTCAATCAGTGAGTATAGCAGCATATCATTAGAAATCATTTCATTGTCCTTTTTATTTCTTTCCATTTGGATTTGGTTCTATTGTGGATCTCTGGGTAAGCCAGCCTCTGGCTACTGGCCCTTTGGACAATGTTAGAAGTGGACTCCCTCTCATGGCCTGGGTCTCAAGATGGGCCAGTTATTGCTCACAATTTCTCTGCCATCTTTACCTCATGTGCTGGATAGTGTTATTTCAACTTAACACAAGCTAGACTTAGATGAAAGGAGAAAACATCAATTGATAAATGCCTCTTTAAAAATCCACCTGTAGGGCATTTTCTTCATTAGTGATAGGAGAAGGGCCAGCCTATTGTGGGTGGGGCCATCCATGCGCTGATGGTACTGGGTTTTATAAGAAAACAGACTAAGAAAGCCATGAGGAGCAAGCCAGTAAACAGCAGTCCTCTGTGGATACTTCCTTAGCTCCTGCCTCCAGGTTCTTGCCCTGTTTGAATTTCTATCCTAACTTCCTTCAATGACAGATTACGACATGCAAGTGGAAGCCAAATAAATCATTTCTTCTGCACTTGCTTTTCGTTGTTGTGTTCAATCACAGCAATAGAAACTCTAACAAGGGCAGTGGTACATCTCCAACACCCGACTACTTAGGTGTGTGTGAGTGAGGAAGAGACAAGCTGAAACTTTTGCCAGCCAGCCCAGCCAACTATCTAATCTGCTTAATTTCTATGGTTTTAATTATGTGTTTATAGTATCAGCCTATTTCACTTATTCTAAGAAGTAAAATCAGGGATTTGTACCAAGGTCTACATCAGAAAGAAGGCAAACTTCCCTACTCGGCATGGAAACGGATAAGAGTGGGGGGAAAATCCCAAGAGAATGCTATAAACTCATGTATATCGTCAAATAGAAAGTTAGTAATCGAAAGTCAGCAGCAAAATAAGCAATACTATACTAAATAGTATTCCAAAATGTTCATTTACTTTAAACCAATTAAACCAATTCTTATCGACTTATCTTTAAACCCATAAATAAACACATTCTAATCCAAAAATTGGTTGAGTCGGTGTAGGTAGGTCTGGGGAGAATTGAGAAGAGGGTGAATATGATCAAAACACATTGTACAAAACCCTTAAAGAACTAATAAAAGAACAAAGATTAAGAAAGATATATTGGTCTCTAGAATTCCCTTACATACAACAAGAAAAACAACTTCTTTTGAATGTTAGTTTCACCAGTAAATAGGAGATTCAAAAATCCCGTGAAGAAGAGATAGTCATGGATACGAGTTAAAGGTGATAACTGACTTCTTTCTTGTCAAGTAAGGGCATAGATCCTTTCAGAAATCTTAGGCGGGCCATGGTAGTGTAGGCTTTTAATTCCAGCAGTAAAGAGGTAGAGGCAGGTGGATTTCTGTGAGTTTGAGGTGAGCCTGGTCTACACAGAAAGTCCCAGGTCAACCAAGACTACAAAGACAGACCCTGATGAAGAAAGAAAGAAAAGAAAGAAAAGGAAAGGAATGGTAAGGAAGAAACAAACAAGCTGGTACATTTGCACAATCGAATACTACTCAGCTATTAAAAACACAGAAATCTTGAAATTTGCAGGCAAATGGGTGGAACTAGAACCAATCATCCTGAGTGAGGTAAGCTAGACCCAGAAAGAAACACATGGTATATACTCAGTTATAAGTGGATATTAGCGCAACATAGATATCCTCTGAGAGACTCCACCCATCAGGGGATGGAGACAGATGCTGGGACTAGCTGCTGGAGAGTGATAGGGAAGAATGCAGCAGTGGGGGTAGGGGGGGTGCGGGTAGGGGGTGGGGTGGGGAGGTGTAGAAGGACCCAAAGGGTTCAGGAGCTCCACAAGGAGCCCATCAAGGCTGGCAGATCTGGACCCCAAGGGGCCTGCACAAACTGTTGCACCAACCAAGGACAAATGCATGCAGAGAACCTAGACCTCCTGTTCAGATCCAGCCAATGGACAACCCATACTGCCTCGGACCTGAACTCTGCTGTCCCATATTTTATCATTTCCCCTTGTGGGGGAGGTCTGGCGGGCACCCAGAGGAAGCAAGCTATCTAGATACCTGATAAGCTGTGGTCACACAGTGGGGGAGGAGGTGCCCTTCTAGTGGAGAGGAATGGGGAGGAGGAGAGAAAGGGAGGTTGGGATTGGGAATATACAAGTGAGGGGATAACAATTGGGTTGTAATCTGAATAAATTATAATAAATTAAAATTTAAAAGGAAAGAAAAGCAAAACAGAGGAAAAAAGAAAGGAAAAAAACAGTAAGAAATCTTAGATTTCCATCATCTTACCTCCCACATGCTGTTCTGAGACCTGTGTTGAGACCCTCTGGGAGGATTTTTACCTTTTTAAAATCCTGATGTGGTTAAATTGCCCAAGATTTAAACAGGAAATAAATGCTGTCAGACTCTTGGGCTACAAACAGTTACAGAATTCCACCCTGCCCCCCATAATAGTAGCTGGATTTCTGCCAAATTGAATAAATAAATCCTATGTTTAGATAAATTCAGAAGACTCTAGATTCTCAAAATAGAAACCAGTTATCAAGACTGGTGGCTGATGGTAGCTTCACAAACCACCTAAGACATTATTTGGAGGCCAAAGAATGACTCTTCACAGAGATTAGGTCCGAGAGGCTAATGCTGAACTCACCAGATTTGGAGGGAACAAAATAGGACCTTGCTCCAAAGCTTCTCATGTTTCTTTAAATAAATAAGTAATTCCAGAAATTAGCATAAGCATGAGGCTATAAATGATTATTAGCTGTAATGTGAGGTATAGCTGAGTTTACAGGAGGTCCGAGGAGGGAGAAGATCTCTGTGACTATTGGTGTGGACAATTTATAAATGACTTAATTTGGATGCCCACTCTGATACTTTGCCATCTGTTTTAAAAGAATTTCCTCCCATTATGTAAAACACTGGATCATGGGGTGTTGCTTCTATTAATGGATGCTTTGGCTGCTAGGGCCGCCTCATGTGCTCCATCTCAAGTTGAGCTTCAAAGTCAGATTACATTTGATGCTCATGCTGTTAGCCACTTGGCAATTCTCATCTGTCAACAGATGTCTGAGTAGAGCACTTTTGTGCATAGAGCCTTTGTAGGAAGTTAGAGCTGAGGAAACTCACCAGGTCCTTTAGAGGAAAACACACACACACACACACACACACACACACACACACACACACACACACACACAAAGCACACACTTTCTAGCTCAGTCTTTACGGCTGAGCAGGAGACCCACAGTTCAATTTCAGACTGTTTCTCGGCATGTAGAATCTGTTACTTCTGAAACTTCAAAATGTACATATATCCCCCAAATGAGATCTAAGGCTGTTGAGTTAATTATCATACAATTATAGCAATGGAGAAGAAAACTCTAATCAAATGTGAACAGCTTGTCTAACTATTAACCAGGCCGTGGTGAACCATTACTTAGCTCTGACTTGCACGATCCATCATATAGACCCTTGGCCCTCTGTGAACAAATGTGTAAATGAGTCCATCGCCATTTAAAACTGAGAGGCCCAGCCACCTGGGATCTTGTGATTGTCTTTAAAACGTTTAGTCATTATATTTTACTGGCATGAAGTAATTATAGCAGTCTTCCCACTTCCTCCTGTCTTCCTGCAATGGCAAAAAGTGCGCTGTTCAGCCCATGAAAGGGAAAGATGCAGCTTCCGGGGATTCTGACCTACTAACATGTGATTTGTTTAAAAACATCCCTGCTTTCATATCCCCTTAAGCCACTAAGAAGCATTAGAAGTCAAATGCCTCTGGATAAATTTCCTTTCCAAGAAGATCCCAGAGTCCAAAGCATCTAATTCAAATATCTTTTAATGTAAGTCCCATTTGAGCTGGCTTCAGGCAAACTCAAGTTACTGCCAATATAACAGGCATCTAATACAAAAAGACTCAGGTGTGGCATAATAAACTTTTAGTTTACTGTCTGAAATGCAGGAGGTCAATTTCTACCAAAATGGGGGCATGAAAAACGTAGTTTACCCTTGTTAAATGAGGCTATGGGTTGTTAACCAGATTGAGATTTAGAAACGAGAGGCAAAACACAAGAAAGGCAGATGTACGAGTAAGAGGAAAATGGGAGGGAGGGAAGAATGGGAGGATACAAGGGGTGGGGTAACCATAGAGATGTAACAAGAATAAATTAATAAAAAAAAAAAAAAAGAAGAAGAGGGTACGACTCTGCTTTCAACTTAAATAATCAGTCATTGGGCTTATTTTTTTCCCTGGCATAGTGAAGAGTGTCTGCCCCTCCCAGTACCAGCAGAACGTGTGTTCATTGTAATCTGTTTGACATCAAACTTGCTTTTATATTAGCCATCAGGAGTTTGAGAGTCACTGGCTTCTCAGGACAAGCAGGAGTAGGTCTGTGTTCTGTGCTACTCTTTTGGGGTCACCTCAAACACTGGCTGACTGTGGTGCTCTGTAGAGTTAGCCTACGCGCTGATCAAATGTGCGGAAGATGCGTCTATCTCAGGCTTTGACAGAGGAGGGTCTTTAGAACTGGAGACAGGGGCCTAACTTAATTCAGCAAACACAAGCTTGACTACATTAACTTAGCTTAGGCCCTGGCTAAGATGTCTAAATAACATTGTGGCTTTCTATTGTCCCCTGCTAAGGAGTCTGGGACAAAGAAAGGCCATGGAGGAGGTGTGTGTGTGTGTGGGGGGGGGAAGGTGAACCCTGTTGCTGCTGCTGCTGCTGCTGCTGTGACTCTGCCAAGGCAACCACCAAGGGCAACAGCCCCAAGGGCCCTTTCTATAAACAAACAAGCTGCTCCCTGGAAAATATCAGTCTCACAAGAGCAATATGAACAAACATATTGTGTGCTACCTTCTCCACTCTAGCTGTCTCTGAGAAAGGCAAACATCTTGGGAATAAGAACCCAGTTGGGGGTCAATCTTTCAGGATGCTCCTAATGTCAAGACTTACTTTTGAAATTTACCTTGCTTCCTGTTAAGTGTGTTTTGTTTTCTTTTGTTTTGTTTTAAACAAAAGCTGAAAATTAGCTTTGGAAGCAATCCCAAGTTGAGATCTGCATGGTGAGAAAATGCCTGTGAGAGTGAAGTTCATAAAAAAGAAGCACAGGCCGAAACTGAGCAAAAGTCAAGTTAAAATGTTACAGAATGGGAGGTGTGAAAGCCATGTGTGGAAACAATAATGTCTACAGCAAAGAAGAGGAGAGATGGAGACACACACACACACACACACACACACACACACACACACAGAGAGAGAGAGAGAGAGAGAGAGAGAGAGAGAGAGAGAGAGAGAGAGAGAGAGAGAGAGAGAGAGAGAGAGAGACTAAAAGACTAAATCCCAGAGGAGAATTATCAGAATGGTCCTGGGCTGAGAGTTGGAGTAGTCAAAAATTCCAGGAGGGTGCCGAGTGAATGTCCAAAGAGCTCCCTGGCAATGAAGTACAGGTTGATGTCTCATCATCATGTTAAACCTATTGCTGATGGATCCACACTCTGGTGTACCACATGAAGGCATGTCCCGAAGAAGAATAAGACAGAGGATTCTTACAAGACAAGGTTACCTGAGTGAAGGTCCACATATACACCTTCTGCCTAGAAATAAAGGACAGGACCTTAGGGGAAGCTAATGACCCAGAAGACAGTGTGAATGTTTTATCTTTAAAGAGCTGGGGCCATATTGGTTGCCAGGGATTATATATCAGTGTTGGAAGAACCCATCACTGCTTCTTCCACTGTGACTCTGTGTTGTCCTAGATCATAGGAAAATAGGACAAAGTTCAACCCATCTATATTATATACTCTGAAGATGTGAGCCAGCCAGATTATAGGAGCTGCCAAAGCACTATTTCTAGCTGCTATTGACAACCTTTTCCCCTGAGAAATACATTGGTTGGAATTGGGGAAACTGTCTACTACGAACTAACAACAACAACAACAACAACAACAACAACAACAAAACTAACAGTGACAATAACAAAGCCCTTGGGCCAACAGTTAAACAGGAATAATAAAAATCAGATCTGTCTAAAAGGCCAACACAATTCTCAGGGTGGTGTGCACATCCAGTGTAGATTTCTCCAGGAAAGATTAAGTTACCAAATTTAGTGCAAGTTTTGCCCTTTGATATTTTCAATAAACAGCAGAAAACTGTGTTTAAATCTACAAGTAAGAGTTCATCTCTTGGCTGTCTTTTATATTGTTCCTATCAACGTCCTGCAGTTGGTCTACTCATCAGTCTCTCTTTCTACATCATCCCCTTAGTCAGAATAAGCTTATAGTGATGGGGCCCTCCCTTTCCTTGTCCTGATTGGTACTAGTATTTTGTCTATTCTTATTCTAGTCTCTTTTTATAAATCACATTGGTGCTGAGTAATTGAATTACTTAAGTTAGATTGTATTAATTTAAAATAGAGCTTTTCAATGAAAGTGATAACAACAGTACTTTGCATAAACGTTGTTCTAGGGGAAGCACTTTCCTTGAGTAAGGTATCTTCCTTAGCTTCATGAAACTATCTATGTAACTATTTCTATATCTATATAAAGGTTGTAAAAAACAAAACAAAAAAACTCTGAAAACTTGGCTTCCAAGAGTTAAGTGCAATTCTTCAATTTTATACAGTTAGGAAGTGACAGAGCAGAGACCAGGATTCAAAGAGAAACTGACTAGACCTCATAGACATAACCATTAGGCTATATTGCCTCCAATGGGACACCACCTGAGTCTGTGATAGACATTATAGCTGGGCCTAGTCATGCACCCTGGTATCCTAACTACTCAGGAATAAAAAGAAACTGTTATAAAACTTGTCAGCCTTGGTATTTCAGGGAGACTATTCAGTGAATGGCTTGAGTTTTTGGTAGAATTACCTGATAATGCAGAATAGTCCTCGTTTAAAATTTTATGCTATTATTCAGATTATCTGGATAGAGTGCTTTATGCTTGCATGCTATACATGTTCGTTTGCTTTCTATTTACTCATATGATGCTATATAGGTGCCTTGGTTGGGTGACAGTGTTCAATAAATTGTTAAATGACATTTTGAATGTGGCTCAATTTCAACTCCCATTTTAAGGCTATTCTCTCTCTCTCTCTCTCTCTCTCTCTCTCTCTCTCTCTCTCTCTCTCTCTCTCTCTCTGTGTGTGTGTGTGTGTGAATATTTTGTTTGCCTACATAGTAAGTCTACCATGTGAATGCCTGGTCCCCATGAAGCCTAGAAGATGGTATAGTGTTCTCTAGAACTGATGTTAGAGGCAGATGTGAGCTACCATGTGCGAGCTAAGAACTGAACCCAGGTCCTCTGTAAGAATAGTTAGTGCAATACAGGCGGTAAACTTTAAAATCCTACCCAGATCTAGCCAATGGACAGAACATTCTCCACAGTTGAGTGGAGAGTGGGGTCTGACTTTCACACAAACTCTGGTGCCTCAGATTTGACCATGTCCCCTGGAGGGGGAGACCTGGTGGCACTCAAAGGAAGGATAGCAGGTTACCAAGAAGAGACTTGATACCCTATGAGCATATACAGGGGGAGGAAATCTCCCTCAGTCACAGTCATAGGGGAGGGGAATAAGGGGAAAATGGGAGGGAGGGAAGAATGGGAGGATACAAGGGATGAGGGTAACCATTGAGATGTAACAAGAATAAATAAATTAAAAAAAAAAAAAGAATAGTTAGTGCTTTACACACTAGCAATCTCCTCAAACCCTGAGTTTCAACTCTGACAAACAGGAATAAGACACTTTAAATTGGGGGGTAAATAACTGAATATATACTGGCTTAGAGTCCTCAACGTAAGTGGGTTTTTAAAGAAAGAAACAATGGTGGTAAATGGAGGTTAGTGATACAACTCAGTATAAGAGTGTTCACTTAGCATGCATGAAGTTCAATCTCCACACAGAAACAGTAATAATTATCAACAGAACTGAATTTAATTCAAGATTTAACTGAAAGCCATTTCTCACTAGACCTGTCTTCAAGATAGTATGTATTAAACATAGGGATCTGCCCTTTAGTCTAGTTGCCAGTGGGACCTGTGGATTTTGAAGCTAGCTTCAGATGTGTGTTCCTATCCTGTTTCCTACTCCACGTCCAGCTCCAAATACTGTCAGTTAACCTTTAAAGAGTTATAGGAAGTTTTGTGACTTATAATGGATTATATCAAAAAAACTGCTTACAGGCTGTGCAGAGTGGTTATATGGAACACGTCTCCCTGTCCCACACACACGGCGCCATCCACTTCTTTAACTAAGCACTCTGCATACTTGAGTCAGACATTTCTCTGAAGACAAAGCCGACTCTTTAGCCATTAGTTCTTTGGCTAAATTGCTTCTTCTTAAGAATTTTAAATTTCATTTTCCTTATACTATATTTCAACTTTCCCACATTAAAATTCATATTTGATGATGCATTTCCCTGATTTTATCTTTTAAAAGTTTGTTTTTAAAAAGAAAATTGTGTCTCTTTGTATAAGTGTGTACCCACTGTGGTATATGTCTGGAGGTCAGAAGACAGCCAATTCTCTCCTTCCACTACTGTGGGTTCTGGGGATCGAACTCAGGTCATCAGACTTAATGACAGGTGCCTTTACCCATGGATCTATCTCACCAGGTCCTCTTTTTTAATGTTTTGATTAGTGATAAGCTGCTGCCAACATCCCAGTAAGTAGCCATCTGCAAGTGACAGGGTCTTTTTTCAAGTAAACATTTTCTATTGATTGTTGGTGCTTCCTTTCCATCAATAGACTTTTTTTTTTTATAGTCATCAAGGGCAGAAGTGCCAATCCAGGGCCCATTACAGAGGAGTCTGGACTTCACTGAAGTCTGCAGAAGAAGGCTAATGGGATATACTGTCATCCTGTACACAGAGCAAGGGCTTCTGTGGTTTACTTAATTTGAAGGGACATTTCATAATTCCAGCTAAATTGGAATCACAAGTCAGATGGAATTTAGGAGCAAATTATAGTTATTTTGTCCTCTAGAGGTCTGGGAAGAATGGGTTTTGCCACAGTCAGTAATGGCTGTTGATGAGACTTTTTTTTTTTCCTTAAGTAGGAAAGCTACTATTTTAGGAATTGATAGTTTCTGGGATCCAATGACAGAAATGATCAATTCTTCACAAACCAAAAAGGCTTATGATTAAAAAGAGTGAGAGATATTGGTATTCAACGAAGCAGTGTGGAATTAAAGTGCTTTAAGAACTATCTTAGGAAGGCATAATGGTTATGAAGGAAACGGCTGCATCCAACATTAGGAGTCTAATACCAAGTGTAGAGGAGGAAAAAATATTAAAAGTGGTGTTGGACAATATTTTGCACATGAAGACCTGTGTTACATATCACAAACCTTATGTCACATAATACTTATAACCATATAAATCATATCTATATTTTAAATATGTAATTTATAAAGATTAAGTTATTTCCTTCAGTACATTCAAAATTTCAATCAACTCAAGAGTTGTGTCCTTTTTTAATATCTTATTTCATAGCTTTTAACCTCATTGTATCAATGTGAGTGTCAACCAACTCACATTGTACTGGTTTTTATTTTATTTTATTTTAATTAATTAATTTTTTTGCCTCTTGGTCATTTGTTTGCATACAAATAGGGCTGCCCTTAGTATAATGTCAAGGATTAATATTATCTAGATCTCACTAAAGACAGAGCCTTGGATCAGTTGAATGTGCAGAGTAGATGGATTTGAAGAGTATAATTGAACTGCTAACATCCATGTGCTTCCTTCTGAATGCATGTGGGCATTCTGCACTGCTTTCTGCTCTCCTCAGGGATGCTCAAATATCGAAGAGGGAGGTAAGAATTCCAAACACGAGCTAACACATGATCTTAGATGTACAGAAGCACATGTTCAAGAAATGACAGAGCTGAGATCTGGGACTGTCAGTTTCCGAGGTTCCCACTTGCATTGCTTTGTTATGATCAGTGCATTACCCACGATTACCTATTATATATAGAGGGCAGCGGATCACAGAAAAATAATAAGCAAGGTTTTCTATCTCTTTAATTGTTCTCTCTCAGAAAGCTGGAAAGCTACTGCAACAGGGCTGTGCTCTTTTGACTTTCCCCTCCTCTGCTTTGGCCTGTGTAGTACTGAATAAGCAGGGCATAGTCTTCCAGGATACACACCTGGCTGATCCATCTCAGGACTCACTCCTCCTGCCGTCTTCCTTGTAGAGATGAATCAAGACAACCGTGCTCTCAAGTCAAGAACTCTTGGGACTCAGACGTGGGAGAAGTCAGTCTTTGTGGGAGGTGGAAACGAAGTGCTGTGGGTACAAGGTCCACTGGGCATGAAGAGAAACTGGCAAGATTGGCAGGAAGCAGTGTGTCATAACATCCTTGGTCTTTTCCCTCTTGGACTTCAGTCCTTCTCCTGCCAGCTCTCTCTACAGTTGCCCAGATCAACAGAGAAAAGCCAAAAAACCAAAACAAAACACAAAGCAAAAAGCCCAGCAGCCCTCAGAAGTGATGAGATATCAGCCAGTTTCTCTGCTTCCTCCAAATTGAGGGTAAGTGGGAGTCATGGCCTCCCCACCCTTACCTGCCCTTGCAGGCTTCAAACGTATGCCAGGACCCTTCCTCACCACAGCACTTGGTTTCCAGAGGGATGAAATGTGCCTAGAATGAAGGCAAAACTCTCCAACTGGTCTTTGGCTTCCAGACCTGGAGAAGCACAGAGTGAGCTCTCAGTAAGTACAGATTGCATGCCTGCCCAAACTGACTTTTAAAAATGAGGTAGATCTTAGGTGGAGAGATTTGTTTAATTTGTCGACAGCCAATAGTTCTTGAGACTGCCTTCTACAAAATTGAAAAATGACTCTGACATATGAATACAAATAAACTGATAATTCTGGTCCATTCATTTGTTTCTTCATTTGGGAAGTAGTAATTTGAGTGACTTCTATGCAGAAAATATGGCCCCAAGCCAAGAATACACACAGGTAGATTAATAGATACAGTCTCATCCTTAAAAGGGTTCTCAATCTCACAGAGGAATCATCTAAAGTAAGAGAACTAGGAATATATCTATCATATTATTTTACATTAAATTGCAAGAAGACCTGAGAGTTGTGATTTCAATGTAAAAGATAGTTTTCCTTTATTCACATTTATTTAAATATTTTTATTATTTAAATATTGCCTAAGATTTTAATTTTTGTATAATGTTTAACCACATCCTTTTCCTCTGAGCAGGCATTTTAAGTGTGCATATGATACCATAAATTGGCACCATTTTTAGAACTTTTGTGTCAGTTATTGTAAAATTGCTCAAGCTTTGTCTTACACTGTGCTAAGTGTTTAACAGAATAAGAGTCAAGAACTCTTCACAACAGGCACTTTTCTTTTCTTTATTTTTTTGTTAATTTATTCATATCACATCTCAATTGTTAGCCCATTTTTTGTATCCTCCCATTACTCCCTCCCTCCTGCTTCCCCCCTACTCCCCTCCCCTATGTCTGTGACTGAGGAGGACCTCCTCCCCCTGTATATGCTCATAGGGTATCAAGTCTCTTCTTGGTGACCTGTTATCCTTCCTCTGAGTGCCACCAGGCCTCCCTATCAAGGAGACATAGTCAGAAATGGGACCCCAGAGTTTGTATGAAAGTCAGACATCACTCACCACTCAACGGTAGAGAATGTCCTGTCCATCGGCTAGGTCTGGGTAGGGGTTCGAAGTTTACTGCAAGTATTGTCCTTTACTTACCAGGAAAGTGGGTCAGAAGGGAGGACATCCTATTGAGACTTTAGGTGAGAGAAGCATGGGAGAATGGGGAAATAGAAGGATCCAGAGGGTCTGGGAAACCTACAAGAAGGACATTATGATGGGTGGATCTGGGTCCTGGGGTCCTTCCTGCTCAAACTATGGCACTAGCCAAGGACAATGGGCACTTTTCTAAGTCAGCTAGAAATGTACTTCAATGGGGTGTTCAATTAGCAAGTATGAATCCCAGAGTCTATTGACAACATCACATTAACAGAACATGCCTATAACAAGAAATGGGAGCAAGAGGATCAGAAGTTCAAGTTAAAGGTCATCTGTTTTTAAAATATTTTATTAATTTATTCATATTACATCTCAATGGTTATCCCATCCCTTGTATCCTCCCATTCCTCCCTTCCTCCCATTTTCCCCTTACTCCCCTCCCCTATGACTGTGACCGAGGGGGACCTCCTCCCCTGTATATGCTCATAGAGTATCAAGTCTCTTCTTGGAAGCCTGCTATCCTTCCTCTGAGTGCCACCAGGTCTCTGTTTTTTAAGCATCAAATTCGTGAATTTGATGACCAAAGACAACTGGATTCACCTCCCAAATCTGTGACCAAGGATGGTGAGATTCTTGATAACTTTGTTTCTTCAATGAAACTGGGAACAACCGAATTTTCTTTGCAGCATTATAAGACATGTTAGGTTTAAATCCTGTGACACCACCAATTCTTAATAACTACCATACCAAATCCCAATTCATAGACTCCATTTTTTAAAAAAATCCTACAGATTCTGCTAGTCTTCTAGGTGACCCCAAGTTACACGACAGAGTTTCCAGCTCAAATGATTTGCTTGGCCTATGGCACGTGAGAAGTAACTCTCTCATCCCTTCTGGAAATAAACAATTCAAGATAGCCTAGGTTTTAACATCTGCCAGAATGCCTCACCAGTTCTTAACCACAGAATAAGGTAGTGAGTAGAATATGTCTTGGGGGAAAGTGTAGCCTTGCTTCTCCAGACCTCTTTATTACTGTGATGCTTTGGAAGAGGAAGCCATTTTGAAATGGTTGGAAGGAGGAGTCATTGAGCTTAGGGCACATTACAGATTCAAGAGCTGTGGAAACTCGCTCCTAGGATGCAATCCCATGAGAGCTCTAGAACCTGTATTTTCCCACTTGCAAGGACTCTCACATTGAAATGAAGGAAAAAAAATACAAAAACAAAAAACCAGATGCTTCTTGCAGCTGGTTTCACCTATTATCTCTTTAATCTATAGTAGAAGAAAGCTTTGCTCCTGTAATAGCAATGTGTGCAATCTGGGTAGATGTGCAAGATGCTGGCCTGACAACTTGAAATTGCAGAGAAAATACCAGATAAGAATTTTCTCCTTCTACTTAATAAGTTGCCTCTACTCCTTGCCTTTGCTCCAAGCTCCTGTGAACTTTTGCCCTTACCCCCCAATGACTACCATTGTGTTTTTAGTCGGAGGCATGCGTGGAGATGTGTCCCGTCTACTTCGGTTCAGCCAATTCTCAGCTTCTTTCAGATATCGAGAGATCCTTTTTCCTGTCTTTTTCCTTCAACAGCCTTTGCTTTTATTTGACACACTGTTCCAACAGTTGGGGGAGTGGAATCTTCACTGAGAAGGTACAAATAAACGTGGCCTAATGTTGCTCTTCACCTAGAGCTAAAGGAGACAGATGAGGTTTGTAGCCCTTGCCAGAGTGAGACTGCTCATGAAGAGCATGTATTTAAACAGTTGAAACAAAATACTGATCCTCCTAAAGGACACTCACATGCACACATGCATGTGCACAAAGGCAGGGCTGGGGAGGGAGGGAGGAAGGGAAAGTTTTGACTAGGTTTGGGTTGTACTTTCCCATTTATTTTTTTTCCTGTTCCCTCTCTCTCCTTCTATCCCCCCCCCCTGTGCCCCACACTCTGTGTGAGTCTCTGTACACACACACACACACACACACACACACACACTTTTATTTCTAGCTTGCTCTTAAGGTTTTCCATTACTAACCTTCAAGCTAACTCCTTTGTTTTATTTCACCTCTGCTTCTTAATGCCCAGGTTAAAAAAACAGTCACCGTAAGCCACAGGCATCCACAGAAGCAAATCGCCGCAGCTAAAACATGGCCAAAAGTCAACTAAAGGAGAAAAAGAACAGATTGAAATTCCTTGCGGCTCCCCTCCTGGTTTCTTTCAGGGCCCCAGGCAAGAAGTGAGCATGTGCTAATTTGCATGGCTGACTAAATGGCATGCTTACACCCCAAATTTGCATCTCTGCTTGGGATCAGAAGTGAGTTTCTGAACCAGTTTCACTTTGATTTTGTTATTTCTCCCTGGCAAGTTAAACCTATTTGGAAATGCTACCCACCAGGATACATCTCTGCAGAAAAGCAATAACAAATCCTTTTCATATTATGTGGTAGAGGCGGCTGGTACTGAGGTGATGGGAAAAGCTGGGGAAAGCCAGAGGCACCTGCAGAGAAGAGGAGGGAAGAAGAAAAGCAGAAGAGGAGAGAAGCAGGCGGAAGTAAGGCAGGAGAAAGGATGAGGCAGAGGGATGCAGAAGCACTGGGGATGAGACCAGCAGTAGAGACAGGCACAGGGGACAGACAGGGCTAGGGAAAGAGGCAGGGGAGGGGCAAGGCAGTAGAGGGAAGGGAAGGAGAGGATTTCCAGGCCACACACACAGAGGACATCAAGTCTCTTGTCTCATTCCCTAGTCTACTGTGCTGAGGTTCGCGGAGGGGAGGCTCTCCAAGTTTCCTAGTTACTTCCACCTTCCTAGAGCTTGATGGAGCCAGAATGGGGTTCAAAGCAACTGAAGGTAACCCATAAGTGGTTCTGTCTAAATTTCCTTACCTGGGAAATGGAAGGAACTGATAATTGGTGTATCCACTTCCCTGGGGTGTTAGTGGCATAGTCATGGTCACCTGGAATCTCTTAAGTCTGGGAAAGACAAGCCCATCGTCCTTGTGTTGTTCTTCTACTGAGAAAGCTCTGGAGCAGAATCATGCTCCTTGAGGAAGGAAACTGGGATAGGTCCCAGCCTGCTGCCTGGATACTGTGCGTCTCCTGCCTTCGTTAGTCTCCTGGATCTTGTTCACCGCAAACGTTTCGTTGACGAGGACATTAAAACTCAGAGAACTGAAGTAAATTATGAAATCTGGCTGTCAAAATGAAGTATTTTGCAGAGGTAAAGCCATTATACATTTATGCCAATGGCGAGGACTTTATCAGATTACCATTTCCCACTTTGTTTTGGAGGAAATTGAGCTCAGTAAATAATGCCTGAGTGACTGCATGAGTTTGAATGTGTCAGCAAACTAACCCTTAGCAAACAATTGGCTAGAGGCACCATTTACCAAAGGCTAGGACCATGGCAAAGTTGAATACCCACATAAGGAAGGGAGGAAGGGTCAAGTTGAGTCTTGTGAACAATTGGCATGAAGGCTTCAAATGTATCTCAACATTATTATTATTATTATTATTATTATTATTATTATTATTATTATTGATTTTCATTTTCAGCTCCTGTTCTGTTTTTAGAGAGACATAAGACCAAGATTTATTTACTTTTTTACTTTGGCCACAAGAGGGAGACTGTATCACCCACTCCAGGCTCTGAAGTCTTAGCCCTGGGGGACCAGAGACCGCAAGAAGCAGACAGGCTGTATGAAAACATGGCAACTCCAGTCATGAGTGCCTTGACAGCATATGGAAGGGGCAGATCTTAGAAAGATTATTTTCTCCTTGCAGAACACAACTGTGGTAGAGTTACTTCCAAGACCCATTTGGCCACATACATGCACACAAAATCAGGCTCACTCAGTGCCAGAGTTCTTTCTCCCTTACTGGGTATCTGAATCTGCCATTGCCAGATCCCTGTCAGTGACCACATTGGGTTAACATGTAGATTTTTCGTGTGGTACGTTTCCTCAGTTCAATTAAACTACCCCAACATGTGCTACAAAGATCACACTGAGCTCTATGATAGCCATGAAACTGTGGGCTCCACTCAGGGTTCCTGCTTAGCATTTCAGGAGAATTTTGTCCTGGAAAATCCATCATTCCATGCTCCAATCTAACCCCCCAAATGTGATAGGAGTGCACAGACATCACAGACTTGAGCTTTAATTTTCCAAGGAGACCTATTCATCTTTATTTCTAAAAGCCGGGAATGCTACAGATAGTGTGGATGTTTCTTTTGGTATTTTCGAGATAATAAGTCACATGTAACCTTCAGTGTACCTAGTAATTAAACAAACTAACTAACCACATGCTAAACGGAAAGATTAAAACACACGCTAGGTTCCTGTGTAGCTGCAAGGGCAATTGAGGTGACGCAAACAAAAAAGACTCAAACCCTCTTTGAAGGCGCTGTTTATGTTCTGGCAAGGTATTACTGTGATTAGAAATGCTGGGCATCACAATTGTAAAGAAAGTATTTTGACTACCTTTAAAGTATAGCACTTTATAAATCAGTAAGTCACTGTTATGTTCCCAGAGAGAAAGGAGGCTTTCCAAATAAAATAAAACATCTCAGAAATTAATTGTATTTTCCTTCTAGTAAACAACTTCTTTTGCCTACAGATATGGCTGAATGCTAATGAAGGTGATGGCTTTATATTCATAATGGATCTTAAGCTTAGCTGTAACATAGATTTAACTAGGCCAAGGACTATGTAAGGGAATACTTATTTATTATATATATTAATGCCACTAGTCTTGTTTGGGTCTTTGTCCCAAATGGAGTGATAGACCTATAATATTGGAAAAAAGGAAAAATTGTGGAATATGAGAAGCTTTTTGTATGATAGACTCCCCCTCCAATACTTAGTACAAATAATGATTACTGAGCAGTGAACACTTCAGTGGCACGCTGAATGCCCCAGAGGGAAGACTTAGAGCCTTTTATAAATGTTCGCAGCAGGGTTGGTGAGATAGCTTAGTCAGTAAAACACATGCTTTGCAAGCACAAGGACCTGAGACTGACCCCCAGAATGCACATGAAATTATGGACATAGGGGCACACACTTCTAACCTGTGTTCTGAGGAGGTGGAGATGGGTGGTCCCTGGGCTTGCTGGCCAGTCAGCCTAGCCTAATTGGACAGGTAGGTCTGGGCTAAGGATAGACCTTTCCTCATAAATGACTTAGATGGCGGCTGGGGCTGGTCCATGGTCTCCGGGAACAAATGAACACACCAGTTCTTATAGCGAACCCATGTTTATCCCTAGCTACTTGAAAGCTGATTCCCCAGCACTTGGCACAGTCAGAGCCATTCCCACAGCTAGGCTTACTGCACCACAGTGCCTCTGCTTTGCTTCCAGAGGAGTGAGGCAAACACTTAGAACCCGACCCAGACAACTGGCCTCTTGGATTGTGTCCTCAAGCTTGCAAGTAGATTATGAGAGCTGAGATGTTTAAAAGTCCCTTTTTAGCTTCACATATTTATGAATGTGCCAATGAGCACTTTAAGAATATATCTATCAATATCAAATGTGGGATTTTTTTAGCAGAAACCTTGAAAAAATGACAAAATTATCCCCTGAAATATTGCTGCTATTATTTTTTAAAATTGCAAGAAAATGTTCTGCCATTTCACACCATTTATCTCTGTTAACAAGACACTTTTTTAGTTGGATAGATAATGTACACCCATCTGGCGTGTGGTTTCTTCATTTATCCCGGTAATAATAACTAAAGACATTTCTCCGCACTTGGGCATGGCCCAGGCCATTCTTTTGTCTTTCCTGCTATTTATGTGGCTTGAAAAGAGCAAGAAGGAACTAAGACCTGGCTATAACCCAGAGAGAACTCATGGGGAAGTCTGTTTCAGTGTTGAAGAAGGAAATACTGCCTGTGTGTCCATCCAAAGAAAACTTGACTATAAACATCAAAAGAAAAAAAAAATACAGCTCCTATCTTCCATATTGCCTGCTTGCTATGGTCTGTATGTTGAGAATATGTTTGCTCCTCAAGAGTCCATGTGTTGAAACTTGGTCCTCAGTGTGGAGATCCTGGAAGATGATGAAGTTCAAGGTGATGGGTGCTATGAATATCATGACAGCCACTGTAGTCATCTTGGTGTACAGAAGGCATTACATAGTTACATAGGACTGAAGTGAGATCGACAGAGGTAAGTTGTCACAATAGAGTGAAAGCAACCCCTTACCCAGGTCTCTGGCTTCCTGCCTCACATTTATTTCTCATACATACTGATTGTTGTGATGTCATCTTCTCTGAGGTTCCCAGTGGAAAATATTTATTTTATTATGGGTTAAGTAAAAATGCCTTTTCTTCATAAACTACCTAGGCTCTGATAATCTACTACTGCACCTGTTTTTATTGACCATCACTGGATTTTGTAAAGTTCTCTAACAGGAGAGCATATTCACAAAGGAGTGTGTGATTCAGGTGTCTTTTGCCTGAGTTATACAGCCAGATAAAATAACTAAAAATGAACTGGACCAACTTTTCATTTAGCTCAAACTCTGTTTCCAGTTGAAAGAGAAGCAAATAATTGAGGTCTTTCTCTGTATAATTCAAAGTAAAGAGAGAATTTGCTTTGATCTCCTTGATATTCACCCTACTCTTTGGTGTCCACAGTGTTTGCCTCATTCTCCATTTTCCTTGCTGTGTTTACGGACTTGGCATGTTGGCATATATTCTACCTGGGGATTCTAGAAAAGATACATATTGCTCCTGCATCTGCAAATAACACCATCTCTTCTGTCCTTTGCTGCCCCTCTACCCTTGCTTTCCTTTTCTTCTCCTTGTTCCTAAAGCTACCAGATGCTGAGCTAATTGGTTTTATTGACTGTAGTCTATCAAAATATAGTTTAATTCAGAGAAACTTATTATTTTCCTGTGGCCTGTCTGACTGAATTGTTTTTCTATTCTACACTTTGACTGTTTGGGTCTTTCTTGGTGGGTAAACAGAACTTCCTTCTTGCCAGTCCGTGGAATTTTGGAGCCCTTACCCCTTCCAGGCTCAAGGAATGGTAAAGATAGGAAAATTGGACTGCTTCTTGCTTTCGCACAATGAATAACCATGCAGCAATTCCAGTCATGAGGTCTTCCCAAATCCTAATACAGGTAACAGAATTCACTTGTTCTCAAAGCCATGTCTGCTGTAGATGATTACTCAGTGGCAAGTAAAGGCTTCATGTCTTTGTTTTCACTTGTCCACGCAGTGGTGGTTTCCTTGTTCCAAACGGTGCACACAGAAAAATATATTTTATTCTTTTTTTCCCTTCTCCAACATGTTGCTGATTTTATTCTCTGAAGATAATAGGATAAGGCATAGGTCTTGTTTTCTTTTATTGGAGCTTTAAAAAAGACACAGTTGATATACAGTAAGCAGCCTACATTTAAAGTACACAGAATTATAGGTTTCGACATTCTGAAAAAATTCATCTTCCATTCTGAAAAACAATATAAAAACATTCTGGCTTCTACAGGAATTTATTGCATAAAATTGGCTGCTTATTGTAATAAGACAAAATGTATATATATACATATACATACATACATACACTAAATTTTAAATGCAGCTTACAGTTGGATGAAAGCAGATAAAAGATAGTATAAGAAATCTTCATTTTCCTGATGAGGAAACTAAGGCTCCTGGAACAAGGCATTTATTAACACTTTAAGATTGTTCTGGGTGTTTCCTGGATGTTCCTCTTGATTTTAATGAAGAGGAGAAAATTCTGAAAGAAAAAATTTCAGCTGATCTGAATATAAATTTTCTTATTGTAATTACAAGGAGGTGAATGAGAAAAAAAGACCCTCATATTCCTCCTCCTCACACCATCCCCCTCTCATCCCGTCCCCTGCATTTAGAAAGATTCATTCCAATAAACAAGGTCATGAGACACAGATATTGGCAGGCGCATAAAGAAAGATACATTGCATGGGGTTAGACTTTTTTCTATTTAATGAACTGGTGCTGAGTTAAAAATACTACACACACCATAACAAAACACCATACCCATGCTGTTCAGGGTAAAGATTCTCTTCTCTTGGCATTCTTGCTTATGATGCTGCCAAGGCTGCACCAAGCTTTTCTGTCAACCCTGCTTGGGACAGCAGACCTAGGATTTGGTATTCACCTGGAGTTTTGAAAATCAAATGCAGTGCTAAAGAAGTCTGTTTTACTTATTTCCTTTTGTTTTCTTTTCTATTTTTTTTTGCATATTTTGTGCACATGCAGCATGGCTGTCCATGTGTGTTTATTTGTGTGTATATGTGTGTGGGGGGGAGGTGTTGGGGATAGAGCTGAAGGCCTCACACATACATGGCAACTACTGTTATTATTGAGCTATACCCCCAGGTCTAAGAACATACAAACTACATAGAAAAGTCTTTTTAAAAAGATGAAGCAAAGTAGGATGTTAAATACTCTTCCTAGACAAGCCCAAAATGAACTATTGTGTAAACATTTGGGATCTGAGCAGCTAAAAAGAGGCACAGCAATTGCTGTCATGGATGCAGAGACAGCAAATGCTTACCCATGGCTGATGAGAGCTCAAAATAGCAAAGCTTTTATGAAGATCAGCATAGAGGTTCTTCAAGACCCAACATATGCATCTACCACATGATCCAGCTATACTCATTTCGAAGGTTAATCTTGGCTGTCAACTTGACTAAATCATTGAATTAACTAAAAGCAAAGTGGCTGGGTATACCTGTGAAGGGTTTGTTTATTTAATTTCCTAATTAAATCATTTGAAGTGGGAAGACCTACTTTTAATCTGGATCTTCTGAGGTAGGATGATCTACTTTTAATCTGAGCTTCACCTTCTCTTTGAAACCTAAATAAAGGACATGGAAGAAGAAGGAAACCTTATCTCTTCACCTTTTTGCTCACGCTTGCAAATCTGTTCCTTCACTGGTATTAGAACCTACTTATTTGGAATTCTCACATATACTGACGACCAGATGAGATATCCAGCCTTGTGGACTGAACAGCTACTGGATTCTTGCGCCTTCCATCGGTAGACAACCATCATTGAACTGGCTGGACCGCAGCCTATAAGACATTGTAATAACTCTCTCTCTCTCTCACTCACACATGCACACATGAATGTATGTGTATTTATTCTATAAGTTCTGTTCTATTAGTTTCTAGACTAATATACCACTCCTACACATATTATCAAAGGACTCTATGTCCTACTACAGAGGTGCTTGCTCACCCACGTTCTTTGCCACTTTATTTCCAATAGCAAATGAGAAGAAATTATACCTCTATCAAATGATAGGTAGATAGTGAGATAAATTATTATATTTGCACACCAAAGTATTATCCAATTATTAAGAAAAGTGAAATTATGAAGTCTTCAGGTAAATGGGTGCACTAGAAATAATCATTCTGCATGAGATAACATGGGCCTAGAAAGACTAAGTTACGTGTTTTCTCTCATATGAGTATGCTAATGTAGAATCCGTAGATGTTTGTGTTTAGAGTACCCAGAAAGGAAGGAAAGTAGAAAGGGCTTGGCTCATGGGGTGGGAATTCCAAGGAAAGGCTGATGTAACCCAACTGATTAGGGGAGGAAAGGAATAATGGAACAGAAAGGCATAAATTGAATGGGTTATAAGTGCAGAATAGAGGAGGGAACAAGAGGGAAAGATACTAACATTCAAAATCTTTACAAATGCCAGATGGAAACGTACTACTGTAGAAGATTCCTAAAATGTACACATACACATAAAAGAAGCTAATATGGAGCTGCCTTAGAACTGTGGAGAGATGCCTCCCACAGTTGGATATCAAATAAAAGACCCACTGCCCAGTAGTAGGTATGTGTTACCATATTTTGGTTGTTGGTCAATGAGGCATCATATACCCCACACCAACATTTTAGGCTCTTGCCTTTCCCCTTGGTTTCTTTCTAGAGTAGTGTGGTAAGTGGTTGAGGACACCAGTTATCTGAGTCATGATGTGTAGGAAAATGAGGCTGAAACCAAATAGAAGCTTTATTCTCACGTGGTGATGGATGGTTCTAATATATATATAGAGAGAACTCCTGGGGAGAACAAAGTCATCATGTATCTTACCCCTCTGTGAATCTTGCGAGCTATAATAACCACTGGTCTGGTACAACAGTGGCAGGGATGTTACAGAAGTAACTAACCATCTTATGATTGAATTCAAAACCTGCTCTATAAATTTGACCTCATGCCAGATAATGTTAAACTCTGTGCAAAATCCATGGCTTTCAGGGCCAAAGAGCCTGAGGAAGAACTTAGTGCTATTGTTCTGCTATATGGACACTGTGATAAATTTGTGCTTTGACTTCTTATCTTTGTACCCTTAAATCAGTGCATCTCTTAATCTTCATCAGATGAGTTTCTTTCTGTTGTGGATGGTGATTTATATAGAAAGAAATGACTGCTCAATGTTCAGAGAATAAGAGACTGTAGACTCTAGATAGAACTTTTATAGCATATTCCCTTCTCTAGAGGCATAAAGATCTTTTTGGAAGAGGGAATAGAATGATTTTAAAAGCCAGAGGGGGCAGATATTTTTACTTAAATAGCCTTTCCTTATCATGACAGCACTGTTGCATATATAAACTCAAAATGACTGGTACAAGTTCAAGCCAGCCAAAAACCCAGCCTGGATGGGAGAGAGTCTCATGAAGTTCCACCCTTATATAAGAGGAGCTACAGGCAGTTGATAGTTATTGGGAAGGGAAAAGTAACTTTTCATCAGGAATACAGGCCCTAACAGGCTACCCATATACCCATGTAATCCTACACACACACACACATACACACACACACACACACACACACACACACACCATTTAATTGTCTCTGTGGGTATTACTTTTTTAAGAGTGTATGAAATTTAGAGGAAAATTGGGTGGCTGTCAAAGGAGGACTTGGAGATGAGGGCATGGTAGGTAAATTGGATCCAAGCGTTATACATATGTATGAAAATTAAATAAAATAATTTTAAAAGCATTGTGTGTATCTTTAGAGAACCATTCTTTTTCTCTGATATCAAGCCAGAAAGCTTCAAGTCAGATAACTCATGATTTTAAATGTTATGAGCTAATTCCTCTCTATACTGTGTTTTTTAGTGGAAAATATGCAATTTTAATTTTTCAGCTTTAATTTGTACAAGTTCTTATAATTAGAATTGATAGGGTGCCAAAACCCTACCTACTTAAAACCACATCTGAATAATCAAATATGTTAATGCTAAAAAAATGCTGGGTTAAAGCTGTTTCAGGAAATATCTGAAGCAAGATGAAATATACTAATACACTCTCAACATGTTTTATAATGCTACAGGAATATGGTGTCACATCGAGCCCCTCTCTCTTCCTGGTGTATTACTTATAAGAGATATTTGCAGGCAAAGGTCTTGTATGTCTTCTTAACTCATAGAAACTCATAATCTGATACTTTGCCTGAGACATAGATGCTCAGTGAAGGCTAGTTCAGTGAATGGTCAGATCCCACACTTTCTAGATCTTTCTCCTAATGGTTCTTCAGTGCGTAGAGAAGACACTAAAAATGATGCACTGACACAGCCTGGTCAGTGGTTATTCTGCCCACTCACTAACACCCTACCAACTGGCTAAACACTTCTTATGGGCCCTGGATTGCACGCATATCTTCTTACAGCAATGAGCAAGGCAGACACGATGCATGCACATAGATGACATTCTACTGGTAAAAGTCAAAGCTACAAGTACCTCAAGGCAGAGCTTTATAGAGATGAAAATAAAACAATAAACCAGCAATGATCTGGTGATAGAGTAGAGAAGACATAGTGTCTAGGTTGGTCACATTTTGGGGGACATTGGCATGAAGAAATAAACTAGTTACTAAGAGCTCTAGGCTCTTCACGTGTGTCTTCACGTTGTGGTGACCATAAAGTTGTTTTCATTGCTACTTCATACTGTAATTTTGCTACTGAATGGTGTCTCAGTTCCTAAGTCCATCAGAAATATGTTTTCCTATGGTTGCAACCCATAGATTGAGAATCACTCCTTTAGGCCATGGCAATAGTAACTGAAAGGGTGGCAAAAGATTATAAGCGGACTTCTTTAAGGTACCATGGGAAGGTTGAATAGCTAGAGCTGATGGAAAAAGTAGACCAGCAATGGGAGGAGGCTGGCAAGGACAGCAAAGATAAAAGTTACTGTAGGCCTTGTATATGTCCTATCTGGTTGGTTTTATAGCTTTAAATAGCTCTATTTCACTAAATAGCAGAACACAAGTTTGTTATGAGTCTACTTAGTAACAACAAGCTTTCAAATTTACAATTTACTTCTATTCTTTTTTTAAAAATCTATGATTTTAGGAAATGCAATAGGAATTTATTAAATAAATATTTCTATAGCCAGACAAGGTACTTTGATTGCTACTAATGATAAAAATAATTAGTTTGTATTAAAGGTTAACCATCTTTAAGGTTAAGATGGATAGTAACCTCTAAGTTGTAGACCAAGAAGCAAAATTCTATGATACCTTGTATAAATCCAAAAAACATGTGTGCATATTTTAAGCACACACAAAATGAAAATTACCACTTCCACTATTTTGAATGTTATGTAACTATTTGTAATATGAACCTTTAAAAATGTAAATATTCTAAACTTATTGGTCAGGCAGAAACAGACAATAAGCAATAGTTGTGAGTCACAGTTTGCCAACAATGAGTTCATATGAATATAAAAATATTATTCTCAGAATAATTATTAATGTCAGCATTAGCTGTGACATAGGGAAGGTCCAATTAGCATTTAGCATTTATCTTAATAGCAAAATGATCTATATGACCCTTGCGTCTTTGCTGAATAGTGATTCTTTTGGTTTCCTGTGTATCAATGTAAGAAATAACACTGATGAAGCTCATACTGTGAACACTGAAATTGGAGACCCTTCCTGTGATGGTTTATTTCATGTGTCTGCTTGGCCAGTTTTTAATGGCACAGCTGCCTGTTCAGACACTTATCTAGCTCTTGGCATAGGATTTTCTGTAGAAGTGAATAACATCTGAAGTTGATGGCAAGAGAGAACACATCAGTGTGATAGAGTCTCATTTTATCAATTTTAGGCTACAAGAACAAGTGTCTCAGAGACACAATTCTTCTCAAGCTGGTGATTTACAAACTCTTGCCACAGTTTTCAAGATGGCAGCCCAGATACATACATACAACTAATAGTTTTATTTTCTTCTCTCTTTTTTTTTTGTATTTATTTATTTATTTTTTATTAATTTATTCTTGTTACATCTCAATGTTTATCCCATCCCTTGTATCCTCCCATTCCTCCCCCCCCCCCATTTTCCCATTATTCCCCTCCCCTATGACTGTTCCTGAGGGGGATTACGTCCCCCTATATATTCTCATAGGGTATCAAGTCTCTTCTTGGCTACTTGCTGTCCTTCCTCTGAGTGCCACCAGGTCTCCCCCTCCAGGGGACATGGTCAAATGTGAGGCACCAGAGTACGTGAGAAAGTCGTATCACACTATCCACTCAACTGTGGAGAATATTCTGACCATTGGCTAGATCTGGGAAGGGGTTTAAAGTTTACCTCCTGTATTGTCCTTGGCTGGTGCCTTAGTTTGAGCGGGACCCCTGGGCCCAAATCTGCCTATCATATTGTTCTACTTGTAGATTTCTAGGACCCTCTGGATCCTTTTATTTTGCTGTTCTCCCATGCGTCTCTCATTTAGAGTCCCAATAGGATGCCTTCCCCTCTGTCCCGGTTTCCTGGTAAGTGAAGGCTTTTGTGGGACATGCCCCTTGGGCTAGTATGCAGATATAAGTGAGTATATACCATTTGATTCTTCTCTTTTTAAAATAAGAAACAGTCTTTCTAGATAGCACAACATATCATTTTTTAAATTATTAGTATTTCCCTACTTGTATTCCTGAGTGTTTGGAACAAACAAAAGCTACCAAGTTGTTTTAGTTACTGAACCCTCAAAGCCTGTGCTCAGTGACACAAGTCCTTTCACAAGGCTATGCCTGTTCCAGCAAGGCCACATCTCCTAATCCTTCCCAAACAGTTCTGCTGATGGGAAACCCCGAGTACTCAAACATGTGGGCCTATGGGGACCATGCCCATTCAAACCAAGACACATATCTTGTTAAAAAAAAAAACCAGTTTTTTAAGGGTACTATAAAGTTCATGTGCATAGAACATACAGTTATCTCCTGGTTCCCATGAGTATGTGGCTCCTGAATTCTGGCAGACCTCAAAATCTGCTAAGATTCAGTCCCAGTATTGACAATGGTGTACTATTTATGTGTAACTGTCACATATCCTCTTATATAATTTAAGCTGTCTCTAAGGAATAATATCTAGCACCTCCTGACAGGAAAAGAAAAACACATACAGGATGAGTTCAGAAAGAATGTTTTCTAAGTATTTTTGGTCTGTGGTTTGTTAAATTCTAAGATATGAAACTATAAATGCATGACAAACAGGCTATGTGGGGAGATAGGGTGTGTGTGTGTGTGTGTGTGTGTGTTTATGGATATGTACAAGTGAGTATGGATATGTGTTTGGATATTTGTGTATAAGTGCATATGTATACATGTTTGTGTGTGTTTGCGTGTAACTGAGTATATACATATGTTTGTACACTTGTGGTGTGAGTTTTGTGTTCTATCTTTTCTGTTTCTCTGGAGAAACCTATAGGATACAGGGCCCTTAGTTTTTCTCAGGTCTGAGAAGATGATTGAGAGCTCCTATGACTTTTAAGAATTCATCTTTATTGTTTAGATTTTCATTACCAAATCTAAGCAGAGTGCCAGAGACTACAGACTTGGTGCACATTGAAAAAGTCGACAGGAATTAACTTAGAAAGAGGCTAAGAATTTAGAGAGTCACAGTCCTAAAGTTTTTTTTTCCCCTCCAAATCTTACATATTACCCACCTTAGGCAAGAAAACCCAAAAATCCCTACGGTCTATAAATAGAATTTACGATTGTTCAGCCATTGGACTCATTCTATATTCAAGCCTCTCTATTTGCATGTTTCCGCCCTTGGCCTTGTAAATAACCCAAATAAATCCTCCATGTATAGTTTATGGGAGTGCCTACTCTCAATTAGGAGCAGAATGCCATAAAATGGCTGTATCTGCCACAGAAAGAATTCTCTCTCCTCATTAACTCATAGCTTCAGAGAGCTCAGTGCCTAGGGGAACCCTTGTCTTGTACCAGGGTTTCAGGCTCTGTGATTTTTTTTTCCCCAAGAATTGAATGATCGTGCTATTGGGGAAACAGCATCGCCAGTGACAGATAACTTCTTTATTGGAAAAGATGAGTAACAGTGAGTGCTGCATTGATATCATACTTAAAGCCCAAAGGGAAGAAAGGTGAGAGCAAGTATCGCCCAGCACCTGTCCATAAGCCTCATGATTCATCACACCAGAGAATTCCACAGGAATAATACATTCATTGTGTCATGGCTACCAAATCCTCCCAAGTTTAATAGCAGCTGCAGACTCAGGGTGCGGGAGAAGCCTCTGAATTAAGATGATTCAGTAGGTCCCAATTCATCCTAAATAAGTGGCTGTCTAGATAAATGAAGTTCATCAAATTGCAATGAATACCATATAACAACCTTGCTGGGATTGCATGCCCCTGGGACACAGACCGTGTCTAACTGTGCACTAGGCAGAGATTCCTGTGAGCAGCACTTTGCAGTCCGTGTTAAATAATAACAATGTGACAATGGCTTTGCCCTGAGTCATTTTGGTTCTTATCAGCAAAGTTAATGCTTTAACTACATCAATTAAGTTACTTAAATTCAACCAGGTAATGAAATGTTCTTATGGAACACAACCTTGGAACTTTTTGTTTAAGGAGCCAGAAAAGAAAACAAAAATGTCACTACAAATTGCATCCTATTCAATGTGCTTTAAAAGGATCACTGTAATGTGTCTTATTACAATTAATGTAGTGCAATGAGGAAGCTTCCTCAGCCTTACAAATCTTCCTGTAGAGCCTGAGTACAACAGGAAGATATTAGATTATTGACACAGTAGTCCAGGAGGAGCCAAATCATAGGAAAGTGACCCTGGACCCTTCCAGGGATACTTGAAGAGTGAGTCTATGGGACTCATTCCTTCACTCAGGACACTTGCCTCAGTGAAAGGAGCTGTGCACAAATTCAGCTTTCCATGACCCTGGGCCTCCTCGACTCTAGGAGAAAGAATGCACGATCTCATGACGCTAGGGACTCCAGGTGCAGACGCAGCCCACAAACAACTGGCACTCACAGTCAGACTGTCTGGTACCAAGCAGCTTGCGCATTCTCCACAGATAGGCCTGCTTCCACGCATTTGTTCACAGAAGTCACCGTAAGACAAGTGGGGCGTGGCCCCAGACCTACACTGCAGTGATTTCTGCATATAAGCCAGGTTCTGGTCTTCAGCTGCTTCTCTGGGACAATGGGATCACCAGTTGACTTTGTGTTTCCCCTCTCTATCTGATAAATGTTTCCTCATTATCCAAAAGTTCCTTTGGACATACTCTTTAACTTATCACGTGACTTTGTGAAATTCAGCGTTAAGTTGATCATCAGCATGGAACTGATCCTGATGGACTGTCTTTGTAGAACACAGTCTAAGATAGCCTTTTAGACTCTCATTTCTAGGAAGTACAGCAATCATATTCTTCAACATGAAGAAAGCCTATGGTACCAATTGAGTCCATCCCCTTGGTCTCATACTTTTCTATGTGATATGCCTTTTTGCTTTGCTGCTGCTGTGTGGTGCTGAGAGTAGAAATGACCATCTGAATGGCCTCCTGGACTTTTCTCTCACTGAACCTCACCCCTGCCTCCATTGTTGTTCTGCTGTGGTGATTAAAGAGCTTCCTGTCTTTTTGTTACACTGAAGGTTGTCATGGGCTGATAATCAGAACTGTGTGTTTTTTTTTTTTTTTCTTGACATATCCAAAGAAAGTGAACTTTGGATAATTACTTCAACTGCAGAGACCAGATCATCATTTTGAAAGGTATTTGGTTTGGTGGTGTTTAATTTCTTGAGTTCTTTATATATTTTGGATATTAGACCTTTGTCAGATGTAGGGTTGGTGAAGATCTTTTCCCAGTCTGTAGGCTGTCACTTTGTTCTCTTGACAGTGTCTCCCTTAGTCACAGTCATAGGGAAGGGGAGTAAGGGGAAAAAGGGAGGGAGGGAGGAATGGGAAGATACAAGGGATGGGATAACCATTGAGATGTAATAAGAATAAATTAATAAAATAAAATAAAATAAACAAAAAACAAATGTATTTGTTCTATATAGATAAAACAGCAAATTTTGAATTTGAATATGAGAACCTTACTCTAGAGTTAATCTAAACTTTCATTCTCTGCCTCTTGGTGTTCAGACCCAAAAGGCACATATAAGAAGTTGGTTGGTTTCTGTAGGGTTTCTTTGGTTGAGTAAATTGAAAAATAGGCAGAATATTACAAAGTGGACAGTGGATGGTCTTCTTGTGTTCAAGGGACTAAGGGAGTCATCATCACAGAAAATAAAGATCCTGGCAGGTGTGTGAGATGGCTCACTGGGAAAAGATGATTGCTATACAGGCCTGATAATCTGAGATAGATGCCTGGGACACACAGTGGAAACAGAGAAGTAACTCTGGAAAATTGCCTTATGGCTTACTCATGTAACACACTCTCTCTCTCTCTCTCTCTCTCTCTCTCTCTCTCTCTCTCTCTCTCTCTCTCTCTCTCTCTCTCCCTCCATGGCAAACAAATGTAAAGAAACACCAATAATATATAAAATTTGAAAAATACAAATTAAATTAAAGTTAAGATATAGTTACTGAAGAGTAGACCCAGGTCTTATGGCTAGGAAGTGACAGTCAATGTTACAACCCGGGAATTCTACCTTTGCCTCCAGCTTTTTTCTCAGTGTGATAAAGATTATGGCATTAGGTCTCATTGGAAACCAAAACAAACCAAAACAAAACCAGAAACTGCTCATGACCTTTCCATTGAATGCATGAGCCAGTCAAGTCCAGCTTTCTTTCTCATCTGACCTTGATGTTCTGTAGGCAGTGGGATCAGTGTCGGGGAAGAATTAGGGGTTGAGCTTTTGGATCCTTTTTTTCTATGTGAGAAAGAAGATGAGTTTCTATGAAGGGTTTATGCATCTTAGAGCCTCAGATTGCTCTTATGTTAGCAACATCTGGTAGATTCATCTTGTCTATCTTTTTAGTATTTGTAGAGACCATTTCTAGTTTTGAAGATAGTTCCAACAGTCTGCACAATGTAAAATCTTATGTGTGACTCAATAAAGGTCACTTATTTCTACAAATCCCTGGATAAGAGCAGTTATGCCTAAAGCAGAAGAGAAGACTTGACCCTGAGTGACTTTTATCATTATTTTATAGACCCCAGCCATTTCTTTGCTGTGTTTTTAAATGCTCAGACACAAATTTTGGACATTGTTTTCCTCTCCTGCTTAGCACAAACTTGGGTTCAATATTGCTGAACACCTACTTGTGTGTTTCTACCTAGCTTGTTGTTTCCTGCCTGCTCTATTTTAGTCTCTACCACATAAAGGCATGCTATCAACTCACAGAGCAGAGAACTTTCCCTGAGCAAGGACTTTCTGTGACTAGCCAGAAGAGCAAGGACAGTGCTTGCTTGTTCTTCACTCAAAGGGATCAGGATCAGCTTGTACCTTATTGAGCTCAGCACATTCTGTCCTTGTATCCTTGTGGACAATAAATCATGTATAGTGCCCAAAAGGTAGATGCAAAAGCGATCCATTGCCAACTGCTACTCCCAGGAAATCAAAACACCTGTCTCTTTTAGGATTACAAAAGTTATGTTTGTAAGATCTTTCCTGTGAGAGAAAACTCAGATGTAGACATTTTACTTTCTTCTGTGGCAATATGGAAGGCAGTATCGTGAGAGAAAACCCAGATGTAGATATTTTACTTTCTTCTGTGGCAATATGGAAGGCAGTATCATGGATGATGGATATCACCACTGTTAGTGATCAAACACTATCCATCCTTTTTCATCCTTCTCAATACAGGTAACAATCAGACAAGGTCAACCCAACCAAATCATCTGGTCCTTGGCTCTACAAGGTCAGAAGGATGTAAGGGGTCATGAGATGAGTATTCAGGTGGGTATATCTCTAGGAAGCAAGTGAATGGATGTGAAAACATTATAAGGCAAGGTTGTAGATGCTCAACAACTAGAGAAGAGGAAGCAACAATGAGGGAAAGCATGTTGGGTAATAGGAAAATATTTTAAGGGAGTGCCTGGTATATATTTTCTTCTTAAACCAAAAAGGACAAACTTTTTGTTTTTGTTTTGGTTTCGTTGATTGGTTTTGGTTTTTTGAGACAGGGTTTCTCTGTGTAGCTTTGGCTGTCCTGCACTTACTTTGTAGACTGGGCTGACCTTGAACTCACAGAGATCTGCCTCCTCTGCCTCAACCAAAGTCTGGGATCACAAGCATGGACCATCACACCAGCAAGAACAAACTGTTAACAATGGAGGAAGCAAGCACACATCCAACATACTTAGGAACCTTCTCAGTTATCCACAAGATATGCTTACCTCCTGAACTTCCAGCTTAACAGAATTTCATAAACTAGGGATTTAAGAGAGAAAAATGGGAAAGTAAATAAATATTTTGTTGCTAATCACCATTAACTAAGCATAGAAATTCTAGATTTTGCTGTTAGTGAGTCTAATAATCTGTGGTGTGTAAATTAGAATTGATACCAACTAATATTGCCCATGGAAATCAGCATGGAGCAAAGATACACAGAGGCAAATTGGATAGAATAGGCTAATGGAATATTATAAATCCCTTCTCAGTAAAACACTGAAACATCATCACAGATGTAGAGAGTCTAATGGATTCTCTAATAATATGGATACCAGTAACAGGACTAGACAAAAATTGCATTATTTCAGTATAAATCTCCAGTGTGATATAGCAAAGTAGCTAAGAGAGGAGTTAATGAGTCAAATTGATTAGACTTGTGTCCTAGTTATACAGCTTCTTAGCTTCATTGGTCAGCTATTGTTATAGCAATGCTGAATAACAAAACATGCCAAAAATCAGAGACCTAAAATCAGAGCTCCTCTACAAACTCAGGTGTCAATAATACTGCTGTGATTTGTTTAACATAATTAAAGCTTCTGTAATTGGTATCAGTCTATGTCCTCTCCATTTATCCTTTATTCTTTCTAGAACAGCAGGCTACTATGCTATGTTGATACAAAACTGTGATCACTTACCTTCATTGTCAATTTGACTTATTAGACTGCTCAGAGATTCAGGGATGTCTCTGGGTATAGCTTTTGGGTTATTTTTCGAGATGACTTATTGGGAGTGGGTGGGTGATTTGCTCTGAAAGTGTGTGATACTGTGTGATAAAGTGTGTTTATGGACTAAAAATCCAAGGCAATGAAGGGGAGAAGGGGGAACTCGGGCAGAGGGTCTGTGGTACCTTTGCTCTACTTCCTTGTTTGTGAGGTGCTCTGTTCAACCAAGCCTTCCTCACCATGACAGTCTTAAACTATGAGTCAACATAAATCCTTCCTTGTTTATATTTAATTGCTCTTATCAAGTATTTGGTCATGTTGATGAGAATAGAAGCTACACAGTGAAGATGGGTATTCTGGATGGAGTAAAGAACCAGCTATAGGCATGCATACTTCACCCTTTGTTTACACGTTATCTGCATGCCCAATCAACTCCCATATTTAGTGGTAGTATATTAAACTACCTTAAGAAGCCAAGTTCAATATCAGTGTGGACAAGGAACAGCCCTCCCATGGAAGTTGTGTTGGAAATATGAATGATATTTAAGGAACAATAGCCTAGTTTGCCATACTGCCTCTGTGACCTTGAATATTTTGTCAAATTGCTCTTAAGTAATAAGTTTAAAACAAGTAATAATTTGCTTACCCACTACTGGGACTTGCTTATATTCAATTTAGTTGTTGGCCAAAGAAGTCACATGGAAATATCTAACAAACTAGCCTATTGGCAGGACAATAGATTATTTTCACATAATTGAGAGCAAGGCCCCATTGCTGAAGACAACACCCACACAACAACTCATTGAACATAGGGACATAGGGCTGGTACCATCATACAACCTTCACTCCATGTTCTACTGTGTTTGATATGGGAAGGTTCTCTGCAGGCTATCAAAAGAGAAACAAACACCAACCCAGCCACAAAACATTTGCTCTACAATAGTGTCATTCTTGCAAAGTATGCTTGCCAGTGATGGTACAAAGTTTGTGGAAGTAACCAACCAATGTCTGATTTGACTTAAGGCCCACTACACAAGATGGAACACATACCTGACATTGCTTGGGAGACCAAGAAGCTCAGAAACCTAGGGTAAAAGAAATCACTACTGGCAGGAAAAAACAAAACAAAACAAAACAAAAAACCAAAAAATCAAAATAAACAGACCAAAAAACAAAAAAAAACAAAAAAAAACCCCACAAAAAACCTAAAAAAACTCACACAAAATAAAAAGCAAGAAAATGCCAACAAATGACTCCGAATGGTATTCTGCTGTACTCACAGATGAGTACTTTATTCATCTGTGCTCAGAAAAGCTTCCTCCTGTAGCAAATGGGAACAAATACAGAGACTCACAGCTAGACAATTTGCAGAGAACTCACAGCTTTAAACAGGATGTCTTTATCAATTCTGTCCCCTCAGAGCTCAGGGAACCCTGTGGAAGAGGAGACACAAGGACTGTGGGAGCTAGAGGAGATGGAACACACCAAGAGAACGAGGCCCTCTAAGCCAACTGAGCAAAGGTCATGTGGACTCACAGACTAAAGCAGCAAGCATGGGGCCTGCAGAGCTCTGCACCAGGTCCTCTGCATATCTAGTATACATTTAAGTGTAGTGTTCTTTTTATGGGGGACAAAGGAAAGAAAGAAGGAAGACAGGCAGGCAGGCAGATAGACAGACAGACAGACAGAGATGAAGGTGAAAGGACTAAGTGGGAAGAAAAGGAGAATCTGTGTGAGCACACATGGAGTATAAGGGGATTATGGGGGTGAAGAATGTGATCAAAATCTATCACATTCATGTATGAAAACGCCATGATTAAGCCCATTATTATATATAGTTAACATATAACAATATAAATGTCCTAAAATTCTATCACTGATATCAATCCTGTGTATTGCCATGGTTTTTCTGCTGCCTCTGTTCCTGGGACTCTAGAAGCTAAGGGCTGCTTTCTTCCTCTAACCCACCTTTGATAGATGCTCCACTGCTCCAGATTCTTACCATCAGTACTTCCTGGTAAGAGTTTCTTAAGATAGAGTCTATTGGCTGACCTTAGGTCAAATGAACATTGTTGTGACTATGAAATACACCTTATAGGCTCTTTCTGAGGCTAGCTCCCAGCTTTGGATACTATAGAAGGTGAGGTATACGTGGTAGAAGGGGGCAGCTTAGAGGCTGACCCCAGTTCCCTCTGACTCTCTGCTTTCCACCCATCAGCAGCTGAGTGCCCCTTGCCATATTTTCATACTACCATAATGCTCAGTTACTGCATGAATCCAGATTCAATGGAGGTGAAGCCTGTGGACTGAAGCCAGAAGCTGATATCAGGAATCCTTCCTCCTCTTGGGTTGTGTTCATCAAATGTCCTATCATCAAGATGAAAACGGACTGATATCTATATGCCATGGATTTGGGGAAAATGATGCTTGGCTTTAAATCCTGTCACTTTTTAAAAATAGAGTTGGCTCGTGTCAAGAAAGATCCCCATGGAATCTCTGAAAGCCTGATGAGAAGACCCAGCCAGACCCAAATGAAAAAGACTGATACAACCGTGCTTTTCTTTTTTTATTTTATTAATTTATTCTTGTTACATCTTACTTGTTATCCCCTCCCTTGTATCCTTCCATTCCTTCCTCCTTCCCATTTCCCCCTTATTCCCCTCCCCTATGACTGTGACTGAGGGGGACTTCCTCCCCCTGTATATGCTCATAGGGAGTCAAGTCTCTTCTTGGTAGCCTGCTATCCTTCCTCTGAGTGCCACCAGGTCTCTCCCTCCAGGAGACGTGGTCAAATATGGGGCACCAGAGTACGTGTGAAAGTCATACCCCACTCTCCACTCAACTGTGGAGAACGTCCTGTCCATTGGCTAGATCTGGTATATACTCACTTATATCTGCATACTAGCCCAAGGGGCATGTCCCACGAAAGTCTTCACTTACCAGGTAACCGTGCTTTTCCAAGTTCCCCGTTTGCCTCTGGATCACAGCTCCTGCAAGGCCTACACGTGTTATCGGTGCTCTGGTCAGCAACCCAACCCCAGCAGCTAACTTTAGATAAGTAATGGGCCAGAGAGGCTTCATGCCATTCCTGGAAATTAATTGCCTCATCCTGGTAGTTGTTTCAACCCTAGCGGTGCTTCAGGGGATTGCTTTGGCCATGGCAGCTTCAGATCACCCTCAGATGCCCCTATAGCCAGTACTAATAACTCTGCCAGTGACTACTTTGTGCCTCATGGTATCTGTCCTGGCTGCAGATGAGAAGGAAAACATCTCTGTCCATGACAGCTTAGTGTGTGTGTGTGTGTGTGTGTGTGTGTGTGTGTGTGTGTGTGTGTGTGTATGTGTGTGTACGTATGTACGTGTACAACTCACTACATAAGCAGCATTATTTTTAGTTTGCAGCAGCAGCTGGGAGACCCCTCTTCAGTGCGCTGCCCCTGAGATAAAGCATAAGAATACGGGATCCAATAAAGCTTTATGTGAGCGCTTCTGTTGCCTATATATGTTCTTTCATCACAGATAGAGTGATGCTGGTCTGGTTGCAGAAAAGAACAGGTTGCCCTTAGGTCTGTCAGCTCTAGGCAGACTCAGTAGCAACGAAACAGTGGCGGAAGAGTTACAGAAAGCGGTCAGGAGCAGAGGCTGGAAAGCCGAGGTTCTGAAGGAATACAGAATTGGGGCTGCTGTGAAGCCGAGAGGTAATGGAGAGCAGAGTGAAGGGAAGGGGACCACAAAGAGCAAAGACAACAGGTGACACAGCAGAGGATGTGCAACAGCTGTCTCATTATCTTGGTTTTCAAGTGAAAATAATGACACATTTATTTAATTAGGCTTGTTTGATGAACAGTGCTATTAATCTTTGGAGTATCAGGAGTCCTGCTGAAACTGAGTGGGGGGCTATTTTATATGCTCTTAACTATTTTATAAGTTACAAGGATGCTCAGCCATGGCCGGTGACAACTGACAATGGCTAGTGTTTGTTTATTGAGAGACTATTATGTTTCAGAAACTTTCTAAACCTTTCACCTCATTAACATATTTAATCTCCACACTAAGTCTTACAGTGGGTTCCACTGTTACCTCAATATAAGGGTTGAATAGCTTTCCCAAATTGCCACCACTAGTGAATAACAAAGTCATGCATTGTTCTTGGCATCTTTGAGTCCAGAGATGTATTATTCACATTTCCAAACTGCAGCCTCCAGTGACAGCATCGTGCCTCCACAGCCTCTACTGGACATTGTAAAGTCCCCATTCAAAAGGTGCCTGGCCACCTTAGTGTGACTCAGTCCCTTTCCAAGCTCAGCCTCTGCTTCTCTCTGGAGTTTTCTGCTTTTTCCACCATTTACTTATGGTTTTTTTTTTTTTTTTTTTTTTTTGCATACCTTTCTGAGCTTGGATGCTTTGCTTCTTTTCCAATCTATCCTTCCTCCCAACCTCCTAGCCTCAGCCATCCTTCAACGCTTTCTCCTACATGATTTCTTCTCTTTGTAAATCCTTCAGTTCAGTCTTCCATACTATTTCCCTGATCCTTTTTAGAATTCTAGGAAGTTTATCATACTCCAAGAACCAGCTAAGATTTCATGTCATAATTTTTTCACCAACTTATCAAAATGTCACATTGTTGGGTTGAGATGTCAATCCTCTCGTCAGTTCAGCCTGTTCTACAAACAATGTTGCTCAGGAATTCTCACAGCGAAGTGCCTGGTTGGAGCTTTTAAATTGGAAAAGTTTATGAGCACCGTGGGAATCACAATTAAAGTATGTATCATTACAGAATTTCCATGATGAGCTGGGAATCGCCTAAGACATTCTAGATGCACTGGCTAATATAATCATGACTCTTTAAGGCATGCATTATCATTATTTCTATTTTACAGATGCTGATACTGAGTCTTCTAATTTTTCCCAAGGGTCCACGGCAGAAAATCACAGAGCAGGCATTCAGAACATTTGACATTTTTACTAAACTAAACTAGGAGTTTCCTTTGTGCATGTTTATTTTATTAAGAAAAAAATCTCCACTCCTTTTCTAACTGACATAAATAGAACACTTGAAAGTCACCACTACTGTCAATATTAGAGACATGTCAAATCCTGTCACTTAGCCAGAAAGCTGCTTTGGAGTAACTGTGTAATATTATACAACATGACAAGCTCCCATCCACAGTGGCAACATTAAACCCAGGGACATGTGGCTTGTGTAAAACCCCAAAGCCATTAGCTGAAATCCCTGGACCAGAAGGCTGAAGAATTAACCACCCAACCCAATATGGTCTCAGCCCTGGGTACCAGAGGCCCTCTCTGCATGGGTAGGTTATTTTCATTCAAGGCAAAATGTGTGCTGACATTCAGCTTTCTGTGCTGGAGCTAGCTGGGCACATTATCTTCTCAGTGTGGATTGGATGAGGGAAGTGAGAAGCAAACAGCAAATTCTTGGCAGCCAAAGACAGGCAGTAACAGAGGAAGGGAGGAGAGCTGTCAGAAGACTTAGGGGGAGTCATTTGACTTTTTGGGATGTTCCTGCCATTTTTCTTCAGTCATCAGTCTGCTGTTGTGATATATGAGGGGCGAGAGGTAACCCTGAGAATGAAGGTGCTGGAAGGGGGTCACCTGATTGCCTCCCAGACTTCATCACTACATCAGCCAGAATTTTAACACATAAGATGTTTCTAGAAATAGGCATATCCATAGTATAGGACAAAAAAAAAAAAGACCCAATAACAGAAATGATGAAAAATAATTCAACTCACGATTCTATGTAACACTAATTTTCTAAGTCAGAATATGCTGAAATAAGCTTTGGTACATAAGCATGCATGCCTTGGACGCACACACACACACACACACACACACACACACACACACACACACACACACACATTTTCTGTAGTATGCGTTTTATATTTACAATAGGGTAGCCAACAGCCAACATCATGTATCCTGTTTGTTCCCTGGCTCATAAAAAAGAAAGAAAGAAAGAAAGAAAGAAAGAAAGAAAGAAAGAAAGAAACAAAGAAAGAAAAAGAAAAAAGAAAACCAACCCCAGTTGTCCTCCAAGCAAATTCCAGAACATTCTCTGGTACATGTCCCATCTGGATAACCCCTGGACTATCTGCTTTATTTGAATCCAAGGCAGCATATTCCCAGTCCAGTGACAGTGTGCTGTGTGCTCAACTCAGACCAACTGAGAGATCAGCTTGAGCTCAAGATGAAATCATCTCAAGTTCTTCACTGAAACTGGTCAGGAAGGTAGTTTTCCAAAGAACTCTGCTGGCCACCAGGAGAAACAAAAAGCATACATACTCACAGTAAGAAGCCAAAGATCTTGTGCCCCATCCCACTCCATCCCCTCGGTGAGCAAGCATCAAGTGAATCACAATAGCAAATCTCCTCCCTAAGCTCCTCTAAGCCTGTCACTCTAACCCAGCTTTGATGCTGTTCCCATTGGAACAAGGGACATTTGAGCATCTCATCTGGTATACCAGTCTGTTCTAAACTTCCTCCTGTCTCCTCTCCCTCCTCTACAAACAACTGTGAATGTCCCTTTCAGCCTTCTCAACCCAGCTCACTGTCCCTCACTCTTCAAATACATCAACATAAGCAGTATGCCTGGTGGCTTTTAATGCCTAGCCATCTCCTGCAGTCCTGGCAGCCTCCCCTCCATCACAGAACCAGCCCGACTCACCTATTTGTTTCCCCTTCCTTCAAGATTGTGAATTCTTTCAAGGAAAAGATCCAGGGCCTCTAGGCTTAGTACCTGGTACCACACAGCATAGTGTAGATACTTGGTCCCTGAAGAGACCTTTGCTGAACAATTCCATTTGTCAACTTTTACCGCTAAGTTGTGTGAGCAAAATATTAGCATAAAATGGAGTCATTGTCCACTAAGAAATGTAAAGAACTATATTGAAAAGAGCGTGAAGCAGATCCTTCTCCATGGAATTTTATTTTTCTCTGACTCTGGACTGCATCTCTATAACCTACAAAAGAGGTGATGACTAAGGGTTAGTATTAAAATATTATTGTATTTTCAGGTCACAGCACCAAGTTCTTTCTTCTTTTGCTATCCTAAGAGATGGTGGGGCAGGGATTGGTACTCATGCAGAGCTACCTATGTGAATTCCTGGAAACTGGAGACACAGTTATGGTCCTACATACACATCCAGTTCCGACTCTATTAAACAGGATGAATGGTCTGCAGTAGATAATTCTTTCTTGTATACTGGTCAATTTTCTTGGGTGAGAATTAAAATAAAATAAAAAATAAAATCTAGCAACTGATTCCAAAGAGAGAGAGAGAGAGAAAGGGAAAGGGAAATGTATCAAATTTAGTATCAACCTAGGCCTAGTTTGCTATTCTGACATTGTTTTACTTTAACTCACTGCACAATAAGCTTGCACCTAATTTTTTAACTAATATTTCATTCTGGAAAGCTCCCAGTACATAATTTGTATTACTATCAGTGATGTATTAGCCTAATTAATTACAAACTAGCTTACAATTATGAAAACAAATGAAGAAAAAGATACTTTTGTTATCAGTGGCTTCCACTTATTGTCTTTTTTTTTCTTTCTTTCTTTTTTTTTCTTTTCTCTTTCTCCTCCTCTCACTTGCTAACTCTCTGAATTCAATAATCTGTGCTGGGTGTCCAGGCATTAGTTCAAATTAACAACACTCCACGTAATTCATTGTAATTCACCAGAGATGAAGTTTTGATAAATGGAGAGTGAGTTTTTAACAAAAATCACTGTGGCGAAACCAGCTTTCAGTGAAGTCTGTGTCCCTTTGGTAATTACGCTTCTTTTCCTCTGGTTGCTGTACTCTGTTTCCCTTCTTATGCTGTGTTGCTTCAGCGGGGGAGGGAGGCACAGGTGAAATAAATAAAATCCTTTTTAAAAAGCCTGTAGACTCGAGCCTGGATTTTAACAAACTCAACATTAGTAGAAAGTGCAGGTGATTGGGAAAAAGGGGTTTTTAATCAGTCCAGATAGATAAGATCACCGTCATAATTGCTTTGGTTGTTATTATTTCCTGCACATTTGCTTGTACCAAATGGAAACTAAAGTCTTGAGATGTCTACAGATGGAAATGAAAATAATGGTTTTCAGTGATAATTTGATAGGAAGTAATTGGCCACCTGAAGAGAAAAACCCTCATCGTGGAAATAATTATAAGTAATTGGTTACACCAAGATTGGACTCTATTTAATGCACTCAATGCAATAAATAAGCCTAACTAAGATGCTAACTCAAGGGTTTGAAGGTACTAGCAACTGCATAAATTGGAGCTAAGACACATAAAGACAGGGTAGCCATGGTCCTATCTTCATATGTGGAAATGATTTGTTTTTATATTTTAATTAGTTGCCATTTCACTACAAATGAAGATCTTGCATAAAGTTATGACTTACTGTTTTTGTACTTGATGAGAAAGAAGAATGACAATATCACACAGTGTTGGCCTTTTGCCACCATAGTGGGAACAATCATTTGGAACCAAAATAAGGCAAAGTAACAGAGCTCTGTAGTAGCAGTTAATGCTCTTCTGGTATTCAGCAGCCAGTCTTGCTGTGGGTAACACTGATTGTCACCTCCTCTGGGAACATCTATATTCTGTCAACACTTTTGAGTTTGTATAGTAATTCCACATTCCCTAACTTGTACGATCTTTGCAATACTCTAGAATAAATACAATTTCCAGAAAAATTAATTATTCTTTTATGTAACAAAGGCATTGGGGGAAAATCTCATTGTAAGAACCATGTCAGTAAAGGAGGGAGCCAGCATGTGGATCCAATTCTTTTGATTCTTAACAGTCGACCTTTCCGCTGAGCCCTTCTAGTGCAGGTCTGAGATCCATTCTGGAGGTCCTCCCCATAGTAATCTACACACTCCTGTGCTTGGAGACTGTCTCACTAGGTTTTCATCTTAGATGAAATGATTCGTTTCATGTGAGAAGCACCAAATAGTCCAAAATCAAGACATAGTTCTAAATTCTGGCGCACAAGAAAACTTCTAGAAAATTTCTAGGGGCTATTTCCTTAGGTAGAAAAATGACCCATATTAAATTTCTACCCCCAAACAAAGACCCCTTTCGGGGCATACCACCTGTTTCTCTGGGCACTGATTTCCAACTTGTATAATTTTGGTGAGTTTCAATGAGTCAGAACCTAGAGACAATGCGGGGATGTCCTCTGTTCTGTATTGATTTCTGGGTCTTGACATGATGAATCTTTCCTCCTCTGCAGTGTCTCAGCTCAACGGTGCCTTCCTGACCGTCTCCTTGACAAAACCCCTCTGTGGCATCAACCTATTTTACTGCATTTATAGATAGTCCTACTGTGTGACTTTGCCCACCCCCCCAAGCTTTGTTATACTTTAACAGTGACTGCACGCTGATTATGTTATAGAATATAAGGGTTTTTTTTTAACCCCTTCGAATGTAAACTTCAGTTTGATTACTATTACACCTACAGCATGAACAAGGTGCTTGGGAAAGCAAAGGGTGGCTCCAGGAACCTGACAATTTTACTTCAGCTGTTACACGTCCCTTGAGGAACAGCAGCCATGGTAGGGAAGGCACCCCCAAGAGCTGTAGGAAGGACCTTTGCCCACTGAGTAGAAGTCAGTTGTGTCAAATGCTCTCCTTGTAACAGCTCAGCTCTATTCTGTATTCCCTTCACAGAACTTGAGCTCTCCACCCTCTACTTGCCCTACATACCTTTCTTTTCTTTTTTTTTTTTTCAATATTTTGCTATCATAGTCCACAGTCCTCCTTTCTTTTTTTATTTTATTTCTTATTAATTTACTCAGATTACATCTCAATTGTTATCCCCTTGCTTGTCTCCTCCCGTTCCTCCTTCCCTCCCGCTTTCACCCTATTCCCCTCCCCTAGATCTGTTACGGAAGGGGACCTCCTCCCCCACAATGTAGTCACAGCCTATCAAGTCTCATCTTGGTAGCCTGCTTATTCTTTCTCTGAGTGCTATCAGGCCTCCCCATCAAGGGGAATAGGTCAAATATGGGGCACCAGAGTTCATGTCATAGTCAGTCCCCGCTCTCCACACAGCTGTGGATAATGTCCTGTCCCTTGGCTACATCTGAGTAAGGGTTCGATATTTATTGCAGGTGCTGTCCTTGGTTGGTGCAGTAGTTTGGGCAGACTCCCCAGGTCCAGATCTGCGCATCATGATGTTTTTCTTGTAGGTTTCTAGGACCCTCTGGATCCTTCTATTCCCCCATTCTCCCATACTTCTCTCACCTAAAATCCCAATAGGAGGTCCCCGCATCTATTCCAATCTCCTTGTAAGTGAAGACTTTCATGGGACATCCCTTTTGGGCTACTGTTCACTTATAAGTGTATACCATGTGAGTCTTTCTGAGTCTGAGTTAACTCACTCAGTATGATCATTTCGAGTTCCAAGGACATAAGCTCAACCATGTTCATAGCTGCTGTATTAGTAATAGCCAGAACCTGGAAAGAACCTAAATGCCCCTCAGTTGAAGAATGAATAAAGACACCGTGATTCATTTACACTATGGAATACTACTCAGCTATTAAAAACAAGGAAATCCTGAAACTTGCGGGCAAATGGATGGAACTAGAAATGGTCATACTGAGTGAATTTACCCACATGCAGAAAGATTCACATAGCTGTCTTAAGTTCTGTTTACTCCTCATCCTTTTGACTTGCATATACTACATCACGATTCTCAATTACTCTGAAGCAAAAGAATCATATAAGTTAACTGTAGTGTTGGAGACTGAATTCACACAGCTTCACACATGCTAGATCAATGCCCTACTGCTGAGCTCCACATCCAGCACACAGCATTGATATTTTGGCATGCATTTCTTGCTGTCTCAAAATATCAACATTAACACTAATTCTAGTGTCTTGGCAAAATGTAAATTATGATTGTAAGCAACTTCTGCCCCAGTGATGTATAACATAAATATAATATAAATCATATAAATAATTTATTTGCTAAAATTTAAATGAGTGACTGGAATTATAATTTATTAATAATGACTAGAATAGTCACATTAGAATATAAAAGAAAACAGGGAATATATGAAATTAATAATTATATATATTTAATTTTATAATATAGTTAGTAGGTAATTAGAATAAATGCAGTTGAATTTTTAATTTTTTCATTTTTATTAAACTTTTGGGATTCAGTATACACTTTATACTACTGGCATCTCTCAGTTTGCACTAATATAAATGTTCAATAGCTACCACATGAGCAAAATAGCTTTGTACTTACCCTTCAGACTCTGCTGCAACCTGGGAAGGATTAAATTTAGTCTCACCTTTTTGTTAGAGTGTCCTCTGGAAAGAGGACTGCAAAATGGGGCTCTCAATAATGCAGATAATAGTGTCCATGGTGCTGAGGGCCTGGAAGATAGGGTGGAGCTTATGAGGGGAACCGAGCAGGAGACCAATGGGGGTCCAGCTCTGGGTTAATGAGAGAGATGTTTAAGACACAGAGACTGTGAGAATTTGGGTCTAGGAGAATATCCTCTCTTTTCTTGGTCCTCCTTCTCCCAATGCTGTTATCGTACTCTGCTTCTGTTAGGTTCATTAAGACTTCTGCTAGAACTCATCACACTGGGGATCCCAGAAGAGATGAGGAACGCAAGCTCATTCTAGGGCATGTGTGAACCATCAAGGAACATAGGAGGAGAAGTTCACCTGGGGCAGAAAAATTGAATCCTTCATATAAATACACTGAAGGGTTTTAGTCAAGGGAGAGAGATGACTAGGCCAGTCTCAGAGTTCTACTTTGTTCTACACATCTTCATGTACTTCTAGAGATTGAAATAATCCCATTTCCAAAATCTGTGCATGTGTGAGAAATATCATATCATAGGAGAAAAGACAATATTTTGTCAATCACAGCTTCATAGTGCATTGATGGATGAATAATGTATCTGACACCTGTATTTTAATTATAGTCACCTTAATTGCTCCCCCTAAATCCTCTCAGATCCACCACCACCTCTAAACCCATCACTTCTTGTCTTTCCCCAGCCCCCTTTTCCTCCTTTTGAAAATAATGCAGAAGGCTGAAGACGATGGATGCTCCAGCATTATAGGGAGTTTTGGGTGACTGTTTAGGCAGCAAACTGTCTCTGTTATTTTCTCATTTTGGAAGCTGCTTTCTGTTTACTCAGATAATTATGAAGACCACATAGTTTAATTTTATAATTTAACTTAGTTGTTTAGGAGTTAAGATGTTTTTACGTCTAGATAGTTTTTAGGTTGACAGAGATGAGATATGATAGATATTGATTTACATTAAGAGTTGTAGACTCACCAAGATAGGAAAGATGTTTTCTCCAAGACTGACAAATACAGACAGGAAAAACATTATGAATATAACATTTATATAATTCCTAATTGGTTCATGGTCCTTTTTGCTGTATGTAGTTTATTGCATATATGTGTGGTAACATAAATGTATAGGTAAAAGTAAAAGAATAAAAAGATAAATAAATATAAAAATAATTCAAAAAAATAACCCATGATATCAAATTTGTGCTTCCCATATACTCATGGGAGTGGCCCTATCCACTGGGAGAGTGTTCAATTTACAAGAAGCCATGCCCTTGAAGAAAAACTATTCTGCCGGGGGTGGTGGCACACTGAGGAGACAGCACTGAGGAGGCAGGCAGATGGATCTCTCTGAGTTCGAGGTAAGCCTGGTCTATAAATAGAGTTCCAGGACATCCAAAGGTATACACAGAGAAATCCTGTCTTAAAAAAAAAAAAAAAAGAAAAAGAAAAAGAAAGAAAGAAAAGAAGGAATTAAAGAAAAAAAAAACTATTCTTCATCTTCTAGAAGCTGTCAAGAGCTCCTAAGTTGTGTGTGTGGGATTCTGAGTCCTTACTCTCTTCATTCTATAGTGTTGATGGCTTTACTTTGCGCAAGCAACAACAGGTGCTATGAGTTCACTAGTCAGTAAGTCCTGTTATGGTCAGCAGACACTGTTTCAGTCTGTTCTTCCTCATTGTCTTACAATCTTTTTACTATCTCATCCACGATGGTCCTTGAGCTTGTGTGTGTTGGGGCATAATAAAGATGGCCACTGTAGGTGAACACTTCACTGACACAGTCTCTACACCTTGGCCGATTATGGTTTTCTTCATTAGCCACCACTGCACAAACTTCTCAGAGCTGCATTGCTCTGAGTAGAAACAAAATTGACAGGTAGGTTAACACTATGTTTGTTTAGCAGAATAATAGCAGTGGTCTTACCCCTGGGACCTGGGGGTACCACCAAATTTTGTTCTTGGCCATTATGACAGTACCAGACTTGTGTTTTCTGCAGAATAGGCATTAAATCCAAAAAAGAAAGTAGTTTCTTTCCACCAACCATGATGTCCATGCCACTATTGCACTCATGGGTATATCTTGCAAAGGCCAGTCATTACTGTAATTCCCAGAGTTCAACTCTGGGTAAGACTATTGATGACTTTTTCCCCTAGCAGCTAATACCACCTTCCTGTAGTATGACAGCTGGCTTATATGGAGGTAGCTTTCTGATCAGTACCAATTTGATTTCTCCATATCCTACAACCCAAATCTGTAGTATCTTTAGCAATATGGTCTTCCCATCAAGCTCTGAGGGGTAACCAGGAGCAATGACAATAGTGTGTATTTTTTTGAAGGTCTCTGGGACACCCCAGACCAGCAACTTGGGAGGAAATAGACAACACCAGCACTGGGCTTTTTATTTGGCAAAGTATGAGTCCTGGAGGGACATTATTCTTTGTTTAAGCTAAGTATGTAATTGTTTTAGGATGTGTTTTCTGTGAATTTCTCTATTCAAAGTCCTAAAGGAAAAAAATTCATACTTTCCATGCTTTGTTTTAAGTCAAATCATCATTTGTTGACCTTTCTGGGTGGACAGTTATTGAGGCAGGCCATCCAGGTAGTTAAACTGGCTATAGCAAGGGATATGCTGTTATCCACACATGGCTGTGGGTGACTAGTTATATTCAGTGGCATTTGTAAAAGCACACTTATGTATTGGATAAGATGTAGAGACAGCTGTCTGGATTGCTTAGCTTCCTTCAAAGCAGTGTAGAATGATGGATGAGAGAGTATGGATTAAGGGATTGCCTGGGTTAAAACCTCAATCTTACCAGGAACTGCATGTACTTCAATGGCTTAACCTTTGCAAATATCTCATCTGTAGATAAAAATCCTAATTTCATACACACACACACACACACACACACACACACACACACACACACACACTTGGTTATTTAGAGGGTAAATTAAAATAATATATGAGAAGTATTTGAATATGTCCTTACACAGAGTTGGGATATAGGTGTCTGTATGTGTGTGTTTAGCGCATGTGAATTTTTCTCTCACTCAAGTAGAACTAATCATCCTCTCAGCACACTGTGCTTCCTTCCTGCTGATCTTCCTAACAACTAAGTAAAGGGTTATAATTCTCATACAACCCATGATGCAACCAGAGCTAACAAGGGTTAATCAACTCTGTCTTAACTGTACAATTACCGTAAGACAGAGCTGGGACTTAAGGAGAAGGTTGATTGACTTCAAATCCTACTTCTCCTGCTTAACAAGAATTATATCTCTCCCAGGAGACCAAAGATAGAAATGAAGGTGAGTGTTGACAGTCAGTATCCTTTGGGGGAGTTTTATTTCCATGGCATGCGATGGATTACCCCAGTACATATGCCCAAGACTGTATTTTATTTCCATGCTGCCTCATCCCCGGCACCCTGTCCTATTCATTTTTATACTTTTGACTGCCAAAATGCAAGACCTGCCACTGAGCCTGGATGTTCTGTACAGCTGGGTCTCGCTGCCGTCAAGTCATCAGTGATGTGTTGAAAAGGTTTGTTCTGGTTTGCTTTGCAGAGAGTAAACTGCTGCCTCTTTGGACCAAAATCAGGCACACGGTTTAAATAATGGGCCTGTAGGAACCCAATCAAGAGGTTCAAGCTTCTGCTCCCAGGACTCTGGTGATGGAACAGAAGGCAGCCTTACTGTCATTCTCTGTCTGTACAGTAGCACGGAAATGGTTTACATGGCTGTGCAGCTTGACCAGAATCCTTCTGCAGTTGAAAAAGTGTTTTTTTTTTTTTTTTAAATTCATGTTTTTTTGGCTTTTGAAAAAGAGGTTCAGGTTTTGAACTGATCCTTCTAAGCCAGACTTTGCCTTTGGAGCTTTGGAAAACACACACACACACACACACACACACACACACACACACACACACACACACGTGTTTAGAAAGGTACAAATGCTTTGCCTTTAAGGGTTGAGCCGTTATAAAGGCTGATGCTTTTACGTCCTGAAAATCAGGGCTTGGAAGGGAATGTATCCTTTGCTGATTGCAGGGTAAGTAGTGCAGTTAAATGGGCTCCAGACACTACTAGAATAGCAGATCTCCATGTGTGACTACAGAGGAATATATAAGAAAGAAAAAGACAGATGGTGTACTTAGGTGCACTTAAGTCTGATTGCATGAGTTGATAATGAATGTTTAAATATGGCACTCCCATAAAATCAGATACCTGTAGACAATACTGGTCTAAGTACAGACTTGATATAGGGGAAAAACTGAAGTTGTGGATTCTAATTTTTGTTTTTGTCATTATTATGATTGTCTATTTACTCATAGGGGAATTTTTCATAGCTTTTATAGAGCCTAATCATAAAACATAAAACACAATCAGCATCACAGAAAATAGAGTTTTGGAAATACAAAGAGCCTTAAAGATTATGTCAGAGCTGTGGAAGTTTGCGGCCAGATAGGTGAGATGGCAAAAGCCAGGGAGATGTATTCTCCAGGGTACCTCCTTGCCCCACCATTGCTCCACCACAAAGTGCTGAATTTCTTCTTAAGAAGATTTTGTTTAAAAAGCTAAGGCCAGCATCCGGGCATGATGGTGTGTGCCCGTAATCTCAGAAATTGGGGAGGCAGAGGCAGGAGGATCTCTGTGACTTTGAGGCCAGTCTGGTTTACAAAGTGAGTCCAGGGACACCCAAGGCTACACAGAGAAAGCCAGTTTCATGGAAAAAACAAACAAACAAACAAAGCTAAGGCAGGCAAGGAACAGAATAGTAACAGTATAGAGCAAATATTGTTCAAAGGTGGGAAAATCAACTCACCTCCATCAACCACTACGGTTTACGGGACTCAAATCAAATTAAGTACAGTATTTTTTGAGGTACTTGGGACAGAGCCCAGATACTTATTTTCTAAGTTCAAATACGCCTTTTAAACACCTAAAAAAAATTGGTAAATACACATTCATGCTTTTCACAGTAGCTCCAGACTTTGTTTTCATGCATATACTGACCAAACAGCTTCAGTTACAATATTAAACCACCAAATCACATGGAGACAAGCCTCTTGCTTTAATTAGGTTCAAAGAAATGCCTATTGCATGGACTGTTTCTGGGGAAAGTGCTCTCAACTCACTTGTGTGTAGGGATAGTGAGAGAACTGAAGAGAGACAGTTCTGATCCCATGTGCGTGTTCCACCCAGGAAGTAGACATCGATCAAAAGCTGTGAATAAATTGGACCTGGCACTTTAAGTGCCTTAAATGTTGAGAGTTACACCTTCCATCACATCCTCATCTTTTAGGGGCATGGGTGAGCCCTCCCATCAAGGAGACTGGTGGCATAATCAAGATGGGTAAAGCTGCTGAATTCTGAAAGGACTTCACAGTTTGAATGGGAGACAGAGTCCCTGGTGAAGGGAGCACTGAAAGTCCACATGTCACTTACCATCTAGGTGGTGAAAGATGCACATACTCTAAAACCAGAGTGTTGACAAGCATCAGGAACCTTCTGGGTGGTGGGAGATGTGCTTTCCACATGTCATCTCCAAGCAGGCCCTCATCAGGCTGCCAAGATGGCAGCTCTTGCTAGAAAACGCCTGGTGAAAGTTGCTCTTTGAAAAGCATGGAGGACAATTCACATATAATCTGAAATAACCCAATAATTCTACATTTATAAATCATGTCTACATTATGCAGGCTTATAAATGCTGTGCCAGCTATTTATATCCCCTACACAGATAAATTCAAAAAGCAATTATGACACAAGTGCCCCTTCTGTAGCTTTTAAATGATTTCTATTTCTCAGCCCAGCAAAATGGCAACATGATCATTAATTATAATTGGTAAAGGCAAAGTAAATATTGTAATACTTGAGCATATTCCTTGTAGTCCTGGGACACAGGTTCAAAGAACCCTGAGTTTGCCACCAGACTTGCATGACTTGAAATGCCATCTTAGATGTGGGAGTTCTCATCATCTCTGCATTTAAACTTAGTGGGGTTGCAGGAGGAAGTTTTGATTTGGTCTTGGGAATTTGTAGAAAGTTAAAGCCTAAATAATGTAGGAGTCCCATAATGCTTATAGGTGAGGAAGAGTTCAAAAGATTCTGTCAGGTGAGCCTACTGAAGTTATTTTGTCCCATGAGAGAATCCAAGAAGATGTTGTTTGCCAAGGCAATGATGAGTTCCTCTGTGAGATGGATGTAACAGCACAGAGATGTGATGGTTGTAGAAGGATCAGGTTACACACCAGAAGATGCTGCAAAATCCGTCTCCTTGTACCATTAGGAATGACAGGATCCTATATAGAAAGTGCAGCTGTCAGAGCTTGATGCTCAGAAGCCAAGTGGGCATCATGGTCACTATGAAGAACTTGCATGGAGAGATATCCAGAAAGATTTCATCCAAAGAGCTATAAAGACTTAAAACAAAATAGTGCTCCAGAGCAAATGAGAGGTGCTGTACTAGCAACAGAAATCAAGACTTCATAATCAAGAGACTAGACTTAGCTGTACAGTAAAACGCTGCTCTTCCATCCTTCCCTCTCTCCCTACATTCTTCCTTTCTTTTCTTCCTTCCTTCCTGGATTTTAGCCTGTCTTGGTTAGTTTTTGTCAACTTGACACAACTTAATGTTATTTGATAAGAGATAACTTAATTAAGAAAGTGCCTTTATCAAATTGCCTATAGATAAGTCTGTAGGACATTTTCTTGATTAATGATAGATATCACCTGGGGGTGATGTCATTATTGGGCAAATAGTCTTGGGTTGTATAAGAAAGCAGGCTGATAAAGCCATAAGAGAAAGCTAATAAGCAGCACTCCTTCATGGCCTCTGATTTATTTATTTTTTGTCTCAAGGTTTCTTCCTTGAGTTTCTGTCCTGACTTCCCTTCTTGATGGACTGTGATCAGATGAGTAAGGCAAATTGTCTTTTGTCATTGTGTTTATTACACTGAGAGAAAACAAACTAATATATGGACTATTTTCACATCTGGAATCCATGGTTGTAGCAAAGGCCAGATCAGTCAGCAAAAGCAGCATAGAACTTACTGTAAGTTTAAACTGTTCTCTTATATTTGCTAGTGGGTCCACCAGCCCCCCAGTGGGGAAGATTAACATACAAATAGCTCAAGAATGCAGTCAAAACTAGTATTCCTTTTCCTTCTTGCCTTTGTGACCCTGGAGTGACCACTATGCTCTAGTGTGTACCTGTCCACTGCGCAGACCACAGGACCAAAGCAATACGTGGCTTGTCCAGTCACAGCCTGGAACCTCCAGAACGTCAAGGATTCATAAATATTTCCATTACAAGTTAACTTTATGAAATAGTTCATTACAGTGATGATAAGGTACATAGTATATTTACTGGAGCATATAAAAATTGCCTGAAGTCCATGCCATTCAACCATTGACTTTGTCACTAATTTTTATTATATATGTATATGTAATATATGTGTGTGTGTGTTAAAAAGACAGATTAAAACATCACTCCCATAAAAGAAAAAACAGTATACATTTTCAGTCTTTGCCCACAATTACCTAAAAACTTTTAAGTATTCTATCTATCAGTAAACTGAAGGAAAAAGGGACTGTCAAGATGTACTATAGAACTTTACACCTGTGTATTATATACCAACAACATACTAAATGATGTAAAGATCCAACAATGGCAAGTGTATTAGAGTCCTTAGTAAGACATGCAGAATGAAGAGAAACGTGTTGGAGACTGAAGGGAAAATGTATTGGTGAAATTTGGGGGAGGGACATTCATGATACATGCTGAAAAATAATTTCCAAAGATCTATGATGACATCTTGCACTTCACTTCATGATGGGGGAAAATTCAGCACAGATGTTTTAAGATTCTAGAGACACTCAGTGCACATGTAGGAACATTGATCTAATTCATGTGGAATTGTCCTATCAGACACATAAAAGGAGCTCTGAGCATTAAAGAAACTTCCAATGTTAAGAACAAGTGAAATAAACTATTCTAAGCAGTACCATTTTGTTTTCAGACCCCATTTAATCATAAGAAGAAACTAAGTCCCAGGTCCCAGGCCCTAGGGGAGCTGGGGACTTCCAAATAGCTAAACAGCTTCGTTGTAAGGAAACAGTTGTCTGTGTCTACCATGTCAGAGACAACTTGTAAGGAAACAATTGTCTGAATGGCAGGGCCAACTAAGTTCATGTTCCAAGGCCCAGAAACCTAATCCTATCTTAATTAATGGAAACTCCCTTGCTCAACCCCACTCCTCCTCACTTTACAGTTTTATCCTTTAAACATGCTGTATAGTATCCCTTTCAGGGTACTAGTTCAACTCTTGTGTCTATTCTGTGGCCCTGATCTATCAGTAGGAGCTTGATGACAATAAATATTTGTCACCTGCATTGACCTGATTCTTCCAGTTTTGTTGGGTTTATGTCTTCCCAACAGCAATAGCAGGTTGGAACTTTACAAAAGTGGCCCTGCCATTTGGATCATAACTGGTTCTTGGACATTTATAATGTTGGCATTGGCAGTTGGGAAAAGCAATGGGCGTGGTCTGTTTAGACTTCTATAACATACACATCATAGTCTGAGCAGCAGTTAAACAATTGGAGTTTGTTTCATAAGATCCCAGCGGCTGGAAAGTACTAGGCTCAGTGGCTCAGGACATGTAGATCCTAGTGAAGGCTGGCTTCTTGTTTTAAGAATAATCACCTAATGTCACCTGGCAAAAGAGGTAGAGATCCCCTCTGGAGCTTAGGGCATTGTCTCCATCATGAGACCTTTTCTCATAATCCAATCACCTCTCAAACTCCACTCATTGAAACAGCATTGTATTGGGCATGTAGATTTCATAAGTTTGGGAGGAATTTAATTTTGGTGAGTAGCAGATAATATTTGGAATTTATGGAAGGTTCCAGAAAGAAGATAAAGACTATTCTATTATGCAGACAAAGCAAATGTGTTTCCAGAAAGAGCCTTGGAAGTTGAAGAAAGTAATGATCACAAAGCCCCATCATGTCATAGCCAAAAAAGAACATATTCAGAGCAAGTCAGGAATTTCCTGAGTTTTATCTTACTGACTTGGAAAACAGTAGATTTTCTGAAACAGTATTAGTTGAAGGATCATAAGCAAGGGCCCAAGGTATCAAGAACAACCCAACCACAGGAAAGTAAGCTACATTCCAAGTCATGTTGTGTGTATATCATATATCACAAGCTACCATAGAGTTTCCCATAGCTTCATGAAATGACCGGGCACAGATGCTCGCAAAGGAACAATAATGGAAACTGAAGTCTCAGAAAGTTGAAGAATTAGACAAGTTCACACAGTTGATGCCATGTAAATGCCTGATTCTTTGTTTTCTCTTCTCCTACTGCAAATCTATTCATGATTATTGGGAAATAAATTATCATTATGTGTATGTTCAAAACAACCTTTTCCAAACTATGCTTTAAAAAAAATCACACACACACACACACACACACACACCTGTTTTTCATCTTTTTATAACCAGAACAATCAATTCTGCTTTCCAATTTGTTGAGTTCTTGAAAGTTAGGTTGTGAGGAGCTGTTTTCAGCAATAATAAATATATTTTTGGTCAGTAAATTTTGTGTCCATTCTAAGGATTTTCACATATCACTTAGTTAAACCTTAAACTATCTATTAGATGTAGGAATAAATAGGTGCTGATATTTAGAATTTTTGAAAACTGAAAACAGAGCAATTAAAAACCTTATTTGAATTCCTAAGTGGGAGAAATGGGACTTTTATTCAACCAGAAAATCTTTAGAAATGATAATCAGTTTTAGCAAAGTAGCAGTATACAAAATCAACATATAAAGTCAGTGGATTTTCTATACACCAATAACGAACCTGCCAAAAATGAAGTTAGAGGAAATTACATTCACATTCCACTTTAAAAATATTAAAACACCTAGGAACTAACCGAACTAAAGAACTAAAATACTTTTAAAATTAAAATGTTAAGGCATAGAAAAGATGGAAGAAGGCCTTGAAAATAGGGAAAACATCCATGATCATGGATTGGCAGAATTAATATTGTGTAAGATGACTGTATTGCCAAAAGCAGTGTATAGATTCAGGATAGCTTGACCAAAATCCCAATATCATTCTTCACACACTATAAGAAACAATATTAAAATTTACACAGAAACACAAGGACACTCAAAACAACCAGAGCAAGTCTAAGAAAGAAGAATGCTGGAGGCATCACATATCTGATCTTAAATTGTGCTACTAGACCACAGGGACAAAGACAACATGGTACCAGCCTTAAAGCAGACAGCTAAGCCAATAGAACAGAACAGATGACCCAGATATAAATCCACAGAGCTACAGTACACTTAATTATTGACAAAAGTTCACAAATGGTGCTGGAAAAACTGGATATTCAAAACTTACCTCTATATCTGTCGTCCTTTAGAAAGGTCCATTCCAAAGAAGTAAAGATCTTAATAGAAGACTTGAAATATTAAAACTGTTGGGAAAACACTTCAAAATTTAAGAATAGTCAAGTAGTATCTGAAAAGAATTCTAATAACACACACACACACACACACACACACATACACATGCATGCAAACAATGAGTCTCACACACACATTGACACCTACGCACACACATACATTCACATACACACGAATTGACAAAAGGGACTAAAGAAATTGAGAAACTTATGAACAACAGCTATCTTTCAGACAAGGCATTGACAGCTAAAACATTGAAGAATCCAAGCATTAAGCACTGTCTTCCCAAATCTTCCAGTCAACATATAGACTAATGAGCTAAATAGAAATTCTCCAACAAACAAACCCACAAATGACCAATACATGTTTGAAATAGTGTTCAACATCCTTAGCCAGCAGAGGAACACAAATTGAAACCACTTTGGGAACCCATCTCACCCCAGTCAGAATGGATAACAGGAAGTAATGCACAACAAAGGCCAATGAGAATGTGGGGAAAGAGAATGTCTCTTCACTGCTGATAGAGATAGGAACTGACATAGACAACTCACTGTGGATGCTCCTTAAGACACTAAAACTCCAAATACATAAGACCGAGTTCTACCACTAGGACTCAAAAGCACTGAAGGTCCCACCACAGAGAGGTTAAAATACCCATGTTCGTTGCTACACTACTCATAATGAGCTAAGAAATGGAAGCTAGCTGGATGTCCCCTAACAGAGGAATGGTATAAGGAAAGCATGGTACATACGCAATGAAAATGAATTTAGTCATAAAGAAAATCGAAATGAAGTTTGCAAGAAAACTAATGGAAATCTTATGTTAAGTAAAATATCTGAGACTCAGAAAAATGACCCTAGTATAGGTGATGTTGGCAGAAATGAGGTCATGAGAAGGGAAGACAAGATCTTAAAGGGGCAGGAAGAAAGGAACGGTATTAGAATGCATATGACATAGAAGCGGACTCAGAGCCATGGGAGGGGGAGTAAGGTGGGGGCAAGGAAGAAAAGGGCGGGGAGGGGCCTACATGGTGGCAAACATTAACCAAAAGCTACTTTCGGAGAAAAGTACTTATTTCCATTTATTGCTTATGGTCTGTCATGAAATCAGGGCAGGAAGTCAAGACATGAACTGTGAGGCAGAAACTAAAACAGGTCATGAAGGAACCTGTTTCCTGTCTTGTTCTCCGTGGCTTACCTAAGTTGCTGTTTTATATAACCCAGAAACGCCTGTCTGAGGGTAGAGCTGCCCCAGTGGCTGGGTCTTCCCACATCAATCATTAACTAAGAAATGCTTGCAGAATTGCCTATAGAACACTCTGATGGAATCATTTTCTAATTGAGGCTCCTTATGTCAACTTCTGTCAAATTGACAAAAAAAAAAAAAAAAAAAGCTGACACAAGGTCAATAAAAATAAGCTAATTGTATTTGAAAATTGTAGGATGAAACTATTGCTTTCTGTGTTAACTTAAAAATACCAAGAAGAAAGAAAACACATTAAAACATGAGAAAGAGGCATAGGTCTTTAACACAGGTGATCCAGCTTCTTAACCAGATAGCAAGTGAAGGTGCAGTAATTAAAACTGGGAAACTGCTTTCAAGGAGGCAGAAGCAGGCAGATCTCTGTGAGTTCAAAGACAGCCTGGTCTACAGAGTGAGTCCAGGACAGCCAAGGCTACAAAGAGAAACCTTGTATTGAAAAACCAACCAACCAACCAACCAGCCAACCAAGCAAATAAACAAACAAACAAAAAAGTCAGAGAAACTTGTATATTAATCTGTCCCGTCAGTGAATACTCGTGAATACTATAACTCCCTTAGCCATTTACCTTCTGTGATTAAGTGTCCTCATGACCGAAGAACCATCGACATTTATCTTTTTCTGGCCCATTTGATGACTAAATGGGACCAAAGTTTGCGAATCACTTATCATAATTTCCAATGCCTTATGAAAAACAAGCAAACAAACATGCCACAAATAAGAAATAATAAGGATTTCTAGTGTCCTAGGAGTAAATGGCACTTTGTACCACATCAAGACAGAGCTATCTGTACTCTTAGAGGGAGGACAAAGAAATCCACTGAGGCTTTTGTTCTCACAAGCCTTTTCAACAGCTTTAGTGCACTTTTTATAGTGCACCAGTATTTCTTTTTTGTTATTTTTATTTTTTATTTTTCTGTTATTCTTTTTTCATATACATTTATGTTATTATACATATATACAATAAGCTACCTACAGCAAGAAGAGCCATGAAACAATCAGGAATTATATAAATGTTACATTCATAGCGTTTTGGCTATTTGAATTTGGCAGCCTTGGAGAAAATATCTTTCCTATCTTGTTGAGTCTACAATTTTGAATGTAAGCAATACCTATCATATCTCACCTTTAGCAACTTAAAACATCTATCTAGACATAAAAACATCTTAACACCTAAACAACTAAGTTTAATTGTAAAACTAAACTATGTGGTCTTCGACCCCATCAGAGACTTGAGAAGGAATAAAATTAGTTACCTGAGTAGACAAGGAATGCAGGTTAGCAGCTTTCCAAATGAGAAGAAGACAGAGACAGTTTGCTGCCTGAACAGTGACCCAAAACTCCCTATAACATTGGAGCATCGTCTTCTGGCCCAGTATATGTGACAGAATATTTGTGAGGTAGGAGCTATTGAAGACATAGTGCACCAGTATTTCACCGTGGAGAAGGATTCCACTCTCCTCTATTGTAGTCCTAAGGGTTTTCTATAGTGGCTTATAATCCTGTCATGAATTAGTACATCAAATTTCTGCTGTTTTTTTTTTTTTCACTCATGTTTTTCTTCTGATAGCCGCATTAAGAATTTCCGTTTGAAAAGCACCAATTCATTCCTTTCATGACATACAACTGTTGGTGTGCCATGGTCATCTTACTTTTAGACCAAAAAGGGATCATTTGAGATGCTCAGAGAAGCCAATCCTACCAGCTAATGAAATTTGCTCTGGATTTAATGGCTGTGCATACTGATCTGCTGAGAGCACCAAGTATAATATAACATTACAGTTATGTGGTAGCTTTCTTTCCATCCCGAATGAAGACCATGGAACCCACTTGGAAAGCACAGTTAAACAGTAGATAAAGAATGAGAATACAATTTTATTTCCTTTGGATCTGTCTGGATGTGAATTCCCACAGTGGCTACGAGTTTTAGTGTCCACGTCCAGCAAATTATTTGTCCCTCTGACTGGACAAAATCTTACCGCATCACTTAAATTCAACAACATAAAGGCGTTCCCGTCAATTCTAATCATCAGAACTGCCAACGCACTTGAAAACACTCAACAGAAACAATAGGCATTCCAAGCTTCTTGGGCTGCTCATCCATGCTCTACAGGCCCGTCTTGCCTCAACTAAATACGTACTGTTCACATCCAGCCAGGTAGTTTTCTCAACTTCTGGTCTTGCCTCTCTGTCTTTCCCTTAAGAATCTGTATATAGCATTTGAGCTCTTTAACACAGAAGAGCAAGGTTGTTTTGCATAAACACACACAACTTCTTCCGACTCATTCCCAAATTAGTCTTTTCCATCAGTGCACAGAGATGCCCATGGCATATGGCTCAACTACACTATTACATTCGCTCCCTACAGAGATTCTCTGGGTCAGCTCTGGAGACAGTAATTACTCCTTGCACGGAAGTAGCTATGCACCATCAAGGGACTTGTGTAATTGATGTTTCCTATAGCTGTGTTTCTTTATAGAGATGCCTGAGAGCTGCAGACTTACTTATTTGGATAACATTTGCTTTACTTATTTAAAAAACAGATTATAATTTTATTATGAATTTATTCTATTAATACAGGGCCCCTAAATTCATGCTAATGTATCACCTTGATAATGACAGATTATGTCTAGAAAAGTCATTGGGCACCTTGGAAAAACAAACTATATGTAATTATTGATAATTATGACCTCACCTCCTGAAATTTCAAATTAGCTTTTATATACGAATATTACAAAATCAATTTCTCATGCCAAACATTTCCTTTCTTGGGCTTTGAAGACTCACCATTTCATTTTCTAGGCAAAAAAATGTTCTTTTGAAATAGAAACATTAAAAAGTATCATTTGTTTCTACTTTATGAAAATGTAACCTTTCACATTTCACAGCCTTGAGATTCCTAATCACCGTGCAAGCTGCAGACATCAGAGCAGCCTCTTGGCCTAATGGGAAAGTAAAGGCACGAGTTTTAAGCATGCACACATCTGATAGAGGACCTTATTTGAAGAACATTATAGCTAAACTAGAGAGAGCATAGGGCAACAGAAATGATAAATGGAATGGAAAGGATTACTGAACACATGAGAAGAGATTAAGAAAAATGGGCTTGTTTAGTCTTGAAAGAAGATGAGTCTGAGGTGAATTGATTGAGGAATTTGAACTAGCTAAGGGCCACAATGCAATTAAGTTTGATCCATTTGAAGGTGTACCTTGAGGCATAAATATGTGAAAGGCAAATTAAAGGGCTCTTATTTTACAGAAAGTGTGGTGATAAGCAAAGAAAGGATTTGTAAGTACTAAGCTAAAATAAAACAGTATTATCCTACTTCAGAAAATATTTGTAGTGTTTAATTGAAGACTCTCATGTACAGGAGAAAGATAGTGAGAGCAAGCATCTGAGCTGCCATGTTTTATGGAGGCAGACATTTTAGTCACTCTTTACTAATTCCCCCGAATACTAGGGTTAAGATTTTAGGCTTAGATTTTTTAACTTTTTTTCATGCTGTTAGTTTGGATTTATGACCTGTTTTCCTCATCTATTAAGAGACTACAAAGCTAATGCTTGCTTTATTTCAGTAGCTATTAAACAGCAAATGCATTTCTTAAAATACAAAATATTTGGTATATAAGTAGATGCTTAACAAAATTGCCAATGCAAATACAGTTTAAATGTGATTTTTAAAATTTATTTAGTTTTTGTTCTTTGATAGGTTCATAACTGTACACATTGAACCACAGTCCTTCTAACTCTTATCTTGTCACTCCCTTCTCTTCTAGATGAAAGTCTTTCTCCCTAGCAGATTCCTCCCTCCCTCTCTCTCTCTCTCTCTCTCTCTGTATGTCTCTGTCTCTCTGTCTCTCTCTCCTCCCTTTCTCTCTCCCTCTCTCTCCCTCTGTTTTGTGTGTGTCACCTGCAGATGTGAAACAAGGTTTGTCATAATCTATCCACTAAGCAGTTGGGTTTCTTTATTTTGTTTTTATTTTTATTTTTAGAAAGAGTATATATGTGTGGTGTTTTGAGTAAGAATGACCCCCATAGACTCGTATGTTTGAACGTTTGGTCATCAAGGAGTGGTGTTACTTTTAAAGGATTGAGAGGTATGTTTGCGTTGGGTAGGTATGGTTTCATTGAAAGAAGTGTGTCATTGGATGTGGGGTCTGGGATTTCAAAAGCTCAGGACACTCTCAGTGTCTCTTTATTCTTTCTGCCTACAGACCCCAGATGTAGAACTCTGAGCTACTACATCTGCCTGCATGCTGCCCTGCTTCCTGCTACACTGATAATAGAAGCTGTGGACCACCCCCAAGTAAATGTTGTCCTTTCTTAGAGTAGTCATGGTCAGGGTGTCTCTTCACAGCAAGAGAACACTGATTAATACTATGAAATATAAAGAAAGCATGCTGTAAGAAATTTAAATTACCTTTTCCTACTCTATCTTCTAAACCACGACCTGAAACCTACATATATATGATATGTGTGAGATAAAGCAATTGTTTGCAACCTTCCTAATTTTGTGACCTTTTAATACCCTTACTCACATTTTGGTGACCCCCAACCATAAAGGCGTTTTCATTCCTCCTTTATAATTGTAATTTTGCTACTGCTATGAATCATAATGTAAATACTTGTGTTTTCCAATGGTCTTAGGCAAGCTCTGTGAAAAGGTCCCAAATGGGTCACCTCTGAAAGTTTGAGAACTACTGAGATATTCAAAGTTGGTACAAGAAGAATATGAATGTTTCTAGTAATATAAACTGTAGTAAGTATCAAGACTCCAATGTATCTTATGTATTTAGGATGGACATCTGTACAACTTACCTAAATAATCTTACCAACAAAACAAGAAAATTCAAATAAAAAGAAATCCCAGAATTTTAAAATCTAACAGTACATTTAGACTGAAAACCTATCAAACACCATGGCAGTGGTTGTGGATTCTCAGTATTATGACCAAATAAATGTCTTCTGAGAACCATACCAGACAGGATACATGTATCATAATGAAGAAGTTCCTTGAACACAGGATAACATCACAATATTGTCATATACAATAAATATAATACTATATTACACATAGTATTTACAATATGCCATGTTATATATTGTATATACAAATATACATTTGTATATACAAATATAATGTATATTAACTGCCCCAAAATGAACACAAGTACATATATTTTATCAAAGTATAAATCAAAGGCCACAATTAAACATTCAATAAAAATACTGAGTTCATGCTTTAAGTCCTAAATACTATATTTTATTCATTGATCTATTCATTCATGTCATTAATTAACATTAAGCACCTACTATTTGCTAACATGTAGTTAAAACTTTAATACATACAGAAACAAGACACAAATCTTAATTTGTCCTGCTGCTGACTTTCATGGTTTGGATCAGGCCAAATATTTCCCAAACCCCACTAAAAAGTCTAAATAAAATATAGAGAAAAGAAAACCCAGCTACTTAACCCAGTTAAACATAAGGAACAACCAAGGCAATCTGGATTTGGAAGGTAAGATTCAGAAAAATAATTTAAGATGCTGAAAAATATCAGAATAATAATAACAAAAAATCTGTTTTCTCGTAGTAAAGGACAGATGTGTTATTTGGACAATAAGGAAAGGAAACTTTATTTAATTCATTCTTTCTTGAGAGCCTGGGATGGCTATATCTTCAAAATTAAGACAAACAATAGCTAAATGGCTCTTATTTTAGCTATTGGTCATAAGAAAAAAATCCTTTAGAAAAGACATCATTGGATTTGTTAAAATTATTTACATGTAATACCTAGCATCAAATTAAATAAACACGATGAGTCCGAACTAAATAGCCAAATGCAAAAGAAGAAACACAATCAACTATTAACATAATTAATAAAGATTAATGCTTTTTAAAATAGATGAAAAAATAATATTGACTTAGAATTCAGGTGTATGGGAAGAAATGAAATGGAATTACTAGTACCAAAAACATGCCATGATATTAATTGGTTCATTTTATAAAATATTAAACACAATAGATAATAGTGTTAAAGAGCAGGAAGATGGGGCTGAGAGAAATACCCAGTCTGAGACACTGAAAGAATGAAGAGGATATGGAGAGGAGAGTGCCAGACATCTAGAGCAATAGAAAGAAGCCTAAAACAATCTGTAATGCAAGTCCCAGAGTAGGGTAGAAAAATAGGGGAAAGAACAGAAATGCTGTAAGTAGAATCCAATGGGATTAAATACAAAGAAATCTGAGCAATCATTTTAGAAATAAAAAAGAAATCTGAGCAATCATTTTAGAAATAAAAAAGACATATACATACAGGTTGGGTGTGTGGCTCCATGGTAAAATATTTTCTTAATGTTTATAGGCCTGGTTTTAATCCTTAGAGCTGCCAGAGAAAGACAAAAGTAAGAGAATAAACAAAAAGTATAAATGAAAACTAGAAAAAATTATCGTTTTCAAGAGGGATGTTATAAGAAAGACTTTCAACTTCTAAGTAAAAAGGATAGGAGCAGATGGTAAGGTGATTAGTTTTAATTTGTAAAAGAATATAAGTGACATGCTAGATTCCAGTGTAACCAAAATGAGCTTAAATTTGAATTTTATTAACATTGTGTGGCTGCCACAAAAAAGCCTATGATTTGGCAGCATAACTAATAACATTCACAGTAAGTCAGAAGTCTGTCACAGTGTCTTTGAGGACAGTCAAATATCTTGTCAAGGGCTACACTCAGTCATGACATTTCTAGGAGCTAAGCCATACTCCAATCTGGTCAAGCTCCTAGTGGACATTCATATTTCTTAGGTTGTGTGCTCTTTTCATCTTCTAAGCATGTTAATGAAACTAGAGTAAAGTCATGAAGAAAAGTAAGTACATGATGAGCAAGATACTTAAGATGATAAACATTTTGAGATGTTGAAATGCACACACACCTTAATGTTGTTAGGCAGTTAGGAATCAACTTGTAGGAGCTAACTGGCAAGCATTCATTGTTTCTGAAAGCTAATTGTTCAGTGCACATTTTAATTTTATCAAAGTGTAAAGCCCAATGCTCTTATTAAAATTGCATTAAAGGAAAATATAGTGAATATTCAGAAACCAGAGCATCTTATTTATTTTGTTATATTTAATATTATTGCTAATTCTTCATATGATTGATATCTACTCTATCTCTGTATGGGAATATTTCCTAATGGTGCATTGAAAATTTTCCAGCATGCATTCAGGCATGTTACATTGTGTTTTGGAGTTGATTATCACAACAACATTTATACCAGGAGAATCAGAAGACATTGCAACTCACAGATTGATTTATTGTTTTGATTTATTGTCTAAAAAGTGGTAAAGAATATGCCAACCTTGCCGCTTAATTATAATCCATATTAGCAAAGAAATTTATCTTCCTAAGGTGTCATGCTCTGATGTTTATCTAATTTCATTCTTATAATGTTTGATGATATAAGTAAACCATAAAACCATTCATATTCTGAGTATATTTCTTCGTTAGAATCAAGCATCATTTTGATGGAGCACATAAAAGTTGGGAAAAATTCAATGGACGCATTTTGTGAGAATTGATGGTATAAAATTTATGAGAGTATTGCCTATTTTGTCATTATTTAACAACTTTGTGATGTTCTATATCAGGAAAAGGCTTCTCACTTATAGAGGCGTCACCCTGAAAAACACATAGCAATTGAAATTGTAAATCAAGCATGCATTTAGTGCCTACATAACAAACACAAGTAACAGAACACTGTAAAACTTTGCTTGTCTCCCTCAACGTAAGGCTAGCTGGGATAGTGGTTTAGAGCCACTACTCTGTGCCATGAACGACTTTTGTGACACATGTTGCTACCCCAGGAAAAGATTTATATCAAGTATTTAAAGAACAGTTTCTTAAGGCACCAGCCAAGGAGAATATAGGCAGTAAGCTTCGAACCGCTACCAAGACCTAGCCGACGAACAGGATATTCTCCACCATTGAGTGGAGAGTCAGATCTGACTCTCACACGAACTCTGGTGCCCCCTTTTCTGACCACATCCCCTGGATGGAGAGGCCTGGCGGCACTCAGAGGAAGGATAGCAAGTTACCAAGAAGAGACTCGATATTCTAAGAGCATATATAGGGGGAGGAGTTCTCCCTCAATCACAGACATAGGGGAGGGGAGAAGGGGGGAAGTGGGAGGGAGGGAAGAATGGGAGGAAACAGGGGAAGGGCTAACAATCGAGATGTAATATGAATAAATTAATAAAATTTTAAAAAAAGTGAAAAGATAGCAGTGGAGATGTAATGTGAATAAATTATAATAAATAAAAAAAATGAAAAAAAAAAAAAAAAAAAAAGAACAGTTTCTACTGTAAAGCTGTGCTTGTCTCCCCAGAACTAAAGCTGTCTGGGACAGTGGTTCAGTTGCACAAAGTGCTACACAGGAAAACACATACATCAAATATTTAAGGTACAGTTTCCATTCAAGATATATTGTTTTTTTCCATTGTGAAATTGAAAAATTATACTTTGTCCTTTGGAACAATCTGCAACAATCCATTTGATAAAGTCATATATTAATATATATATATATATATATATATGTACACACACACACACACACAGAGATAGAGATAGATAGATAGAGAGAGAGAGAGAGAGAGAGAGAGAGAGAGAGAGAGAGTTCCCTCAGACAACCAACTGAGCATTTAGCATTGCACACTAAAGAAGGTCAAAAATACACCAGTGGAACAACAATGGAGCTTAAGTGTTGAATTTTCTCAGAGAAGGTAAACTTATTAATGTAAGGACAATCGTGGAGGCCTTAATTCCTCGGATTCTCAGTTACTGAATTATGAACTGAGAAAAACCACACTAGGCCTGATACTACTTCTTAAATCTAAGAAAGGGATTTCACCCATTTCCACTTGGTGTAATTACTGATATATTTGCAAACAGTATTTTATGATTTGATTTTTAAAAGTATTGTTTCAATTATCATCTATCATCCCTCCTTTCCATCCTTTTTCTGTGGTTTATCTTTTAGCAACATTGCCCCCCCCCTCTCCCTCTGTCTCTCTCTCTCTCTCCATATATATGTGTGTGTATCCTGACTCCATTATTTTCCATCTTACATATTATTAAATGCTCTTGTAAACATAATGTTCATGGCATCATAAAATATTATTCTGCATGTTTTAATTTATTCTTTCTTATTAACAATGCTATCAGGAATATTGTTTCCCACATATTTCTTTGGGAAATATCTCATTCCTACTAAATAGATTCTTAAAAATATACTTTAAAAATTACTCACTTTTAAACACTTCATATATAATTACATTACTAACTGGCTTTCAGAAAGGCTGTACTAAATTATAGTTCTTCTAGTTAAAGGATATTCTTTTTAATAAATTTCCTTAACATTGAGTATAATTACTTAAAAATATCATTGCCTGCTTTTGAAATTAGAAATATATACCTCTTGACATTTTCATTTATATTTCTTCAATAACTGTTAAAATTAGTAGTTTGAAAAACTTATTGATATCTGAGTTACTTTTCAATTTCTGTGACTAAGCACTATGATCAAGGCAACTTATCAAACAAAGTGTTTAATTTGAGACTCTTCGTTCCAGCGAGTTCCATGCCTATCACAGCGTGGAGCATGGCAGCAGGCAGCAGACATGGCATGGGAGCAGCAGCTGAGAGCTTACATCCTGTTCCACAACCAGGATGCTTGGGGATGGTTTTTGGAAACATCAAGGATGGCACCCAGCGATCTGTCTCCTCCAACAAGACCACACCTCCTAATCCTTCCCAAACAATTCCAACAACTGAGGACCAACTATGCAAATATATGAGTTTTGGGGGTTTATTGTCATTCAGACCATCACAGATGGCCATAAATATATCTTCTGTGAATTGTTGATTCATGTCTTTCATTTCAGTTTCCCAAATGTTTTCTTTGTTAGTAGCATTTTCTTTTAGTTCCATTGGTGTGAAATGTTTGTCCTTTCTCTCCAAATTTGTATTGAGCCCTGACCCATAGGTTGACGGCTAGTATTTAGAGGCATTTTGACTATTTTGATAGAGTTGTGTATGTACTGGAGGAAAAACAATGTGCAGACCAAGGAAAACAGTTAAAACATTAATAAGGGTAAATGAAAATAACTGTACTAGATGAGCAAAAACTGGGATTTGGGGCCTAGTGTTTTGAGTATATGAGCTGATGTCCAACATTTAATGCAATCGGTGGTATTTTTAAGGTTTGATACTGTCTCATCACCAAGCAGCCTATGCTCACTTTCCAGTCTGGACCACTTTAGTGACCACAATGGAGGCAAATGATACAGATTGTGCTGACCTCAGCATTGAGTGGGCATTGTGTACTCGGGAGATGACAACACACCTACGTCATGTCTGTGCAGGAATTTGTGGAAAGCTAGAAGATGGCGGGGATTAGGCATCCATACAGTCAGAAGCTCTGCAGATGTGCAGATGACTGATGGCATGCACGTCTCCACTCTTAACAACTCTGCCATGAATTTAGTTTTTTTTCTCCTTAATTAAAAGAAATCTTAATTTGTTCACTTTACATCCCAATTGTAGCCCCATCCATCTTAGTCTTCTGGTCCCACCCTCCCTCTTTCATCCTCCCATACCCCTTCCCTAATCCTCAGAAATGGGGATTCCTTCTCCTCTATCATCTGACCCTAGCCTATCAAGTCTCATCTGGACTGTCTGCATGGCCTCCCTACCAGGGGTAGGTGTTCAATGAATGGACACAAGAGTTTATGGCAAAGATAGCCCTACTCCCAATATTATGGGACCCAAAAAGAGATTGTGCTACCTACCAACTAGATCTGAGCACGTGGTCTAGGTTCTCACTGTGTGTGATCGTTGGTTGGTTCATCAGTCTCTGATGACCCCTCTCCCTAGGCCCATTGGTTTTTGTTGGTTCCATTGGTCATCTTGTGGAGTGCCTGTCCCCTCCAGTCCTCCATCACCCAGCTATTCCATAAGGTTCCCTATACGCCACCTTAAAGTTTGGCTGTGAATCTTAGCATCTGCTTGGATCTCCTGCTGCTGGCTGGAGTCTTTCAGAGGTCCTCTTCCTTCTCTTCAACCACTTCTGGTCTCTATTCTATTTACCTCTCTGAATGAGAATTAAACATTCTCCATAGGATCCTCCTTGTTATTTACTTTCTTTAGGTCTGTGTATTATAGTGTGGTTATCCTGTATTATGTGGCTAATATCTGCTTATGAGTGAGTACATATGTACATGTATTTCTGGGTCTAGGCTACCTCACTCTGGATGATCTTTTCTAGTTCCATCTTTTTGCTTGCAAATTTCAAGATTTTCTTATTTTTAATAATTGAGTAGTATTACATTGTGTAAGTGCACCACAGTTTTTTTTTTTAATCCATTCTTCAGTTGAGGGACATTGAGGTTGTTTCTAGATTCTGACTATTAGGAATAAAGCTTCTATGAACATAGTTGAGCAAATGTCCTTGTTGTATGGTGGAGCATCTTTCAGGTATATGGCCAGGAGTGGTATAGCTGGGTCTTGATGTAGAACTATTCCCAATTTTCTGAGAAAGTGCCGTGTTGATTTCCAAAGTGTTGTACAAATTTGCACTCTGACCAGTAATGGAGTAGTATTCTATTTTTTCTACATCCCCACCAGCATGTGCTATCACTTGAGTTCTTTTTATCTTAGCCATTCTGATAGGTATAAGATGGAATTTCGGAGTCATTTTGATTAGCATTTCTCTGATGACTAGGGATGTTGAGCATTTTAAGTGTTTCTCAGCCATTCAGTATTCCTCTGTTGAGACTTCTTTGTTTAGTTCTGAACTCCATTTTTTAATTGGATTATTTGCCTTGGTGGTGTTTAATTTTCTTGAGTTCTTTATATATTTTGGATATTAGCCCTCTGTCAGATGTAGGGTTGGTGAAGATCTTTTCTCAGTCTGGAGCCTGTCACCTTGTTTTGTTGATAGTGTCCTTTGCCTAACAGAAGCTTTTCAGTTTCATGAGATCCTATTTATTAACTGTTGTTCTTAAAACTTGAGTTGTTAGAGTTCTGCTCAGGAAGTTGTCTCCTGTGCCATTGAACTTAAGGCTCATTTTTAGTATATATAAATGCTTCCAAAAATTCTACCAAGGAACTCCTACACGTGATGAACACCTACCTTCAGCAAAGTGGCTGGATACAAAATAAAATTTAAAAAATTAACTGAAAACTGAAACTAAAAACCTTTTTATACAAAAGACAAACAGGCCGAGAGAGAAATTAAAGAAACAACACCCTTCGCAATAGCCACAAATAATATAAAGTATCTTGGTGTAACTCTAATTAAGTGAAAGAAAGACCTGTATGAAAAGAACTTCAAGTCTCTGAAGAAAGAATTGAAGAAGATATTAGAAGATGGAAAGACCTCCCATGCTCATGAATCAGGAGGATTAACATAGTAAAGATGGCCACCTTAAAATAAAGCCATATAGAGATTCCATGCAATTCCCATAAAAATGCCAACACAATTTTTTTACAGACCTTGAAAGAACAAGTCTCAACTTCATATGGGAAAAGAAACAAAACCAAAGAGCTAAGGCAGTCCTATACAATAAAAGATCTTCTAGAGGTATCTCTATCCCTGCCCTCAAGCTGTACTACAGAGCAACAGTAATAAAAATGGCATGGTACTGGCATAGAAACAGACAGGTGGATCAATACAATAGAATAGAAGACCCAGAAATTAAACCCACACACCTATAGACACTTGATTTTTACAAAGAAGCCAAAATGATACAATGGAAAAAGGATAGCATCTTCAACAAATGGTGCTGGTCTTACTGGGTGTCTACTCGTAGAAAAATGCAAATAGACCATTATTTACCACTCTGCACAAAACAAAGGTCCAGGTGGATTAAAGACCTCAATATAAAACCAGAAACACTAAATCTGTCAGAAGTTAGGGTTTTTATAATCATCTCTCAGGCTTAACAGAGTTTAGGATAGCCTGAGGTATCCTATCTTTCAATGTTGGGGTTTGGTCTGGTGCTCTGTATATTCAAATGCTGAATTCTGGGCCAGGAGATTTGGTTGCCATCCAGAGGAGGGCATTGTCATGTACATTAATGTTGTATAAACTTTGTTACACAATTATCTTTGGTTGGTTAGTAGAAAAGCTGGACAGCTTGTAGCTGGGCAGAAGAAAAGGTAGGCGGAGCTTCTGATCCCAGGCTTAGGATGTCAGATAGGTCAAGAAGAAGGGAGAAGAGAGGAAAAAAGAAGATGTAGAGGAAGGATGTGGCCCAGTGGAGCAGCAACAGCTCAGACAGTACCAATATGGCAAGTAGCTTGGAGCGTGTAGCTGGGAATTTGCTAGACTAGCTTAGAGTATTCGTATGAATGGCTATCTGCCCAGTATTGAGCTTAAGGCTTAGTAATTAATTTGATAAGCTTCTGTGTTATTTACTTGGGAGTTATAGTGGATGAACAGACAACAACCCCAAAATATAAATCAACATTTCAACCCCTCCTATTCTTAAAATAGACTCCAGAACAATTATAACTATTCAAATTATAGAGGATAATTTCAAAGGTAGTTGGTTTAAAGATATCTTGGTTGATATTGGATTTTCCTTCCTGCTACAAATAAAAAGAAAATTGGATGTACAAAATGGCTATCTTGAGATGCACAAAGCAGGCAGTTGTAGTATAAAGGAGCTAACTGATAGATGATGTATGGCTGGTCCTGTCTCCTGTGGGAATTAGGGGGGGTAAAGTTCTGAACTGGACTTCAAGGAAGAAGGCCAATTTCATCAATGGGTGTCACAGAGTAAAGGAACAAAACTAAGAAGAGCAAAACTGTTAACATATTTAGCCCTTTAATCCCAGCACTCGGGAGGCAGAGGCAAGTGGATTGCTGCGAGTTTGAAGGCAGCCTGGTCTACAAAGGGAGTCCAGAACAGCTAAGGCTACACAGAGAAACCCTGTCTCAAAAAACAAAACAAAACAAAACAAAAATAAACAAACAAACAAAAAACATTTAGCCCAGGTGCTAAAGAGATGCCTCAAGGGGTAAGAGAGCTTGCTGCTTTGGCAGAGGTCCCAAGTTTGGCTCTCAGCGTTGACATCAGGCATCTCACGAACACCTGTAACACTAGCTCCCAAGGGATCTGAAGCTTCTTGACCTCTGCAGGCACCACCGTGCATGTATACACCCACCCACCCCCACACACATACACATACCTAAAAAGAAAGCGAATCTTAAAAAATACTGAGTTCAAAAATTTCAGCCCCTCTCCAGGCTGTTTCAGTGGCTAATGAGATCTACTTGGAACACTGTTGGAAAATACTGTGCTCCACACTCAACTCTGTAACCTTACGTAGAAGGAACAGGGTCAAGAACAGAGTATTGCTGTGATTATTCCATCCATTAAAATATGTAAACCTTTGCCATTGATAAAGTCATAGTTTTGCAATTTAAAATAATTAAAATTTTGAAATACATATTATTGATCTTTCTATGATCTGTAAACTGTAATGGAGGGCTGTCTTTTATACACTTGAATTTTTAATACCATGAACACTGCAGAGATTTATGTGAATAAAAAATTTTGTGGGCTTGGATGTTGTTCTTGGTTAGCCTGGAACGCACAAAAATTTATGGTTCATACCCAGCACGCCTGTGTGCACGTGCACGCGTGCGCGCGCGTGCGCGCGCGCGCGCACACACACACACACACACACACACACACACACACACACACACACACACACTACTTCCTGAAAGTATGTGTGCCTTTGGGCTATTTGCAGAGTTAGAAGGCTCGGGTACTAGAAGAGAGCATTAGGTGAAAATGGATAGCATCATTATTTTTCCTTAAGCATCTTTCAATTCAGCATTGATATTACTGTAATTTCAAAGTTGGCTACTTGGCTTTAATTACATTGCTAGCAACTATATTTTGGCAAGGTGTATAGGAGAAATAGTAAATCACAAACTCAAATGCTGCCCGGCACATCGTTTTCTTCCTCCCTACATGTTGAAGGCTCACTAGAAGTCAGGGGATTACTTCCTGGTTGAAGATTCCCATCAACTTTGAAACATACTTTTCAGTTTACATAACGGGAATGTGCTGTGTCCTCTTCCTCGTGGGAAGAGGGAGACTTTATGTCTTTATCATTTGGCTTATAAAGGAGACTTCGATAAAGCTTTAGCAGGAGTACCCCATTCTCGGCATAATCTTTTAAGGTTATGCAGGCGCCTACCAAGATTCCTTATCACTTAGATAGTAGCTTAAGTGAGAAATGCCCTTGCCCCGAGGTTAAGTTATTGGACTCTTGGTCCATACTTGGTAGTGTTTCGGGGGAAATGATGGAAAATTTGAGACATGGAATGCTACTAAAGAAGGAACACCTCTAAGGTCAGAGTGTCTGAATTTATGGTCTTCTCCCACTTCTAAGTTGCTCCTTCCCTCTAAACAGCTAAGAAGGAAACTCTCACCGCCATTTTCAGGAAGACTTGTGCCATCTCTCTCTCCCTGTTAAGGGCTCCACATCTAGAGCCTTAAGTCCAAGTAAACTCTCTCTTCTCTGGGTCAGTTTTGTAATATGGTGATGGTGTTTCATCACAGCTACAAAAAGTAACCAAAACAACTTGTAAATGCATATTTTTCCAAGTGAAGGTCCATTTTATCCTATATTATTATTATTATTATTGTTGTTGTTGTTGTTGTGATGATGATGATGATGATGGTGATGATAGTTTCCAAACAAATTTCCTGAGGAGAAAGTTCCTAAAAACCCATGGACCTGGAACTCCAAAAGTCCTCACAAGGAAAAATTAAGACGAACTTTGAAAACAAAAAGAAAGAAAACCTAGGATGTATTTTCATGTAACTGACAAGATGGATGCTAGAAAGAACCAAAGAAGACAGCATTGAGCCTAAGTGTTTCCTCCATGATAAAAGCAAGAAATACAATATATTAGTATCCAACATAGCCATGGGCTTGAGTGGGAGGAGCCACTGGTGAGGTAGTTGGTAGCGCAGCACGACTCAAGTCTTGGCAAAAAAGATACTTGATTTGACATTCTTAAATTACTTAAAAATATTTGGGTCTCAGGCCAGGTGTGGTGGCACATACCTTTAATCCCAGCACTAGGGAGGCAGAGGCAGGCGGATTGCTGTGAGTTCTAGGCCAGCCTGGTCTACCGAGTGAGTCTAGGACAGCCAAGGCTACACTGAAAAACCCTGCCTCGAAAAACAAAACAAAACAAAAAGAAATGGATCTCATTGTACTAAGGAGGAAATTCCAATGTCAATACAATTTATTTATTATTTCTTTTATTTTCTTGAGATTGTAATGTGATTACATCACTTGCCCCTTTCTTAGCCTCCCTCCAAATGCTTCCAGATAACTCTCCTTGCACCGTTTCAAATTCATGGCCTTTTTATACATGCTCTGTCTGTATAAGTTTACTCATGTGTTTTCAGGGATAAACACTTGTTATTGAATAAACAATTGGTGTAATCTTCTCCAAGGCTTGGCATTGCTGTAGCTTTTGTGTAGGACTGAGGCCTCCAGGACTTCCCCTAGCCCCAAGCTCTTTAGTATGTGTATTGTTGGTGTCCTTGTTCAACTCCTGTTCAGGCAGTCAAGATGGTGTGACTTTACAGGTAAAGCTTCTGACATTACTACAAGACACAATCTCATGGCAAAATTCATGTTTCTCTGGTAATGGCTCATTGGGTACTTTTGTTAGGCATATGTCAATTAGCCAATCTAGAGAAAAGCAGAGATGATTTGGGGCCTTTTAACAGGATAAGTTTTGGGAGTGAGACTACCACTGGCTATGTGTCAGGCATGCAGAGGAACTCACTGGGGAGCAAGCTTGTGTGCGTGCATACTACCTAGTAATATTAATTAAGAACAGTAAAAATATAACCATTACTAAGTGGAGCTTGTAGAATAGCCTAGAAGTTCTTACTTGAGCATCTGAAAAGTGTTTTTAGTGAGATTATATACAAAGTTATACATTTTCAGCAGGGAGCTGAAAACGTTTATCAAATATCTAAAAACTTTCGGAGATGTCATTCATCACACAGTGCAAATATTGGCATTTAAAAATAAAACACTTTCTTCTATGATTTTGTTGAGAATAGTTTCTGGGCCCTGGAGTCTGATGTCTTCTCTTTCTTCAATGCCTATTATCCGCAAATTTCTTCTTTTCATGGTGTCCTTAATTTCTTGGATGTTTCATAATAGCCAGAACATGGAAACAGCCTAAGTGTCCCTCAGTAGAAGAGTGGATAAAGAAACTGTGGTACATATACACTATGGAATACTACTCAGCTATTAAAAACAAGGAATTCCCGAAATTTGTGGATAAATGGATTGAGCTAGAAATGATCATAATGAGTGAGTTAACCCAGAAGCAGAAAGAATCAAATGGTATATACTCACTTATATCTGCATACTAGCCCAAGGGGCATGTCCCACGAAAGCCTTCACTTACCAGGAAACTGGGACAGATGGGAAGGCATCCTATTGGGACGCTAAATGAGAGACGCATGGGAGAACAGCAAAATAAAAGGATCCAGAGGGTCCTAGAAATCTACAAGTAGAACAATATGATAGGCAGATTTGGGCCCAGGGGTCCCGCTCAAACTAAGGCACCAGCCAAGGACAATACAGGAGGTAAACTTTAAACCCCTTCCCAGATCTAGCCAATGGTCAGAATATTCTCCACAGTTGAGTGGAGAGTGTGATACGACTTTCTCACATACTCTGGTGCCTCACATTTGACCATGTCCCCTGGAGGGGGAGACCTGGTGGCACTCAGAGGAAGGACAGCAAGTAGCCAAGAAGAGACTTGATACCCTATGAGAATATATAGGGGGACGTAATCCCCCTCAGGAACAGTCATAGGGGAGGGGAATAATGGGAAAATGGGGGGGGGGAGGAATGGGAGGATACAAGGGATGGGATAAACATTGAGATGTAACAAGAATAAATTAATAAAAAAAAAAAAAAAAAAAAAAAAAAAAAAAAACTAAAAATGAAAAAAAAAAAAAGATATTTTACTTACTTGACAAAAGTTAAAAAAAAAAAAAATAAATAAAACACTTAGACTGTACTTTAAATGTTTCCAATACAATTTAATGATCTCAATGATTAAGTATTCACTAGCACTCATTGAAAATAAAGAAACAGTTTTAGATATAAAGGCATTAATTTTACTCTTCAAACTTGTACTTTTATTCTACTTCATCCAATTTTTAAATTCTAATATCTTGTGTTTTATGCTTGGAAAGATTTTATTGATTGCCTTACCACACATCTCTACAATAAGCCATACACATGAATTGAGATTTAATTTTTTAAATGCTTCCTGTAACCATAAGAGTGTTAACTGTTAATATCCTCCATGATGAGTTATAATAATTGGCATAGGCGCACCATTGATCAAAACAACATATTATGCTTCAAATTTTATTAATAATTATTAAGCATAAAAGTGATTTTTTATTATATCTTCATTTCCTAATGACATATATATCTTTTTTTCTTTCCTTGGCTCATGTACTGCAGAGGAATGTTACTGATTATGAGAGTTCCACAGACCCAGCCTGCCTTATACTTCTGGTTTTGGTTTTTGTAGTTGTGAGTACTGAGGTGTCACACATAATTAGTGTATGGAGTAGGTATGACCACTGTCACTCAATCTGAAATTCTTTGGCAACACATGCCCTGCTTTAAATCATAATTTACTTTCAATCTATTATCTAGCAGCTGGATTAAAGCATCTTCTGTTTTGCCAAAAGCAAAGCTTAGGAAACCTCTTACTTTCTTTTTTCTTTCTTTCTTTCTTTTCTTTTCTTTTTTCTTTTCTTTTTTTTTTTGAATTTTTTGAATTCAATTTATTGAATATTTATGGTTCATTTTTATTTTGTTTTTCACTGACACAGACACACACACACATATATATATATATATATATATATATATATATATATATATATATATATATACATTTGTGGGCTACAGTGTAATAAGTTAATACACGTATAATAATCCAGGGCATCTTCATTTTATTTATTTATTATTTTTTTACATTTCTGTGACTCTTTTTAAATTTTATTAATTTATTCAGATTACAACTCAATTGTTATCCCATCACTTGTATCCTCCCATTCCTCCTTCCCTCCCACTTTCACCCTATTCTGCTCCCTACCTCCCCCACTATTCATAATAGCCAGAACCTGGAAACAGCTTAAATATCCCTCAGTTGAAGAATGGATAAATAAACTGTGATACATTTACACTATGGAATACTACTCAGATATTTAAAATAAGAAAATCCTGAAATTTGTGGACAAATGGATGGGACTAGAAATGATCATTCTGAGTGAGTTAACCCAGAAGCAGAAAGACTCACATGGTATATATACTGACTTATAATTGGGCACTAGCCCAAAGGGCATGTCCCATGAAAGTCTTCACTTACCGGGAGATTGGGATAGATGTGAGGACATCCTACTGGAACTCTAGGTAAGAGAAATATAGGTGATGAGGAAATAGGAGGACCCAGAGGGTCCTAGAAACTTACAAGAAGAACATCATGATGGGTGCATCAGGGCCCAAGGGGTCTGCTCAAACTATTGCACTAACCAAGGACAATACAAATAGTAAATATCAAACCCCTACTCTGAATTAGCCAATGGACAGGACATTCTCCACAGTTGTGTAGAGAGTGAGGACTGTTTCTGACATGAACTCTGGTGCCCCATATTTGACCACCTCCCCTTGGTAGGGAAGCCTGGTGGCACTCAGAGGAAGAATAAGCAGGCTACCAAGATGAGACTGGATAGCCTGAAGCCCCTGACTTTCAAAAACAATTTGTTGAGTCATTATTAGTCATTCACTTTTCTTCTCTCTCTACTAATGCTAATCCCCTGGTTACTGGTTAATCCTCAGTTTGGGGGTTTCATTCCAATTTATTTCATAGGTTTCTCAAGTTGTCAAGAATTCTGAAGAATCAATTTCAATAGATTTGTTGCCTATCCCCATTTTCAGCCTGAATGTTTCCACTGACTGCCTTGTGAAAGAGTCCATTGCCATTGCTTCTGAAAGCTAAGACCTCTTGACTGCCGCGTTCCCAATGACTGCGTAAACTTCCAGATTACACAGTCTAATCCCAAGGACTGTATAATATTGCTTTCTGAATGTTTTCAATAAACTTTAAGCAAATAAATATCTGATCCAATCTGAATTTACACAGAAAGACCTTTCATTATTTGTTATTATGATTTGCATTATATCAGATTCATATTTTCTTTAAAAAAGTTTTCTTTTGTTATATCTTTTGCTATGTTTCCTGTTCAATTTTTATGTCTTACTACATCTGAGACATACATATATATATGTCTCAGATGTAATAAATATATATAAATATTTATATTATATATTTTATAATATATAAATTTACTAATATAATATTTTATAAATATATAAAAATATGATATAAAATATATAATGTGTATAATATAAATATATATTTATAGTATATTATATATATGTATATAATACATATATAAAATCCTCTTCAATTTTTAAAAAAGAATATCACTTTGTTCATTTTTTGACACTTGTTTCTTTGTTTGCAATCATTTTCCAGCAATTTATACTCTTGCATTATAGCTCTTTATAAAATTATAATAATTGAGGTTATTTTAAATTTTTCTTACATTATCTAATAAATTCTTCTCTTTTTACAGTTGGTCTTTTTTCATTTTTAATTATTTGACTATATGCCTTTGTTTCAGAACAACAGCAATTTTTAACTTTGGTTTTATTATAATTTTACATACTTTAAAGTGATTTTTTTTATGTGAGCCATGGTAGTCTTTGCACCTGCTTTTTATTTAAATCTCCAGTTTGTGTATAATTCTGGTAGTAAGTTCTTCCATATTACTTTTTATATGTTAGCTACTCTGATTCAGCATGTTTCTTGAGTCATAGTGGGGACCAGTAGGTATGGTAAGCACAGTCAACCAGAATACCTTGGATCTTGGTGTGTTGACAATAACTTCTCCCCTCCTAAGAATGTGCTTACTCTAAGCCAAGAGAAGGTCAGACAATCCTGCAATGAAATGTCCTGTGTCCCAGTCATTTTAGTCAGATTCTCATTCCTGAGGCATGACCTGTCAAGGTCAGGGATTCAGATCTGTTTGTCAATTGTTCTTTTTTCTCCCCACTCACTTTGCCACCAGCTTTTTCCAATGTTGGCTTTTCAATTTTAACATTTTTGGGCAAATCTCTGAAGTTGTTTCTTAATACGATTAACATTTGAATTGATGGGCTCACCCAAGCAGATGATCTCCTTCAAGACAGTGGGTAATCTCCAATTCCCTGAAGAACTAAATAAGAAAAAAAGAAGAAGGAGAAATTTGTCTTATTTTGTAGCCTCACTTCTCCAGACTGGACTTATGTTCTCTTCTTGGGTTTAAGGTATTGGCTCCTAAAAGTCTCAAGAGCTGGAACTCAGACTGACTTAGTATCCAGGACTCCAACTTGCAGAAAAACCATGGTACAGTCTAGCCCCAAGAAATTATTTGACTCAATTCTTCATTGACTAATTACTCAATACAGTGATTGCTTTATTTGGTATTTGGTCGTTCTCTGTGCTTAAATATTTTAAAAAGCTCATTCAGACTCTTAAATGTCATGATGCAGTAAAGAAGTTTTTAATTCGTTCCTCACAAGTAGTACGGCATCTTCAACTTTAGTTTTCTCACTTCTGCCAGGGCATTTATCTGTTCCCAAAATCTTTCTTCAATCTTGCCTTATTTTACAACCTTTGCCAAGGTTTATTTGCAGTTTATTGATTGTCAGGGTAGACACATGTTCCTTCTAGTACAGTAGGCTCTTGTGTTCTGTTGTTGTTTGTTTATAGTAGCTGCTTTTCTGCAGCCTAAACGGAAGAAGGATTGAGGCAAATACCTTTATGCTATCCTTAGAACTGTTAAGGGCATTGAAAACACACACACAAAAAAAAAAAAAGACAAAAATTAAGGTTGATATGAATAATTAGTAGACTGTATCATCAAACTTGAATATGTTAAAATGCAAAAGGAGAAGCTACCCGGGGCATGTATGAAAAGAGAAACAGAATATTCTATAGAGCAGTAGGAAGAGAATTTTGAAAGATGATTTTTGGAGCAAAAACATTGAGAACGTACAACAGAGGGTTTAACTTTGTTTTGTAGGCAACCAAAAACTACGGAATAAAGGCCTGTACAGCAAAAACTAGATATACAATTCACATTTAGAGAGAATAATCTGGGACTTTTCTCAACAGGTTGAAGGTTATAGGTATATACAGGGAAATTACTTTTTTAAAAGTATGTTTTAGTAATTTTTTCATATTACATCTCAATTGTTATCCCATCCCTTGTATCCTCCCATTCCTCCCTCCCTCCCATTTTCCCCTTACTCCCCTCCCCTATGACCATGACTGAGGGGGACCTCCTCCCCCTGTATATGCTCATAGGGTATCAAGTCTCTTCTTGGTAGCCTGCTATCCTTTCTCTGAGTGCTACCAGGCCTCCCCATCCAGGGGATGTGGTCAAATATGGGGCACCAGAGTTCATGTGAAAGTCGGACCCCACTCTCCACTCAACTGTGAAGAACGTCCTATCCATTGGCTAGATCTGGGTAGGGGTTCAAAGTTTACTGCATGTATTTTCCTTGGCTGGTGCCATATTTGGGCAGGACCCCTGGGCCCAGATCTGCCCATCATAATGTTCTTCTTGTAGATTTCTAGGACCCTCTGGATACTTCTATTTCCTCATTCTCCCAGCTATTAAAAACAAGGAATTGCCGAAATTTGTGGACAAATGGATTGAACTGGAAATGATCATAATGAGTGAGTTAACCCAGAAGCAGAAAGAGTCAAATGGTATATACTTACTTATATCTGGACACTAGCCCAAGGGGCATGTCCTATGAAAGTCTTCACTTACCAGCAAAGTGGAACAGAGAGGAGGACACACTATTGGGACTCTAGGTGAGAGAAGCACAGGAAAATTACTTAAAGGGTGTGATATTAGTTTCTTTATTCATTTTCGGTATTTACACAATAACTGGTATGTGGATAGAGAAGCTTAAAATAATTTCAGTGGTGCAGATTCTGAGTGTGCCTCGGAGCACCGAAGGCTTTGGGCTTTCTCTTAGTGTCAGACAAAGCTAAGATCATGATGTTAACTGCAGCTAGGGTGTACTTGTTACTTCACCCAGCACTCTAGCAGAATTCATGCTCTGTTGATCTAATGGCAGTTCATTCTTCAGAGCCACAGAATAGTCTGTCTTCAGGAAAAACCCAGATCCACTCTTTAAGGGCTTTTCTTGAGCTAGCACCATCCAGGAAAACTATCCCTTTAGATTAAGTTCAGTTGATTTTTGAGCCTTTATTACATCTGCAGTATTTCCATCTATGCTTAGATTTCAGTGGAGCCTATTCAAGTCAATGAGTGAGTCAGTCCCTTTCTTTACCTTTACAAAATAATATAACTTTTCCTTGGACATGCAGTTCTAGAGGGTACAGATCATAGGGCATCTTCAATTCTCCTTGCCATCTTCCAGGTTACTCAACAGGGCATGCTGAATACCTTTCACAGACGTGAGCCCTAGCACAGGGCTCAAATGTAAACTGTGTGGAAATCTAACCTGAGAATTAAGTACACAGTGGTAAGTACTTAAACAGGAACATGAATGAGGTAAGAAGCTCACTAATGTTTTGTCTGCAGCTATTTTTTCTGGATAAACTCTCATACAGCTTTCCTTAGAATAAGCATTTCTTGGAGGGATGAAAAAGATGGACAAAGTTAAAGAATAAAAGACAACATGTAAAGCAGCAGGTTAATTTAGCAGTGGGTAAATATTTTTATGTTTACAATATTATATGAGCTTTAGATGGTGATTCATTATAGATTTTTTGCTTTAATTTATATATTTAAAATATTGCATTAAAACATTATTTTTAGGGGTTGCTTCTGGTAGACATTCTTTTAAATTTTTCACTTGAAGAAATATGTCTTACATCACCAAAACTGTACCTTTACACCTCTGGTAACAGAACTACCCAGAAAATAGACATGGGTAGGCATCGTTGAAGTTCAAGGAGAAGGTGGTAGTTAAGCTAAGTGGGTGGGGTAGGATAATGGGAAACGCTGCCTTGTTATTTGAAGAAGGATGCAAAAGACTTTCTTGGAAAAAATCTCAGGAAAGAGCAATGGTTTTGAACCAAAGCATGACTAGGAAACACACTCTAAAAAAACATTCTTGCAGCAGAGTGTAGACTAGTTTTTAAAGGTTTGCCACTCTCTGTTAACGGGGACTAATTAGGAGATGACTGTGGTGATCACATGACTTAAGTCATTACAGTTTTGTTACCACAGTTTTTGGCACACTGGAAAGTATTTTAATTTTGAGGCCCACCAGACAAAACTATGGAGCCTTTTTGGAGAGCATGCTGGATGGCTTTTTTTTGACTCTCTAAATGGTAGACCTTTCGCTAATGTATTTTTTAATGGCAATCACATTCACAGCTGAAGCATTTCCATAACTATAGGCAGCTTATTTCACCTGACAAAATGTTTTTGATAAGATATGATGTTCTGATACATGATGCCAGGATTGAGTCTGAGCCTATAGCTTTTATTACATTTATATGCAGTGATGTTAGGTTAGTAGTAAGGCAAATGAATTCTCACCATACAAAATTGAACAGCCCAGCTTTGTAATTGCTTCAGGACAGCCGATTGCCTATTTTGTCTCTGTTCAAAGTACCCAAAGGAAATCTTGCTAGGGCTGTTGAAAATATCAGAGTCTGCAGATGGAGATCATAACTATATGGTATTGGCTGTATATTTAATATACAACTAACAAGAACGTTTCAAAGGAGGGAGCCAGGGTTACAATTGGATGCTTGATTGGAAGGGCTGATATTAACCAAGAGGCCAATCTATAAAAGGCTCTTTTACATAGTAAAGAAGAGGCATATTAAAAAAGTATTTACTGCCTTGAAGATTTTAAATATGCCAAAAATAAATGCTGATGGAATCACAGAGCCATTTTATGTGTCAATGTTATTTAGAATCTCAGATACCAACCCCAATTCCTGCAAACCCGTCATCTAACTTTCTTTTTTTTTTTTTTTTAAGTTTCAATTACATAACTTTATCCATGCCAGATTGTTTCCTCCTTTATGGATAAAAACCAAGAACTACAATTTACTTTATTCATTGGAGTTTTTCTTTTTCCATTAGAATGGAGCTTCAGTTTTGTGTTCCTTATAACAAAGACTGACCATCAGTTAACTGTTAAGATTGGTTCTTGGAATTGGGGACAGGGCTGTTAGTGTTGGTGGAAAACAAAATAGGATGCAGAAGATCAAGGCCAAGATCCCAGGATCTGTGGGCATACTGTGAATCCATAGGAAATCTTGGTGAATTCATCCCTTGGGAGGTGGGTAAAGAGGTACAGCTCCCACAGCGCACTCGTCAGAGATGCAATCCCAAGACAAGGAGAAAGGAAATGCATGTCAACCATACTGAAAGGCACTATCTCATACCTGCTCCAGTGGCTATCACCAAAATGTCAAGAAGAACAAATGCTTCTGTGAAAACATGAGGGGACCCTGCAACACTGATGCAAACATTGCGACAGCCATGACAGAAAATACTACAGAGATTCCCAATGAAATTAGAAAAAGAGTGAAGGAAATCACCTCTTTGCAATGCTCATCTGCGCTCCCAAAGCCTGAGTGACGGTTGAGATAATGGAGAAACCGTGGTAATTATAAGCAATAGAATGACATTTGGCATGGGAGGCAGAGACAGGCAGTTTCCTGTTGAGTTTTGAGGTCAGTTTGATCAACAGATTGAGTTCCAGGGCATCTGGGACTACATGGGTGAGATTCTCTCTCTAAAAATAATATTAGGCTCTCGAAGGGATACGATCTTGACACTTATGGCAATATGGGTGATTCTGGAAAGCATCATGCTACATGAAATAAGCAGGATTGAAAAAGAACAGAATTGTGCAAACTCAACTGTACGTGGAATCTAAAGTAAAAATTAGATTAAAAAGACAGAAAAGAAAACAAAGTTCTCAATGTGGGTTTGGAGATGCGGCTAGGAGGGATGACCAAGTCTAAAGATGCAACGCACAGGAAGTAGACTGCTGATCAGACTCAGCAAATTGGCGGTTTTGAGTAGATTTCAACTCAAAGATTAAAAAAGTTTAATTTTGTTGTGAGACTTTGAGTGTGTTAGTTTGTTTCATTACTGTTAAGTTTCAAGACCTGGACAAACAACTGAGGTGCTCATTTCAGGTATCAAAGTGAACTGGCCTCCAGGCTCTTCCAGCATTCTTCAGGCCCTACCCTTTACAGGGTATGGCTGGCATACCCTGCCCCCTACCCTGAACTCTCCAGCCCCAGAGGCTCGGCTGCCCTTCCCTAGAGGCTCATCCCTATATAATCCAGATATTTTGGTTACTTACACCTCTTTGTGCCCCTGGCCTCCTGGATCCCCCTGTCCCTACTCCTTCCCTCTCCCCATCTCCCCACATGGTTCAGGGTCATGACCACTTTGGGTTCTCCCAAATGTCTCTAACTCTGACTATGCTCCCCTACATATCTATAATAAACGTTTTCTTCCACCATACGTAGGAGCAGGCATGTCAGTTCCTTTCCATTTTTTGAAATTTCTTTTCTTCATTCAACAACACACCTTTTTACTATCTGCTCGGACCCCATAGCACCATAGTTCTACCTTTAATAATACCTATAAGGTCTGAGGAAGAGGACTCAGTAAAGTGTATGCTGCAGGTTGAAGATTTGAGTATGGGCTCCCAGCAGCCATGTAAAAGGCCAGATATGGTGCTGAATGTCTGTAATTCCTGTGCAGAGGATATGGAAACAGGCAGAGCCCTGGAGCTCACTCATCAGCCAGAAAGCTGAATGAATAAGTTTCAGATTTAATGAGAAACACTGTCCTGAAGACTGAGACAGTGATTGAAGAACACACTTGACATTCACCTCTGATCTTCACACACACACACACACACACACACACACACACACACACACACACACACACTCCTGCACATGCACACACATAAGAACACATGTATACATCACATATATACCAAAAGCATACAGCATGACTTATTTATAAAAACCGAACAAAGACAAACAGGAGAGATTCTCACTTCCATACGGAGCCTCATTTCAGAAGTTCCAAAATTGCCTTCCAGAATACGCTGTACTTAAAATCCCACTACACACCACATAGTCTTTTATTACATAACAGAATTTGGAAAACAAGGTTTAACACATAAATCTTCCTAAGAGAGTTTACATTTTAATTAAATTTTTATTAAAGCAAAAATTGCTAGTAGCTGAGCTTTGCCTGGGAGACTCCATATCAAGAGGAAAGTTCTGCTCCAATTTGGTGATGCCATATTGAGAGATGTGAAGGGTGGAGAAAAGAAAGCCTCATTAAATAAAAAAATTAAAAAATAGAACCTCATTGACCCCTCCCACTTTCTACCTTTGCTCATACAACTTAAAGCAACTATACAAATGGAAATACTAACTACCAATAAAACAACTCAGTTTGATAGAATCTTGAAACAGCAGAAAAGTATATTACGTAAAATAAATTTGATTAATTTTCCCAAAAGTGAATCTCAATTTATTTAGATCCCTCCCTGGAGACCATCACTACAGAACTTTTGAGTACTTTCCCAGGAACACTCTAGGAGCACATACATAGATATTTGTCCCTGGTAGAGTAGCCAGTGTACTGCGATGGGTGAACCTGTTTTTCAGTCTGACTGGATCAAAAGTCACTAGGAGCAGAACCTCTGAGCATGCCTGAAAGGCAACACCTATGCTTAGTTGCAGTGAGAAATCACATCCTACATCTGAGTGACATCCCTCTGTATGCTGGAGGCTTGGGATGAACGAAAAGGAGAAAGTGAGCTGAACACTGGCCTGCACTGCCCTCTGCTTCCTGACTGGGGGCACAATGTGACCAGCCACTTCAGGCTCGCCCACCAAGACTTCCTCCTCACCATGACCTCAACCAGGAACTCAAATAAACCTTTTTTTTTTTTTTTAAGTTGCTTTCACCTGGTACTTTAATAACAAAAAGAATTAATACGCATACGTCACATGATTAGTATGAATGTGTATTTGCATAGTTTTCAGTTAGATAGTGTCTTTCTCCTTTTGTCAGTGTGCAGCAAACCACTCCCTCTCTGTACATGCAGAGCTTCCTTCTTTCCTTTCAAAGCTGACATCTCATTCTTGCCACTATGAACATTTTGGCCAGATTTTTTTTATTCGGAAAGGTAGTCTCATGTACTCTAAATTGTTTAGTAGCGTTTTTGCCCTCTCCCCATGACATGCCATGAATGTCTCTGTGACAACTGAAATGTTCCCAGATATTACCATATATCCCATGGGACATAGAGAATCTTCTGGTTGAAAAACAGTGTTTTAGAAGGATCTTTATTATAAAACTATGTACTCCCCTTTAATTCATATTTAGGTTGTTACTATGTTAGAGGGATCTTATTAGAAAACTATGTACTCCCCTTTAATTCATACTTAAGTTGTTACTAATTTTAGAAATCACAAAGCAGTTCACACTGAGCATTTTAAATCCATGTCTTTGAGTAACTGAGGAGCCTATTAATAAGATAATTTCTAAATTAGTTCCTATGTCAAAGGGTTATGCATTTTATATTTGAACAGGCTTTAGCCCATTGTACCTCTTTTGTATGTAATTTTCAATTTGCTTTAGCATTCACTTCTGATCATGGATTGGAGGAGACAAGAAGAGTCTCGGTCAAGTGTTCAGATCCCACATTTGAAAGATGATAGCAACATAGTTATCAATTGCCCTGATTGAAGCTCTCCTGGGAGAGGAGCTAGCATGTCAAAACCTATTTCAAGCCAAAAAGTAAAGGAGAGCAAGGAAAGCAGTGAAGAAGTAAGAGGTGGTGAGAACACAGACATTCCCCACTCATCGTCCACGTCCGGGAGCTGGGATGCACACTTTACACATGTTAGCTCCGGTGTGCTAGGAATTATGACTGCAGCCTCTGCAGGCATTGGCTGAGCTCTCTGGGCAGGAACCCAAACCAGGTGAGCAAGCTTATTTAAAACTCGAACTCTGCCAACATCGGTGCAGGTGCCGCTTCCCTTGTGCAGAGCAAGTACCACCTCTTCAGCAGCTTGAAGACGATCTCTGTTTCACAACTGCTGTGTGTCAACCAAATGGCCCATTCAGTCAGCCCCACACAGAGTTCTATGATAGATGCCTAAAATACATTTTAAGCCCAAAGTCCCAAACTACAGACTAGAAGGTTGGAGTAACCCACAGACTTGGCCCATTTGGCTGCTAACCTTATGAGAATATTGAGCCAATATTCAAAATTCAAGAAAATTGTATACAAAATCTTCAAATATTTTTGTCTTTATTGTCTTATAAGGGCTCACAATCAGATCAGATTGGTGAAAATAGAACTTACTACATAACCCCTGAAGAATTTGAATTCATAATCATCCACTTGCCTCTGCTTCTTAGGATCTGAGATTATGGGGATTAAAAAAAAAAAAAAAAAAAAAAAAGCACCGTGTTTTGGTATAAAATCTTGGGTTCTTGTTTCTAATTTAAAAAGAAGAAGGTGGACATAAAGATGGTTTGTTGCTCTTTCAGAGGACCTTTCTTCCATTCCTAGCACCAACACAGCAGCTCACAACCATCCAGTCTTCAGTCTCTAATGTTCCAGGGGATCTGTCACTCTCGTCTGGCTTCCAAGGCATAGGCACAGATGTGGTACACAAGTGTACATGCAAGCATACACATAAAATACAAATAAATCCTTATAAAGATAAAGCTTTTCAACACTGGGCCTGCATTCCCTCACCCAGCAGTTGTCTTGAGCTCAATGAAGAAGGTGCCTTTCAAATCAGACATGCATTGTCCGTATTACTCAGTTCCTTCCTATGCCCACCATGATTTACATGAACTGGCTCTGAGAACAATGTGAGCATGCTGAAGTCAGAGGGGAGGAAAAGGAATCACCTGTCTGTGGCCTTTGAAAAGAAAAATTTAATTCAGTAGTTCTTATAATATCTTACAATCACCTGATGGATTTTTAAAGGATAAATCTTTACATCTTAACTCTTTGCCTTCACTGATTCCAGAGATGCCCTAGGCATAAGCCCCTGCTCATACCATCTATACTTGGACATTTCAGTTTTGAATTCCTTGCCCAAGGCCAACAACTTTTAGCACCCCACTTCTAAAAGCCATAAGTTGAGTCTTGTTCACTTGGGGGAAGTGCATATTCAAAGCCAAGGTTACTGCTTGGCATCGTACTCTTGAATACACTTTGAAAGGGATGGCTTCATCCAAAGTCTTCACTCATCACCTTCATGTCTCCATAAGTTAACCAATTAACCCAGCCAGTCATATCTATGCCATCAGCACCTATGCCTGTTTGCTGTGTCTACTGATCTTTCTCCTCAGTTCACTCATGATTGAATTAGACTCAGAGACTTAACTGGCATTGTGAAGATCATCTTTTTTTTTTCCTTTGGTGGTACACACTTTTTTTTTTATTAATTTATTCTTGTTACATCTCAATGTTTATCCCATCCCTTGTATCCTCCCATTCTTCCCTCCCTCCCATTTGCCATTATTCCCCTCCCCTATGACTGTGACTGAGGGGGATTACCTCTCCCTGTATATGCTCATAGGGTATCAAGTCTCTTCTTGGCAACCTGCTGTCCTTCCTCTGAGTGCCACCAGGTCTCCCCCTCCAGGGGACACAGTCAAGTGTGAGGCACCAGAGTACATGAGAAAGTCATATCCCATTCTCCACTCAACTGTGCTCAGTTGGGAGAGTGTTAGACTGAAGATCATCTTTTTGATAATAGGCAAACCTGACATCATTTTCTAAGTTTCTTGTTGCAGAAATCTCACTCTCTTTTCCCCACAGCAATTTGTGCTTCAGCACCATTCCCTGTCTTACTTTTGAAAGTGTTCAACTGGAGACAAAGCCTTTTATTTTACAATGAGAAAGAGCTTGAGGAAAATTGCCCCTAGAGGGGGCAAAGTAATGAAACAAAGTTATGCTGATGTGTGACTAATTTCATGTCACTGCATTGGGATCAAATATTGTCTCACTACCTTTGTGTAGTTATAGGAGTTTCAAATGCTTATTGGAAGATTTTGGAGAACAGAAAAAAAGAAGACATTTTAAGTTAGCAGAGAATTACCACTCTTGAGAAGCACTCAATATTTTGATGTAGCCCTTTTTTTAACACTTATTTTTTACTCTCTTATCTCAAAATCAAAATCATATGCTAGAAACAATTTTCTCTCTAAAATCATTGTGTTGTGTTATATATGGTTTTACCCATTCATTGAAAATGCTTAGGAATATTTCAAATGGCTGCAAACTATCTTCGTGGTTGAGCTGCTGCGATTTATTTGCACAACACTGCTCATGATGCTAGAGATGGATTAGGAAAGATGTGAGGGCATCTTTACAAATGGACAAGGGAGGACAAGTGCTCCTATGCTCACTCTGTCAACATCCACTGAGCTGGGTGCTTTCCCAAGAACCACAGCTGTGGCTACTCTTGGCTCATCGCTGACTATTTGATTTGGATTTGAAGTGAGTCTTTGGAGAGCCTGGCTTATGCAAGCCTTTCAAGGGAGGGAATTGAACTTATAATAGAGGGAAAAAAAAACAGGCAGCAGGGGGAAACAATAAGCAAGAGATTTTATGAAGTTGGAAATGCAAACAAATAGAGGGCAGTCAACACTCTTTTATGGTGGGCAACTGTGGATCCAGAAGATGAATATGTATTTAAGAATATGTAATGTTTGATAACTTGCTGTATAATTAATTAGAGATCTTTTAAACTGTAACATTTAAGTATTATTCTTTTGACAGATACAGTGTGCCAAACATAAAGTACTAGGATGTAATGATAGACAAGACAGCCATGCAATTCACTTTCTCATGTTTGGGAAGCTATGTATCAATAATTCATGCTCCTATTTTCTCATTTATAAAATAGAGGCATCTGCATATCCCCATTTAGTAATGAAATATTATTTTCTCACTTCATGCACCCATTTCAGCTAAATGCCTACTCTGCTAGTAGTTACTGATTTCATGCCACGTAACTATTGGGGACTCAGAAAAATGAGTGTAGGTAATAGCAGTATTATTTAGAATGAAATGCAATGGCTTGCTGTTATGGAATATGCCCAGGGCAAGCAGAGTTACATGGAGGAAGACTCTGTTTTTCTGAGGGGGAAGTCTTAGAAAGCATGACAAGGAAGGACACAGTGGGTGGTCAGAACACATGAGCCAAAGCTTTTGAAGCAGAGAATTTGGAATTGGTTTGTGGGGTACAACAGCTCAGAATTGAGAGATCGTATGATGTATTCAGGATATGACTAGATTATACATGATATTTATTCATTTTTCCATTCCACAGGCATTTATTGCATATCAAGCATGCTCAGCATTGTACTGAATACTGAGAGGGTATGGGAATCAAGAGAGATGCAGACAGTGAATTTCAAGAGCATAAGACCTGCTGATAGATCTGTATATAAGACAAATCATCACTCATGAATATGTAGGTACAAGAAGTCATGGCCTATGAAGGAAAATTCTTAAAATGATTTGTGTTAATGATATTCCTATCGCTACAGCAGATGTCTGAGATAGTCAGCTTAGGGAGAATGTATTTAATTGGCTCATAGTTTTGAAGGATTTGGTCTGGGATTAGGTGGTCACATTGGTTTGTGAAAAGGAGCGTGTCACAGCAAAAGCACATGATTTGCGACTAGGCATCACGAGAGAAGAGTAGGGTGGCACAGCCCCATCAAGAGTGGTATACCCATGACCTAAACACCTAATGTCTCCATCAACTTCCAGTAGCATTACAGGTTGGAAAACAAGATTGTGGCCTATGGACATACAGGGTACATTTAAGATCAAACTATAGAATCATTCCGATTGGCTTTCCCAGGGAAGACAGCATTGGGTACAAATTATCCCCAAATGAAGACAAGGAAAGATTATTGTTGGAATTTCCAATGTTATGCCACTAAGGCCCCACAGTGAGGCTGAGTTAGAAGGCTGGCTTAAGAAAAAACAAGCTTATAGGCCATAGACCACCAAGACCAAAAAGTTACCACTTTGGTCACACTCAATATCACGAATTAACTTTCTATGTCTTATGATATCTGTCCTGGACCTAGAGCCAAGTTTCAGTTTATCTCTAAAATATTTTATCAATCATTTATCATTTAGGACTGTTCTTTTTCTTTTAACTCAATTTGAGGAAGCAACTTCAACATTTAGATAAAAATAAAGGCTAACTGGATGCTCTCTCTGGGACAGCAGGCAAAGCTGGAGCCAGGATCTCTGTGTGGAGTATGCAGAGTCATATAGAAGACCACATCAATGCTAGTATTCCCCAATGGTTGCTGCCTCTGGAACTATATGCAGAGATAACCCAGATCCAGAAAAAAAACATTTGGTATGTACTCACTTATAAGTGGATATTAATCATATATTACGGGATAACAATACTACAATTCACAGACCGCAAGAATCTAAGAAACAAGGACGCTTCAAGGGAGAATGCTTGAACTCACTCCATGGGAGAAAGATAATAGCAGAAATGGATAAAGAGAAGGAACAGATGTTTTTAGGTCTAGGTAGATGTTTTAAGTTGATAGAGGTGGATATGATAGATACTGATTTACATTCAGAATTTTATTTTATTTTATTTTTTTATATGCACAGAGAAGTTTATTGTGGCAATACAATAATAGACGAACGCTAGAAACAACTTAATAGTCAGCCAGTCAGGAGTTCCTTAAGTAAATCAGGTTATATCTTGGGGAACTACTTTATAGCCATTAGAATGAAAGCAGTAGATTTATCACACTGAAGGATAAATGTACAAAGCATAAAAAGTAAGTTTCAGAGTAGTACACACATACGAATGAGTTTTATCAATTTTCAAAAGACACATCTGTAAATAAGATTTGGCACATGACACTTTTAACATGATTGCTCATACTTTGAAGGCATATACACCACAAAATTTGAAAATCTAAGGGAAATGGACGATTTTCTTGATATACATTCAGAATTTTAGATTCATCAAGATAGAACAGATGTTTTCTTCAAGATTGTCAAATACAAATAGCCGAAAACACTATGAATGTAACATTTATGTAATTCCTGATTGCTTCATGGTTCTTCTTGCTGTATGTAGTATATTATAAATATATTTAATATGATAAATGTATATCTAAAAAAGAATTAATTAAATATAAAAAAGGGAGGGAACAGGATAGAAGAGAGAGTATAGAGGGAAATGAGGGTATGGATCAGATGTGAAGAGAACATGGGCAGGAGGTCAGAGGGCTTAGAGAGAGAAGAAAAACCAGGGGTTGTGACATAGCTGAGACAAGCTGGAGACCTACAGCAGGGTAGGCTCCTGGGAGGATATGAAGAGGACTCTAGCTAAGATTCCTAGTAGCAGGGTCATTGAGACTGAAGAAGCCACCTTCTAGGCAGACAGGACTTCTAGTGGTGGGAGGGGAACACCAAACCACCCACAAAAACTTCCACCCAAAGTTTACCCTGCCTACAAGATGTCCAGGGATAAAGATAGAGCAGAGATTGAGGGGATGTCCAGCCAATGTCTGGCCCAAACTGAGACCTCCAAGGGAGAGAGCCAGCCCTTGACACTATAAATACTCTGATATGCTTGCAGATGGGAGCAAAGCATGGTTGTCCTTTGAGAGGCTCCACTCAGCAGCTGATCAAGTCAGATGCTGGGACTCACAGCCAAACTTTATGTGGAGTTCAGGGAGCTTTGTGGAAAAGGGGGGAGGAGGATGGAAGGAGCCGGAGGGGACAGGAACTCCACAAGAAGACCAACAGAGTCAACTAACCTGGGCCTAGGGGCCATTACAGAGACTGAAACACCAGCCAAGGACCACGCATGGACTGGACCTAGGCCCTCTACACATATGTAGCTGATAAGCAACTTAGTCTTGATATAGGTTTCCTATTGAGAAGAGCAGGGGCTGTCTTTGACATGGACTCAATTTCCTGCTTTTTCACCACTTCCCTCTGGCTGAGATGCTTTGCCTAGCATCAGTGGAAGGGGATGAGCTCAGTCCTGATGTGACTTGATGTACTAGGTTGGGTTGGTGGTGGTGGCAGAATTCTCTTTTCTGAGGAGTAGGGGAGGGTGATAATGGGAAGAGTGAGAGAGAGTAGGACCAGAAGGAGAGGAAGGAGGGGAATATGATTGCAGTGTTAAAAACAAACAAACAAACAAAAAGCCAGCCTAAATTCTTTAATGTCACTTTACCTTCAAAAACTTAATAAAGACACCAGTGCCCACAATATATCAATTCTAAGCTTTAAAATGTTTTTAGTGTCATAAACACATTTTAGACTCTAGTCAGAATTAAGAATTAATACTCTCATATGACCACAGACAGGTGGACTCTGGGGATTAAATGTCACTTTCCAAACTGAAGCTGAAGACGGCAATGTGTTGTAGAATCTTTAATTATCCGATGCTTCCGAATTACCCAGCTTCTTAGATACACAGACTTTCTTTGTCTTTTTTCTTTCTTCCTTCTGCTGTCACCCTGATTATTCAAGACCTTTTGTTGAGAAGAATATACCTTTTGGCCAGTTGAAAGCATCTCTAAAATTGTAAAGATGTGAGGCTGATTCTCCAATGCCCTCATAATTCAAGGCTCTCTGAAGGGGTATGCTGGATTTATAAAAGCCCTCAGGACAGCAGAGGCAGACCAGAGACCCCAAATGTCAGTCTCTTTCTTACAGTCTTTTACATAATGACCTTGATAGGCATTCAGATCATTCAAGCACCTTTAACTTACTGAGGAAAACATACTCCATTAGAATTCTTCAAAGAGGGAACTGACAACACTGACTTTGAGTTCTGTCCTTAAGAAAGTCTTTGGTCTTTTGGGTCCTATTTACTTACTAGAGGGTTAACCAAAAAAAAAAAAAAAAAAAAACAAAAAAACAAAACAAAACAAAAAAACAAAACAAAACAAAACAAAACAAAACAAAAAAAACACATTGGACTTGTAAATATATTTCTTCAAAAGAATGCAAGCAGACGACCACCCCTCCATAGGAGAGTATTCAAGTTTGGTCCTTTGAGGGGGTAGGGATGGGAGGAGGATGGTGGGCTGGAGGACTGTGTTTACTTCTCCGTGGACTGCCCCTTAGCACCGACTTCCTCCGTGGTGGTCCTCCCATCCTAGCTCACCTGGAGAGAGAGCAGAAGAAGCTTGCTGCCACAGAGGTTGCCTCAGAATGACACAGCACTTTGAGGAGTCCAGAGAAACAAAGAATGAAATCAATGCTTCCTCGTAGATTAGAGGTGACAGGCATGAGTTCCTACCTTAAAGCACTCTCTAGTCGCCGAGAGACAACTTCTCCTCCTGGTTTCTTTTCCCTGGGCCAATTCTCTTTTCTATTCTTCTGGAAAATGTCCCTTCTATCCCTTGTATCAGGGGACTGCATATTATCAAACTTCAGAGGTCACAGGTGTCTGCAGCTTGTCTATCCTCTCTCTCTCCTTTGCCCTCAGCAAGCTCCGACTGTCCCGAATAGACCATCCTTGCCCTGCCTGGTTTTACCATGTTCCTCCTCAGGCATACTCCTGGCCCTTCACTTTATAACATTGCATCCATCCCACCCTTTTCTCATGCTTAAAGTGAAACCAGCCTTTCCCTCTCTTTTGCACATGTACTTTTCTTATAGATTCTGTTTTGTCTCCTGTCTATCCTTACTCTATGCCAGGTAATAGAAACACTGGAGAAGGTCCCCAACCATAGTCAGCTCACATATGGTCTGTTTCTGCAGAGTTCACAGCTTAGTATAGCAATAGAAAATTAATTACATTGCATAGGACAAGTGACTGAGGTGAACCTGAGAGCTGCAGGAATAACAGAAAGGGCACCGAGCTTCCGTTTCAGGATTGGAATGTCTTCCCAGATAAAGTAAAAATAAACTGAGCAAGCAGAGATCAGTTAGGTGAGTAAATGAAGAAAACAAGCTTTATTCTTTCTATTTTTTTTTGTCAACTGTAGAACTGATTCATCTATATTGTAAAATTTTGTGATAATAGAAGACAAGAAAAACAAATAAAGAAAGTAATTATCTTGGATCCTACATCCAAATATCATAAACCATTATAAATAATCATGGTACCTTTTTTTCTAATGATGGGTGTGCATTGGAATGGACGGCCTGACAGTAATCTAAAGATGAGCTAGACTCTAAATGTCTCAGAATATTTGCTGCATATACACTTTTCAATTGTGTGCTTTTTTAAACTTATAATTGTACATTGGCTTTGTCTCACTCCATTAAAGCTTTCAAAAACATTTTCATGGCTCATTTGGTTTTTCTACACGAGTCCCTTCTGGTTTCTCTCACTCCTATGGTCACCCAATAATCCATCTTGTTCATGCCTCCAAACCAGAATTGCCTTCTTAACACTCTCTTGGAAGAGGTGGTACAGGTCCTACGAACATTCTGCATCATTTTGTGTGACTTTGGAGTTAGTGAATATCCTCAGATAGTGAGATACACATGCCATAGATGGGACACTGTCTTTAGAAATCTTATCTATAAACAACCAGGAAATGTCCCTGGCTAATTTGTCGATTGGTGTTCCCTTAATGCATAAACAAAAATCAAAACAGACATGACTTGGCTGAAGCTACTCCCCACCTTATTTACTCCTCTCATTGGGCAACACCTAAGTACCTCACACTGTGAGTTATTGATTTTGTCAGTCGTCATTTGTCCTAACATTTCCCTTTTATTTGGGCAAAAGTCAGGGTTAGGACACCATGTGCCAGGTGTTCGATGTGCTTCCTTTCTTGTTGAAATAGCTTCTGTCGTAGCTGCTATTCCACAAACCCATGCATCGAAGTTACAAATACATAGCTGTGCCCATATATCATTGTTTTTCTCACCATTTGTCATAACTACAGGTATCAGTTACAGCATGATTCTTATGCCAGGCACTGTGCCCTGCATCAGAAACAGAACTCAGACAAGCATATTACATTTTCAAAGCAAACCTTTTGGGTTAAGTGCCTACTTGTCTTGCCACTCCTAAAAGTTTTAAATAAAACCTAGTTAGTACATGGCTGGGCAGATAGAGGAGTCAGACGTCCTGATTCTAGAGTACTTGGTTTTCTAAGAGAAGGGATATGAGAAGTTATGTTGAGGGGAGGGGAGCAGGCAAGAGGATAGTATTGAGAAAAGTAGGAATGGAGAAAGGGAAAGAAAGAATGAAGAAAATCTTTAATTTAGCGAGACTTGAAGTAGCTTTCTAGATTCATTCATTTTCGTTAAGGCAGGTCAGCAGGCAAAAACAAACAAGCAAACAAAAAACAAAACAAAACAAAAAAACAATAACAAAAGCTCTTGGCAATGGAAACCTAGAAACTTTTATGAAACACACATATGTAGCTCATTTCTGTTACACACTATGGTTCCCCCATGCAGTACTGCTCTGCAGATGTCCTGTGTTTACCTTAGTAGACTCACTTAGTCCTAGAAGCACAGAGCACTCCAAGGAAGAGAGTGATGTCATGCCAGTACCTGTGGCAGTGGCGCCTTGCAATAGTCACACACCCCCTTTAAAACTTATGTTGAAATTTAATTACCATTGTGAATCCATAAACGAGGTGAGAGCTTTAAGAGGGGATTAGGTCATGAGGGCCCTGCCCCTTTAAGCAAATGCATATTATAATCTTGGATGTAGGACAATTGTAGCAACAGTTTGACCTCCATTGTCTCCCTTTGTCATTTGCCCTCTGCTTTGTCCACATATTGTGATACAACATGAGGGCTCTTCTCAGATTCCAAGATTCCAGAACTGTGGGAAAACCAACTATTTCCTTAAAAATTAGTCCCTGCTGTTCTGTTATAGCTGCAGAAGACAGACTAACATTGGCTTCTTTAAGGGACGTTAACAGTTTTATTTGTCTGCGTTTCTGTCTCTCTTCTCTTTATCTGTCTCTCTATCTGTATCTTAACTCTAAGTTCAGCATGGAAAATATACAAATGCTAATGTGTGCCTTTGGAGGAGAAGACGATAAGAGCCCCTCTATGAGCTCTAGCTCCTGGTCCACATCCTGTACTCGCATGTGGGCAGGATCTGTGCCTTGCTTCTGTTAAGAAACAATGCAAATGCTAAAAAAAAAAAAAAAAAAAGCATCCCTTCTCCTTCATTATGGTGCACTATGCATTATTCTGTCTTGCTATTGGATTATTTCCTGAGATGAATTAAGTGTTTATAGTGGAGAAGCATTCATGACAATCAGGGACTATGGGAATTAAAGGTTTTTTTTTTTATCTAGGAGCCAGCAGTGAACTGGGAACCACTTTTGAGAGCTCAAGTGAACTAAGAAATTAAGGCTTCCTATTCAGGAGGCATAAATGTAGTCTATTAACTTCTTGATCATGGTCTTGTGAGATGTTCAGTGGGAAGAGAACCCAGCTAAGCTGATCCTGTATCCCACAGAATAAATGGCAATATAAATTTATTCCTTAGAGCAGCTGAGTCTGTGGAAACTTGTTAAGGAGCACAGTCAACTGAGGAGCATCTGAACATAAGCCCCTTCACTTCTTTCCCTTCCACTGACTCATTCTAGTGGAAGTAACAGGATGGTCAAATTGTCAATACGATGAGCCTCTGGTCTTTAGTTTAGAGCCTGTCTCACTGACATCTGCCCCTACACCATTTCAAACTCTCAATTTCTACTTCACAGTTTATCTGGAAGCATGAATCGGAATCAATGGGGACCTTTTCCAAATTACACATGGCCAGGCCCTTCCTGGAAGGTATTGATTCAGAGTTGAGAGGATAGAAGTGAGACCACAACATGCATTTGAAAAACCTCACAAGTGACCATGATGAAATTCCTCCATAGGAAGTCGACACCTGGTTTCATTGCCTTGTGGATGCTCTGCTTTCCTTGATGGACAAATAAGTTCCACGAAAGTTCTATTCCTTATTAGCCTACTTTCCACCATGGGCTGACATTGGCCAGTGCTCTGCCCCTTTGTAGTTTTAGAAGCATCTCTATGTCTATGTTGATGACTCATATGACTCTCTCTTTACCTCATTCCTACTTTAAAACTCTAACAGTGGGACAGCCTGCTGAGAAAATCCTGTTGGGTTTTTCTCAGACTCCTGTGACTGATATGCTGACACCAGCCTCACCACTCCATCCTGCCTATGGCTTCCTGCTTCCTGTGTTTTATTACACAATGAAGGCCACTCTCTTTCTTTCTGAAAAATCATCTTAAGATTTAAGTCCTCTCAGCAGTGCCTTATCATCGAAATAATGATGCTGAATTCTTTGGTCCCAATGGACCATCTTCAAACCCTTGTACAGCTTTATTTTTTAATATATTTTATTAATTTATTCATATTACATCTCAATTGTTATCCCATCCCTTGTACCCTCCCTTTCCTCCATCCCTCTCATTTTCCCCTTACTCCCCTCCCCTATGACTGTGAATGAGGAGGACCTCTTCCCCCTGTATGTGCTCATAGGGTATCAGTCTCTTCTTAGTAGCTTGCTATCCTTCCTGTGAGCGCCACCAGGCCTCCCCCTCCAGGGGACGTGTCCCTGTACAGCTTTAATACCTGCCCTCCTCCTCTTGTAGCAGGCACACTTATACTGCTCCACTTCTCCAGCTGCATTTACCATCCAGAACATTTTACTTTCTTCATTTTCTTGCTGTAAAAGTCTTCCAGTGTTTATTCTCTAAGCCCGTGTCTCATGGTATCTCTCTGTCTCTCCTTTTCAGTATCACTGGATGTAGCCACAAGCTCCTCTTGGGTAACCAAAATGTTTCGTGCATGCATCTTTCGTTGGTTCTTATCATACTGATTTTTCTTTTGCATTTACCCTGTTGACTTCTTCCATTAAAAGGTAACTGCAGAGTCTGAGGCTCTTTCCTTTGTATCCTAGGGTGTGTCTCTGATTTTGTACTTCTGTACTTTCGGAGCCTTGAAGTGCTTTTGACATACAGAAATTGTACAGCACTACTGAACATTTGTTGAGCTGACTGACAATCACCACAAGTGCCATGGTTCTCTGAACTGTTTGCTGGAGTGAAATAGATAAGAAAGGTGACACATGCCAGGTATGTCTCTGCCTGTCTCTGTCTCCTCCTCCTGTCCTTCTGTCTGTCTCTGTCTCTCTCATTTATTTATTTTTATGTACATAAGTGTTTTGCATGCATGTTTGTGCCTGCTGTCCAAGTAAGTCAGAAGAGGACCTCAGGTCCTTGGAAGAGTAGTTACAGGTGGGTGGGTGAAGCTACCTTATGAACACTGGAACATACCCCAGGGTCTCTGGAAGACTAGTATGTCCTCTTAACAGCAAAGTTTTCTCTCCAGCCCCAGAAAAGGCCTCTTAATAGTTGTCAGTGGAAGTAAGTCAAGGCCTAAAATTTCCCCTTTCCTTTATCTTTAATATAGCTTGTATTTTCAGATAATAGATGGTATCTCGAATGGTGGCTCAGATTATCGAAGACTATGAGGTCAGGGAAAACAGTATTATGTGCTGGTTTTCTCTGGGTTTTGTTGTCTGTTTTTCTTCCAGTCTTGAAATAACACTATCCCTGAAACTCAGAGAAGTTCTAAGCATGGGAATGAAAGTCACAACCAATAAGTTTTTAGAAAAGAGAAACGGTCCCCTTCCAGACCCCTTTCATAGGATAAAAATGAGACTGTGAGACTATACTGAAAGCAATAAGGTAGAACAAAATTTAAACTTAAAATGATTTTTGGGGGAAATGATACATATACTTGATTCAGCCAGATGTATCTACGATCGACATCTGCACTACAGGCTGGCAGATGTATCTGATGAAGCCAGATGTATAAATGCAGTGAGGTGTGTATGTCTCCCTAGCTAAGGACTTAAAGGAAAATGTGAAAGGCGGAAGCAAATGTACTTGTAAATACGGATGGTGTCGCCAATATTTAGGTGGAGAAAATACAGCTGTTCTTTGAGTACCAAACCACAGAATAAACAGCAAATAAAATATACCAGACCACAAGGAGAAGAAGGAGTGCTTCGGCTTAAAAACACTGGACTGTTGCCAAACCTGCAGTGTCCGACTACCAGGCTTTTAATGCTCTACTTACAAAACAATTTAGATTTTTATTTTATGCTTTTGTGTTAATAGATATTGTATACAGTTGCATTTGTTTGTTAAACTTACAAATTTGTTTTCTGCCATAATGCTTATGTCTATTCTCAGACTGAACCAGAAAATATTAATGACACCAAACAACAGCCATGTTTCCCTGGACCATGATCTCATCCTTGCTCTCACTGTGCTGATGTGAAGAGCTGATAATATTTTGTTATATCCTATGTAATGCAGGGCAAGAGAGAGTTAGTTAATATATATGTACGGGGGCCCATGAATGAGTCATGTGCAATGTCTCCTGCCACCCCCACTGCCCCATTTCTGACCTGGTCATTGGAGGAAAAGGACTGCATCAACAACCGACCACTTAGACCCATAAGGAACGATGTACTTTGAAACCAGAACTAAACACAGACTAATCAAGACCTGACTCCTACAGCCCCTCTCTTCCATTTTCCCAGTGATGGCAGGACCCACAGCACACAGAGGGAATGCTGGAGGCTGCTGTGCTCCGACTTCAGATTTCTGATAGAAATAGGATTCTTTCTCTTCCCACAGATGATTTGGAAGTAAGCATAAATAAAGATATGTCTTTGAATTGAACATGAAAATTTATCAGCTTACACCATGGACGCTGCTCTACCATTGGCACCTGTCCATCAAAACATGAAGTTTTTCACTGTCATTCTACATGTTATGTTTGCTTAAAATAAAAGGTTCAAGGGGGCTAGAGAGATGGCCCAGTGGCTAAGAGCATGGTCTGCTCTTCCAGAGGTCCTGAGTTCAATTCCCGGCACCCACCTGGCAGCTCACAACTATCTGTAACTACAAGATCTGACACCTATAGACATACATGCAGGCAATGCATATAAAATAAAAATAAATAAATTATATTTTTAAAAAGCTTCAAAGCAAAGCAGGCTTTTCAACATGTTAGTGGGGAATATGAAATTCTTGGTTTTTAACTGTAGCTTCATGGTACAGGAATCTGTGGAGCTAAATATAATTATGAGTGTGGTGTGGCCTCCCAGAAATACTTAGGGTCAGCCGTTTTGAGGTGGGGTTCCAAATCAGTATTTTTTGAGGTTCTGGAGGTGATTCTAATTATGCAGCAATATGAACGTGGAAGTTAGAGACATTACCGGCTTCCATCCCTGTGAGGATGCAACTATAGTTTTTAAAAATCAGTTTTTAACTTAAAACTATGACCAATAAACAGAAATTTGTGATGATAGCAAATATAATCCCTGTCTTACTAGCATGCAGAATAGTATAATGTATTTAATGTAATTAATAAAAAATGTTGAAATGTTACTTTTAGTCAAAGCTGACCCTCCATTAGGACTTGCTCAATTTTTGCCTCAGATTCTTTTGGTTCCAGAATCTCATCCAAGACACTGTTTAGTGAAGTAGTCATGCCTCTGGAGGCTTCTTATTATAGTGACACTCCGTTGGTCTCCTTGGTTTCAGTGACACAGTTCAGAGAGTACTAGCCAGGTGTTTTGAAGAGTGACCCGTCATGTTAGCCTTGCATTTGTCTCGTGACCAGACTGGATCAGAGCTATGCCTGTTGCATCATATCAAGATGCACATGCCAACATGACTGTCACTGCTGCTGTTGACTTGGCCATCAGGCTGAGTGTGTGTTTGCCAGTGATTTCACCACTCTAGGCTTTCTCTTTCTCTGCTTAAACTGTGTAAATTCTTTAAAAAATAAAAATAAAAAAACAAACGAATGAACAAAACCACTGTTCAGCCCACACTTACGGATGGAGAGTTAGAATATAGCTAGCTGGTGGGCTATAGAGTAAGGGATCTGTTTCGGATTCTTCTGAGAACTATTTGTCTCTTTGCTCCCCTGAACTTATCACCTCTTCAGATAAGTATGGACTCGCACGTATTCTTTATGTTTTAACATTCTATCCTACTTTACATTTTTCTACTTGTTTCTACTAAAAGCCTTTCCATTTGTGCCATGATATTCTTTCAGAATATGTTCATCCTCTTTTCACTCTTGTGTATTCACATACGTAGTCATTCATTTTTCAACACTGGGGCAGAAGGCAAGGTCTCACAACATACTAGCTGCTTCACTGACCTTCACTCCTAGCCCTTAATGCTCATCATTTGTCATCCTGTGTGTCTCATTTCTGACACTACTGTACTAAGGCATTGGCATACTTTGCAGTCTCTGCTTTCGAATCAGACATTTTCCCCCAAGGAATCCTGCTTCCATTCAATGAAGAATGGTGTTAAAAATGAAGGTCTTGCCTCTCGATGAACTCCCTGCTGCTAGGGTATCTTGTCACTATGTACGCTCAGCTGACATGCCTAGGAGATATGGGATCATATATGCCAACATGTGCATGCATAGGTATCTATAAATATTTCTATATTACATTAGATATAAATTCATACCAATGTCTGTGAATCTAATTCCTTGCAATTTAGATCATTCCAGACTTTTCCACTTGCTTATCGGTATCCTCAACTCCTAGAGTGAGAAACCTGACTCCTACCATCTGCCAACGTTTAACTTTTCAATTACTGTGTACACATACAGACGTATCCAAGTTATTAACCTCTAAGCCCAGGAGACAGAGCTTCATCAACTAGAGTACAGTACTTATGTCTAGTTTCTTTTGCCTTTCATCTTACAGTCTGTGCTCATTTCCAGCTACTCAGATTAGCATCTCTCACCCCACCCTCTCCCCTCCTTTCTACCCTTTAGTGATGTTTGCTGAAAAAGCTAGTCGAGATTGTGTTATGTCACATTCTGCATTTCATTCTAGAAGCCTTTGGTCCCCTAAGTCTTTACCCTTTGCTCATGTGAAGTCATTGTGGTGTGCAGATGTATATTTTGGTGTCACTCTTGCGGATTACTATTCGCACTTCAGTGACTGTGCAATGAAATAAAATCTTATGCATAAATGTTTCTAGTATGGTCTGGCAGATTTCAAGGAGTTAATATATTCATATACATATATGAATGTACATATGAATATATACAATACATACTTATTATTATACACATTTTTCCACATTATCAGAGTTCATGGCTTAATGTAGTAGATAAATGACATAAGCAAGTGATGCTGAGTAGGGAGTTTGGGGAAAATAAAGATTTTTCTTTTTAAATGAAATTGAAATGCTTTGTAAGCTGTAGGATACTTTGATGGAGGCACAGTTAGGTTTTGTTAGTCTCCCTTATTTTTGATACACACACACACACACACACACACACACACACATACACACACATACGCACACACACACACACAGTGCTGCATGCATATTTGTCAAAGGGTTCTAATTCCATTGATAATAATGTAGGAATCCAAACTGAAGACAGTCAGGCACATTGCTTTCAGGCTGTGAAGCACATATTTTGCATTAGCAAATATAGTCACATATGATATTTCCAATTCAGATTTGTGTAGTGGATTTTAAAATATTTCTATAGGTAAGTTCTTGTTTATTTTCACGTACTCTCCAAAGCTTGACTTTTTGTAAGATTACATTAATGAAATTACTTAACTTCCATTACCCTATAGCTTACATAAAATAATTAAAAATAATATTACTTTTCATGCAGGAAGATTATTAAATGTGTTTAAGAGTTATTGCCTTTTAACTATTAATAGTACAGAAGATGTGTACTCAAGAGTCTGAGCTTTAAAGTCACTTGAATTCAAATGTCACCATAATCATGTAATCATGCCTTCACCTTGAAATGGGATTTGGTACATTTATAATGGTTTTGCATTAAATTAATCAATTTTTTTCTGTATATTGACATAAAGTTATAAACTTTCCCCAACTCTTCTCAAACTTTATTCTTGCTTTATTTTTCTTTATTGTTAGTTATATCTAATATATTTCATGTTTATTATTTCTCTTACTAGTTCTTATACTTCAAAACCACCAACATCGTCCTTTTTAAAAAATCTTAACAACCTCTGGTTCATAACAATGTGTTAGGTGCTTGACAAATAATTGTTGATTGAATAAATGAATGACATAAGTTGCATAAAATTGACATATACTAATTTAATGAATGATGATTTCTTTTCCATTAACTTTAATTCCAGTGATTTTTGCTGTTGTTACACTGTAAACACCCACTAAACATACTCTCTTTGCTTCTTAAACATTTAAGTGACTTCCCTTTATTTTTTGTCATGCAGGTTTTGAGTGGCACACTCCTCACAGTCAAGCCGTTCTGCACTCCAATGGACTGAAGGGTGTGGCATTTTAAAATGCCCCTTCCTTGGCATTAGTCATGCTAATTTCTTGGGTCCTGGACATACTCCTGTATCCTATTAAATCTGGAGTACTTTTTACTAGATTACAGCAGGAAGTGCCTTCTTCTCTGCTTGCTTTGCACAACTAGGGTTCCAACTCAGAGCACCATCTCTCTTGGTAGTTAACGCACAGTGAGTTGGGACTTAATATTGGTAATTTCAAACTTATGTTCTTCATGTGGAAACATCCCAATAGTTTTGATTTTTCTTCCATATTTCCCAGAGTCAATTGTCTGAGATCGAGGTAGATAATTGTTTGTACAGCAGAACGTTTAGAGAAGTGTGTAATTTTGGACAGTGTGTGGCCACGGTTGATATTCCAATGCATTGTCAAGGCTCCAGCAGACAGGAAGAAGACATAGGAGTTGGCCTCTGTAGTCAGGACAATTTTACAAGCATGATGGGAGGGTCTAATCACTATCTTATGGCATTTCAAATGCCACAGAGCACGGCAACTGCCAGAAGATGAAAAAAGGAACCAATATTCATCACCTATAAATCACGTGCATGGCACTATGCTGGGTGCCAGCTCAGAAACACCTAAGTAGTTTTCAGAGCAATAAATGCCACTCAGCTTTGAATAAATGTTGGCATAGGAGAATGTGCCACTTTCCTCTTCTAAGCCATATTTCTATTTTAGCTTGTTTTTATTGTTGTTGTTGTTGTGGTGGTGGTGGTGATGGTGGTGGTGATAGTGATGGTGGTGGTGGGGGTGATGGTGGTGATAGTGATGGTGGTGGTGGTGGTGATGGTGGTGGTGGTGGTGATAGTGATGGTGATGGTGGTGGTGATAGTGATGGTAGTGGTGGTGGTGGTGGTGGTGATGGTGGTGGTGGTGGTGATAGTGATGGTGGTGGTGGTGGTGGTGGTTGCTTTTATTCTTTTGGACTGGGTTGAGCCATGTAGCTACTTTATCCACAAACTAAGGGTTCCCATGCCTTATGCCCCTGCACTCCATCCCCCAAAGTGCTGGGTTTATTGCGCTGCACCAGCATTCATGGCAAACTTTTCCTCTTGACCTTGTCTAGGAGTTCCAGATAGACAAACTTACAAGTTGATTGCTTTGTTCGTTGTGCATCTCACATTACTGTTGTTTACTTGTACTTTGCTTCTAAAATCCTGTGCTATGGGCTGAATGCTTGTGATGCCTCCACATTTATAGGTTGAAGGATAACCAACACTGTGATTGAGGGGGATTTTGGGAGGTCTCTGGTGATGAGTGGAAGGACTTCCTGAATGAGGTTTCTGCCTTCATGAAAGAGACTTTGGTAGCTACCTTGCTCTTGTGCCAGGGAGGGACCGAGTAAGAAGATAGCACCTATGTCCCAGGATGCTGACTCAAATCTGCTTCTGACATAATCTTAGACATCACAGCTTCAGAAGTGCCAGAAAAAAAGTCTTTCCCTTGTACTCTGCCTAGTTTATTATGTTTTGTGATTATTGACAAAAATGGGCTAAGGTAATTGATGTAGTTTAAAAAATATATGGAGCTAGAGAGATGACTTAGTAGTTAAAAGTGCATATTGTTGCAGAGGACCTGAATCTGATTCTTGGCACCCTCATCCTCATTGGGAAGCTCACAACCCTTCCTCTTCTGGCTCTCATGGGCACTGCAGTGATGTGCACCCCCAACACACAAACACATATGCACATATAATTAAAAAAAAGAAAAATGATCTTTAAACCATAACCATTTCAATGTCTTATAATTTTTATTTCATAAATAATTTCCCTTGCCAAAGAATATAACTATTAAAGATTAATTAAACTTTTATGAAGTAATAATTGTACCTTATGTCACCAGTAGCTTTAGTCCATCCTTTACTTGGACAAGGTTTAGCATCCTTATCTCAATTTCAGACTATGTGAATGGTGTGTTGGGGATTTTATATCCTGTCTGCCTTTATGATGACCTTAGGTCACCCAGATGGGCTAGCTGAAAATTGTCTCTGACTATTTTTTTCTCCTGCTTTTTCAAGACAGGGTTTCTCTGTGTAGCCTTGGCTGTCCTGCCTTTGTATATTTTCCCAGCACTCCTGTTATTGCTAGAAACTTCTTTATTCCCAGATGATTCTGTGGACTAGCTTGAACTTCATCTTGGGTAACATGCAGCATTTGTGGTAACAGAGAGTGGAATTAGCTTTTCCATTCTCTGCCAAGCTTAAAGAGCCATACCTCCACTCCACCATGGTTTCCTGATTCTTCAGCATTCACTTTCCCACCTAAGCTTTCTAGTACCTAGAAAGTATAATCATGCAAAGAAAGTAAGGGAAGTAGAAATCCAGATTCATTTTTTGCAATCCTAACCATGAGAGATAATTCTGTGTATTTATGATTCTGAGCACATTCAATACATTGAGACTACATTTTATAATCCCTATTTGTAGGTAACTAAAATATGTAAAAGAGACTGTGGAAATGTACAAGGTAAGACCTGGTCAAAACTGAGCTGTGTCAGACAACACAGTGTGTTTCTCCCAGACCAAATCCTGTAAAAGAGAAAAGCCTACCGGCATTTCAAAGACATGATATGCAGGGTTGATAATCCCTCTTAAACTGACAAAAACTCAATCATTTTGTGATTCAAATAGCTGCAAAATATATATGTTTCTGATTTGAGATGTACTTAAGGTATAAAAAGACTATTTTCAAAGAGCCATTTAATGTTCAAGAGCCTCACAAATAGGATCAGGTGACTCACAGTGCCTGAGAAGATCTATTTCTTGTTTCAGCCTTAAATGCGCTGAAATGATACCCAATTCATAATGCTACTATTGATATGCCTGGAGGGTGGAACCCTGTGACTACTTAATCTCATATTCCCTGAAAGACACATACTGCATAATGTTTCATTGTGTGAGGGCACCATCACTCATCTGAATCTCTCTCTCTCTCTCTCTCTCTCTCTCTCTCTCTCTCTCTCTCTCTCTCTCTCTCTTTCTCATTTAGGTTGTTTCTTTGCTTTATGAAAAAAATCACTTATTTTCAACTGCAATTTGATAGATAAAGGCTGCGCTTTAGTTTTAAATGTGGTATTTTGTTGTTTTTGGATCTAGGTGTGAGTGTATATATTAGAGTGTTATAAAAAGAAATCCACTTGATGTGTGCTCTGCATCACTCTCCACTGGTGTGGTTGCCTCTTCTTTGGTGACTTATAAAGTTCAAAGAAAGTCAGGATCTTGGTTGGCCTTTTGGGATGTGTTTCTAGGTTCCAGAGCAGTGTCATACGTATGACCAAGCATGCTTAAATAAGGAAGGTCTTCTAGGGTTTGTCTTGGATACCTCAATTATGACTTCTTTAGAATGAACAATTTAGGTGTGCTGCAAACCAGCAATGTGAGGTGCTTTTTTTTTTTAATAGGCCCAGATCCCTGAGTTTGGAACAGAAGGCTTTCATTTTCACTCAGATCTTACATTGAAGATGAGCATCTGAATCCCCATTAGTTTTACCTAATATACCTAATGTATATGTATAGAGAGACAGAGTTATTCAACGTGCTTCCTTTGGACTGCCGGGTGTTGCATTATAAGATATTCCAGAGGGGAAAAAAAGGGAAAAGGAGGATGAATACATGTTTGTTTAAACTCAATTATGGTTTACCTGGGAAGCGGTACCATAGTGATGTGAGGATGTTCTGGGAAGTTTAGGATTATGTCCTGCTGGAGGAAATAGGCCAGTGAGGGTGAGTCCTTGGAGAGGCATACTTCTGCTTCCCCTTTGTCTTTTCTTCACCTTCCTGACTACTGTGAATTCAACAGTCCTCCTTAGCGATGGTTTTTTCCTGTATTTGAAGCATGAAGTCATGTGATGCTGAACTAACTCCTTTGAAACTATGAGCCAAAGTAAATTGTTCCTTTTTAAGTTGTTCACCTGGAGTTTTAGTGACAGTAGAGCCAAGTAACTAACACAGTGGTGAGATAGATAGTACCATTCTATGGGCTGGGGTCCCCGACTGGATTAACAGAAGAAAAGAAGCCAAGTGTTTTCATTCATCTCTCTCCTTCCTGATCCCAGATGCAATAGTTATATGAAAATAAAAGAATTCAAGAAAGAAGGAGGAACGTACACAGGATAATTAAATGTACAAATATGGTTGATTGGGAAGTGCGATGACGGGCACAATGTAAATGCTAATGAGCTTGAAACAAATGATACACATCAAAAATAGATATTAAAAATGAGACGAGCCAAAGGGAATCTGTACCAAGTTATTTTATGTTCCACAGCAAGCAATTCACAAAGGTCTTCTCATCAGCCATATTCTCAGCTGAAGCACAACCTCAGCTCCTGAAGATTCAGTGTTTTTTTCTTAGCTTGGAAGAATTCAAAATATTCAACGTCTCATATTTAAAAATCAAATAAAATATTTTGTTTAATCTATGTTAATTACTTTAAATTGACTACCTTTCTTTTTTTCCTGTTACTTTACAAACACCAATTTGTTATCTTTTTAGTTAGCATACAAGACAATAACCTGCACTATTACATTTTCATATATATGATGTATATATGTATATGTTTTTGTACTTTGCTCATATTCATTCATACTCTTCCCCATCTCACTTCTCCACCCCTGTCCATCCTCTGTTACTTTATATAAAGTTAAACTAAATCTTTCAAAATTCACCATGAACATGCTAGCATCAGCATGTTTAACCTTCCTTTATTATCTATTAAGTAGATTAAACAAATGTCAGGTTTTAAACATATTTTATTTTAATTGTGACTAATATGTACAAATTACACATGTTATTAGGGATTAATGTAAAATGTTTTCCTGGCCTGTAGTATGGTCTAATCAAACCAGCATTCCTTTATCCACACAACCTCTCACAGTCATGCAGGGCACCCTTTATGAAGGCCCAAAACATGAGGCAGAACATTCAGATTTTAGCTTTCTATGTCTGGCTTAGTTCACTTAACACAGTAGCATTGAGTTCTATTTATTTTTGCTAGAAATGACAGGATTTATTTCTTGTTTATGTTGAAATAATATTTCATTGTGTATTGAAATTACTTTTATCCATTGATCTGCTGATTGTCACTTTGCCTGAATCCATAGCTTAGCTACTGTGAATAGTGCTGAAATAAATTTAGACAGCAGGTTTCTTATTGGTATGTTGATTTTATTTTCATTTTCATAAAAATGTGCACCTGAAAGTGAGGTAGGTGTGAATATGGCAGATCTATTTTGCTTTCCACTGTAGCAGTATTGAGTTATTCTCCTACTGAGAATCTATGCATATTTCTGACTAGTAAGATGATATGGGGCAATTTATGTTTACTTTATTCTGTCTTACATATGTAAAAATATGTGAAAGACATTTTTGAAACAAAATACCATACTGAATAAAATAAACAAAAACAATCCAATAAAATCTCTTAATAAGAAATAAAGAGAATTTATTAATGGAATTACCAAATCAAATAACAAGGAGACAACACCCTAAATGACATCTTTCTACCAAAGGAAATCTCAGTGCCAGAAATGGCTCACACCTAATTAAGTTGTTGGCCAAACAGGCCCTATAGAACTCCTCCCCAAACCCAGGCTGCTCCCAACTTTATTGCTTGTTTTCGTAAGCTGTAGGTAAGGCCATGATGCTGAAGAGAACACCTACATAATTCAGTGAACATGAAGAAATCGAACTGGTGACTATATCAAGCCTTCAGTAATACTGACTAGCACTTGAAAGGCACTCTGCACATTTGTAGAGGAGAGAGGTAAGCACCAACTTATCTACAACCCCTTTGATCTACAATGGTGAACTCCCTGTGTGATACACTATTGAATGTGCAACAGTGCCACAAAAGCTATGGAAGTAACCAACCACACACTCTGATTGGATTTAAGACCCACTCCATACAATGGAATACAGGCTTGGAACTCCTCTGGTGTCCAAGAACAGAAGACTAATAAGCCACGGACTTCGGGGAAAAGCAAATACTACTGTCATACTAATGGAACATAGTGATAAAATTACTCTTAATATTGTGGTACTCATAGATGAGTGCCTTATTTAGCCCTCATTAGAGAAGCTTCCTCGTGCAGTGGACAGGAACAAATACAGAGACCCACAACTGGACGGTGTGTGTATGAACTCTGATAGACTGTGGCAGCATGACCCAGGCCTGAACTGGTCTAAAATGGATGAGGTCCTAGTGCTGAGAAGAAAAGAGACACAAGCCACTTCCATAACTCAGAAGCTCTCCCCAATTGACAACTACTCATAGAGAAAAGCAGTCAATCAAACAAACAAACAAACAAACTAGTTTTCTCCAATGGAATGTTGGTGGGTATACACACCACACTTAAGAACAACCCCCATTCCCAGCAATAAATGGTCAATAAAAAACAAAATTGATATTATTTTTAGAAGGATTTTGCCTCATAATACTTTGTGCACTTTATAAAACTTTACTGGTCTTTTTCTTATATATTGTAGTTTCCAATTTTGTGGTTTTTCTGGTCTTCCTCTCTCTCTCTCTCTCTCTCTCTCTCTCTCTCTCTCTCTCTCTCTCTCTCTCTCTCTCTCTCTCTCTGTTTCTTGTGTGTTTTTCCTTTGTGCTTTTTTTTGTTTTATGGTTTGTTTATTTGTTTTGTTCTATTCAATTTGTTTTTTTTTTTTCTCCAGTTTCCTGCTTATTTCCTAATGAGAGCGAGAACAAGAAAGCACGTGGATTTGGGTAAGTGGGGTGATAGGGAGAATCTGGGAGGAGCTGAGGGGAGAGGCAGTCACAATCACAATATACTGTATGAAAAAATAAACTATTTTCAACTAAAAGGGAGGGGTGAAGAATTTATTCTTTAACAATTCCAGTGTGGCAAAACAAAATTGAGCAAATACAACGTGCAGACTGTGTAAAAGACGAGTACCTTTGCACATTCCAGAGAGAAGCTTATATCATTATAAATGTCAGCATTTGGTTACCAGCTGTAGTATTTCAGGTGTTCTTTCTCTCCCATGTAGTCTCTCTGGGACCACACATCCAGTGTTTGCCAACGGTGTGGCATGCTCCTGTGATGCTTCTATGTCTTAAATACACATGATATTATCACCGTTTTCTTTTGTGTGATCTGCTTCCCAAGTCTTAGTGTATTGCCTGATTTTAAATTTTAGTTTTTAAAGATTGTACTTCCAGTCCTTTATTGTTACATTGTTGAGAAACAAAAAACAAAACAAAACAAAAAAACCCTAATTCACAAAATAAATACCCATTCTCTTCAGGATAGTCATATTTGTGTTGAAAAGATAATGTATAATATAAATGTGAGGAAAGTGCTTATGCAGCTCTCACACTGTCTCAACGCTTGTTATGTTTTGTCCTTGTGCTCTCAGCATACCACTTCGAGCATCCATTCAACCCAAGCACAGTATTATTTATCCACATTAAAAACTGTGAGACACTGAATTTGGCACCTCTACCAAGGAAACAAGTATTGTTTTTCATTATTAAGCTCTGAATTACGTGAATCAAGACCTGGGCCTACATAATAATTTAACGCTATAAACGTGATAAAAATAAATATATATTATTTGGCATGGAAATATATACAATATTTTAAATTTTAAAAGTTGTTAATGTGGCATTGGTTATATAAAATGTTCCTTAAAAGATTCGCTAGGTGTATTTCTACATCAATTTGTTTCCATATTTACCTTTAGACAATTCTATAATGTCCTGTTTATATTGATTTCTATGTGCCTAGAAAGATGTCTTCAAGAATATTCTATACAAGAAGACCAACAGAGCCAACCAGTCAGGGCCCAGAGAGGGGCCTGGCAAGAGTGAAGCACCAAACAAGGACTTTGCCTTGGCCTTAGGATCTAGGCCCCCTACAAAGATGTAGCTGGGGGCCAGCTCAGGATTCATATGGGTCGCCTAGTAAGGGGAGTAGGGGCTCTCTTTGACATGGACTCTCTTGTCAGCTTTTCAATACTTCTCCCTGGCAGAACTGCCCTGCCATGCCACAGAGGAAGAGGACACACTCAGTTTACTTCATGAACACGAAGTGGATGGAGCATGGGGAGGAGGCTCCTCTCTTCTGAGGAGTAGGGAAGGGGTGTAGGAGAGGGAGGGAGGGGTGCGGCCGGGCGATAAGGAGGGATAGGGCTACATGACCATCATGTAAAGTGAATAAATAAGTAAATTAAAAAAAAAAAAAAAAAGAGAGAAAGAAAATTCTTCAAACCGACAGCAGATTTTGTTTCTGAGTTAATAAGAATTGGAATGGTGTAAATTATCTTTCCATTTTCATAAGTTCCTGCAATTATTTGAACTTTTCAAATGGTCAGTGTACTTTGCTCCTAGACTTCAGCTGACGATACCTGTGTTTCTGGTTTGTTTGTTGTGTATCGAATCCAGCATCTTAGCATGATAAGTACGCATGCTCCCACCAAAGCATATTACCAGCCCTCGATCCTGCTTTTGAGCAGAAAATACATAAGTAAAATTATGCATTTGCCATTCATTATTAAATTTCATTAATATTTTCTATGCTTGTATGATCTCATTAATATTCATGTTTAGTCTCAAATACACAGTATTTAATTAATAGTACAGTTTACAGCAATTACCTTCAATAAAATGTGGAACATTTAAAAATAATTTTTGACTGAATTTTTCAATTTGTTCTTAAAATGCACATTATATTCATGTAGAGAGCAAGAGCACTGACCACAAACATACTGAAAATTCAACAGCCAGTCACATGCACTTCCCATATTAATAATCCCTTTATTGCAAATACTGCCTCATTGCATACGTAAATATGCATCTTTAAATCTGTATTTAATAATCACTTTTCTTGTAACTGTGTGCCTTTATAAGAGCCACGTATATTTTGCCTTCTTGCAGCCCTTCAATCTGATCAGCAATATGTGTGTCTGTGGGCTTTTCTTCCTTCTGCATTTCTTCTGTGGATTCTGGAGTCTGAAATTGTCATCATTAATTCTACAGCCTTAAAGTTTCTCTTTTTGCTTTTAATGCAGATTTCTATTCTTTTATTGTTGTTTTAATCTCCTTCTAATCTTTATCGCCCAACTTATTTTGCTTCTACCTGCCTCATAGGCCCCTCCCTTCTTATCTCAACTTATTTTCATATAATCTCATCTTTCATCTTTTTTTCAGAGACGTTAGCTTTTATATTTTACTGAGATTAGAAAGAAAACAAATTTCCAATTTCTGTTTCCCTTTGTAACATTTTAAGTGTTTGCTTTCTAAATCTTAATTGCTTTTTAATTCTCCATCAGAAATGTAGATTTGATATTAATATCAAACATATGACAGACTGAAGTGCTGTAAACACATCAACATGCAGAATTTCCTCAATTCTAACAGCATGTTTGAGCAAGGTCTAGCCATGTAGGTAGCCTCAACCTGGAGCTCACAGTCTACTCATTTCAGGTTTCATTGAGATTATGGGTATGCGCCAGCACACCTCACCTGACTGTATGCATTTCTATATTGCATGTGAAAGAATTGACAGAGTTCTACATTAAGTTAATTGTGCAGAGACATATGGCTTGTAAAAAGTAGGAGGAAGTTAAGAATTCAGGAAGCATGAATGCCAGCAAGTTTTCCATTGTCAATGTGTCTAGTAAATATTTATGATAATTATGACCTGAAAAAAATTATTAGTGAATGATCTAAAGCACTGAGCTGTTTTTCTTTCTGAATCAGTATTGTCAATTATTATTGAGGTTTTACTCCAAAATATAAATATGTTACCATAAAACTGTGCTGCCCTCTGGTTTAAAGCATTCCTAAGAATTGTCTCAGAATGTATTTGGAAGGAACAATCTAAATTAGGGATCCTGGGGCAAAATGCACATATATACATGCTTACACATGTGTGATCTTTTTAAATTCTAAGGCATATATGCAAAGATGCATAGATACACACATACATATAAATGCACACATTTGCTTTGGAAACAGTGCTCATTTTCAGTTTATTGCAGCTATGGCTTGACAGCCATTCTGTGCCTGCTGCTTGTCATGGATTCTGCCTTTCTGATCTAAAGCCAAGGAAATGTGGGGTCTGCTTCTGCTCTGTCCTTCACGTTGGCAGTGACAAGTTATGTGCTAATGTCAGCTGACAATTGTGTTTCTCTTTTCCACTTCATGAATATTGTAATTAGAGGAAATTCCTGTAAGATTTTGGCAGTAGATTAGTTGTCAATCTTACTTTCTTAGTTTATTATGCACTCTTGTCTCTTTCTGTGTTTTCCTAGATATTTTATCATGAAAATCACAAGGGCTAAAATTGGGAATGGTTTTCAAATGTTTTCTTGAGCTGCTTGCCTTTCTGTTCCACTCATCTTTTCCAAGAACTTATGCATACGCATCTACACACATACATGGACATATGTGGACACAAACAACTGAGAAGTCTCAACATATTGTTTCTAATATAATAATAAGCAGAATAATGTTAACATAATATGAAAGAGAAATGGAGTGATTTCTTTGAGAAATTGTTCCACCCCCTTACTCTGGCAGCCAAAGGCTATGATAAAGTTAAGAAAAATGGGATACACTGACATCCTACATCTTTCATTTTCCAGCACCAAGTGCTTCAGTTGCTGTTCTCCATCAGAACAGGGCAGCTCCCAAGACAGCTTAAAAGAAAGCTTCTGTACCCAATTGGTCCAGCCTTTCAGACTGTTCCACACAGGACTTTTATTAAGTCTGGCAGTTCCCAACATTTAGAAACTGGACCACAAACTGGACCACTACCGTGATTAACCATTTTCCCCAAAGGTATTATTTGTCCCAAATCAGCTGCAGGAAACTTTACAAGATCTATGCCCATATCAAGGGGGGTTGGGTAGGGTTTTGGATGCTTTCTAGGGTTTTAGGTGTTTATTTTCACTGGGAGTTGGTTATAAGTTACTAGTGGTCTTACCTAGAGAGAAAATGAGGTTGGACACAGGGATCTCTCTTTGTTCCTTTATCATTCTTTCTTGGGCTTGGGGATGGGGCATGAAAAGAGAGAAAGGGAAATGTGGAAGTACATGGAGAAGATATGACAAAAAGTGGATGGTTGAGTCAATCCCTCAACTTAAGTCCTTAGCTGTGCTCACAAGATTATTTTTAATTCATTGGTATAGAAATTTATGTGTTGATGCAAAATAATTTTGATACATTGGTTTAGAATTCAAATTTAAGATTATTATTCACTCACTATATATATATATATATATATATATATATGTATGTATGTATGTATGTATGTATTCTGTTGTGAGGTATTGTACCCATACCACTCAAGTAGAATACAAAGTTTACCTCCAAAAGTTAGAAAATGATGCTGCAGGTTGATTAGGATAAGTAAGTTAGACAAGTTAATTGTCAACTGATCAAATTGTGGTCATTTCAATTACTAGTCTATTTATACCACAAGAATATACATGTAACAGGTAGATATGATTCTATAGACAGATAAGGTAAAATAGTTCAGGTCTTCAAAAACCTCAGAGTCCTACAGAATATGGCATTTAAAGATATTTATATCATTTTAATGATTCTTTGGCAAGACAGGTTAACTCTTGGCAACACCCAGCCTAACTCAAAGAGGATGATGAGCATCAAAGAACCTTCTTATGGAGATTGCTTCAAATATAGGAAACAAACCACTGGGCAAAATGTCCTTGATTCTACCACAGATAGCATGCTGCCTAAAAAGGGGCAAGATTGGATGCAGGCAGAGTTGATGGACAACCTCTGCCAAGACAGGGTAAGTCCTTAATGGTTCCTGCCTCACAAATAGGTCTACCAGATATACTAGGCCAGAAGGCTGAAGATGATGCTCCAATGTTTTAGAAAGCTATGGGTAACTGTTCAGGCAGAAAACTGTCTCTGTCATAGTTTTCCTCTTATTATTAAATTAGGAAGCTGCTAACCTGTACTTCCTATTTACTCAGGTAATTAATTTTACTCCTTCTCAAGTCTCTGATGGTGTTGAAGACCAAATAGTTGAGTGTTACAATTGAGCCTAGTTGTTTGGGGCTTGAGTTGTCTTTTAGGTCTAGATAGATGTTTTTAGGTGATAGAAATGAAATACGATAGATATCGAGTTATATTCTGAATTTTAGATTCATTGAGACAGGAAAATATTTTCTTCAAGCTTGCGAAATACAAACAGCCAAAATGCTATGAATGTAACATCAATGTAATTCCTGAATGTTCCATGGTTCTTTTGATGTATGCAGCTTGTTTTATGTAGGTGTGATGATATAGATGTAAGCAAATTAATAATAAAAAGGTAGGATATTCTTTATTTATTGTATTTTTTAAGGAAAATAATCACGTGTCCAGAGGTGTGTGGATTTATGTCTGGGTCTTCAATTTAATTCCCCTGGTCAACCTGTCTGCTTTTATACCAATACCATGTGGTTTTTATTGCTACCACTCCATAGTATAGTTTTAAACCATGGACAGTGATACCTCTGGAAATTCTTGTATAGGATTGTTTTCGCTTTTCAAGTTTTTTTTCCATATGAAGTTGAATATTGTTCTTTCAAGGTCTGTAAAGAACTGTGTTGGAATATTGATGGGTATTGCATTGAACCTGTAGCTTGCTTTTGGTAGGGTGGCCATTTTTTACTTTGTTAATCCTATTGGTCCATGATCATGGGGTTTTTCCATCTTCTGATATCTCCTTTATTTCCCTTCTTCAGAGACTTGAAGTTTTTATCATACAGGTCTTTCGCTTGCTTGGTTAGACCAACATCATATGTACTCACTTATAAATAGATATCATCTGTAAAGTAAAAGACAGTCTTTGTTCTTAGACTCAGAGATCAAGTAATGAAGGGCTGAGAGGGAATGCAAGAAGTTCCCTAAGAAGGAGGGATAGAATTGATTTTGCAGGTGGACTGGGGTTTTGCAGCTGGGGGTGGGAACAGGAAGGAGAAGGTAGGGATAGGGAGGGAGAAAATACTGGGAAAAACGACTAGAATTGGGGCATGGGGCATTTCAGAAGTGAGGTGGGAACCTAGTACAGTGGAAACTCCATGAAATCTAGAGGAGTAAACCTAGCAATGACTCATAGTAATGGGGGGCAGGCATCCTGAACCAGTCATCTTTTGTAACCTCCCCTCTCGTTTCTATTTGTCTCCCCTTCCCTTCTTTCTCCTCTGGTCTCTCCTCTTTTCTTCTCTCCTCTTCTTTCCTCCCCCCTCCCCTCCTGTGCCCTCCTCTCTCTTCTCTTTCCTTCTGCTCTCCTCTCCTCCCTTCTCTTCTCACCCAGCCCAATCATCTATGTCTCCTCATGCCTAAGTCAATCTATGTGTGTACTGGTAATTACAAGGTCTATCTTTTGGGAGCATCCTAATACTAGCACTTGGATACTTCCCTAACTAATGAAAATGTGATGACAACTAAGTAATGTACTAAGTGCTCAGTGGCTGAATGACTGTTGAGGGTCAGAATAGAACTTCATACTTCTGTGGGAGACTTAAAGGGTAATTAATTCTGCATTAGTAGAGGGCTGGAGAAGGGTAGAACATCCACCACAAAAATCTCTATTTCCTTACAAGACATACATACTTTTTTGGTACAGGATATCAGTAGAAATGCAGACATTAAGGATGGTTCTGACAGATTCAGACAGAAATCATGAACATCTTATTAGAGCATACAGAAAAGACAAGAGCTATTATATATCAACAAAGAATTTAAATCAATTGTGCTCCTGTTCTGGTTTGTTGTGGAATGTACAGAACATAAGCAATGAGGTTGGATTTTTTAAAGCAGATTTCTAAACAATATGAGTGGCTTGATTTTTCTTGACTGCTTATAGTAGAAGGTAAGAAAAGAGAAATGCTTTGAAGGAGGCATTATGAAGAAAAATGTTAAAGACTTGGAAATCTCTCAGCCAATTCAAAGTGCAGAATGATAAAACAGGCATGTCTGAAGACTGCCCTAAGTATGTAGCTAAGCAGCCATTAATAAAAGCAGCATAATTGGGAACTAAGAACTTTACCATCCATTATAGCAAGAGCTAGGTACAGAGAAAGATTATGCCAGCATAAACCATGGCAGCTGAGGCTGACAGACACTGAGAAACCAGATGCAGATATGAATATCCTTCAAAGAAAGAGAGGATCCATGAGGACTCTAAGGGCAATAAGGTCTTGACTTCTACAACAGGTCTAGAAAAAGGGCTAGTTTTTGTAAGCTGCCAAGTGGGAGGTTGTCTTTCTGGTTTTAGAGTTCCTGGATGCTCCCACCTTTTGATCGACAGGAGGACCAGCATTAGTACTAAAGTGAGTAGGGGTGACACCGTTTCTCCAATAGCTGATTACTCTAACATCTGAGGCAACAGGACAGAGGACAGCAGAAGGCAGCAGACCTCACGGGCTGGGATAGCAGATACACACAGAACACAGAACCCATACTTTCCTCAGATAACAAGCATCAGAAGAGGCTGAGTCCTGCAATGTTCAGCTGGGCAACCATATGCCTCTAAAGAACAGTGATTTTTTTTACCAAAACAGGGAGGGAGGCAGTGATGGAAACCTGAGGGAAACAACATCCCAAACCATATCAAGGAATAACCACTGGCTCCTCAGTTATTCCAAAGCTATGTAATGAGACCGGTTCGAATTTGAACCTTCCTCTTTTCATTTCCCTCATATCCAGTACTTAAAGAATTATACTATACTGATCAGTTATTTTTGTTGTAGAATTATACTATACTGATTAGTTGTTGTTGCTGTTATTATTATTAATTTTATTATTATTATTATTATTATTATTATTATTATTATTATTATTATTATTAATCCTCTATGGAACAGGGAAAGAAACATGAATTCCAGTTTTATTTTTCATAGAACCTTCCAAAAGGGCACAGTTTATTTACTAGGCAGCAGCTGAGAATCAGCAGTTCGACTTGGCCACATGCTCCAATTCATCTTTCTTCTTGATGGCGTAGGAATTGGAGGAACCCTTGGCAGCCTTGATGAGCTCATCTGTAAGGCACTCAGTAATGGTCTTGATGTTCCAGAAAGCAGCCTCACGGGCACCTGTTCTGTGGGGCAGGAAAACCCACTGAGCCAGCTGCATCCAAGGGAGCAGCTCTGGACTATCATATTTGTTTCAGACAACTTGAAGAAGGCCAAGAGTCCTGGCAGCTTCTGGTACTATCATATGAAAGAGAGAGAATTGGACAATACCTAGACATCCCTGCTGGATGATTCACAGAGAAGTTCAAACCATCCAGTTTCTAAAACTCAAAGGTGAATGAAATCTTGAGATTAGTGCTCTTCAGGGTGGGATGTGAGTATGTAACTTGTGTAACCAAGCAAAATATACCCATAGGGGGAGAGGGCTCTACAAAAGTGGCTAGTAGAATACAGGTGCTAAGAAGGGAAAAACAGGTAGAAGGGGAGGCCTTACCTGGGGAAGGGGAGAGAGGTTAACACAGAAGGAAAGGAGGGGAAGATGAACAAAGAATAGACAATAGTAAGCATGTTTGAAAAGACCATAGGGAAACATTTTTATTATTTTTATTTTTAAAATAATTTATTTATACGTATGTACATTGGTGTTTTGATTGCATGTACGTCTGTGTGAGGGTGTCAGAATTCCTGGAACTGAGAACTGCCATGTGGGTTCTGGGAATTGAACCCAGGTCTTCTGGAAGATCAGGCCATTCTCTTAAGTACTGTTAACTACTGAACCATCTCTCCAGTCCAAAGAAACATTTTATGTTTACTTTAAAAATTTTCTCTCTCTCTCTCTCTCTCCCTCTCTCTCTCTCTCTCTCTCTCTCTCTCTCTCTCTCTCCCCCTCTCTCTGCGTGTGTGTGTGTGTGTGTGTGTGTGTGTGTGTGTGTGTGTGTGTGTGTGAGAGAGAGAGAGAGAGAGAGAGAGAGAGAGAGAGAGAGAGAGAGAGAGAGAGAGAGAGAATAGAAAAAATGTTTGATGGAGAAGAGGGGAGAGGGTAGCACAGAAGGAGAGGAGGGGAGGATAACAAAGAATAAACAACATTAAGCATGTTTGGAAAGGGCATAGGGAAATACTTTATGTTTCCTTAAACGTGCATACATTGTGTGTGTGTGTGTGTGTGTGTGTGTGTGTGTGTCTGTACAGTATTAAAGGGAATCAGCAGTTTGCATTCATGCAAAAATGTGTGTATATACAATACTAATTTAAAAAATGATGTAAGAAGCAAAATTTTCTTTTTAAGCTGGGGTCTCATTATGAAGTCTATGATAGCTTCAAACTTAATATCCTCCTGCTTCAGTCTTGGAATTCCCACAATAACAGGCATATACAACCCTGCCCAGTGAAACTTTAGGAACTTTAGAAAGATCCATCTCTTTTGAAAACTTCTAGGGGAAGCACTGAGCTAGCTAACCCTACCGTACCCTGAACCCCTCTCATCTGTTCTAGTGCTACTGTCTCCTGACACTGAACTTGGTTTATCCCTCTTGCCTCTGGGTTAAGGGCATGGACTTGTGTATATCAGCACATCAGCACTTCCTAAGCACTTTGCTATCTAACAATCTTTGATTTTTATTTGTTCATTGGTTTTGTTTTGTAACCTTACAACTTAATACTCAGTCTGGACAGAGACCTATGCAGATACCATCTTGGTCTGGGTTCATAATCCTGATCAAGGTGAGAGTCACCAGAGGATCAGCAGGTAGAGACTGGTAGGAGTTGCTTCCCAGACTATGTTTCTCATTGACAGGAAGCATCAAGTCAGGTACAATAGGCTAACCACTCGGGGAATAAACGGCCTTCTCCTGACCATGCTGAAGAGAAGTGGCTGCTTTATTGGGATTCTTAACCTTGGTTAGCTATTTGCAGTGATGGACAGAATAGGATGTTTTCTGCCCCTGATACATTAGTTGAGACAATACCAAAGGCCCAATTCTCCACTTGGCACCTAGGCCTATCATTCTGTCTTGTTCTACTTGTCAAACAAGTTTGAAACTGTCACCAGCATCCTGACCAATTCACCCTGCCATGTCTTCCTTGGCCCAGACATCTGGAGAGTTGAGGGCCTGGCCATCAAACCTCAAATTTTCATTCTCCCTAAGTCCCAACAATGCGTAGCCCCGGTTAAAAGAAAAAGAAAAACCTACAGTATTGAAGACATGATCATCCAATCTGTGAACCTTCAATTCACAGTCACTTTTCATTTTCTGCTTCGAAAGGTGATTATGTGTTCCGCTATGGGGTGACCCCTGTGCTCTGAACTGAACTCTTAGACCATGTTATGAGGCTTAACTCCCTCAAGCTTGCCTTGTGCTCCCTCTGACATCAATAACTTATCTCCATTCTCTTTGCCAGTGGTTTTTTTTAATTGTATTTTCATTCCTTCTGCTTCAGTCCCAGCTCCTCTTCTGTATGTACTTCCATTTTCTCACACCCCTGATACATCCTATATGGCAATTTTCCCTCATGGTGGCAGCGGAGAGACAGATGAGCTATTGCAAAGCTTCTTTTCAAGACTCACAATTACATTTCAACAACAAAAGAAGATATTGATTGGTAAACACTGTCCCAGGTTCTGATGATAAAGTGATCAAAAACGACGATTCTTGCCCCCAAAGGAGATCACAGTCCTATGCAAAACCAGAAAGATGCATAAACATGTATTTACAGCACAACTGGGGAAAACGCTACAGAAGATGCATCCATCAAAAGTCTAAGAATATCAATGATGAAAAAAATTCAGCTTGTGTACTAGTGAAAGTATAGTCTAAGCTCAGTATTAAATAGTTGGAATTTTTCTACGCTCAAAGAACTTATATTGAACTAAAGAATGCCAGAGAGTAGGACAATCTGTTTTATATGTAAGGACACCAGAAGGTCAAAGTGAAGCCACTGCTGAGAATGTATCTTGGCCAGAAAAATTGTATGTAATTGTTAGCTAGATGTACAGAACATTGGTGTCTTCATCTAGGACAGTGTGTCCTTCTTCTTCCATTTGAAACTGGAAAGTCTCACCTTCTTCATTATATTGGAATATGTTATTAGGAAAACATAGCCTCTATAACTGTTTTAGCAGGGAAAGAGTTATGAGCTTGCTTTAGTTTGGATGTTGAATGGATCCCTTAGGCCCTTATATTAAAGGCTTGGACCCCATGGTAATACTATTGGCAGATAGTGGGTCTTTTGAGATCTGGGGTCTTGTGGGATGTTTTCAGGCCACTAGGATTATGGACCCCCAGCCAACTCCTTGCTCTCTTTGCTCCAGGGCATGAGATGAGTGATTTCCTTTGAGTATATATTTTCATCAAACATATTGCACAGACAAAAACAACACAGCTAACATATAATGGACTGGAAGCTTCAGAGTTATGAGCCTAAAATAAATTTTTTTCTTTCTTTTGGTAAGTTGATTATTTTAGCCAGGTCATTATAGTAACAGAAGGCTAACATAGGGTTGATGTTTACCCATAATCTTACTTAAACTTGAAGTAAAAAACACGATTTTGTCTCCATTTATTCATACACAAAGACCTTATCGTTGCACTAGGAGTATATGAGATAGTTATTAGGTCCAAACTATCTTTGCTATATCCATCCTCCTAGAGGAATATTGGACATAGTATCAAAGAGTTGTCCTCAGTGTATATGATGGTGGTAGAAGAGCACAAAGGTCATGTTAAGAAAGATGGATTAACTTGGGTATGGCCATAACTTTTTAAATCCTAGCACTTAGGAGCTTAAAGCAGGCAGATCTGTGTGAGTTCCAAACCAAATAATGCTATATAGTAGATCCCATTTCAAAAAATAAAAATGAAGCCAAGAAAAAAATTAGCAGGAAAGGAGATTGGATAGATGGATGGTAGATAGATAGATAGATAGATAAATAGATAGATAGATAGATAGATGATAGATGTGATTACACCTCATTGATAATTATGATGGTTTGAATGGGATGTATCCCATAAACCATAGGCATTTGAATATTTGGTCTCCAATTGGTGTCTATTTTTAGGCGGGTTAGGAGGTATGGTCACTGGAGGTAGGTTCGAGGCTTCAATAGCCTCCCACCTTTCCCAATGTGCACTTTTTGCTTCCCACTTGTGGCTTTCAGCTGCTGTTCCAAGTCTTCTGCCATCTGCTACCTCCCCTCCATCATCCGTCTTTCCTTTGGACCATAAGCTAGAAATATGCTCTTTCTTCTCTATGTTGCCTTAGTCATGATGCCTTATTACAGCAAAAGAAAAGCGACTAACACAGTTATCATTGCTTGAGGTAATCTTCTTAGATAATAATCATTTGTTTTCACCCTCTTCTCCTTCTGAGCAGTGTTTATCAATTATTGCACATGGCCGTCCTTTTATGCAACAGAAATAAAGAAAATTAGCACATCATAAAACACCTCTGTATTAATCACTTTGTGATTATTGTTATAGAATAAAATTCTTAGGATTGTAAATAATTTCATGGTAGCTGTCTTTGAAAGAAAGATCAACATTATACCAGTTTGTTGATTGGCAAAATTAGTATATTCTTCCTATTATTAACAATAGTAATTAGGCCCCATTGCTTAAACTGATCCTTTGGTGCCATTTATAAGAAAAGCCTGAAGTTCTTCCTGAGCAGGATTTGGCGTACCTTCGCACATCATTGAAGGCAACAAAAATCAACATCAAGATCTTATCCTTTATCAGCTTTTTGGCACTTGGATTGTAAATTTGTATTGAGCTTCCTCGAAAGCACCTAGAAAATACTTTTGTATGATAGAAGACCTTTGCTTGGTTGCATCTCCAATTGGTCGAGAAGGATAGCTTTTTTGCATATTTTACACTGTTTAACATAGCTACCATGCTGCAAATGATAAAGAGCAGAATCCTTTCCTGGACAGCTGATCCTTGCAGCAGAAAGCTTGTTTTAGGTATGGAGATGAAACAGTGATAGGTGCACATGGAAGTTGTTGTTTGGGACAATCTTCTCAGTAGTGATGCAGAGACTGGCCAGGCTACTTAATGATCAAGGAACCAACTGCTTTTACACTCACCCCATCAGGTTCACCTTTGAACGCTGTGAAACATGCAAAAATAGGACAAGATGATCCTTGTTTGAAAGTTAAACCCATACAGGGTAATTTAGAAATTTCCTCATTCAAATGAATTCCACTTCATGTTCACTCCTGTGTCTTGAATTTTCATGATTATTTACAATTTTAGATTAATGTATTAAAGGCTTTCATTAAAAGGAACCAATGTCACCTAGCAGGGGTAAAGCATTTACTCTTTGTCGTTAATATCTTACTGTGAGTAATTAAAATAAGTCTTCCTCCTTCGGTGAAGCCTTAAGAAATAATAATAACAATGCCGAGAAACTTCAAATTTACTGCATGCTACCATTTATAATGCAATCTGGGTTTGCTCCTTATTTGTTCTGTGTAGTGATGTTAGGAGATGAGGAAGGCAGAAGAGACTGGTGTAGGGAGACTGACTTGTCAATGGATGGTTCAAGAACATACTAGAGGACTGGATTGTAGGATGAGGGTCGCAGAGAAGGAAAGCAGGGAATAGGAGCAGCCTATGGAAGAATCAATTTTCTTTGGCCTAATAGAGGGCATACTAAAGAAAGTATACAGGAGGGTTAGGGATATCAAGGCAGTTTGGAGCATTGAGTGATGCTCCCAAGCAATCCAGACGACTTATCCGCCTCTCTTTGAGGATCTGTCATGAGTTAAGTAGCATACTAGTAGTTCATAAACACTTTCACATATAATCTGACCATATGGTTATCATCCTGCATTCACAGATCAGGACATAAGCATATAGAACGAATTTTTAAATATTTCTTTTGAAATGGCAAAATATTCTCCTACTTCTAAGCCCCAGATATTTTGGATCCACACAGTATGAAAGTACAAGAAAGCAAATGGAGAAAAGGTCACAGCCAGGCCTTGAAAACAGATTTCCCTTTCTTCACATCTGTCTCAGACTTGCTCTTTCTGCCCTTCACCTTTCCATTAACTCTGCAATCCTACAAAGAACAGAAATGTGATCACATGCTGACCAAAGTAAGGGCTTTACAACTTCCTGGTTGAGCACATTTCCCCATTTCAAAATTTCTAATTTTCTTACTCAGACTCATTAGGAATGAAGATAGAAATTTTCACATTTTTAACAGTAACTATTCTACTTTTGAGATTAAAAAAAAAAAAAGAGTTACTTTTTCATTTCATTTTGTTTTAACAAACCAAGTATCTATCGTATTGAATAACGATCCTACTACATGTTTGTTGCCAATATCAAGAATTACCAGCAACTACTCTGAGATGAATATATCTTACCTAAAGTTTCAGACCAGAGTTTTTCCAAGAAAGAAGTCACCTAGGGGCTGGATCAATGGCTCAGTGCTTAAGAGAAATTAATGCTTGTTATGGTGATTTTCCCTCCTGGCCCCCAAGCTCCTGGAATAATGACACATGAGACTAAAAATGCATTTACATGAGGCTCAAAATACATTTACAAATACCTAAACCATATAGCTAGGCTCTTCTCTGACTAGCTCATAACTTAAAATAACCCATTTATTCTAATCTACATTCTGCCATATGGGTGGTTCCCTGTGCTCAGGTACCATGTATCTGTCCTCCTTACATCTTCCAGGTCAAATCTCTCACACCTGGCTCTATCCCAAAATTTTTTCTGCCTGTGGTATGTCCCACCTTCTATTTTAACCCTTTCTATAGGACATAGATTTTTTTTTATTGACAAATGATGCATTCATACAATACATGAGTTTTCCACTACAAATACGTTTCAATATAACTGGAGTTTGGTTTTCAGCATCCGTATGAGGCATCTTGTAATTGCCTGTAACTCAAGTCCTAAAGAGTCTGACATCCTCTTTTTGATGTCCGCTGGCACCTGCACACACACACAAACACACACACATATAGACATACACACAGAGAGACAGACATACACACAAGTGAAAATAAAGACAGAATGTATATTTTTAAAATAGGGCACCTATTATAGAGGATATGTGATGCAATGTGAGGCCTCCTGACTTTCCTCTGACACTTACTCTTGCATTTGTTATAAACTGCATTTACTCTCCTTCAGTGACAGGTGACCATATCTTGAGTGATATGTGACTTCTGCTTAAAAATACACATTAAAAAAAGAAACATCAAGAGGCAGCAGTAGCTGATTGTACTTAGAGGTGATCTACAAATTTTCCTCTCCCTGTAGAGTGACCTGGGGCATCCCGCATCATTTCTCCACTGCTCAGTGTTCTCATCTGTAAAGTGGGAATAATAACCTCACCCACTGGAGCCCTATCAGAAATGATAATCTCCCATGAAGTTCTGTGAGATCCCAGCATGAGTGCTACCATGTGACTGAAAATGATTAGTGCCCTTACTGTTTTGACATTCACCCATGAAGCTCATCCATCACAGACAGTTCCAGCTGAACTGGGCATAGCGATGGATTCTACAACTGCATCCAATGGCAGCGTGCCCTGAAGATAAAGTCTGTCACACACAATCTCTCCCCAGAGCAAGCTTAAGCTGGCTGCACTATTGATGTAGGTGATCTGCCTGCCAGTATGAACAGAGGCAGTTTAACTAGAGCTAATTATGGCCAGCCATGGTGCCAGAAGCTCACCTCTGACCATGATGGGGTATGCAAGGGAACTCTCTCTGAATTGGATAAACCAGGCAGAATTTTCCACACTGGCATGGGCGGAATTCTGAAGAATGCCAAGGACAACTCCATGTTAGAAGACTCAGATAAACTTGCCTCTAAAGAGGAAGACAATCCCAGAAGGCTACCACTCTTGGAGATTGCTCTGTTGGAGGCTTGCCATTTACTTATTTGGATTGTTCCTGCTGCTGTGCTACACATGTAGTAATTTGTTAGTAGGATAGAACTGAGGAGATGAAAAAAATGACACATGAGACAGGCGATGCGTGCTTCAGCTATTGTAAGAGCTTTGGAGCTGAGAAGATGCAAAAGAATTGTGAATAAAGAAGATGAAAGTAGCAGCAGTTGAATGTTGAGTGTGCTACTAACATAGAACTTGGTGTGATATGACTGGCACCATAATGATGACATATTTTACCTATACATTTTGCATGTTTGTCCAAAGAGACTAATTTCATGACTTGCACTTTAACGTAAATCACCATCTTTGCTGATTATATCCGTTGATACCTTTTCAACTGGTTGAACTTGTTTTAACCTTTCGCTCTATTATATTCATTCAACACACACCAGATTCCTGAGAACAAATTATACTTTTGTTTCTATCTTTCAAAACTCTCTTCTCTATTGCGTTTAGTGTCAGGTTCAGACTCATATTATTGCTTCACCTTTCTTATTGTTCATCTTCAAGCATTAGTTGTCTCCAGGCTCTTTAAAAGCCAGATTTAATATGAATAAATTATATATAAATATATGTATATATATGTGTATGTATATATATATACACACACACACACACACACTTCACCTGCCCCAGGGCTGTTGTCAATGTAAAAGTAAATCATCTCTTTTCCTTGCCAATGTGCTGGTCTTATTGTACTTTCTCATGGGCTTTTCTACAATCTGTAAGCATTCATTCACTCATTCATTCATTCATTGGTTATCTGGTTCTGCCTCCAGGAGATAAGGTCTTACAGAGAAAGAACTTGCCCTCCACCTGGCACTTAGGATAGCACACTAATGTACACAGACGTAAAATTCCTTAACGTTGCTTGTTGAGTAACGACTGCCTTTACTGAGTATGTTCTACATGTCCACAAACAACGGCATGATTTTACACATAGATCACGTATTCCATTAACAATCTGGAGAAGGTGGGGTTGCTATACAGCTAAAGTGAGGCTTCTGGACACAGATTTCTGCAGAAGACCACAGAATGGATTTAGTGCATTGTAGCATTAGTTTTCTTCTCCACCTCAAAAGCCAGTCTGATCCCCCGGTCCCTTGAGTTGAGTGACTCACTCGGTGAGCATTCTAGATGAAGAGTTGATGAGAAATCTTCACTTGAAAGTACTGAACAAGGATCCATGGATGGGCTTGGAGGCATTTTGAGCATTTTGCAGTCTAGGAACAAGCCACAAGCTGCTAACCACCTTGTGAAGGGCCTAGAACATTGTGAGGAATTTCTACAAAATTTGGGGCATATAGGCACATAAAATAGGTATACAAATAAATTATTTACTCATACTAAATCAAATTAATTTCTTAATTTTTGGTATGCATATAATCTCACATTTATTAAATATGAGGTAAACTTGCATACAAATAAGATGGATACATCCGTTTCTTTTTTACATAAAGAATGAAATATTGGCTGAATATTTGATACTGCAGGCTATAGAGAATATTCTACATTTTCAGAGTTGACTAATATTTTGATTTTACAACTGTCAGAGCACAGCTTCACATAAATACACATTTTTAAAAGGCAGACATGTAGTGCCATTTCCGAAATTGTTGGAGAAAAAAAAAAAAGAAACTGTTGGAAACTCTGTCCTAATCTCAAGCCAAAATTCATTTAATGATTTTGAATGAAAATCAAGTTAGCAACTCAAACTGAAAAATGTAAAACCAAACATTCTAACAAAAGACAACTCGAAAATACAAGAGTTAAACTCTTGTATGCTGAGGAATGATATTTGGGAAATATTACAGATTGCTTTCTGTAATTATACCAGAACCTTGTTTTTCTGTAATTGTCCAAAACCTTTGTGTATGTGCAAAGACACATACACAATATACAGTCATCACCAATGGAAGGCAAGGAGTTTCTGGCATATGCTGGGAGGCATATGTATTGTCCAGTGTATGTGTGGTATGTTCAGAAACAAGGATTCTGGGAAGTGTCACAATGAAAACACTTTCAGAAACCACTCTGGTTCATTGTCTATTTGATTTCAAGTTGAGTTTGGTCAAGGTGAGCTCAGAAGCCATTTGCTGCTCACAAACCTTTTGTAAACCCCACATTCTGTCACCCAACCCTAGGTGAGACTGTAGCCTACAGTTTAGGAAGCTACAGTTTAGTGAAGACTTTGAAAACAAAATGAGCCCAAGCCACCTCTTCAGTTCATCTTAGGCAGCTTTCTCACTTCCTTTCAAAGTGCCACTTGCTTGAGGCGCCTCTGACCATAGCTTCTGATTGCTGATTCCTGGAGGGAAGTTTAAAGAGTGTAAAATAATTTTTCTTGTAGCTTCACTTGATTTAATCCAGAACCCCGAACGTCTAATAGTATAAGTAATTTTTCTTAAATAAGATGAACTTCCAGGAGCACCACGGCGCTCTGTCAGTCCTTTTAATGGCACGTGTGAACGTGAATGGAGATTTCCAGGACCATGAGGAGTTCTATAATATTTCTAATATTGTGGTAGTGGTTGGTCTACAGTAGCCTTGGAAGGTAGAGAAAGTTGCAAAGCAGAGACAGAGTTGCATTTGAAGCATCAGATAGTTGCCGGAGGCACAGAAACAACCTCAAAGGCACATGGAGGTGGGGTTGCAAGCATGGTGGTAACAGCTGTGGGCTGCTACACAAGGGAGCTAAGCTAAGACGAGAAGAGCTACTTACAGTGAGATGTGCATGGATGTCACAGGTCACCAGAGTGTGCTCAGCACCTTGAGATAGGCTGTGCTTTGAAAGCTTCAGTTGGTCTCTGTGGGGTTGACTAGACTAGTGGCGAAGACGGTAGGCTGAGTCTACAGCATTACAGAGTCATTCTAAGTCTCTGAAAGCACTTTTCCTGTACCTTTTGATAGGAGGTGGTTTAAGGAACAGAGACTCACGCAACAGGAGAAAGCTCACGTGGATTAGGGAGTCCAAGAGGTTGGTTGGTTTTATTTAGTGGTTCAGTGTTCCCTCCACCACACCGTGGGGGTCTTTGGAAAGCAATATTTGTAGCATAATGCATAATCTTCTGAGGGCCAGAGGTGTGCAAATAGGAGCTTTGTTTTGTTTTCCTTTTTGCTGACTTTATGAGATGGTCTTCTTTCTTCAAATTTTAATGTGCTGCGTCAGGAGAAAATGTATAATGAGTGCTCTGGATTTTCTGTCTTTTGAGCTGATTCTGTAAGATATGTCACATGCCTCTTCCTTAGAGAGAGTAATTAATGGGGTGTATTGTTGTTTCCATCTGATAGCGTCTCAGGATGCATTTTGTTTGGGGCACACAGTGTGGGAGTGAAAAAGCCAGAGGAGGGACACTGTTAAATTTCTGCATCAGTATAGAATACTTTTTTCTAATAGGGATGTGCAGTCAAGTAATAATTAAAAGGGAAATGCCCCTTAATCTTCATAGAGAGATTTTCTTATTGAGCTTGAGGTATAATTCTTTCTGCAAGGCCATTGTTCCTTGATATTTGACCATAGACTGATAGATTATGGGTAGGGTAGGTGTGACAGACACTGAAAAGGCACTGGACCTTCAGCATCAAGCCAGTAACTGCACTTTAGGCTGGCTCAGAGATCAGTTCATCTGCGCCACTCAGGGCTCCTCAGGAATTATTACTTTCTTCTCAGGTAAGCATTATATTTGGTTACAGTCAATCAAATAGAGAGGGGGAAGGTGTATCTCATTTTATTACCCTTTTGTGTAATAGTAGTAAAAATTTTGTAGGGAGGACTGCCTACAGTAAAACAATCATTTGTCAAAGGGTAAGCTTACTGAACTGATGTCTGCTTTTAAAAGAGCCCTTGTGTGCCATACAGTACACAGTGTTTATAAAGAGTTGGACTCCAGGGTTAGATATCCCGGTTTCCTCAATTACGAGAGTTTTCTGACGTCTCCAAGGTATGAGGGTTAAACATTTATTGTCAGGAAACACCAGGCTGCACTTTGTCCTGTGCATTACATACATTAGTTTGGACTCAGTTTTCAATTTCAGAATTCATAAAACCTCACTGACAAGACAAGGAGAGAGAGAGAGAGAGAGAGAGAGAGAGAGGGAGAGGGAGAGGAAGAGGGAGAGAGAGAGGAGAGGAGAGGGAGAGGGAGAGGAAGAGGGAGAGGGAGAGGGAGAGAGAGAGAGAGAGAGAGAGAGAGAGAGAGAGAGAGAAGAAAGCAGTTTGACACCCAAACTGACAACAGAACAGTTGAGAGAAGAGGAGGAGGAGGAGGAGGAAGAAGAGAAAAGGGGCAGCAGCAGCAATAGACAGGATGTATGGAATGCCTTTGAGCAGGGACCGACTCTGACATGAACTCTGGTGCCCCCTATTTGACCATTTCCTCTTGGTGGGGAGACCTACCTGAGTGACACTCAGAGGAAGAGTAAGCAGGCTACGAAGAAGAGACCTGATAATCTGTGATCTTATAGTGGAGGAGAAGGTCCCCTTCTGTCACAGACCTAGGGGAGGGGAATAGGATGGAAGAGGAAGGGAGGAGGAATGGAAAGAGACAAGTGAGGGGATAACAAATGAGATGTAATCTGAATAAATTACTTAAAAATTTTAAAAAATAAAAAATAAAAACAATCCTTGTTTGTCATTATACTTTGCCTATTATAAACAGTGTGTCCTCTTGGTGGGTGGTACCTGGAGTTGTGTTATTCCTTAGTTTCTCTGCTTGATTATTTACTAGCTAATGGAATAAGAAGGTCAGACTTGCTGTCTCTTAATATATGTGTTTGTGTTTTGCACGATGTACACGGAGGCTGGAGGTCAACTTTGAGTGTGTTTAATTTTTTTGTTCTTCTCTCATACAGTACATATATTATATCCCAACCACAGTTCCCCCTCCTTTCTCTCCTCCCAGTCTCCTCACTTCTCACCTCTCCTCCTTTTTCCCAGATCCACTCCTCAGGTCTCCCAGAGACACAGGAAAAAAATGACCAGATACCATATTTTTTATTTTATTACTTCATGGCCTTGGTAAAGAACACAGATGGCCCTATCCAATCAAATTAAAGGCCAGCTCCTGAGGAAGAGCCAAAACTTCGATGACTCAAAAAGTCCCCAGTAAGCAAACAAGAAGGAATCCTACATGCCCTCATATACTCTGACTCATTTCTGACCAACCAATTAAAATTTGTCACAAACCCCTCTAACTGTCTATAAATTGAGTCTGCGTGCTCATTTAGGGGTTGCCCTCTAGAGGAGAGAGGAGATCCCAGCACGCTGAAATAAATGCTCTTTGCTTTTGCATACTTCCTTGGGGTTTTTCTTCAGCAGATCACCTGGACCCTAACAGCAAACACAGCATATCAAATTGCAAGAAGACCAGGCATATTCCCTTACATTAAGGTTGGGCGATTCCTAAAGAGTGACATTCCAAATCTCATCCTTGTCGCGTGTATCTGTTGGGTGTCATTCCTTAGTCATCACTCACCATTCTCTTTTGGAGACAGGGTCTCTCACTAGCCTGGGGCTTACCAAGTAGGCCAGCCTGGCTGACTGCCAAAGCCCTGTGAGATTCTTCTTGCCACCTCTCCAGCATAGGGGTTAGGGGTACGTATGGCAGCCCTGAGCTTTTTCGACATGGCTTCTGAGGATCAAATTCATGTTCTGATGTTTTTGTGTCTAACATTTTTCCCTACTCAGCTATATCTCAACTCTCACCCAGAATCAATATCTTTAAGCCTTGGTTGTCAGCGGACAACTGGCATGACTCATGTGGTAGCTGAAGAGAATGGAAGAAGTTATCAAAAGTCTCTAAAGATAGAGTGGCAGGGAAGGAACACCTCTAGATAAGCACTCACAGCTAGAGAGAATCTGAAGAGGAAGGTGAAAGGCAATTTCGATGACATGGTCATTCAAAAATTCAAGGTTGGGAGAGCAGTGTGAATTACACAAAATATCAGTGAAGTTTATATCTAGTCTTGAGGATACAGATTGCCAGCTTCAGCTCTGATATATGAAGTAATTGAATGTTGTTGCTCACAATCCTCACAAGAGGCATTCAAGCAACTCAAGCTTTAACTGAGTTTGCAGGGTAACACTCTGCTCTGTACTTTTCAGAGGAAGATGAAGCTGCAAAGACACAGCCTGGACCTGCTTGCCTGGAGCAGATGCCTTAAAGAACCAACTAGACTGGAATGCTTAGGGCTTCTCTCAGTGCATTCGGCCTGTTGTTCTAAAATCTCATAAGCTGGATGCCTATAAACAAAGGGAATTCATTTAGTTATAGTATTGAAAGCTAGCAAGTTCAAGATGAAGGCATAAGCAGATTTGGTTTCTGGCAAGGGCCACCCTCTCTTGCTTATGTATAATATATTCTTACAATGTCTGTATGTAGTAGATGGAGAAAGGACATTAATTCCATATAAGTGATCAATGCACATAGCCCAGTTCTCTGCCAAAGGCCCACTTCCAAAATATTTGTGTTGAAATCCTAATGTCAACACAAATATTTTGTAAACTATTCAACACCCTTAGTCATCAGGGAAATGCAAATTAAAACTATCTTGGGATTCTGTCTCACCCATTAGAACGGTTCTCATCAAGAAAACAAATAATAGCTAATGCTTCTTGCAGAGGATGTGGAGAGAGGGGAACACTGCTTCACTTGGTGAGAATATAAACTGGTATAACCGCTATAGAAACCAGTGTATAAGCTTCTTCCAAAGCAAAAGGTAGAACTTTGATATGACCACACCCTACTACTGGGAATATACACAAAGCACTTTCTGTCCTGTACATCCACGCTCATTTCTGCTCTACTCACCGTGGCAACAGTGTGGGACCTACATGTCCACCAACTTCAGAAGTGATAGTAAAATATGGTATAGAAACACAGTGGAATTTTACCAGGCCATCAACAAAAAGGAAATTATGAGATACTCAAGAAAATGGATGGAACTATGGAAAATTATATCAAATAATGTAACTCAGAATCATAAGGATAAATGTATATGTTCTCCATCAGATGCAGATACCATCTTCTTTTATATATGTGGATATGTGTGTAAATGAGTGACACAGAACCCTAAAAAAGGGCCCAGAGGGAGGGAAAACAAATTCTTTAAGGCTCTGAGGAGGTGGCAAGTGTATCAGAACAAATATAATACAAGAAGGGTAGGACAGAGAAAATGGGGAAGAAGAAGAGATTTGTGGGGAGGGTCAATGAAACTAACAGTATAGAAAGATCCATTTGGAAAATCGTACTTGATAAGTTAATTTTAAAAATCTCGTTTTTAACTGAGTTTGAATGGAGGTACCCCGTGTGGCAGGAAAAAGAGGTTCCTCCAAACTACATGTTATTAAATGAAAACTCCACTGCCAGGAATGGGCTACCTCTTTGTGAGTCATTGGCCAGGAAGGCTACTGATGTCCCCAAATAATATAGACAATTGCTACCTGCTGTAGGTTGCCCATTAGATCCCAGTGATAAGAGCCTACTGCTGAGGACACAACATGATTTAGTCACAGGACATAAAGAAATCAAGCTAGAAGTGGGTTGGAATTTGTCTCCCTGGCTAAGCCAGTGGCTGGGTAAGAACTGACATCAACAATTTTACTCAGTTGTGAACTCCATATACAACAATACTGATTGGGTTAGTTTTGGGGACTCAGAGGTCCTGGTGCTCACAGATATGCTCTAGGGAAGCCAGGAATGTTAAAGACACAGTGTCGCCTCTTCAAAAGAATAGATATATAACCCATTTTCTGCCCAGTGGCTGAGAGTAGATATGGTTAATAATCTTGTGATCTCTGGGCTATCTCTAGGGCCAGGCCATACCTAGCTCACCCAGAGTTTTACACTTATCTCAGCCATACCCCCAGACTCTTATCTTGAACATTGTTTCTCAGTAGAACAGGAAGAGGTCATGTGTACTTAGAGTTTCTATGTAACCGTGTCTTAAGGTTTGCTCTACACACAGGATTGAGTTAATGATCACAAGAAAAAAATTGTGCTGCTCTCAAAAATGCCTAAAATAAACTGCCTAGGGTCAGACTCTTGAAGTTCAAATCAACACTGGCTACTGAGTCATGTTGAATCAGACTTCCTGCTTGCCTCTCATAGATGGATATTGTGCTGGCCGTGGTGATTACAGAGACCTCCCACAGGCAAGCAAGATGAGCTCACTGGGGCAACAGAGGTAAATCTGTTATCAGGCAACCAGCTGCTTTCTCATGGGATTTGATGTCTACTCTACAGGAAGGAATTTGTCCCTGGTACCGCTGGGGAAGCTATGGGCTTACTGGAGAAGCTACTGTTGTTCTTTTGCTAACTGGACATGATGCACCTGTCAAATTGCTTTCTGAGTAGCTGTCTTTATGGCTCATACATTAGTGATGCTGTCAAGTTTGATCGGGAAAAGCTTAATCTTGAAGTGGTCAGTGATGACTGCAGGGACTCTCACCTGAGCAAAGAACTAATAATAAAAATCCACCCATAAATGGAACATCTATATCACCTCCTCACAGTCTCAGAGAACAAAATGTGGGGGAGAAAGAGTATAAGATCTAGAGGAAGGAGGAAGGGAGCTGTGTTGAACACCTCTTGGAGACCACGACATGGCTGTTGTACTCTTGAACTCACAGCAGCTATAATTATCTGCACAAGACTGATGGGTCTGATGGGTCTGATGATGAGACCCAATCCATTCCTGAGGATTTCTATATAGTTAATAATGGATAAAGTGAGAAAGACATTTTCTTCTGTGGTGTTGCCACTGATAAGGTGCCCAGGCTTCTCTAAACAACTTTAATGAAAACTCATTGGATCATACACAGTGCCCAGAACAAGACATGAAGAGGGCAGGGCAACTTGGAAAAAGAGACCAGTATGAGTAGGGGTCAGATACAGAGAGTAGCAGGGTTGAATAGGATCAAAATATGTTGTATTCATATATGAGGATATCAAAGTAAAACCTATTTTGTATAATTAATATGTGCTAAATAAATAAATTTAATGGGATTAATTAAGTGGTGTGGAAGATGTAAATCTCTCATAACTTGATGCTCATAGTTTTCTCCTTTGTGGGTCAGGCTTAACCCCTCATTGGGCACATGGACAGTACTAGTGATTTGTTTCTCCACAGCAGTGAAGAGATAGTGATTCGGCAGTGGAGGGCCCTGATGAACATTATCCAACCCGTAGGACCTAAATACAATCCACTGCAAACTATGCCCGTTAGTAGCATGCACCGCTGATGTGTTTGATGAAAATTACCCCTTTGTTTCTTGGTCTTCCTCCTAGCACCCCATAAGTCCAGTCAAACTGAGAAAACTTCAAACTCCAATTGAAGGACCTTCTGTCTAACAGTCAATGAGGAATCCTCAGAAGCAGGATGTCTCCGAGGACCCAAATCATCATGGTATATAAAAACTTAGGTCTATCTGAACAATAAGTATGGCGCATAAACTTTCATTGCAAAACAATATACGAATCTTGGCCTACTTTCCAGATGCAAGGGCTGTTAAAGCATTTGATCGCTCTCTCTTAAGATGCACGCAGAGCCGAGCACACCCGTTGGTACCCTTCTCATGCTTTGTGTCAACGGGAAATCCACCTTTAGCCATAAAGCAGCTGATTTCAGAAGCGTCTCTTTCATATATTACTGATCTGTGTTCTATCAGGCCACCATTACAGACGGGCTTGAGTGTTACCCACACTCTCTTTTGCCTTGGGCTTTGGGGGTTTATTCAAGTTGCCCAGGAACAAAAATAGCTGTGGTCTTGGCAGGATCCACTCTCTTTTGCTATAGGGAATACTCACTATTTAGCAATGAGCATTTTCAAATGCAAATGACCCTCCAAATTAGGGCAGTCCTCCTTCTTCAAGCCACTACTAAACTACCACCTGCATGCGTTCCTATTCAAGGCTGCTCTACTCAGCCCATATGCATCTCCTCTAGTGTTTTATTTGACAATCTGTTTCAGCTTCACAAGGGAGCTAGCAAATTATGTATTGCTCATTTTGTCAAAGTCATCATTGATGACAATTCCGGCATCAAGAGGCTCATTTTATTCTGCAGATGTTTTTATCAAATAGAAGATAAATCATGGTTTCCTATTTTGTTTTGTGTTGCGCTTCTGGGAAAACAGAGGGCACAAATCAAAACCTTTTCATTAATAACGAGAGGAAGGAGGGGACCCTAAAGGATCGCCATGGCATGACTTTCAGATATGCAGCACACACACTGATAAGAGATTAGATTTAGCACCAGTGCAGCAGGCTGCAGGGAGTGGTAATGATGCCAGGAAGAGGTGAGGCAGAAGAACTCTTAAGTCTTTAGATTCATTTCTTCCCATTCCTTTGAGAAGACTGGCCTTAACTTCATTGAGTTTCAGTATAAAATAATATTTACTGTGTATTTTCTAGAAAGGCATCACATTATCTTCCTAGTAAAATAAATAGCTAGCCTCATTGGCAAATATTTCACTGTGAGATATTGCCTAGATGTTCTTGTGGGATGAGGCTGGGATTCCTGAGCTTTAGATCTCAGCATCAGGAATCAACAGATCTCTCATTTCTTCAGCAGAAGGGTTGGATGAGAATGGGGCATGAACAAAACAACAACAATAAAAACTAAATGGGAAAATCCAGAAGGCATGTGACTCTGTCTTCACTTGCTGGGAGGTAGGCAAATATAAAGAAAACAAAAGCAGGATGCATAACACACATGGAGCAGAGACACAGCACATGCAAGGCATTAATATTCTAATAGGATCCTACATGTGTGATTAAAATGAACAGGAAAGCTTCTGTGCAGTCCCTCAAGGTCCCAGTGCAACACAGAGTTCACCGGGGATGAAATTAGAAGAGCATGAACACATATAAAGTAAATCAATGTCCTCCATGATGGACTCACACAGTGAAAGGCAGTCATGAATGGAGATAATTTTTGAAAGTCTCTGGAGGATCCTGGGAATCAAGAAAGTTTTAGAGAAGTAGTTGAAAATTGAAAGGGGATAAAGGAAATACAGCTTTACTTTCAGATAGAGCACCATATCTTTTAGTGATGTCAGTTGTGTGTGAGATCTGATATTAAGCCTGAGTAGCATGCATGGGTCTATAGCAATGAGTAATTCTTATTATTACTACTCACTTTTCTCAAAGCTGCATCTCCACTCTTTTGTTTTTTTTTTTCATTTGGTAAAGAAAGGGGAGCTTGCAGAAGCTATGCTATTTACCTGACTGGTACCTTCTGAAGACTAGGAGGGTTTGCCTTCTAGCCTCACAATGAAGAACTCCTTCATCTAGTATAACATTTTATCAGTTTGACTGATAAACTGGTATCATTAGTTTATTTACTGGCATGCTTCTCTGCCATCACTATCTTTTATTTAGAGGTTTGTGAAATGCTAAATGTTCTTCAGTGAAAGGAAATAGGTATGAGAAAATTTGTATCAGAAGGGGATTGGCGTACAAAGTTTTGAGGGTTTGTTGTTTTTTTGTTGTTGTTGTTTTGTTTGGAATCACAACAGCTAGCCAGGTTACTTACTTTCCATCCCAGGCCCCCTTTCAAACTTGATCAGATCTTTCTAGGAAATGCTTGTTTTTACATTAGCGTTGCAAGTTAGTATGTAAGGGAGACATTTCTTTTTATTTCTCAATTTTAGCTCATCAAATCTGAATAAAACCTAAGCTGGTCAGTGTATAAAATACCCACAAACCCAGCTACTGAAGTAACTACGTGTGTTTATTTCCCTTTTCCTCACTATGTTTTACTTCTCTGTGATTTAATACTAAATTTAAGGCAAAACAACCCCGATAACAACAATAACAAAAGAACAAGAAAAGCAAATGAGATTTTAACAAGCTTTCAATAGACTGACAAAAGGAGATGAGGAACTTGAAACACGAAAACACTAAGCAGTAACTCTGCCAAGAAGCACAGCCTCCAAATGGATCCTGAATGAGAAATTCACTTATTTATTGGCATCTTTCAGTTCAGTTTTGTGTTGACTATTTTTCTCCCTTTCGTGCTGAAGGCACTTGATTTCTTGCTTTGCGTGGTGTTTCTTCTCATTTTTGTTTGTTGCTTTAACATACGGGCTCCTTATTTTAACATCTCTTTATGGTCATGTTTTTTCAGGAACCATTTATATTTTTCCCCTACAAACAGTAGAAATCATGGAAGAAAGACTGAGGGTTATTTTTAGTGTGTGAACAGCTTAAGACAGATCGTAAAGTCCCTGGTGATCAAGGGACTACATAGTGCTGACTGGCTCCAGCAGCGACAGCAAAAATTTTCATAAGCCAGATGCTTAGCTTTCAGCACAGCCCATCACTGTACCCTCACCATGTGAGAATCCCCCATTACTATCCCAAAAAGCTTACTGTCATTCTGACCCTTTGGAGAGCTTCTGCAATTTCTGGGGTACTATCCCAGCTTCGTTGTGTCCACAGCTGCAGATAACTCAAAATGATGAGGACAAATGACAAAGAGTAAAATGACAAGGATGTACGATAAAAGATGAATGGACATTATCCTTTTTTTTTTTTTTTTACCAGACATAAGCAAATTCAGATAACGGAATTTCAAAATAGGAGACACAAAAGGTCTCTTGAATAAGATGCTGTCAGTTGTAGTGGGAGAACTTAGACCTTCTTGCAATCACAAGAGGTGAAAAAGGCTGTTGTCATTTCCCAAAGAGCTTTATTGGACTGTTTTATGAATTAAATGTTCAAATTGCCATGACTTATAGTTCATGAACATGAGGCAATGTTAGCTTGATTTTAATTTTAATGAATTGAACAGGTTTAATAATCTCTTCTCAGTCTCTGTAAAAAGTTTGTGGAAATTTTTTTATATATCATAAAGACAGCTGTTAAGTGAGCTCTATATTATTTTAAAACTGTATATTTCAAATCTATTATATGAGGGCATTATAGTAGTCTCAGATATAAAAATTAAATCTAAGATATACTTAGGTGAAAATATATATTTTGTTGAAAAAAGTCATGTACATAGATTATAAAGAATCAAGTAACTAGCTACAAAGACAACAAGCCAAATCAGGAAGTCTAGAAAAAATGGGGATCAGCACTGTGCATCATCTGAACCCAGAAGAATACAACATGTGACAGAGAGGAATAAAAGACTCTAGACTGAGGGCTGAGCATGTGACAAAACATGCTACTTGAACTGCTAAAACAAATTTCCATAGGCTGGGTGTCTTGTTATAACAGACAGCTATCCTTTCACGCCAGGAGGTAAATCTGGTATAAGGTGCCACGTAAGCCCTAGATCTCTCTTGAGCTCCTAGTAGAGAGTCCTTCCTTGCCTCTTCCAGCAATATCTGGCAATTCTTTTCTCATGAAGGTATTGCTTCTAAGTCTGTTTTCATGTCCTTCTCTCTTCTGAGCTGTCTACCTACATCCCAACTCTTCTCTCCTTCTTATATCAGTATACATGTTAGAGCTAGGGCCCACTTGTACAGGAAAAAAAACAATGACTAGTTTTCAGCTAATTTCCCAAACAACTAACATTTCTGTGACCTCAAAAGCTGTAGATATTTGTCCCTCTTGCTAAGCAAGCTATCAGTTCTGTAGTAGACACCAATTAGACATCCTCTAACTCAATTCATCTGGACATGATCTACCACCGGGTTCTCATAGATAAAAGCCTACACGCCGAAGATTCAGTCATCCACTTACTGCCTTTCTTGTGAGAGTTGCCAGCCTATGGTTATTTTAACCGTGATCCTGAATTTGGTCCATGTGCTTAAGTGGGTCACATGATCCACTGAGATACATATGCTCACCAGTAACAGATATTAAAAAGGACACAGATGAAGAGACGGTCAGGTGTTCTGTTAGGAAAGAGACCTTCCGTACCTTCTCCGGTCACACCGCCTTCCATGTTCAGCTCAATGATGGATTCTGAAGCCTGTGATTTCTGGGGTGTATGGGTTAAATCAATGGCCACTAGAGAACAACTTAACTTTAATCTCTCTCTCCTAGTTGGTTGTGAAGTAGGGTTGAAAATTATCACCTTCTTTCTTATGAGGTAGACTGTCTGTTAAGATAACCATGGTCCTCTAAGGGACTTTCAGCCAGTAACCAATCTAGTAGCTTATAAACTCACACTATCACAGCAGAAATTCCATAGGCTTTTTGAGTTGTATGTTGGAAATGAGGAACACATATACGCATATAGTATATACATGCAATGTATACACAGAGAAATATGATGCATATTTATATATATAATCTTATATGTACATATACAAGTGTATATACAGAGAAGCATGATGCATATTTATATATACCATCTTGTATGTATATATACAAGTGTATATATGGAGAAATATGATGCATTTTATATATATATCATCTTCTATGTATATATACATACACATATGTATATGGTTCCATTTAAATTCATTAAGATTTCATCTTAAATGATTAACTCTTCAAATATTCTCATTTCAAGGAAGATCATATTCACTAGTCCCATGTGGATGCATTTAGAAGTATACTATTGAACCAAGCACAGTAGAGGCTATGTTCCATTTTGGGTGGCATGTACCTGAGTCATCTCAAATTAACATGCCTAAATGTAAGCACCAGATCCCATGTCCCAAAACAGATGTACAACCAGGCTCATTGTCATGATACTTGAGTAACAAAAAAATCCTTCTGTCGCTCAAATCCAGAAACTTATAATTGTTCTTTAATGTAATTTTCTTCCATTGTCCATATCCTACATATCAAACAAGTCTCTGGTTAATATCTGGAAACATCTGTAATCTGGCTACTGATCACACCTTTCCAAATGCTCCTGTATGAGGATCTATCCTTCCCCTGGATCACCTCACCAGCCTTTCACGTGATCATCCATGTCTATCCTTCCCATGGATCACCTCACCAGCCTTTCACGTGATCATCCATGTCTATCCTTCCCCTGGATCACCTCACCAGCCTTTCACGTGATCATCCATGTCTATCCTTCCCATGGATCACCTCACCAGCCTTTCACGTGATCATCCATGTCTATCCTTCCCATGGATCACCTCACCAGCCTTTCACGTGATCATCCATGTCTATCCTTCCCATGGATCACCTCACCAGCCTTTCACGTGATCATCCATGTCTATCCTTCCCCTGGATCACCTCACCAGCCTTTCACGTGATCATCCATGTCTATCCTTCCCATGGATCACCTCACCAGCCTTTCACGTGATCATCCATGTCTATCCTTCCCCTGGATCACCTCACCAGCCTTTCACGTGATCATCCATGTCTATCCTTCCCATGGATCACCTCACCAGCCTTTCACGTGATCATCCATGTCTATCCTTCCCATGGATCACCTCACCAGCCTTTCACGTGATCATCCATGTCTATCCTTCCCCAGCTTTATGTTAAACACCAGTTGGTGAGATCATTTTGAAGCACAGGTCTGATTATGTCACTCCTCTTTTGATATCCCTCAGGACTTTGCCAATATCACTCCGAGTAAAGTGTGAAACTCCGGGAAGCCGCAGGGTAGCCCACTCTCCCGCCTACCTGACTTTACCTGTCCTACGTCCCTTCTCTTCTGCTCCATTTAGTTCTTCTGATCCCCTCTGTCTCATTCTCTGTCTCCCCCACCACATGCACATGCTTATACAAGTCTTTATTTGTGTTCCTAAATTAGATTTATGTGTGGTTACTTCCTCTTTTCAAAACAGTAAGGTCCTATACTTGTGTAGCCATCAAGGATAAGTGGAACACAAACATGTTCAAATTGATTCATTATAAGGGATTTTAAAGAAATGTCTTTCTATCATTTGGAGTCTCAGGAATAATATCAACATGATACATTCTAAATACCTTTACATGTGCAAGAGATGTTCTGTTAAAATACATTTTCATGTGCCGTTGTAGCCTATGACCTCTTGGTGAGTCTGTTGTACATCATGATATATACTAAAAAGACAACCTTTGAGATGCTACATGGGAGAGTACATCATGTAATTACATGGAGAAAAGAAAAACCCTTTACTTTGTCCTTCAACTTAAACTTATTAACTCAGAGTACCAAAATCTGGTCTCACAGTCTCCTCAGTACTTTACATGGGAATTTACAGAAAGTCATAAGCCTCTTCTGAATTATTTCCATCCAATAGCCTTTTAGCTGTAACCTGTCTCGATTTTTTGAAAAACACAATTTAATAAGAAATTCTTTTCATGTGCTAGAAGAATTAAACACTAGATGAGTTTAGATCATAAATTAGCCATGGATTCAAATGGCATGAAGACTTTTGTATTGAACCAAAGAGAAAAGCAACCATGATGCCAAACAAAAGACATTTACTTGAAAGTAGAAATTATAAAATAATTATCACAGGGAAAACAAAACAGCACAAGTTCAAGGGAACTATGGAAGACATAAGCAAAGAGATGGAAAATGCCAGGGACATGACAAGTGGCTTTGAGGAAACTGCACAGAGCAGAACAGACCAACATAACATTTAAAGTTGATTATAGAAAATCTTCCTAGTATGGAAGACAGAAAACAAAGAAATGGAACACATGTAATAATATTTTTTTTGAAAAGCAGTTCCCTATTCTGCAGATGAGAATCAACATATGAAGATATTTTTAAAAATTAAAATAGAGAATACAAAAGCCATCTTGAAGTTTAGAGAAAAGCTTCATTTGCAAATGAAAATAATAGGAAATAACAAAACTCCTGTGCCCAATTCCCATCAAACCATCCTGATGAAGTATCTGAACCTTAGGAGTAAGGAAAACTATGAAAAACAAAATCATGGACCCTATTTCCATATTTAGAGGTCCAGGTTGTTTGCAATAATGCTTTTCAAAAGTTAACAAAAAAATTCTACAAAACATATTAAAATTTAATTTCATATATCAAATACGTGTAAAGATATAGAGGAACTACAAAGTGAAAAGTGTGTGGAAATATAAGAGCACATAGCTAAATGGTACCCTGAAATTGTGAGAGCAATACTTATTCGGGGAACATTTGCTGCTGGTTGGGTTTGTAGCAAGCAGATTCCATCTCACATGGAACTGTAGGCATTCCACTTGCCGAGGGAAGATAAATGGTGAATGAGGTGTCATCCTGTCCTTGGGGATCTGAGGTAAATTGTCTTGGTCCTGAAGTGATAAGTGGAAGAAAAGAATTAAAAAGAAAATAACATCAACTGTTTTCTATGGAATTGTGGTCCTAGCATTTCAATTGCTCAGGTTTGTTGACCTGAATCACATACTGTAAGATTCTAGCTGAACTCAAGCTTAGATATCAGGGTTGCTGTAGATGAACAGAACTATATAGAAAATAATTTCTTCCTACTTTACAGGAGAACCCAAGCGCCAGAAATTTTTTTCAAGGACAATGAGAAGTACATAAAAATATCCGAATGTAATATGACGGGGCAATTACTAAAATTCAATAAATCTTCCTTAAAAGGGATACATACAGACTTTAAACATTGAATTAATCTAAGGTGTTTTATAAGTACATTGTGTTTAATTTAAAGGCATCAAGGACACAGAAACTATTTCTAATTGGTGGACATAATACATATGTACAAAGGAAAATTATTCAAAAATTAAAAATGACAAAAACTAAAAATCTGTCGAAAAGAATTTTAAATTTACTTTTAAAATCTACTTTATTAAGAAACAAGCTCTTTAAATAAGTTTTATGGAGTTATCCTTATTCAATATTAAAGCATAAACTTTTATGCATATTGAGATATGTGCATGCTATATGCTATATACAGTAAACGATCATATGTAAGTTATAGAATACATATGTCATTCCCTGCTTCTGTTTTATGTGTAATGGCTAAAATGATGGTCTGAAAGGGAATTCTGATCACTCTTGGAGATATTATTACTGTAAACTATTGGTTTTGAAAACTTGATTAAAATTCATTATTTGTTTCAAGTAATATTTTCCTCTTAAAGTTTTTTTCATCATATATTAGTAGAGTTATTACAACTATCATTAAGTTATTCACTTCCTTGTATATCTACGACAATTATTTACTTTTAATTTGTATCTGAATTTAAGGTATATCTTATGGACAACATGTACTTGGATGTAATTTTTAAGCAATTTTCCCATCAATCATTGACTTCTGATTGTGGAACTTGTCTCATTTACATTTCATAAAATAACTGGTAAACTAGGATTTAAAAGAGCCATTCGCTACCAGAAATACTTTTTTCCTGTCCTTTTTCTCTGCTTTTATAATTTTATATCATGCATTATGCATTTGTTGGTATGCTTAATAATATACTATAACTTTTTAAAAATAGGATTAATCTTGTAGGAAGGGTCTAGATTCATAGTAAAATTGAGAAAGAAATACAGATTTCTTTTTCAATTCTCAAACATGTATGACATCCCTTAGTAACGGATATTTCCAACAAGAGGGTTATATTTTTATAATGTGAGCTTTCTGTACAAATAATTACTTCCTAAAATATGTGGTTGATATATGACTTCTTTTGGTATTTTATACCTGCTGAAGGTCCATTTTTCTGTTTCTATAATAAAATATGTTGATAAAAGCAACTTAAGGAAGCAAGGATTTACTTGGATCACAATTCAGGATTATAGTCTGTTATTGCAGGGAACTCAAAGTGACAGGAACTTGAAGCAATTGGTCATATTACATCCACAGTCAAGAGCAATGAACGAATGCATAAATGCCTGTGCCCAGTTCACTTATTTTTTTATAACTGTTATACAATCCAGGACCCCATACTCAGAGATGGTGCTGCCCATAATGGTTGGGTCTTCCCACATAATTAAGGCAACCAAGATAATCTTTCACAGACATCTTAATGATCTTTCTCTAGATTCATTCTATTGTGAAAAGTAAAGTTGTCAATTAAAATTATCCCAATACCATCTCTTGCTTTATTGACATACAAATGCATCATGTTTAGTCATAATTTTCAATCACTTCTTTCCAAATCTTATGTTTATCTCACGCTGTAACATGTAGTACAACTTTAAATGTTGCCATAGCTGGGCTGGAAAAATGATTCAGCAATTAAGAGTGCTTACTAATCTTCTGGATGATTATATTTAGGGTCTAACAATTATATCTAGTAGCTCACAATTGACAGTGGTTCTACTTCCAGGATATTAAATTATCTTTATGGCCTCCATAGGCATTCACATCTATCACATATGCAAACGCACACGCACACACACACACACACACACACACACACACACACACACAAACACTCACACACACACTTAGACATAAATACAAAATTTTTAAAAGGTTCAAGAAATAATTCTCCAGTCCTTAAAAACAGAAACACTTCAATGTCCAATGTCGCTTAAATGTGAGGTTCTATTAAATTAAAATTAGTTCTACGTTTGTAACACATAATGACATACAATAAATACTTTCATTGCAAAATGGAAGAATTGGGTCACAGCAAGGATTAAGCAACCCAAAAGCAAACTCTAGCAGCCAAAACATCAACTCCGTTAGCTACATGTCTGGTATCTGGGACCTATAATGTCCTCAAATGGGCTCCAAAACTCGTGAGCTGTCTCAGTTCTCCAGCCTGCCACCTGAAGCACACACAATTTGTCTCTTAAGACTAGTCTGGTCCTATTCCATACCTGCCATCAGATGAAGACATAGCTTGGATCCCTTGGATCACAGTTGTATTAGCTTCTACGTCCTGATACTGAGGAGATAGTTATCCCAGCGAAGAGCACTAGGTTTCTCTTCCAGAGCAGTAATCTTTTTAACAGTAACAACTACTTTGTTAGACAACAAAGTTCCTAGTCTGAAGCTTTAAGCTTACCCACATACCTTTTGTCTACCAAACAAATTCTTCCCTTATCTTTAAATTCAGTGTCACTCAAATTCACAGGACACTTGGAAGGAAGATGCCAGATTCTTGGCCAAAATATGATACAAGCCGACTCTAGCTTCATTAATGATAGAATCCTTGCTCTTATCCATAATATCCTTAGATGGTCCTTCACTGTTTGCATTTCCAACAGCATCAGCATCTCCACAGTTCCCACCAGAACGACCCATTATGCTCTACCTCATTCACAGGTGTTTTCTAACCCAAAGTTCCAAACTCCTCCACCCTCATCTGACAAAGCAGTTCCAAAGACCTAGCAAGGTCAAGTGTACTGCAACAATGGTCCATTTCTGGTATCAGTTTCCGCCACAGTTTCATTTCTTATTGCTGAGATAAAATACTTCCACAAAATCAGGGCGGAAAGGTTCATATGGCTCCAGTTCAGACTTAATGTGGGAAAGCCAAGGCGGCAGAACCTCAAAGCAGCTAGAAACATTATGTCCCTGGTCAAAAAAATGAATTAATGCATGCATGTCTGTACTAAGCCCACTTGATCTTATATAGGCCAGGACCCCATACCCAAAGAATTGTGCCACCCACAGTAGGCAGTTCTTCCCATATCAATAAAGAACAAGGTGATCTCTCATAGACTTCTCAGAGACTCTTCTCCCAGGTGATTGTGTGTTGTGTCAAGCTGACAATTAAATATCAGCATCATAACAGGTTTGTACAAATGCTTATTAAAATACTCTATCTATATAATGTCACAAAGTACCTTCCTTTTTTCTAAAAGATCCCCGTGCTATATCTGACCCCCATTTCTGATTTTCAGGTTTGTTTTTATTAATTCTTTTTTATTTCAATTTTTTTTTTACACTAGATACATTCACTCCACCTGTCATCAAGTACATTAATTCTCTTTCTGATGACCCAAATCCAATTGTAAGCCCTTTGTGGTTTTGCTATTCTTTTCAAGTCCAATATCATCGATTTGATTGCTTTTATAGGTTCTGTATCCTCATAATCTCTTCATTAAAACATTGTTCTCACACTTTTATTTTTATATGGGATTTTTATAGTCAATTTTGGTATATTTATTATAGATAATTTAATTACTTGTCTATTAATTTTTATTTCTGTTTTTTCTTGAAGTCATTATCTATTGATTTTATTCTTATGCAAAAATAAGAGTATTCTGTCTCTTTGTTTCATAATTCCTTGTTGAAAATTGATCATTTTTAGTAACATATGGCAAAATGGTAAGTCATGTTCAAGATTTTGGAAGTTTCATAGGTATTGAATAGGCAGAGATTTTTTTTCACACGTATATTTCAATTAAACTTTCCCTCCCCTGACTCCTCCCAGTTTCTTCTCACCTTCCTTTCCATATAGACCCATCCATTTTCTGTCTTCATTAGAAAACAAACAGACTTCTTAAGGATAATAATGTAATATATAATATAAAATACATAATAATATAAAACAAAAAATAATACATCAGAATTGGAAAACTCAAGCAAAATGAAGGAAAAGAAACAAGAGAAGGTACAAGAAACAGAGACCCACTCAATCACACACTCATGAGTTCCATAAAAACACTAAACTAGAAGTCATAATATATACACCTGTAGGGTACCTATAGGGTAAAAAGAAAGAAGAAAAGCTATAGAAAAAAATAAAATAAAAATACACACTAGTAAGATAAATTAAAATTAAAAAAAAATACATGAAAAGGGTATTGTGAGACAAAGAGCCTACAAATATGTCATTCAGTTCATTTGTCATTTGTCATCTACTGCTGGGCATGCAGCCCGCCCTTAAGAATAGTTTGCTTCTCCATTAAGAATCCTTTGTAGGAAAATAATGGGGGTGTGTGTCCACTTCTCTTTCCATAGGGCTCCATCTGCCGCAGACCTGAGCGGGCCCTATGCATGCTGCCACAGCCTCTGCCTTCATATGTGTGTTGGTCATTTTGATTTAGAGCATCTTGTTTGCTTTGTGTTCTCCATCCTCCTACTCTGTAGGGTTCCCTGAGCCCCGAGGGATTTGACAAAGACATCCGGTTTCATGTTGAATGTTCCCGAGTCGCTTGCTCTCTACAGAGTATCTGGCTGTCCATCTCCATTTGTTCCATATGATGCAGAAGGAAGCTTCTCTGATAATGGATGAACAAGAACTAGGAACCAATTATATTTCTTTTAGGTTCTGGGTTATTTCACTCAGAATGATTTTTCTTAGTGCCATTCACTCAACTGCAAATTTCATGATGTTTTTTAATGGTTGAGTAATACTCCTTTGTGTAAAAGTACCTTATTTTCTTTATCCATTCTATTGTGGGACATCTAGATTGCTCCCAATTTCTGGCTGCTTCCCTGGCAGAGTGAACAGAGTATTTCCTTAAAAAGACTCGTAGATGCTACATGAATCTATGTATTTGAGTCACATGGTCATTATTCTTGACTTTATAATTTAGTTTTTGCTTCTGCCGTGTATAAAGCCCATAGTCAACTAAAGGTGACAGATTGAGGCCTTCTTAGGTATAAAACTCTAAAATGCACCTGGCCTGCTAGGTGTCCAGGAATGTGTCAGTGCTTCTAAAGGCACCAAGTGGGTACCTTCTTCTTATATCTTAAGATTTTTGAGCATCAATTTTGCATGCCCCAGTTGCTATATCTACCCTTGAATTCAGCAACATCAAAGAATGAGCTGTTTGCAGAAATAAGACTACGCATTGAGTGAGCTCTCAATTAGGCCACATGAAAACAAGTCATGTGAATGGAGAGTTTTCCTAGAGCTGCCTAACAGGTTTAACCATGGCAATTCTCTGTGACAGAGGTACGGGTTAGGGGTGGGGTGGTCAGCTATTTAGTATCTCCTAGTAATTGTTTGGCTGCTGCTTTTCACATCTCCTAAGGTTGCTAGGATGTAGATTTTCAAGCCTGTGGTTGGTCTGTTTTGCTTTCAATCCTACAGATTGACCCTAGACTTGTATATGCTAAGTGTGTGCTTGTCCACTCAATTAAACCACCAATCCCCTCAGGGCCACTTTGGAGCTATAGAAATAGGACACCTAAAACGTTCTAAAATGTGTTCTTCTTGTCAACATGTAGTCAGTTTTCTTATTTAAATTCCTTCCAATGACTATAGTATCAATTCTGAAATTTTTTATATTTGACAATTATAGTAGTGTATTATTTTTATCAACAATAAAGCTTCCTTACTTCCAAAATTCAGATTGACTGTCTTTATTTAATTTTTTTTCCATAATAGGCAAAGAACCCGAGTAAGGTGGCAGGTACTAATTGGAAAGTAGAAGCAGGAAGATGGAGAGTTCAAGGTCACTTTCAACTTAAGAATAAATTGAAGGTCATCTTGAGATACTTGAAGCTTTTTCTCAAATCAAGCGAAATTATTCCAAATAAGAATAAACAAAGGCACACACGGTGGCATAATCTCCTCATTTGGGGGCAGGAGGATCAGACATGTAGGGCCATTTTTGCCTACATAGTGAATTCTAGATTGGCCTGGCCTTTGTGAGATCTTTCCTCAAATAGAAAACAAAACAACAAATGTGATAATGCACACACACACACACACACACACACACACACACACACACACACACACACAACCTGGCAAGTCCTCTAAATGATTTTAGCATCTTATACTGCATAAACAATGTTAAGAAAGAAGTCAGTTGCTTCATATGCTTAGAATTATTCATGTTTTAGAAAGAGCAAAGAGAGTCAATGTATTGAAAGAGTCAATTAGATGATAAACCATGTTTTAAGAACTGTTTTCTATAATTATTCTAAATACTAAACTCTTGTAAATAGTAATTGGCAACATGGAGAGAAAGAGAGACAGAGAGAGACAGAGGCAGAGGGCTGGGTGTGGTGGTGTACGCCTTTAATCCCAGCACTCGGGAGGCAGAGGCAGGCGGATCGCTGTGAGTTTGAGGCCAGCCTGGTCTACAAAGTGAGTCCAGGACAGTCAAGGCTACACAGAGAAACCCTGTCTTGAAAAACAAAACAAAACAAAACAAAAACAAACAAACAAACAAACAAAAAAAACAAAAAAAAAAAAGAGAGAGAGAGAGAGAGGCAGAGACAGAGAAAAGAAAATTCAAGAAATTACTGTGTAAGTTCAGAACATAGAGATAAAAGGAAGATCATAAAGCTTTGGGAAAAGCCAGGTATCCTAAATGAATAAATAAATCAATAAATAAATAAATAGTGATTTATATTTTAGCAAACCCAGGTTCTAGAAAATGTAAAGTACTACTCTAATAGATCAGAAAGAAAAATTCTTCTTTAAAGGAATATTTAGCCATGCAAATTATTTGTCAACTAAATGATCATAAATTACACAATTTTGAAACAGAAATGTAACACTTTTTACTGCAGTGTCCCCTTGTTGGAATTATCCCTCGTTATATAGTATCTCCTCTTCCACCCTCAGGAAGCTGCTTCAGCATAGGTCCAAGTACAGAGAGAGGTAAGGCCACAGCTTCCATCTGGCAGCATTCCCAACTATGGAAGTAACACAGAAGGTAAATACTGGGAACAGAGCTGAGCAGGATGTCCAGTGCAGTGGACCACCAGTATGCAGGAAGAGAAGGCATCCTTAGATAAAATTATCTAATAAGAAATGATGGACTGTGCTGACTCCTTTTGAGACACTTCACATCTCAAACGTTTGAAGTGAATAATTCAATATAAAACAAAGGACTTAGAGCCACTAAAAAGAGAAATGTTTTACATCAAGAGAAAATGTTTTAGGCCAGCAAATGGTGCATGTATGGTCATTGTGATAAGTTGAATGAGGATGACCACCAAAGACTTGTATATTTAAATACTTGTCCTCATTGGTGAACCTGTTTGGAACAAATTAGAAGGTGTGTCCTTGTAGGAAGAGGTACATTACTGGAGACTAGCTTTGAGGGTTCAAAAGCCCATGCCATTGATAATTAACTCTCTTTGTCTCTGTCTCTGTCTGTCCCTGTCTCTGTCTGTCTGTCTGTCTGTCTGTCTGTCTGTCTGTCTGTCTGTCCTCTCTCTCTCTCTCTCTCTCTCTCTTTCTCTCTCTCTCTCTTTCTCTCTCTCTCTCTCTCCTCTCTCTCTATCTCCCTCCCCTCTCTCTCCCTATCCCCCTCCTCCCTCTCTCTCTGCCTCATGCTTGCTAATAAGGATGTAATCTCTCAGATAGTGTTCCAGCGCCATGCCTGTCTGCTTGCTGCCATGAACCCTACTATAATAGTCATTCATAAACTCTTTCACAAGGTGCTTTGATCATGGTGCTTTGTCGGAGCAAAAGTAAAGGAACTAAGACAATCCTAATAACTTTATGTTCAAGAGTGAGATTAAACCTTTCCCAAAGCTAAGTCATTGTCTAAAAATTAAGAAACTAAAATGTTAGTGGAGAAATGAAGGTTCTAAATGTTCTACCTCTCTGGCAACCTAAGAACAGTGTTATTCACATGAACTGATCATGTAACAGCAGTTTAGTACCGTTTGAAATCATTAAACATGAATGTATCAAAAGATGTTTGTGCCTGTGCTACAAAGCATGGCTTGATCATGAGCAGTTGAATAAAGATGATTCAGACTCCAAAAATAACCCCTTGTAGGTGGGAGAGCTTTCTGCTTATCGTAAAGACATTTAAACTACCCAATTTGAAGATAACACAATGGATTTTCAGCTTTGGGGGCAACACTTCAGAAAAAGCAGATGGCACAATGATAGTTGTTTAAATTAATGGCAGTCTTATAAACCTGGATAACGTAAAAGCTGCTGAAAATTTAATTGGAAGAAAGAGAACTATGGATGATATAACTGAAAATTATCTTAGAATTTAAATAAGACGTCAACAGTCAATGTTTAAAGTTTATAAACATTTTGTACACACAGTGTTCCTCACTAAAACTGAGGTATTTATAGCAATTACCTGATCAGAGTGTGACTCGGAATGTCCCTGCAGTAGAAGTTGCCTTTCTTTATCATGTCCTGGATTTTGAAGATGTTTTTCCTATCTTTTACATTTATTATTTCTATAAAAATTGAGTTTCTGTATAATATTAATTTCAAAGTCACCAGCCTTCCCACCTATCTATAAGTTTGATTGAAAGAAAATTTAAATATCAATATATGCCATCTATTTCAATGTTGGAAATAAAAGGGTCAAACCATCTATTTTAGGTTCAAAGAACACTTACTATGAAATAGCTACTAGTTATGCTTTCCTAATTATGAAATTAAACTCAGTATTATTATGAGACTTAAATATAGATAGATTTGCATATAGTACTTGGCCAGAACTGAATATGGACTTCCATATGAAAAATTACAAGGCATTGGATTTTGAAGCCTTTCAAAAAACTCATATGCCTCTTGTTACCAAATTTGTCCCAGGACCTATTCTAAAAGTGGCAGCATAAAGATTTTTGGCATTCTATTTATTCTTCCCTCTCTTCTTTTTCCATATTGAAGAATACTGAAGTTGAACATTTCCCACGGCAGTTTTTATACTATAAAAATAAAAATGTGATAATAAAAAAATATAGTTGGGGAGATTCTGAACTTTAAGGTGTTCTGTGTCTTCTTTAATTCTATAAATACACATTCAAATTTCCATTTTTCTTAACTTCCACAGAATTGTGTGCGAGTGATAGTTACTATTGGTTGTCAACTAGAAAGGACCTAGAGTCACCTGGAACGCAATCCTCTGGGCATGCTTATAGGAGACTGTCTAGAATAGACTGAGATGTCAAACTTCAATGATGCGCAGCACACTATTCCATGGGCGATGCATCTGGACTGAAGGGAAGGGGACTGAAGCTAAGTATTACCTGTGACCACTCATTGCTTTCCCCACTTCCTGACTGTGGATACAATGTGACCAGCAGCCTCATTCCTGGCATACGAGCTTGCCTACCAGGATGGGCTTCCCTCAATATGTAAGTAAAAATAAACCCTTCTTTAGGCAAGTTGCTTTGTTCAGATACTTTATTACAATAAGACAAGCAACTAATTTGTTTAACCAGACTTAGCTTTTTTTTCTTCAGATCCCTGCCAGATAGGTGTCATTATTAACGTATTTTGCTTGAAGTGCAATCCACATTCACTGCCTCCTCCTGATGATTCCTCTCCCATGTCTTTCTAAAACCTAACATACCTTTGTTCTGAAAATGTCTATTTCTCTGTACAACCTAAGCTCCAAGCTCGCCATATCCAAGGGTTCGTTCTTATTATTCCGGGTGCTCCAGGCACATCCAGCCTTCCTCCAGAACCTATCTCAAATCCAAGTCTGTTCTCATTGACTCAGTACCCTTCTGTATGTGCTCAGTGATGTTTGACATATCTCCCCCTTTCCTTCTGACGATGGTAGCAGAATGGAGACTGACTCATATGCGTGAGTATCACTCCACTGTTGCATAAAATGTTTAATGAACAATATACTGAGCAAATTCGTGAATGAACTGGTGAGCAGACTGTAATTATTCTGATGATTTTATTGGTATCAATTTCCCAGTTAACTGACAATTTTTGTTTGTTCTGTAGCAACTTTATTGGCATCTAATTTATATACAATAATGCTCACCCATTTGAAGTGGGTATCTGAAGACTTTTTTTTTCTCGCATGCCCATCTGAATGTGCACCGTTCATAATTTTGGCAAGCAACATTTTTCCTGAAGTTTTGCACAGGACAACAAAAAGGCTTTAACTTAAGGATGAATAATGAATGAAGAGAGGCAAGAAGGGAAGAAAAAAAGGTGACATAATCACCTCGCAGCTGCTAACAACAATGCTAACGTGAAATATGCGATGCCAATCACTAACTGAGCAGAAGTGAACGTCTAAGTCAGATTTGTTATACGTTTCATTTAGGAATAAGGAGGTTAATTATCTCTAAGATTCATTCTTTACACCTTTAGAGATAGCCCTGTCTGAGCCCATTTTCTGCTACTAACCCAGACCACCACACACTGGGTAATTTGTAAAGAAAAGACATTTTATTCGTTGCAGTTGCAGGGTGTGGGAGTTTATGATCAAAGAGCTGCATCTGTCAAGTGCCTCCTTATTGGATCTAACCATGGCAGAATGCATGGGGTGCAGAGAGAGAAAGTGGGGGCCAGGAATTCAAAACAGGCTCCCTTTTTACAGCAGAGCTACTCTCATGCATAATTTATCCACTGTAGAATAGGATTGAGATGGACACTTGTGCCATCTTGAGTGTACAGCATTAAGGTAGAATCATTCTTTGAAGGTTCCTGTTCTCAGTACCATCCCAGTAACAACTAAAAGTCAACATGACTTTGTAATAGACATTCAAATCAGGACAGACCTTGTTCCTAGTGTTGTTGGGGCCGGGATCAGATGTTTTCAGGTTCTTGGTCTCATATCTAAAGAACTGGAATTAAGGGCCCACACAGATTTGTGAAAGAAGCAAGATAACTTCATTTTGAATGAAGTGATAGTGCAGATTACAGAGGGAGATACTGTCAGTATTGACAGGAGGCCACAGGAGTAAGAGTACTCATGGGCTCCAGGCTACAGTCTGAGATTTCTTATTACAGGGTGTAAAGAAAGCAGAGACTGACTAATAGGGGTCGTAGTTCCAGTGGTTCCCTAGTTTGATTGTTAGATTGCTCTGTGTGTATCCTTTCCCCCAATGCACTGGTTCCAATCATGTGCACTCTCCGCTAAACATAGGCATAAGGTTGTAAAAAGGGGATCCACCCTAGAGGCCAACTAGTGGACACAGTTTTGTCTCATTGTACATGTATACAAAACAGCCCAGGTTGAAATACCTTTTCTTTACTTCATACCCAGATACATTGTAAACACACTTCAAAAGAAACTGTCAAAATGTAATTGGTATGAGGAGAGGGGAAACATATGATTGCACAAAGATAAGAGCATGCATACATAGCCAGATACAAGTATGGAATCGAAGGTTCTCATGTTGCTAGGTGCATTGTTTGGAAGGCGTGTGATGGAACTAGGCTACCATCTGAATTATCATAAGAGTGAGTGAATACCCCCAAACCACATAGGGTCCCAAACTCAACTATCTCTTGTTAACCTATCTCAGGACTTTCCACATATGATTACATTCTATTTTGCATAGTTTAGAGTTGGAGAGGGGAGAGAAGAGGTTTGAGAAACCTAAAGAGCAATCTTTTTTTTCCAATATGAAGATATTCACTAAGCTGGTTGTACAGTGGAGCTCTGAGATATCATCTCATACTCGGCAGCATAGAGGGGAGCCCTATCTGCTTACTGCCTGCTTATGCTGGTTACCTGGGAAGCTTGGGTTCCATAGCAGTTTAGGAAAGAGTTGTATTTCTAGGCATTGTATTTCTGTGTTTCTCCTCAGGACTAATCTCCTATAATAGGACTGAGATCCCCATGCAGTGAACTGAGCCTAAGCACCCTGAGGGCTCAGGTTCCATCCTCTCTGGGAAATGACAAGTTAGCCTGTAGTGTGGATACATCTTCATATGTTCTCGTCTTTGGCTCATGGCTTCCTGTGGGCTGCAGATGGCCTTGGCATGGCAGGGAGGAATGTAGGTTCTCCACTGAGGAAGGAGAAGAAGAGTGTACAGTAACATCACAAAAGGAGGTCTTCCACCGCATCTTACAGAAGATATGTGAAACAAACAAACCAAACCCAACACACACACACACATACACACACACACACCACACACACACAACAACACACACACAACGCACACATACAACAACACACACATACAACAACATATACATAACACACAGACAACATACACAACAACACATATACCAAAACAAACAAACAAACAAAAAACAAACAAACAAAATGGTAAAGTAGAAAGGTAGAAAAGCCTCAGGGTCAAGCTGACCAAAATTGACCACTGCTGAAGGCACACAGAGTTACTCTGAAGTCCTTGAAGAAAGCTGTCCCCATGGGGTCATCTTTGTGAACACTTGCTCCCCATTTGGTTTCGTTTGTGAAAGTTATAGAACTTTATGCTTTAAGCTTTTATAGCCTGACCTGCTAGTTTCCTCCATTCCACGACTTCCCTGACCACAGCCTTTGTTTATCCCTCAGGAATCAGAAGCCATAATAAACCCTTTCCTCACCAAGTCCTGACATTTTATCACAACAGAAAAGTAGGTGATACAGGACCTGAGAATTCTACTACTACAATAACTCGGGTTACTAAATTTTACTACTAAAATCGTTGGGTGACGATTCAAGAAAGCAACGAACATGGGAGTCATGAAGCTGGGCAGAGAATTGCATGTAAGAGGCAGAGTGTGCACAGGAAAGCCAGTGATATGCAAATAAAGCAAAAAAAAATCTCACATTATGCAAATGAGCCCTCAAATGCATAAACCAACCTAACACTTTGTAACATAAACCAACCTAACACTTTGTAACATAAACCAACCTAACACTTTGTAACATAAACCAACCTAACACTCTGTAGAGGCATCCATGGAGCTGCTGAACTTTGTACCTGCCTACACTCTTCCACTTGAGTGTAGCATCCCTTCCTGAACCTTCTCTGCCTCTGCAGCCACTGCTTCCTTCTGCTTAGCTCCTTGTTCAGGAGCGTGAGAGCATAGAACCCTGATATCCTCTCTCCCCTCCACTAGACCAAACTGTAAATGAATCCATTTTCTTTTACTTACTTCTATTTCTTAATTTTTCTGGGATACAGAGAAACTACAGCATGAGGTTTATGAACCTAAGTGCTGAGTAATAAGATCACAGCCTTTGGGGCTTGAAAAAAAAATCTGAATATCTGAGGCAATCATTTCTAAGACTTACAATTTTCATTTTCCTGCTTCAAAGCGCAAGCCGAGATTAGTCCTGTAGGTACTTCTCATTCCAGAGATGCAAAAGTGTGACTTCAGCCTCCTCCTTGTCAGGATTCATCTACCTACCATCCCTGATGAGAAACTGACAAGCTTTAAATACCCCTAGACAGCCTCACATTACGTTTTATTTAATGGCAAAAACCTAAGGAGAAAATAATTGGTATTGAATCCGAACCATATTTTAGGAAATAATTAGGCAAAGGGCAGGGCTAAAATAATGCTAGCTCGCATGCCTAGCCTCCGTTGCGTTTCCAACATCCACTACCCACTTCTTCCAAGAAAAAAATACTGAATATGGAAGTTGAAGGATTAATGTATTTATTTTAATATTGTGATGCTACCACACCGCCTTGGTGTCTGGAGGTCAGTCTAATTTCTTGATTAACTCAATGAAATATTAAATTGGATTTTTACGAATATGGGGAGTTGTCCACCACTAATTAACAGCTTGTTAATTGTGTGTTAATGTCTATGCCAGTTAACCTGACAATGTTTAATTTCTCACTCCTGTCATTTAGTGTTTAATCCATGTATATTCACGTTTCTGGGCGCTTAAAAATAAAGCATAATTTTTCAGGATTTACTCCTATGTCACATGCATCTCAGTGTTCCTTTTGTTGTACAACTGGCTACATGTTCTTCAGCATCACAGGTTTCTTGCCACATTGTCAGGTACCCTCTATTGATTGCAAGGCTATCTACTTCACAACTGTGCTGCAAGGATCCTTTGTGGAAAGGCTGGTCCTATGGCAAAGTCATTCCGTCTGCAGAGCAGCAAATGAGCAGGCGCTGCATTGTGTCCTCTGTAGCAATAATTGGCTGCTTTGCAATCCTTTGGCCCAACTCTGCCTAATTTGTAATGCACGAGGCTCTGTTCAAAAGAATAACATATTCCATTTCTGTTTACAGAACTAATGCATGATCCAAACTAAGATGGAAAATAAGATTGGTCCCTTATTGGTGATAATTATAGCAACAATACTGAGCAAGAGATGGAAGGGTTAGATAAAAGCAAATGAACTTACTTTTTAAATTGAGTTTACTAGATGTAATCATATAACGAAGTACAAATCTTTTAGCTGTTCAATTAAAACTACCTTATTTTTCCCAATAATTTAGGAGTCCACTTTTATATTATTTTGCATAAAGATTTCAACCAATTTCCATAAATTTGCATTTTTGTTCAAAAAGCCCTAATGCTAATTATGTAAAGTAAATGTAATTAATTAGTACATTCCATAGCAACTGCAGTTCAGTCCCCTTTATTTGGAGTTGGAGACATAGGAATGCCTGCATAGGAAGGCCTGGGTTGTTAACCTAGAAAAGTCCAGATTATTCCCTCCAAGTTCCAAACTAGAAGAAAAGATAGGGATTCCAGGAAGACTCATATACGTGGAAGAGCCAAGAAGCTTCATTTCAGTAAACCTGATTCTATTCCAAAAGTAGATGGAATAATCTAGGCGTGCCAACATCATCATCTGAATGGAACCATCTCTTTGCTATCTCATTCTCAGGACACCTTGGTCATGATGGTCTTCTGGTGAGTCTCATTCTGTGCTTCCCAACATGTCCCTCTGCTGGAGGACAGGTGGGAAGAAGTCTCATGCCACCATCAGAAAGTACGTTGTCTATTTCTGGGTTTGTTCAGGAGGCCTGTGATATGTGTTGTCTTTCCAAGCACATATGGGCATATGCCCGATGTTCCTCATGTGTTCATTTAATGTTTCATTGCCAGCCCGAGTCATGCAGTGCCATGGTGTGTGTTTGCTCATGTGACATACCTAGTTAGTCACTAATGGCCTGAAGAGCTTTGTCGTTGGTGTTTTAGTCTGTTTGTGTTTTTCTTTCAAGACAGTGTTTCCTTTATAATCCTGGCTGTCTTGGAACTTGCTTTGTAGACCAGGCTGGCATTGATTTGAGAAACCCACCTGCCTCTTCCTCCTGAGGTTAAAGGTACTTCAAATACTGAAGGACATTTTTTTAAACTGTAAAGTTTGGGAAGCCTCATCTGGCTTGCCATATGTTACTGCCATATGTTGGTGTCCATTCCCAGGGTTCTTCATCTCATTAATAAAATAATGTAAAGCTCACCAAGAAAGAGCCTAGAGAATAATTTTATTACTGTTTTAAAGAAAAACTCCAGAACAGGCAAACTATAAATCTCAACAATAGCTTGAAGAGAAAGACAGAGAAGAGAAAGTGAAAACCGTGTTAGGCCTGTAGGTTAGCAGAGGAGGTCAGTCAAACAGCTACATGATGAAATTTGTGGGCTGGGAGAGGCTTCTAATGAAGAATGAGAAAGCACACAGTGTCTAGAAAGCATGCTCAAAACATACCCAATATAGGAAACAAAGAAAAAACTGATGGAAAGAAAGAGAAAAGCTATGTTTTTCAGAGTAATTCAGAAAAGTCGGTAGATTTTGACAGAGTCAAAATAGGTTCAATCACCTAAAATGGAGGTTAACACAATGGTCTTTTTGGCCATGACCCACTCTCACCCTCGGGCAGAGCTTCATTTTACTTTGTAATAACATCCTGTTGCCTATGCCGAGCTCTCTGCATTTCCTCTGAGTTCCTTTTGCACAGATTATGAGCATTACAACCAAGGAGAGACAGAGCCCTGATGACATTAATCCCCAGCAACAATTACCTTTAGTGTCTGCCTTAAGTCTATTCAAGGCTCTCTGCTGTTTGTAAACCTGAGCTTAACAATTAAAAAAAAAATTTAAAAACAGAATCAACAATGACGTTTTAAAAGAAACATAATAATTGGCTACACTAGGCATTTCAAATGAGTTACCTTGAGTTTATGTATTCACAATCTAATTCAATTGGGATTGGAAAAGAAAGAAATGACTGTGGTCTCATCCAAGTTCAAGCTGCTTATGTGCACTTCAGTTTCTGGAAAGTTTCACCTGCACTGACGGTCCCAAAGGCTGATTGACCTGTTAGAACTCAGTGCTTAGGTCAAGGTTAACATGTCATAGATCGCCTGGGTTACTGTCCTATTGCTGTGAAGGGGCAACTGAAACATGGCAACTCTTATCAAATAAATGTTTTAACAGTTTCAAAGATTTACCCCATTATCATCACGGCAGGAAGTATGGTGGCACACAGGCTGACGTAGTGCTGAAGATGTAGCTGAGAGTTTTACGTGCAGATCCACAGACAGCAGACCTGTCCTTTCTTCTTCCCAAGATGCTCCTGTCCACAAGCCCCTCAACTTTTGCTTCCCCCTTTTCTCCGGCCCTGCCCAGGTATCATAAACAGCAATACTTGGGTTATGTGAAAGTCTCCAGTAAGAATTTCAGGGGGCAAGCAATTAACAAACACAAAGCACCAGACCATATACTCCAACCCTGAGCTAAAACTGGGGCCTCATATGAGAAACAACCACAATCAAGGAAGCCTGAATTTGACCTGCCACAACAACAGATGATAGATAGTTCTGGGTCCCAGTTGTAGAGAGAAGGGCCAGATGCTAAAAAACAGAAAAGCGCTGGCACCAAGAGGCTCTGATCAAACAGTGATATGCACAGAGAAAAGTAGCCCCATCCTCAGATGCCAAGAGCAGAAGTCGTCAACTGAGAATAACCCTAGAGTTCCACTGCCCTAAGCCTAAACGCAGTCACGTATCTGTCAGTCACTGCTGTAAGCTTCAAAACTTGGATATTCCACTAAGTCTACTTTACACTCACAGCTTCATCTCTCCAGCAATGTGAATAATATTTAAAAGAATTCCATTGTATAGACACGGCAGACCTATACAAGAATTTGAGTTGCAGTTGCTTCTTACTTTCTTAATGCATTTGAGAGATAACTCTAAGTAAAACATTAGCCAGCTCATGGGTAAAAACTGGGAAACATTAAGAGGCTGACAGAATCTTCACAGCCCCACTGGTAACACAAGGGTAAACTACTAAGCTGAAGATAGAGCTGGTGGACATCAGATACTGTGAGATACAGGTTCAACACCAGCATAAGCCAAAGGAAAGATAAATGTACACAAGACTTCTACCTCTCCCACTTGGTGCAAATGAGTTTCCAATTTTCAAGGACTTAGAAAGAAGTTGCTCTAACATTTTAACATTGGGCTTGGCTTGGGCTTTCGAAACCACAAAGCCCACCCCCAGTGACACACTTACTCCTACAGTGCCAGACTAAGCATTCAATGGCCCCCTTTCCAACCCTCCACAGAGACCTAGAATCAAATTACCTCCCACTATTGTTGGTTCTGTTTTTTTAACAATTAAATTTTATTTTACAACCCAACTATCTTACACAAGAGGGAAAATAGGTTAAAGGGAAACATGAGTGAACCTTTCGGTATCTGTTCCACAGGATGGGTCTCTTGGCTTGTTCGCCTGTGCGCTGATCCTTTCCGAGCTTGAGCTTGCTCTGAATCTCCTCTTGTCCTCTCTGTCTGTGTCTGTCTCTCTCACAAAAAAACCAGTCCCCTCCCCCAAACAAGGTTCCATTAAAAACACAACAATCCAGGCAGAGTCCCGTGGTCCACTTCCTAAATTCTATGCCCAAAATGGCTCTACCCAGTCTATCTCAACATTAATTTCAGGGAGTATCCTTGGTGTCTCCAAGGGACAAAGCCAGACAAGACTGTTTTCACTTGGGACAAAGTCTACAAAGGGGCAAAGCCCACCATGACTGCTTTCACCTGAGACAGAGCCTACAAAGGGGCAAAGCCCACCATGACTGCTTTCACCTGAGACAGAGCCTACAAAGGGGCAAAGCCCACCAAGACTGCTTTCACCTGGATGAAACCTACAGTCTTTCCACACCCTGTCTTTAGCGTCATAGCCATGCATTGCCCACCTCTGTATCTGAGTCAGCATCCTTCTGCCTACCGTATGAAATTGTTGAGGTTGTATTAGCTTAGTAGGCCACTACCTTCCACTAACCCCAAAGCCAAATTGTTATCAGATAGCGTCTGAGGCCTAGAACAGAGTTTTCCTCAGTTGGCTGAATCCAGTCTACCTAAGGTTTCCACAAACACATTTACAAAACGTTTTGATTTGTGACTTTATTTTATCTATAGCTACAAAAAGCTTTATGAAACTCTTACTACATAATAATATGGATTTTTGGGAAATCTGAATTTGTGTTCCCATGCCATGGTCACTAATTCCAAAACAATCTTGTTTTCTTTTAAATGAGGGCTTAGATCTTTACATCATTGATTACTTTAAACAAATTCTCCCATAGATGTCTCCATTGGGTTTAAGTATGACCTGTCATCAACTGTCATTGACTAGGAGTCTGGGCCTCATGGTGTCCCTTCTTGATAAACATGGAGTTTTGTTTGAACTTGAAGATACAAGCATGAGAAGCTTCTGTATGTCCCATTTAGTCCCCTCCTTCCATTCAGTTAGCAATGACAGACCTATGAGGATTTGGTGGCCCCTGGGTGGCAGGTCCTAGAGTCGGGCAGAAGCATTCAGACTTATACTCATGGGACTCCCTGACATTCTGCACTTAAACTGTTATTTGAAAGGATGACAGGTGGCTGTGCAGCTGCCAAAGTCAAGTACACTAAGGGCAGAGATGTCTTGTGCAGAAATGTTATATAGATCATGGCTGAGGCCCATTAGGTTTGGACAGAGTTAAACAAACAAACAAACAAACAATATCCTGACCTAGTTAGCTGTGCCTTCTGGGGAGGCTGTATAGAGCATTAAGTATTGCAAAGGTTCCTTGGTTTATTCTTTATATTGAAGCCAGAGGTTATCATAATCACTGTTTCTTATAAAGCCACTGGTTTGCTTTATAAAATCCACATCAAGATTTGTTAAGTGCCTCATTTCTCACGGTATTAAGCCAATGAAGATACAAAATCCACTGTGTATATTTTCAATACAACAGCATATTAAACTCCACTAAGCCCACTTCTGATGGAATTGATTGCTTAGAAATGGTCTCTTGTTTACACACCACATGGCAAACAATGCAAGGAGCTGTGAGTCGCATCAAGTCACTGAGCCACAATGCTCCCTATCTTCTGTCACCAAATCCAGTGGAAGGTAAACATCACAGCAGAAGATTTTAGTACTCTGAGTGAAAAGCAGATCTGTGTCACCAGAGACAGCTCAGGAGTCATTGTCTGTTGCATCTTCATCTGGATTTAAAATATATTCTGTCCTGAATTTTGATTGGTTCTTGAGGAAGCTAACTTTCCTATTGTAGGGTAAGTATAATATATGGTAGTGAATTCCTGAAGAAAGAACATTTCTGAAAGTGAACGTGTCTGGATGGGGCTCTGGTTTTGTAAGAGTGCTTCTTCTAAGTCTGAAGAGTTGGCCTCAGTACCTACAAATTCATCCTTTTAGACTGTGCTCTTCTGAATAGCTAAGAAATGTACCCAGGGATGAGCGTATTGGATGCATTCTATTGTGGTTCAAGTAGACACTTTTAGATGAAAATAATATTTCTATAAAGCATCTAATTTCACAAAGCAAAGAGAACATCATTGACATTCTTGGCATGTGTTCCTCTTATTTACCTATCCACACTTGAGTTTCTTTTATATACTAAATTATGAAATAGAGTGCATTTTGGGGTAAGATCAACTTTAAGGTGACTTTTTCCACACTATTTCCTGTGTGGTATTTTTATTTTCTTACATATTTATAACATGGGATATTTTCATTTGTTCTTTCTATTTACTGGGGGACACTTATGTCACAGCACACATGTGGAGGTCAGAGGACAGTTTTCAAAAGCCATTTCTCTCCTTTTACTTTGGGGTCCAGCAATAAAAACTCAGGCCTTCACATTTAGGAGCCAGGAGCCTATGCCAGCCTGATATGGAGGAGTTGGTAAAGCAGACAGATTATCTTCAAATAGCCTCCCCCATGAAAAAGATAAGGTCTAGGTTGTGTTGTATAAAATAAAAGTTCAGAGTTTATAAGATCTGTGGAGAATCATAGTAAATGGCAGATTTTAGGTACAAACTAGGTCCCAGATCCTATGTTCTGTACCAGTTTTGCCAAAAATATCTCTATGATTCTTTATTTTGTTCTGATAATGATGGATCCCTTGATTTGGTTTATTAAGGAAGAGAATTATATGAGTTAAAGACAAATTAGAGTAGTGATTACTTTGAAAGATAAATACAGATTGAGTAAGGCAAAGAAAGGTGTAAAGAGAGACATTCTTGGCTAGAGCAGATAAGAAAGTCATTTGGAATTCTAGAGCTTGGGAGGTAGAGGAAGGAGGAGGATTATTTCAAGTCCTTTAAAAGGTAGATCCAGGAGAAAGGGGACACAGCTGAGTTCAGGAAATTTTTCATTTTCCTCCTAATCTATGTGGTGAAGAGGTAGTTGATATCATCATGAGATGTACTAAATTGATAGAGCTGAAATCCTGTGTCCTACTAGGATATCCTACATCTGTGCCAGAGTGTTCTTTTGAAAACATCTGTTCATGTTTTGTTTGGTTTTGGTTTTTTATTTTTTCGGTTTTTGTTTTGGTTTTGGTTTTTCATGTGGCATTGGGGATTATGCCTTAGTTTCTGTGCATGCCAGGCAACTGCTTTGCCTCTGAGTCATACCCATAGGCCTTTGTGTCTCAGTTTCTTATGTTAGTTAGGAGCTGCTCAGGAGTGCTTTTTTGATTCTTAATCTCCCCCTCTGTTCCCATTTGGAAGGAGACATATAGTGAGTGCCCATTGCATTTTGTTGACAAAACGTGCAATCAATATTTAGAACTTTCATTAAAGTCTCCTCACAACAGATCTTCAGGGTTAAAACCAGCTCCAGCCCCTGAGGAAATGCATCACGACAAAAGTCTGTGTTCATATTTAATTAACCTCATCTCTGAAGTGGCTCCCAATGAATATATCCCTCGGCCTTTCTGCTTTCTTTTGTTTGTTTTTAGCTGCAACAATAAAAAGCCTATTGTGAACAATGTAAGCAAAAGTAAATTTACTGGAAAGATATTGGGTAGCTCCTGAAATGAATGTGCAGACCAGAAAACAAGATCACACATACAAAGTTCCAAACAGAACAGGAGCAATCAGGACAGGAGAACCACTCAGCCAGGAAAGCAAGAGAGCGCTTGCGGTTAGGATGAATGCACATCAGCCAGAGCTTTCAGATCTTAAATCTCTCTTGCTGAGATTCCAAGTTCCAAGACAAAGAATCTGATTAAGCCGAATGCTCACTTACCCTCCTGCACAATGAGCTGCAGAGAAAAGACTTGGCCAAAGCAGCCAGGAACTGTTTCTAAGGATTTCAGCAGCCTTCACTTGCAGGGCAGAGTGAGTGAGTTACAGTGCCATCCCTACTCCAATCAATGAGAAGGTTGATTTCATGAAAAGAAATACAGAGACTTCTGCAAAGCACCCATGGATGGCCAGCAGCAGTCAGAACAGCAAATACACCTGGTATTAGTGTACCCTTCCCTTGCAGCTTTCACATGCCCAAAGCAGGCATGGAGAAAGCTGTGGCTATGGCCCCAAGTGATTCCCCAAAGACAAAGACAAAGTAAAGCATGGTGTCACACACAGACACACAGATACACACACACACACACATACACACACACACACACACACACACACACACACGAGGGGGAGGGAAGGAGGGAGGGAGAGGGAGGGAGGGGAGAGAGAGAGAGAGAGAGAGAGAGAGAGAGAGAGAGAGAGAGAGAGAGAGAGAGAGAGAGAGAGAGAGAGAGAGACTGGCACAGGGTCTAGAAAGGAACCAGGATTTCATAGAGAACATTTCTACAGACGAAAGAAATCCCACTTCTGGATGGGAGGGATTTTCAGAACTGAAACAAACGAGGAGGCTTGTGCGTTGCTTCTTTGTATTTTCCTTTTGTCTTTGAACTGTTTTCCCTGGGTGCCTTGAATCCCAGCTTCATTTATCAAAGAAATTGTACTTTCCTCCATATTGCAGGATCCTCTTTCAATTCCCAACAGCTGTCTATCTTTAAAAAAAATTATCTGGAGATTGAAAAGTAGATAAAACAGTGTTGAACGGCGATCATGCATGGCTAAGAGGACCAGCACTAGAGCAGGAGAAGATGTGACCTGTTTAGTAGTCCACGGTTTATACTGCCCCTAACAAGTCACCAGGATACTGTAATTCAAAATCACTAGTCATGTCTTCTTGAAGCACAGAGGCAGCAGCTACAGAAAAGCAGCAGGCTAATCCTTCTGTGTACCGATCACGTTCTGAAGATGCCACAGATTTAAAACGTAGACTCACAGAAAACAAGTGCCAGAGGCTGGCAATCCCATACTAGATCTGAACCAATCTATTCTTATCATGCAATGAAGCTGAAATGTTGCTGATTCCGGATCCTGCGGTAGGAGAAGGGATTCTGATAATCCTGTTGTGAGAATCCCAATGAAAAGATTACCCAGGAAAGTGGCATTTGTTATTTATTTATTTTTGGTGGGGGGGGGAAGGACTAGACTGCTAGAAACTTCTCTAAACCCCAAAGAGACCAAAAAATACAAGGCATATACAGAAGCAACAACCTGAAGCTAACCTGGTACAGACGTCCTGCACATCCCAGCCAGGGTCTGCTATGTTGTATCACAGCCTGCAAACAGCTCTGGATATGTGCAGAACATGGAAGAATTCACCGAAAACTTAAGTGTTTAAGCATCCTTTGAGATGTGATCTCCTCAGCTATTTGCTGTTCCTGGGTCTGCGTTGGACCTTTCTGTCTGCTACTGTATGTACCAAGAACTTTCAAAGCAGCCAAAGGAGATTCCCCTCTAGCAGCTTAGAGCTGACAAGAAATCTTGATGCAGACCTGCATTGGATAACGCAAAGCCTCTTCCTAAAGGTCGGCATTTATGCCTCTGGCTAACTCCAGGCTCTGTCAAAGGTACATCTTCAGCAAGGAGGCAGAGCTTTACAGAGATGCGTGGAGCAGTGTCTTGTGAAAAATTAGTTTTCTGACCCTATCCTATTAAACTGTACAATTTTATATGAAGAGACTGAGCTTCTATTAAAGATATCTGTTAGCTGAAATCCATGAGAAAATGAGCATGCAAAACAAAGAGAAGCAACTCCCAGATGCATGACCTTGGAACACTACATTGGTTCTTACTCAGCTATCACAGAAGGAAGACAGAGAAAAATACAAACAAATGGTTAGAACCTTGGTAGATTCCCACTTATTTTGCTATTAACTCTCTGATCTTTCACGCCAGGCATGTTTCAACATCAAGTTGACAGGTGGAATGTTTCCACTTAGTCACTAATGTTGTTTTTCTAGTACAAAAGTAAAACCTGGAGTTGCCTTGGCCCCAAACCTGCTCTCGCTTTCAAAGTTAAAGATGGAAGCTTCTTGGATAAGGGTATAATGATTCCATTACTTGGTGCTCCAGTCAAACACATTTAGAATAGACTCAGAATCGTGCCTCATTGAGGGTTGTTTTTCTTTCTTTCTTTCTCTCTGTGAGAGGGGCTATGTTGTTGCCAAATGTCTTCAGGTTAGTCAGTGTTCCTAACAGATGAAGGGAAGATATAGTGTAAATATTACATAGATTTGTACATATACTTCTGCTATATTTTGTGCTGATCTAAAGGGTGTATTACTGAGGGGGAGAATCAAGCAATCTGTCAATTTCCCTAAACCTGCCTATGAATGTATCGTTAAGTATAAAGTAAGGTACCATGTTTTCTATGAAAACCCATATGCAATGGCATCAAATACAGACTCACGCAGTGGAGAATTAGGTAATAATTTAGACAATTAGCAACAAAGTGCTTACGGGTATCCAATCTTCACTCTACGCATATGAATGCAAAATGCTTTTGTGAAACACTGGAGTGTTGCATGGTTCCATGGGAAATTGTTCTCATGAGTGATTCTCTGTCCAGAAGATATCACAGTGGTTATAATTGCAGTTATTGCTCTGGAGAGCTGCACCATACAGATAAAGTAATTGTATGAGTTTTAAAGGAGGTCTTGGGTGAAACAGAAGTGAGTAGGCCCGTGGGAGACAAGCCTTGGTGTTTGTGCTTTCTCTATTCCTGGATGGTGGTGTTTGTCACAGGAGCCCTGTCTATTTCTGAATATTCAAAATTACCTCTTCCCATTGTGTATTGCTCTAAGTGTGTTCATATTATACATGATCCTTAAATGCATCCAGATAACATAACTTACATATTTTTACTGATAGAAAATATGCCAGCCAGTAGTTTGAGGAGGGCCAGGGCTAGCTAGAGACACCTCATATGAGGATTTCTTTAAAATATCTTTGTTGGTCTACGTATTTTTGAATGCTTTTATCAATGAAATCTAAATAAACAGAGTATTTGATAGAATTCTAAATTTGACAGAATTTTTACCTGGTGATCAATGTGCCAATTAGCAAAGAAGTATTATCATTAATTTGAGGAGGGGGCTGTTTCAAGGCAGGGGTTCTCTACGTAGCCCCTGCTGTCCTGAAACTCACTCTAGACCAGGCTGGCCTCAAATTCAGTGATCTCCCTGGCTCTGTTTCATGTGTGCTGGGATTAAAGGTGTGTGTCACCACTGCCCAGCAGCAAATAGTTTTTTTTTTTTTTAATAATTTGAGTACCCAGAGGGCAAGGAGATGACACTTCTAAACAGAGGCTTCTTAATTTGCTCTGAACCTTAACTCTGTAGAAAGAAATTCTAGTTTTATTTATCTTTTTTTAAGCTTCTTGGGTAAGGTATAACGATCCCATTCAGAGCTGTACACACTCAGGGCCAGCAAAGTGGTCCAATGGGCGAACATCCATGCTTTGCAATCCTGCCAACCTGCGTTGATCTTTAGAGCCCACATAAAAAAGCGAGCTGTAAACACCTATAATCCTAGCACTCCCACAATGAAGTGGGAGATGGAGATGCGAGAATCATCCAGGAGTTTGAGAGCTATACCCTGGCGCATGCTGTACAGAAGAAACCAGAGAGATCTTGCCTCAGTAAGGTTTAAGCAAAGAGATGAATCCCAAAGTCACTCTCTGAATGCACACACGGACCTGGGCACGTTTACTCCCCACATCACAGTAATAACAATTGAATAATGAATTTCTTAAAAGTTATCAAAGAGCTGTACATATTTAGTACATGTATGCATCTCTATGAGTGTGTAGGTAAACGTATACTCATGGAATCATCACTACCATCAAGACTATAAACATACACATCTCCTCCAATGTTTCCATTCACCCCTTTACTGTTGCTTATTAAAAGCGGACTTTAATTATACAATACAGTATTTTTAATTATAGGCACTGTGCCATGCAGTAAGTTTCCCGAATTTATTTATAGATACAATAGTTTTCTAATTAAAAGTCTAGCTAGTCACCCTGGCAGTATGAATTCTTGAGGAGATGAGGCCAATGAATATGGGTTATAGTTTAACCAGTTAACACCCTTCACAGTAACACTACTTGTTTAGTCAACATACTTTAAATTCCACTCATCTCACTAACAGAAACCAACTCTTACCATGCTGGCATCAGTATAACAGAGTGTTCTATTTGCTTTCTTGTCCTCATAGACTGCCCAGTGTCTAGGTAGCAACAATTCATTATCTTCAAGAATTTCTTAATGCCTACAGAGAAAACTACCAACTCTGTATAAACCAATGCCTAACAATAATGTTCCTATATATGAAAAAAACCTTCAGCTTTCAAACTTTTAGAAGTTAATAATGGATAAACATTTATTCCTTTTTTTTTTTTTTTTTTTTTTTTTTTTGCACTCTAATCCTAAATTTACTCAACAGAGCCCTTTCACTCTACACAAGTACAAACACGGCCTTATCTGAAATGCTACAAAGTTATAAAACTCAAAACAAATTTTATAGTACTGACTACAATAACAGCAAAAAGCCAACGTACACATTGCCAAACCTGTATCATCATCATGAATAGCTGGTGATTATAGGATGGCGGTACAGTGCGTGAGGACCCTGTAGAACTGGCTCACCAATTTTATAGCATAACAGAGTCATAGGGACAGAAAAGAAGAACCCTTTATGAAGAACCCTTCAAAGGCGTTTAACCCTAGAAGATGAAGAGTACTCAACAGGGGACAAATTCAGGCCTAAAAGAACAGCCCATACTGGCTATGATGACATCTCTGAAGCTGGGTATTACAGCTCACTTCCCCAAATGGTTGTACTGGGGATTAAGTCTGCTTCTCCACTAGTGCATTAAAGTCATAGTAGTACATTTTTTTCCCCAGAAGTATTTTAGAAATTCTATGTGCATCAAAGCATTACCTCATCAAAAATAACCAATTAAGAAAAGGAGTCACTATCTTCACCAAATTCATTCTTTGCTTTAAGACCATATAAACTGAACTAAACTAATTCTGCATTAGTACTAAATTTAAAAAATTATAGAAACATCAACACATTCCACAATACCACAAAATGGTAAAGGCATTTGCTGCCAGCCTGATGACCTGTGTTTAATCTCCTAAACCCATGTTGTGGAAGGCAAGAACTGATTCCCATAAGTTGTGCTCACATAATGCCGTGACACACATAGACGTGCAATTAACAAATAAAGAGGAAAAAGAAATTCCACTCTCAAAATATTCTGAGTATATACTAGATGGTAGATTCTGTATTAGAAGTCTGCACCATTTAACTCACACATAATATATTCAAAAAGATATTACATAGTCTGCCCTTGTTTGGGAAAACCAATTGTCATATGTGTCTGCTTCACTATTAAAATTCTCAACAGAGGAGTATCAAATGGCTGAGAAACACTTAAAGAAATGCTCAACCTCCTTAGTCATCAGGGAAATGCAAATCAAAACAACTCTGAGATTCCATCTTACACCCATCAGAATGGCTAAGATCAAAAATTCAAGCGACACCACATGCTGGCGAGGATGTGGGGAGAGAGGAACACTCCTTCATTGCTGGTGGGAATGCAAACTAGTACAGCCACTTTGGAAATCTATCTGGTGCTATCTCAGAAAAATGGGAATAGGGCTTCCTCAAGACCCAGCTATTCCACTCCTTGGAATATACCCAGAAGATGCTCCAGCACACAACAAGAAAATTTGCTCAACCATGTTCATAGCAGCCTTATTCATAATAGCTAGAACATGGAAACAGCCTAAGTGTCCCTCAGTAGAAGAGTGGATAAAGAAACTGTGGTACATATACACTATGGAATACTACTCAGCTATTAAAAACAAGGAATTCCCGAAATTTGTGGATAAATGGATTGAGCTAGAAATGATCATAATGAGTGAGTTAACCCAGAAGCAGAAAGAATCAAATGGTATATACTCACTTATATCTGCATACTAGCCCAAGGGGCATGTCCCATGAAAGCCTTCACTTACCAGGAAACTGGGACAGAGGGGAAGGCATCCTATTGGGACTCTAAATGAGAGACGCATGGGAGAACAGCAAAATAAAAGGATCCAGAGGGTCCTAGAAATCTACAAGTAGAACAATATGATAGGCAGATTTGGGCCCAGGGGTCCCGCTCAAACTAAGGCACCAGCCAAGGACAATACAGGAGGTAAACTTTAAACCCCTTCCCAGATCTAGCCAATGGTCAGAATATTCTCCACAGTTGAGTGGAGAGTGTGATATGACTTTCTCACGTACTCTGGTGCCTCACATTTGACCATGTCCCCTGGAGGGGGAGACCTGGTGGCACTCAGAGGAAGGACAGCAAGTAGCCAAGAAGAGACTTGATACCCTATGAGAATATATAGGGGGACGTAATCTCCCTCAGGAACAGTCATAGGGGAGGGGAATAATGGGAAAATGGGGGGGGGGGAATGGGAGGATACAAGGGATGGGATAAATATTGAGATGTAACAAGAATAAATTAATAAAATAAAATAAAATAAAATAAAATTCCTTGACTACTTTCTCTACATCGTCAGTATAATATTTTTAATGTGCACTATAGTCTATACTCCATTTCCTCATATCTGCTGACCACAAGAGAAAGGCAAATCTGTTCCTATTGAATCTGGGCTCTTTAGTTTCACACCAGGAAAATTTTACCCAAATGAGTCTTAGATAGAGTTGTTTCCGATATATACATTTTACCAAGTCTCTAATTCTTTTGAACAAATATACGTGGAAAATAGTGATATGGAGGACCCTTCATAACATGATGACTGTCTGATTTTCACTTTATATGATACCTCTAGTTTATTATTTTCAATATCTAACTTTATGACTCTTTAATACAGTGTCTTTATGTTGTGGTGAACCTTGACCATAAAATTATTTTCATTGTTGCATCATAACTGTAATTTTGTTAGGCTATGAGTCATAATGTAAATATCTGTGCTTTCCGATGATTGTAGGTGACCTTTCTGAAAGGGTCACTCAACTCCCCAAAGGATCTTGACCCACAAATTGAGAACCACAGATCTATGGCATTTAACCTGATAAATTGATGAATAAACTTGTCAAGGTAATACTTGATCCCAGGGTTATCTGTTTCTGAATGTCATGAGTTTTATGACTCATTAGTCAGAGTGCTCAAAGAAGGAATGATGGAGAATCATGACATTGAAATCAGGAAATACCGCAGTATCCCACTTCCAAGTTTCAGGAACTGACACATGCCTATAATCCCAGAAGTCTAGAGACTGTTGGTGGGGGTGAATTCTAGACCAGCCTGGGCATCCTTGTAAGATCTTGTCTCAAAAACAAAAAAAAAAAAAAGAAAAGAAAAAAAAAAAAAAAAAAAAAAAAAAGAAAGAAAGAAAAGAGTATTACACAAAATTATTGAAATAAAGTGATTCTTTCATGAAACATTGGGGACCATAATTAGTGAGTTACTAAGAAATAGTGATATGAAATGAGAAAAAATCTGGGAAAATTAAGTTTTATGGATACAGAATTAATTTTATAAATAGAGTAAAGATTCTTTCAGAAGAGGATTTCTTTTTCTATCCAGGAGGCACATTTGATGAGAATTTGAACATCTAAGACTGAATGGTTATATGTTTCAGTGAGAGGAAGAGCTCCAGCTTTGGGGAGCAAGTCTTTATAAAATACAGAAATATCAGAATGTGTTTATGGTCACAGGTAGACTAGATAATAGCAAGGTGTGTGTGTGTGTGTGTGTGTGTGTGTGTGTGTGTGTGTACACATGTGTGCCTATCTGTGTAGAGACCAAAGGCATCCTTCTAGATTCCTCTCACTTTATGTATTTATTTTTTATTGAGATGGGTTCTCACTGAACTTGAAGTTCATCAGTTCAGTTAGACTACCTGACCAATGAACTTTAAGGATGTTACTGTCTCTGTCCCCACTCCCAACAAGCTACAAACGAATGCCCCTGCATATGGTTTTTTATCTAGTCTCTGCAGACTTGAACTCAGAGCCTCATGATGATGCATGAGAACTTGTACTTTATCAGCAAAGCCATCTTCCACAGGACTTCATTTTAATATACAATTTACTCAGTGATGATATTTTGAATAAAACAAATTACTTTTAACAAATACATTGACAACCAATGTGCATATCTGTCACAATAGGTTACATTATCAGAGGTCAATTTTTTTTTTTAATCAGGAGGACTGGAGAATTCTTTTAGTATTCACACATCTTCTAGTATAATGCAATTCATTTAAGAATCTGAGACATCAATATGATTTTGTTGATGTTTACTATTGTCCAGGTGACTTCATAACCAAAAATATCTGTCCATCAGAGACAGCCGCATTTTTTTTTTTTTTTTTTTTTTTTTTTTTTTTTTTGGTTTTCGAGACAGGGTTTCTCTGTGTAGCCTTGGCCATCCTGGACTCACTTTGTAGACCAGGCTGGCCTCGAACTCACAGCGATCCGCCTGCCTCTGTCTCCGGAGTGCTGGGATTAAAGGTGTGCGCCACCACGCCCGGCTTGACACCTGCATTTTTACATCTATAAGATGCTATTGAATATGAACCTACATGAAAATAATAATAATAAAACTTCCTTCAAAATCACCATCTTATTTAGTTATAAATATACATGGGACTTGCTATATTAGTTTTTATTTAAATTTTTATTTATTGATTGATAGTTTTATACATATATAGAATGATTCCTGGTCACACCCACTTTTTCCACTCCATTTGAGCTGATTTTCTCCAACTCATCTCCCTCTCAACTTCATAATATTTCTTTATAGCATTTATTTATTTCAATAAATTTATAAAAGTCAGCTTTTCACTAGAATTTCAATATTTGATCGGAATTATTTACTAAAAGGAAAAATAATGGGAATTAGTCTGTATGGAATTGCATTGTACTTATAAAGTTCTCCATACTGTGCAGATGTTAAAGAAAATGGAAGATAAGTGGGACAATGAACCACTGCCTCCATTAAAGTTATATTTTTATCCTTCATCATATTTTTAATAAAACAAATGATTTGTGACAAATACATTAAAAACCAATATACCATATTTTAATTGTGGGGTTGCATTACTCAAAAACAAATTTCCTTCATTGATGCAGTCAAGTCTAGGGGTGACTGAAAAAGTTTCATACATTATCAAAAAAAAAAAAAAAAAAAAGACTGAAACTTGAAGAACAAGCAAGATAATGAAAGAGGGGCCTCCAATCATGTAATCCCTAGTAGTTTCTAGATATAGTGTTAAGCACATCTTGTACATTTTTTTTGCTTTTAATTTTATAGCAGCCCTTGAAGATATTTCATGCTATTTACTTGAAGTTGAATAACAGATGCTTCAAGAAGTGAGACGATTTGCCTGAAGCGTACATCTTGTAGTTGGCAGTCACCCAGGTGAAGTACAGGCCTTTTTTGTTCCAATGATTATGAATGCTCTCCCAACAGAATAGCACAGAAATAAGGAATGCTAAGATTAAACGGAGGGGCACGGAGAATGCTCATGTGAAGGGTGATACGGAAAAGTATCAGCAGCTGTCCACAGAGATGTGGCATCCCGCAATAGGTAGCTCAGTGTTCAGGGCTGTTCCTGAGTCCATTCTTCTCCTGTAGTGGAGCAACTCCTAAAGCTCCCATAAAGGCAACTCTTCTAATATCCAGTTGCTGATATCATCCTTGGTCTCATACCTAATCCATTAACAGATTGTGTTGCCTCCATTTCAAATGTTTCTATATCTTTGCCTGGGTATCTATTTCAGTTGAAGCCAATATTTCTATCTTAACATTACCTTGATCTGTATCTAAATCTATCTATCTATCTATCTATCTATCTATCTATCTATCTATCTATATCTAATAATCATATTTCTATATATATCATCTATCTATTTATATATCTGTCTATCTATCTATCATCTATCTATATAGGCATATATACTGTTTTCTGATATGTTTTGGCATGTTTCCAATCTATTTTTATATATAGCTTGATCTGCATATCTATGTCATAATCACTATAGCATGATTATGCCTATATCTCTGTGGATCTACTTGTAAACGTATATGTGTGCTTGTATCTATGCGTAAACACCTGTATAAACCTACACAGATATCTATGGGTCCTTACTTAATGTACTTAATGTATTCAAGTCCATGTGTATTTATCTACCCTCAAATTTATTCCAAGTCTACTCCTCATGGAAGGAACCCAGGGCAAGCATTCATCACCTCATACTTTAATTATCACTACAGTTCCTTTACCGTTGTTCCACCTGTTGGTTTTTAATTTTTTTTATATTTTTCAAAATTCCATACTTGAGAACTGTATTTACATCATATTCACACATGCACCATCCAACTGCATTCATGCCCCTCTACTCCCTCTCAAATTTATTACTTCTTTTTTATTATTTTATATTATATCTACATAGGTATGTAACCATATAAAATTATATATGTTATATATGAAACAATACATAAATAATATTTATTATTACACACACAGAGAGAAAACTTACTGAGTCTATTTAGTGTTACTCATATGTACCTGTGTTTAGAGTGGACCAGATAATCTATCAGGGACTCATCCCTGGAGAAAACTGACTTTTCCTTCTCTTTTTGTAGCCGTTGACTGCCTGTAGTTTTTCATCTAGGAGTAAGGCCTTGTGAAATTTTTGTTGTGACCTTTGGCATATTAACTGGTATTGTCCTTTTGTAGGTCTTATTGAGGCAACCATACTGTCGAGATTTCATTCGTACATCTTACATGCCATTTCTACACTAAGCCTATTTATGAGTTTCTGTGGCCCTTCAAATATTAATGTTTCATAGTATTTTCAAAACCTTTCAGTGCTTTCATTCACATTAAGGAGAGCATTCACTCCCATGTCTGGAATTTATAAGTTCTACTTTTCTTACTTACTCTTTAAAGTCTGTTTCTGAGTCATTCAGGTCTAGCCACTCGTGTAGTCACCCCATCCTCAAACACAACAGTCACTCATGAGTCAGGAACTTGTTAGCCCCTTGGTCTAGTATTGTCTGCTCTCAGAAGGTACTGGCACTTCAGTTTTTTTTGGTCATTTAGTACTCAGTTCTCATGTCATCTGAGAAAAGTCACACTCTATCCTCTATCACTCAATACTGTGTCGCAACCCCTGTGGTTGACGACATATAGGAACTCAGGCCTTTACACTTTTTTCCTTTAAAGGTGGGCCTTCACACCATCTCCTTGAGCTTTGTACACTCTGTGACTATTGTATCAAGAGAAGAGGTGAGAGGGGTCCTGTGTCTAGCACTGGTTTCTGACATGAAGACACCAGACGCTTTACTTTTGTTGGAAGCAAGTTGTCAGGGAGTTACTGTAACTATCTTATGATGGCTGCACCTTAAGGAGATCAAGTTACATGAAGAGTATCTGGGGAATGAAACGCTGTAGGGACAGAGAAAGAGGCAGGAAGATACACAAGAGACGGCAAGACAGACAGAGACAGAGAGAGATAGAGATAGGTGGAGAGAGACACACACAGAGAGACATAGAGACAGAGAGAGAGAGAGAGAGAGAGAGAGAGCTCTCTGACAAGCTGGACTGTAGACGGTCAAAGTCTGAGCTGAATCCTTCCAGAATCCTTTATATTTAATTTTTTTAAGGACCACAGTTGTTTTAAGACACAGAGTTTTGGAGAAGAGTGACACATGGTTAATTATTGGTCCGGAACTATACCAATGTGTTTAGCATATCACACAGAACTTCCTTAATACTTATCTCACCTTCCCTCTCCCATCATTTCTCTATTCCCTTCTTTTTTCTGCCTACCTTTCTTCCTTTTTTCTTGTTTCATCTCTTCTGTGCTCTTTTTTTATCTTTTTTTTTAATCTTACATCTAACTTTTTATTTTGTGAATGAATCTATATGCCAGTATACATATGTGAGCACATGCATGCCATATCACACATATGGAGGAAACAGTCAGGAGTCAGCTTTCTTCTTCTACCTTGAGAGTCCTAGAGACTGAAGTGGGACCCTCAAGTTTGGCAACAGGAAGCTTTGCCATTGAGCTATCTCACTGGATCTCTCTGTTTCCGGAAGTTTCCTTTCTGAGCTACACAGTTAGAAATCAGGAAAGTGTCATTCACATTTCATCTCTAGCATCTAAGAGTGTTCCTTATGGATAAGTGAAATCAGTCTGTATTTATTAAATTAATGAAATTAGCCATAGAAGCAAGTGTTCTAACAATATATGGTTGCTAGTTACTCCATGGAAAATGCTGCTAAAGGAATTCCAACTGTAAGTAGGGAAAGAGTACATGATCTAATGGCATATATTCACTTATAACTGGACACTAGCCCAAGGGGCATGTCTCATGAAAGTCTTCACTTACCAGCAAAGTGGGATAGATGTGAGGACATCCTATTGGGACTCTAGGTGAGAGAAATATAGGAGCTAGGGAAATAGATGGATCCAGAGGGTCCTAGAAACCTACAAGAAGAACACTATGATGGGCGGATCTGGGCCCAGGGGTTCTGCTCCATCTATGGCACCAATCAAGGACAATACGTGCAGTCATCATCAAACCCTTACCGAGATCTAGCCAAGGGACAGGACATTCTTCACAGTTAAGTGGAGACTGGGGACTGACTTTCACATGAACTCTGGTGCCCCATATTTGGCCATGCCCCCTTAATAAGGAGGCCCGATGGCACTCGGAGGAAGAATAGCAGACTACCAAGAAGAGATTTGATACCTTAGCATCACATGCAGGGGGAGGAGGTCCCCCTCAGTCACAGTCATAGGGAAGGGGAATGAGGTAAAAGCGGGAGGGAGGGAGGAATGGGAGGATGCATGGGATGGGATAGCAAATGAGATGTAATATGAATGCTTTCATTTTTCAATAAAATAAAACCAAATGCAAAAAAAAGTACATGATCTATCCAATCCTGCCCCTTTATAATAATATGGGTTTCAATGAAACAGGATGACTGAGTGGGGCAAGAAATTACACCTGTGTGCTGTTCACTGATATCAGACTCAGTGGGATTACCAATAGTAAGCACTGTGTTGTAATGAGCTTCAAAGAGAGAGGAAAACAAGCATTCTCAGGTTTCAAAGTAGCTTAAAGCATATCCTCTAGTTGGTCCATGTAGCTGTATCTTGGTGAGTTCTACTACCTTTCATCAGCTATGTGATGACATGAGCAGGCCATGAGGATCCTGGGAGTCCAACCGTCTGTGATCTGAGCTGCTGACACAGAAATAACGCTCTCAGCTCAGAGGTGACTCTTCACAGGACACAGTCAGTACTGCTCTCCAGATGCCAGTGGGGGTTGCCTTGAGGATTCCTGCTGTGCCGAAGATGAGGTTTTCAAGATGTAAGAAGGGGACCTTTCACATCCTCACCTTTGTGCTCAGTGCAAAGACGAGAAGGCAACAGAGTTAGGCAAGACCTCCCATCATCCCTAAAGTAACTAAACCGAGCTCGTCACTTCGAGACACTCTAAGCACGTTCATCAGTCTGTACCTTATCCTCGAACTTTGAGATACTCTCTTCCACACTCCTGTGGTCACAGGGGTGAGTGGCCACCTCCCTGTGGCTTCTTCAGTGTATGGTGTAAGCCCAAGACCTGGTGCTTTTGCACAGGCTGTTCTGTCTGACTGGAATTGTCTGAACATTGGCCTTGCTCACCCCACTCAAAATCAAGGCATCTGTTTAAATGTCACTTCCTCTGGGAAAGCTTTCTGCTCCCTTGGGCTAGGTTATTGCTCTCTGCTGCTCAGTGTCACAAAACCTTCAGAGCAAGGAACACCTCTATTTTGCAACAGCTAATCCACTCCCTTATGTTATTTCTGTGATGCACTGGTAGAGGTATTGGGTTATATAGTCTCACTGTTTGGCAATAAGCTCCGTGAAGTTCTTTTATGTAACCCAATGACTTAACATGGTTCCCAGCATAGAACAGATGTTCAGTAATTAGTTACCGAATAAATGAATGAATGGTCAATAATTGGACAGATGTCAAGAATAGTTTCTGTCTTACTAATGGTTCCCGTTGCTGTGATGAAACACTGTGCCCCAAAATAAAAGGATTTATTTGGCTTACACTTCTGCACTGTAGTCCATCACTGAAGGGAGTAGTGCAGGAACTCAAACAGGGCAGGAATCTAGAGGCAAGGAGATGATGTTGAGGCAGTGGAGGAGTGCTGCTTACTGCCTTGTAGCTTGCTTTCTTACAGAATCCAGGACCACAAGCCCAGGGTTGGCTCCACTCCCAATGGACTACTCTCTACCATTTCAATAATTAATTAAGAATATGTCCCATATGAGTAGTCTACAGACCTGTCTTATGGAGGCTTTTTTTTTCTATTGAGGCTCCTTTTATTCAGATGACTCCAGTTTGTGTCATGTTGACATAAAATTAACCAGCACAACTGACCCCTTGTCAACTCAACAAACAAATCTTGTAATATTAAGCCACAACCTTTCCTTTCTTTTTCATCTCCAAGATCATACATTGATATTTACATTGCAATATAAAGCATTTTACATACTTAAAAAGTTCCACAGTCATTCCTGTAAAATATAATTTTAAAAAAAGTTACGTACTTTCTTATTTCAAGAGGGAAGAACCAGGGCACAGTCATAATGTGAACAAAGCAAAACCAAATTCTAACTATAAATAACTCAGTATCCAATGTCTGGGATACACTGCTGATCTTCTAGGCTCCCCCAAAGGGCTTGGGTCACTTCTCTGGCTCAGACTTTTGCAGCACACACTTTTCTTCTAAGCTCCAGCTGGCTCCATTTAATCACTGCTGATCTTGGTGGCCATCTCATTGTACTGGCATCTCCAAAACGCTGAGGTCTCTCGCTAAAACTGGGCTTCACTTTCACCAGTGGGCTCTCCTGAGATCTATTCATGGTAGCAAGTCACAACTTCTCTTCAGGAGTCCTTCAATACTGACGCTTTAACTGCTTCTGAGGCTGTAGTGGACTTCTCCTGGCCTCTCGGAGTGCCAAGCCTCAGCTTCTCTTTATGACCCTTCATGCCTTCAAAACTGGTACCACCTGGATGACTCTTATCCTGACAATACCCAGTTTGGCTGCTGCACGAGGTACAACCATGGCTACCCCTAGAACATAGCTTTGGTGTGTCAAGTCTCAGGAACCACTTTCTAGAAGACCTCACCTCAATGATGCTGATCTCTTCTTAATCACAGCAGATTTCTTCAGTCCCAGCAGGCTCACATCCATTGTTCCAGCAAAGCAAAGGTTTTGCTTTAGCAGTTCTTGCCTCCTGTTAATCACAGCTAATTCTTCTGCTCCAGCTGACTTGATGCCACAAATTCTTCACATAAATGTCCTAGCAGACTCTTCACTTCCTTTTGAAAGGTCTCAAGCCAGGCTTCCATCATCTGCACTGCTCTCAACATTCCAACCTCCAAACTCCCACAGAGCAACTCACCAAGCTTTGAGCACTCAATGTTTTTGTTTTTATCCATCCAAAGTCTCAAACTCCTTCCACAATCCTCCCTCAAGTACATGATCCGGTCTATGGCAGCAGCGCCCCACTATCTTGGTACCAACTTCAGTTTTATAGTTTCTGTTGCTGTGATGAAACACCATGACCAATCCCAAGAAGATTTATTTGGCTTACACTTCTACACTGTAGTCCATCACTGGAGAAAGTCCCAACAGGAAGTTAAATAGGACAGGAATTTGGATACAAAGAGGTGATGCAGAGGCCGTGGAGAAGGGCTGCTTAGTGGCTTGCTCAGCCTGCTTTTTCCCCTTGCTTTTTGTTATTGTTGTTGTTGTTGTTGCTGCTGCTGCTGTTGTTGGCTTTTTAAATTTTTTTGTTTTGTTTTTCTGAGACAGGGTTTGTCTGTGTAGCCTTGGTTGTCCTGGAGCTCATTCTGTAGACCAGGCTGACCCAAACACATAGAGATCCACCTGCCTCTGCCTGCCAAGGACTGAGTGTTGGGATTGTAGGTGACATTCAGAGCCCAGGACCACAAGCTCACAGTGGCTTAACTCACAAAGGACTAGTCTCTCCCTGCAACAATCGCTAAGAAAATATCCTCCATACTTACTTTCCGCCTGATCTTTTGGACACATTTTCTCAACTGTGGATCTCTTTTCTTGGATGACTCTAGTTTGTGTCAAGTTGACTAAATCCAGACAGCAAAGTACCTTTCATTGATTTTTGTTCCCTGAATTGGATCATTATATGTCTCCAGTGAATGGAAGAGATTCTGGGTTAAGTTTTTTTTTAATATCTGTAGACTGTAAATCTGCTAAAATATGCCCTGTGTGGTAGACCAGTCTTAACTGGAAAAGGATAAGAATTTTCAGTCTCTTAAGACAGCAGTTATTAACCTGTGGGTTGTGATCTTTTTGGGATCGAATGCCTCTTTCAGAGAGATTGCCTAAGGCCACTCAAAACACATATATTTATACTACAATCCATAACAGTAGCAAAGTTACAGTTATGAAGTAGCAAATGAAAATAATTTTATGAGTGGGGGTCGCCACAACATGAGGAGCTGTATTAAAAGGTTGAAGCATTAGAGAGGGTGAGAACCACAGTCCTAATACTTCATGGTTCAATGTTTATCACCATGAACTCCAAACCCAGAATTCATATGCTGATATTCAATAATTCCTTGAAAAAACAATACTTCTTAATGAGGACTCTGAAGCTTGCATGCTGGGATTCTTTGTGCACCACATTTGTGTCTATTGTGATGGAGGAAATTCATGGTCCTTAGTACAAGCCTGAGCCAAAGGTATATCTCTGGCTATTAACATATATGTGATAGTTTAGCTCAGCCCTTGCTATGTGGCAAGGTGATTAGTTGCTCTTTATCAACATGGTTAACAATTATGTGGCAATGTATGAGTAACTGAGGGATGTACTTGGCTCCCTGTGAATTCCACATTCACTCTTTAATCTCCATCAAGTCCCTTCAAATGGCTCAGTGTTCACTCCGACCCTATTTTGTGAACCTATGCTTTCGTCTTCCTCAACGGCTCTCTCATTTTTCCCTTTCTTTCTTTCTTTCTTTCTTTCTTTCTTTCTTTCTTTCTTTCTTTCTTTCTTTCCTCATGCTGCCTGCAAACTTATCTGCAAGTCAGTTACAGAAAACTTGTTCTGAAGTTCTATTTACTGAGCTGCTAATCCAAGTTGGAAGTTCCCAGATGCAAGTGCATCCCTGGACCTAAATTTAGAGATCATTGTGAGTTTAGACATCATTTCCGTGTTCTCTAATCTGAAGGACTAAACACACACGTCCAAGTGTCTTGGATCTCTAATAATGAAGTATCTAGACAAGGAAGTCAGATAGGTTTTGAATAATGGATCATCCACTGATTTACTACAAAATTTGTAAACCCTTAGATTTTATTTCACCATTCATAAAATGGAAAATCATAGTAACTAAATGTGATGGATGGCATGAGATTGAAAGACTTGTCACCTTGCTCCCCTCCTAGGAAGAGTATTGTCTGAAACTTGTAAACAGCATTTCTCTTATTTATTTCAGTTTATAAAGCTATTTTTTTCTTCCTGAGACAGGAAGGAAAGTACAGGAAAGAAGACCCTAAGTACTTCAGGCTATTCTTAACTCAAAGTCTTTCTGTCTTGGTCTCACAAGTACTTGGATTTAGAGGTGTGTGCCAGTGTCTGGCTTATGAACATTGATTTACTTTTAATATCTGATGGGTGATTGTGCTGGTTGTGTCTGGATCATGTACCTTCTCTATGTATGAAGTGAACATTAACTGTAGATTATAGTTTTCTCTGCTCTTGAGGTGACTGAAAATGCCAGTGTTATGAATCAGCACAAAAGTACATATGATTTCATACATTTCAACAGGTTGGCTGCAGCCACCATGTCATATTCCAGGCAATCTTTCAGAAGAATAGGTCTATGTATTTTTCATAAAATAAACAAATTGTGAAAAATTAATTATAGATGATGTTATTTTGAAAACACTTTTAATGAGGCTTCTACTGTAGGCGGATGGGGAAAACATACTCTTTTCATCAAGCAGTAAGCTTAAGTAAGAGTACTGGGGCTGGAGGTGAAGTTCAGTTGATGTACTGTTCCTGGGCCACAAAGAGTAGACACGGCAATGTTTTCTTAGAATCTAAACACTCATGGGGTAGAGGCATAAGAATCAGGAGTTCAAAGTCATCCCTAGCTAGATAGTACATCTAAGGCAGCCATTTTGTGTCTCAAAAATAAAAATAAACAAAACACTCATCCTAGTTGGAAAGAGTAAGCCTCTCAGAGATACCAACTGAACACCCCATAACAAGTTACAATACGACTAGGCACAACCCTTCATATCAAGACTGGATGAGGGAAACCCATTAGAGGGAAAGTGTCTTTGTGATTAATGTATAAGAAAGAAAAGAAAAAGAGCAACTTCAAAAAACTGTAACAACCATATGCCATATATATATATGACACACACACACACACACACACACACACACACACACACATATATATATATATATATATGTATGTATGTATGTATGTCAACATGAGACATTTCTAAAATATATAAGATGAAGGAGGAACAATTAGAGCACTTAGTTTTCTGAGCTTTCATTTTTACCTTATACATCCTGGCCCACAGCAAGTTAAGATCAGGGTCTTAGAGCCAAGTAGCACAGAGAGTAAATCAAGCCCTCCTGAAAAGCTCTAGTCTAAACAATAAGAATGGGGATCTAGCAAGGGAAAAACATTGGGACAATAGTTTCCTGCTTTGTATAAAACACTGACCCTGTAAAGGCTGAGCGGAGACCAAGTACAGGGTGTGATGAGAAATTCTAAAACTCCTTGTAATAGTTTCAGGAAATGTACTATTTAAATTCCTGGAAGCCAGAAATGACCATTTTTACCCACAGAGTCAATTCAGAAAGCCCACGTTCTTTCTCATGCCTGGCTGTCCTGTTCTTTGCGTTTTACTCTTTGGAGACAGCCCAGTGGTAAAAAGGTAGTTCTCACTATGGCACTGGTGGTGGGGGCTTCCATAACAGCTCGTCTGTTCTGTCCAGCAGTCAGGAGGGGCTTGCCTCACCTTGTGAGTTAATAGAAAATGACTGGCAGAATTATAAATCTCTCTCTTCCTAGTCTTAAAGAGGTACCCTACTCTTCCCCCATTAGAAGCTGTTACAAAAGAGAGGGCGGGGGCAGGGGATAAAAGAAAACAAACAGCTAGCTAAAAAAGTAAAATAAAGAAGACTTCAAACTGAGAATCATGTAATTAAAAAAAAATGCCCATTTCAATAGAAAATTGTCATATTGAACACCAGGAAGAACTCAAACATAATTGAAAATATGGAAATCAAGGGGTGCCATCACCAATGTTGCAAAACTGTCAAAATTATCTAAGATATTTAAAAAACAGTTATGACCAAAAATTGCTTTAATGGGCAATATAAATGTGCTGTTGACAAAACAAAGGACAGAAAGTCTCATAAACAATTAGAGGACTCATGAACAACCGAGTGGAAGTTTCATAACTGAAAGAACAATTACTGAAATAAACAGCTCAATGGATAGACTCAAGAACAGAATGGATGACACAGATGGAATATTCAGTGAACTAGAAAAGAGAATAATGGAAGTCGCTCAGTAGGAATAACAAAGAGAAAGTTGAATTTAAGAAATGAATCGAATGAATTGAGATTTTTGAGGTCTCAGGAACTATAACAAATGATCTACCTTTCACATCACTGAAGTCCCAGAAAAAAAGAGAAGACAGGGCTTAAAACAAAACATAAAAATATGACTACAGAAAGTTGCCCAAATTTATCAAAAGACATCAACCTATAGAATCAAGATGAATGAGCCCCAAGTAGAAAGACAAAGACAAAATAAATGCAAAGCCATATCATGGCTAACTTTTGAAAACAGAACAAATAAAAATTCTTCATGGTATTCAGAGAAGAATGACTCCTTATCTCTAGGAGGAAAACAGTTAAAATAATAGTTTCCTATTAGATGTTATGAAAGAAAAAGAAAACCCTACACCTTCATCCCTATGTAAAATGGTGTTTGCGTACAAGGAGGGAAAGTGTAGAAAAGCTAAGAGAATGGATTCACTCTCAGACTTGTAAATGAATAGACAATGCTGATTATCTAGATAATGCAAAACGGACACAAAAAAGAAGCTCAAAATACATTAGGAAAGGGGAAGGAACAGGTAAAAGAATGTGAGAAACTATAACAGACATTCCTTCTTTTATAAAGTTTTTTTTTTTAATTTTTGGTAGTTGAAGTAAAAATTACTAGTTTAGTGTATGTTGCAGAATGTATTTAAAGTAAACTATCAAGGCAACTAACTGTAAACAAAGAAGAACATGGGGAAAGAGAGGCATGTTGTCTAGATTTCCTTTGAAGTTATTTTTTATCATCTAAAATATGGCTTTTATTTTTACCTTTTTTCTTTAATTGAAAATAGATTCTTTTTTCATATTCCCAGTTTCTTCTCACTTTCTTCTCCCAATTCCTTTCTTTTCTGTCACTCATTAGGAAAGAACACATTTCTAAGATAACAACCAAATATAACAAAATAAAGTATATAAGATGAATCAAAAATAAACATATCAAAGCTGGGGACAGTAGTGCATGCTCATAATCCTAGCACTCAAAGGGGAGCAGAGGCAGGTAGATCTCTGTGAGTTCAAGGCCAGGCTAGGTCTATAATGTGAGTCCAGGATAGCCAAAGTAACACAGAGAAAGCCTGTCTTGAAAAATGAAAAAAAAAAATATCATCAAAGTTGGACAAAACAACCCAACCTGAAGAAAAGAATTCAAGCACAAGCACAAGAGTTAGGGACCTACTTGTTCTCACAGTAAGGATTTCCATAAAAATATTAAGCTAGTAGCTATAAAAATCCATACAGAAGACCTTGTACAGATCCATGTCGGTCCTGTGCTTGGTGGTTCAGTCTCTGTGAGTTCATATGTTCCTTGATTAGCTGACTCAGAGAGCCTTGTTCTTCTACTGTTCTTTCTCCTCTCTGACTCTTGCAATCTTTCTGCCTCCTTGTCCATGAGATTCACTGAGCTCTGAGGAGTAGCATTTGATGGAGAACTCTAATTTAGATCATTTCTCTAAATGATGTCTGGCTGTTGGTCTCTGCATTGGTTCCCATCTACTGCCAGAGAAAGCCTCTCTGACGATGACTAGATAAGGTACTGATCTATGCGTATAGCAGAATATCTTTAGGAGTCATTTTATTGGTTTCATTCACCATGATCTAGTAGGCTTTATCCCAGAGACGCAGAGCTGTTTCAACATGTGAAAATCAATAAACATAGTCCACCATATAAACAAACTGAACGAAAAAAAATACATGATTATCTTATTAGATGCAGAAAAGGCCTTTTCCAAAATCCGACACCCCTTAATGATAAAAGTCTTGGTAGAGATTACAGATACAAGGAACATACCTAAACAAAATGAAGGAAATTTACAGCAAGCCTATAGACAACATCAAATTAAGTGGAAAGAAACTCAAAGGGGTTCCACTAAGATCATGAAAGAGACAATGCTGTCTACCCTCTCCCTGTTTCCTCAATATAATACTTGAAGTTCTAGCTAGAGCAACAAGACACTTGAATGGGATCGAAGAGATAAAAATTGGAAAAGAACAAATCAAAGTATTGTTATTTGCAGATGATATAACAATATTCATAAATAACAATAAAATTCCACCAGGGAACTTTTACATCTGATAAAAACACTTTCGGCAGAGTGGCTGAATACAAGATTAGTTTGAAAAATTCAGTAGCCCTCCTAGCTATGAAAGAAACAAAATATAAGAAAAAAGGAAGTAACACCTTTCACAATAGCCTCAAATAATATAAAATATTTTGGGGTGACTCTAACCAAGGAAGTTAAAGATTTGTATGATTTAAAAAACAAAAAACAAAACCCACAAAGTTAAAGTCTTTGAAGAAAGAAATTGAAAAATATATCGGAAGATGGAAAGATCTCCCATATTCATGAATTGGTAGGATTAACAGTAAAAATGCTCATCCTACCAAAAGCAATCTAGAGAGTCAGTGCAATTTCTATCAAAATGCCAATACAATTCTTCACAAATCTTGAAAGGACAATTATCAACTTTATATGGAATAACAAAAAACCCAGGATAGCAAAACCCATCCAGAACAATAAAAGAACAGCTGGAGCTCCCACCATTTCAAGGTGATTTCAAGCAGACCTACAGAGCTATAATAATAAAAACCACATGTTATTGGCATAAAAATAGACATGTTTATCAATGGAATCAAATTGGAGACCCAGACATAAATAAGCATATATATGAACACCTGATTTTTTATAATGAAGCCAGAAATACTCACTGGCGAAAAGGTAAGTATCTTCAACAAATGGTGCTGGTCAAACTGGAATTTTGCATGTAGAAGTATGCAAAGAGATTCATATTAACCACCCAGTACAAAACTCAAGTCCAAGTGGATCAAAGATTTCAATAAAACCAGATATATTGAACCATATAGAAGGTAAACTTGAACTCATTGACAGAGGAGACTTTCTGAAAAGAATACTGATAGCACAGGCAGTAAGATCAACAACTAATAAATAGGACCTCATGCAACTGAAAAGCTCATGTAAGGCAAAGCACACTGTCAATAGTGCCTACAAAATGAGAAAACATTTTTACCAATTCCACATCTGATAGCGGACTTATATCCAAAATATATAAAGAACTCAAGAAACAACCCCAAATAATCTAATTTTAAAATATAGAATAGATCTAAACAGAGAATTCTCAGCAGAGGAATCTCAAATGGATAGGCAACTTAAGTAAATGTTTTATGTCCTTATCCATCAGGGAAATGCAAATCATAACTTTGAGATTCCATCTTATAACTGTCAGAATGGTTAGGATCAATAACACAAGTGACGGTTTATGTTGCCAAGGATGGGAAGCAAGAGGGACACTTCTCCATTGCCGGCGAGTGTGAAAACTTGTAGAGCAACTATGATAATCAATGTGCTGGTTACTCAGAAAGTTGAAAATTGATCTACCTCAAAACTCAACTGTGGTATGTATTTACTTATAAGGGAATATTATCCATTAAGTAAATGATGACTGAGCAACAATCCACAGACCCAGAACGGTTAGAAAAAGAGGAGGGAGGGGTCTAGGAGAGTTTCATGGATCTCCCTGGGAGGGGGAAATTGAATAGATTATATGGGTGAAATAGAGGATGGTGAAGAAGGGGTTGGGCATGGGAAGGGGACTTGGGATGGAAGAAGAAAGTTCCAGTAGAGGTGCTGGTATAGGGCAGATTTCGGGAGTGGTGTGAAAAATCTAGTGCAGCAGAAATTTCTTGGAATCTCTAATGGTGTTTCTAATGAGGACTCCTAGCTCTGGGGATATGGAGTCTCAACTGGTCATTGGTTGTAGCCAGGCAAGGCTTCCATTGGTGAGACTAGGTTGTATTCAATTCAGTTGTTGGCCAAGGGTTGTCCCACGGAAATCGCCAAACATTCATAGGCTGTTGCTAAGACTAAAGTTTTTTTTTTCTGAAAACTGACTGTGGGACCCCTTTGATGAGGACAACACCCACAGAATTCACTGCAAAAGGAAAGGTCAAGATGGTGCCTACATGGAGCCATCATCACTATGTTCTGGTTTGTTTTGATGTGAGAAGATACTCAGCAGTCTACCTAAAGAGAAGAGTCGACACCAACCTAGCCACAAAACACTCTGTCCTGCCTGTGTAATATGCTAGAGTAATGGTGTCCCAGGACTTGTTTGCGTAGCCAACCAATGTCTGATTTGATGTAAAGCCCACTCTACATGAAAGAACCCAAATCTGACACTTCTTGGGTAACCAACAACCATATATTAGATAGCCCAGAGACCTAGGATAAAACCAAACACTACTGGTCATCAAAAAATTCCTTTGAACTTTTGATGCCAGTATAATGTGTTACAACACAAATCTCAAACACATATGTATGTGTATAAAATATAATACATAGAATAATCATTAAAATCTACACAAAATTTTATATGCTACTATTAAATCAAAATAGGATTTTTAAAACTGCTAACTAGATAGGATAAAGTAAACAGGAGTGAAAAACTAAATACTGATAAAATAAAAATGGAACAGTCTTGCCTAGCATATTAATACCATTTAATGTATTACTGTAACTCCACCAATTAAAATTATTTGTAAAATGAATTATAAATTGTGATATGACAATAAAAAATAGAGAAATCATGACAATAAAGAAAAGTAAGGTAGCTGCATTAATATGAGATAAACTTGTATTCAGAACAAATGAATTTACCAAAGAGTAAGAACTACATATCGATAAAAAGATATGCCCTCCAGAAGAATAACCTGAATCTTAAAAGCATATACAACAATGAGGCCACAATATATGTGAGGCAAAACTTATGTCAGCCAGGAGGCCTGAAGTAAAAATAAACCTCCATTACGTACTTGGAAATTTTAACACACACCTTCTTAAAAATTTGTAGGATCATTAAGAAAAAATCAGAAAAGATAAACAAAGAATCAACAATACTGTTAACCAGACATATTTATTTTTATTTGTGGGTAAATACTAAAATATTATATGTAACTGAATAAAAATGAAAATAATCACAATTTGTGAGATAACCACTTAAGAAGGACATTTATAAAATTAAAATATATTAATAAACAAAACTGCTTGAATGTAGTAATGTAAGTTGCCTTGTTAAAAATCTAGAAGTAAAGATAAAAATAAACTGGAAGTAAATGGGAGAAATAATAGATAAGTGGATAGAAAACAGTGATCATGAGAGTGGAAACCTTTAAAAAAAAAATGAGCAGGTTGTCTGAAATGATCAGAAAACTAACAAAGTATGAAGACTGAAAAGGGGAAAAAATGAAAAGAAACAAATTACTAGTATCATACACAATGGAGAGTATTTCACCACAGACACACAGAAACCACCCAAAATGTTGAATACAAATACTTGGAAATTTTTCAGGCATATAAACTTGGTGTCTTACACAAAACTGATCTCTCTTTAGTTCGAAGGCTGCATAGAAAGAGCTAACATGGTATTATTATTTCAAAAATGAATATTGCCCACAGGCTCATATTTTAAATTCATAATCCCAGGCTGCTGGTGCTGGTCTTATCTGCTGTGGAATCTGCAGGAGGCGGGGAACAGGTGGAGGGAGGAGATCATTGGGTGCTCAGGCCTATGCCATGCAAGCTACATCATCCCTGGCTTATGGCCTTGAGTCATTCTCTCTGCTTCTCGTATTGCCATGAAACAAGTAGCCTCTCTACCTTAAGCACCCAATGGCATTCCTCCTCTGTCACAGTGAACTGAAATCCTATGAAGTTGTGAACCAAAATAAACCATTTTTTCTCTTAGGAGAGTCCTGTCAGCTATCGTGGTCATAGTAATGAAGAAGTAACTGCAGAAAAATGGTAAGAAAATGTTGGAAACTTCATTGTGCCTACACCTGGCCCGTGGTTCTTAAGCTTGTAGAAAGGTTTTCCATGAAGGAATTGACAAGCATTTGGAGATACAGACTAGAGAAGCCTAGAATGTCCATAGTAGGCCTCAACAGGTGATGCTGGTGACAGGTCAGAGGATGCGAATATGAATAAAAATGTGGACTGTGAAGACTGTGCTTCCTGGCTTACAGATGGGAGCGAGGCTGTGTTGTGAACTGTACTGGAGGCCATCCATATCATACCGGGGGGTAGGTGGGGGTATCCATGTTTTGCTGTGTCCTGACAATCTGTGTGATACTGATTTCAAAATCTGAGTGAGAGGGAATGCCAAGATGCATAGCGTTCAAGCAGTGGCACAGTTGGTGGTGGCTACACTTAGCCACGTTTACAGGAAGCATCAAGATAAAAAAAAATGCAGAGCATAAAAGTATGAAAAAATGTACACTGTGGCCAAAGGAGGTATATTTAACCATCAAAGTAAAAAAACTATAGTTAAAGATAATGTGGCCATTGCATAAGAAGCCGGGCAATGAATACTGGAAAAATACTAAAGATACATGAGGAAATTTCAAGTATTAGTGGGATCCCGTGAACCTCAGTCTTCTAGATACAAATCAACAACTTATTTAAAACTTAATTTTAAAACAAAGAGCCTTCCGGGTCCCTCTCTGCAAAAATGACCATCTAGGAGAATATTTTCCAGAAAACCTTGCTCAAACACACAGGAATCTTTAAAATCTTCGTCTAAGATGGGGGTAGGGTAAAGTTTAGCTACTCTTCAAGATGGCAGGAGGACTTGGCGCCATCAACATGGAGCTAGTATTACAGGCATGAGGGATGCGAGAGTTATTGTTTCATAATAACTTCTATTAAGGTATTTGAGAGAAGTCAAAAGTGAGGCTAGGTAATCTGTAGCAGGGTAAGATTGAACAAAAGAATATTCTGCAAAGACCATAGATGAGACTGTAAGGATGAAACCTAAAATGCCATGGATATGGTGAGGTATTGGAAATACTAAAAGTATAGGATAGTTGTGAAGGATAGCTGTAAGCATAAAGTAGATACAGGACAGGAGAAAGGCCATGTGTGCTACAAACACAAGGCTAACAACAAGCTCTAAACCACTAGATGTAGAGATAGAGGATCTATTGTTTGTCCTGCTTTGGTTTGGCCATGTTTCTTTTCCTTTCTGTCTTCCTGTTCCTCTTTGTAACAAGAACGATCACTGTATGCCACTATATATTTGAACGTATATATGCCCCTTTAATGAATTTACAAGGTCTCAAATAGCAAGAGATTTCCTTGAATTTAAGAATAGAACTTTAACTTTATAATCATGTTAGAACTTGTGGGGCTATTGAAGTTTAAAAAAATACATTTTTTTTTTTTTATGTTATGATGTGGCTATGTGAGCTTTGTGAGTGAGGGATGAATATTTTGAGATTTACTCCAAAATGTCATACCTGGTCATGAGTTAATGGCACTATTTATGGAGGTTGTCGAACTTTTCGAAGACCTACCTAGAAGAACTATGTCCCTGAGAAGTGAGTCTCTTGGGACTTCTTTATCCTCTCTTCTCTATTTCCTTATTTATTATGAGTTTAAAAAGTCTTTACCATATTCTCCAGGTACCAAAATCTTAGATGTTCTACCACCTACCACCTTTTTGGGGGGAGTCATAGTGGACTAAAACTTTCTAAACCATGAACCAAAATCACATGTTTCAGTCATGTATTTTTGTCAGCATACATAATATTTAGTTTATTTCATACAAATCAGTTCATTGAGCTGAGAATAAATGGAAATCCCCAGCAAGTATTATTTTGTTATTTATAATCTGATATTTCATTCTGAAGCAACAATTTAGGTATGGATCACCACCAGCTCAACACATCAAACCATTCAAATATCCAAGCCTGGATAACTGTTGATCCCAAGATCAATAAAATTTGAGAATCAGAGGTTATCAGGTGAACTATACCATGGCTTAGATCTGTAATACAGAGCTCAATAAAACAAATCCTCTCACTGTAATTCTTTGAGAGAAGGCCATGGTAGAGATTCCTAGTTTAATTTTAGTATATTTATATCTAATTATCAGGCTTACCTTGGGCAATCACTTAAACTCTTTGAATCAGTAATTGGAAAAAGTTGCCTGTGATTATTTTATGGTCTTCCCTCTCAGCTATAACAATTTTTTTTTTAATTCAAATCCAGTATGTTTCATCAGAACTAGATTAAGGGAAGGTATGGCCAGGGTACCTTTGGTAAATTGGATTTTCTAATGATGGCCATACCAGTATTAATCTTATAGCACATGTTCCTCTCACAAAGTGATTTTGATAATCCACTGAAAGGTGAGGCATCTTGTCTGTCCTCTCCAACCTGAGCCTGGCTTCATCCGTGTCTCAACTCTTACAGTATGGCAAAATTCCTTATCTGAATTCTGAGGCAAAATTATTAAAAAAAAAAAAAATATATATATATATATATATATATATATATATATATATATATATATATATATAATTTTTTTCCTGGAGAAGTTCTCTCTCTACTCCCCTCTTTTCTCCTGGCTCTGATCTGCCTTTTAGGTCCTCATCTATCATGTACCCAACTCTGTGTCTATCATCTGAGAGGTCATGAAATGATACCACTAAAACATACTGATTATCTGTTCAAGTCTCCCAAGCTTTAGCTCCACACATGTGAGACCAAATGGAGTTATCGCAGTAAAGTGTATGAAAGGCCCTAGGATCAGAACTATAGAACTGAGTTTGTCCTAAATTTATGACTCATAGAAATGTGAGATAATTTTTTATTATCTCATGACATTAAACAGTGAGGTGTCTTATCAGAGTGACTGTTGCTCGTCTAGTGCTCACCTAAGGATACTTCAGACATCACTGGATATGAAGTGAGATGCATAAAATTGCCTTTACCAGAATGCCTTTGAGAATATGAGTGTACGAATGAGAATTGATGTCCTATTAAAGACACAGCATTTTAACATTATTAGCATTTGAAAAATGCATTTATATTTTCATACCACCGTTCAGTCAGAAGAGAGCATGGGTAGACACAGAGATGTTGCTAAGCACATCTAAGACCCACACATTGATTTTCAGAATACCTGTTTGAAAAGCAGAAGCTACAGTAAAGCACAGCAGAAGATGGAGGTTCCTTTCTCTGTGATGTATGAGAATACCCAGCTCTGATAGCTTCATGACACCTAACCCTAGGTTAGCAAGGTTCTAGAATACAAAACAAAAAAAACAAAAAAAAAAAAAACCCAAACCCAAAAACAAAACAAAAGCAAAACCAAAAAACTCTTATGTACTGGACATTTGTGGGTATTACTTGGCTAACAGTTGTGGTCTCTCCAGCAGCTAGCTCAAGAGAGAACATCTCGACTGTGATCAATGGTATATTTTTAAAAGTCACCCGCTCTTATCTTTCTAAGCAGTTCCTGGATCTTTCCTTATCCATGTGTCTTGTAGTTCTGATGTGTAGATGGTACATGTCTTTCTGTCCTGTTAATATACTTATCAAGTGTAAACCCTATAGGCAATGCTGTATCTCATATTGGAACAGAAACTTTAGTAAGGGTCTTAATGTGCAAATTATACTTTTGCTTCTGGGCTCTGTTCTGAGAGTGACACATCAGAGACAGGAGTTGCGCATTTAGCTCAGAGTCTAATGGAGAATTTAGAAAAGAATCAAACTATAGTTGGAGAGGAAGCCTACCTGTGGCATGAACAAGAAAGGATATCACTGAGTTTGGGGAGTAATCATCTGTCTAGAAAGTTTACCCATTACACACATGTAAATAACTGTTACTCATTTATAACTTTTGGATTATGAAATATTTTCCTGCATTGTTAGAGAACATATAGTTGAGGGCGTATAGTATAATATTTATCTGTCATGTGTGAACTCCAGGACTCCATTTCCAGTGTTGACTTACAATAAAGGAAGAAAGAAAGGAAGAACAAGACTATGTGAGTGCAAGGATAATATACATATATTAAGTTGGTAACACAAATTACATAACTTTACATTGTGTAATTTAGCTAGTGATAATAAATAATTCCATAGTGTGTGTGTGTGTGTGTGTGTGTGTGTGTGTATTTTGTAATGGCAAGCTTTTATTGGCTTTTATATTTTATTTTGAAAGTCAAATGAATTTACTGTACAAGTCCTAATTTAGCAATGTCTTTTAAGGCCAGTACAATAAATAAGTGGAAGAAAGCATTAATAATATGTTTTGGATTTACAAACAGATCTATTTGGCTGAGAATATGGGCCATTGAATAGGAATGCTTGGCATGAAGACATGAGTTCAAATCTGTATCACTGATGTAAAAAGCCAGGCATAGTCAGGTACATGCTTATAAAGTCAGTGCTGAGAGTATGGTTGGGAAGGAGACAGGAGGATCGAGGATCTTTTGGGCTTCTGAAACACCAACCTAGCTTTAGTTTCAGTAACAGACTGAAGCAGAGACTGATAAAGAGGACATTAGGCATTATCTTCTGTCTTCTCTTTCTCCATAGCTTGAACATATGTGCAAACCACCACCCCGTGCCCACAGACACATCTAACACTGATAACTCACACATATAAATAAAAATAAAGGTGAAAAGCATACAGAGATATATGATTAATAAAGGGCTGGTTTCAAGTAACCGACTCCCAGTCCTGGACACTGTCTCTCTCATTTTAATGCCATTCTTAGAGTTAATGATGAGATCCAAGAGGAAGCCTTTGCAACTGAGAGTGTATTATACAGGAAATATTATCAGAAGAAAGGTAAAGTCTAATCAAAGGTAAAACTCCAAATGAAAGCATTAACCAGAGATCATGTTTAAGAGGCATGGATGCTTGCTCAGCTGTAAGAAGACCGAAACACAAAGCACTGCTTTGCCTGAGTATATTTTGCTAATTTGGGGCCAGGTTCAAACTATTGAGGATCACAGAGGAGATTGCTACTGCACCCCTTTCACAACAGACTCGCCACAAATGGAGAAGAATTTCAAGCAACTATTTTTAAATTGCCTGGGTGAAGAAAGGCCAGTGCTACTGACCTTGGGGGCAGAGCCACAGCTCTGGAGCTCAGGCTTCGGCACTTTCTGTACTGGAGCACTGGGTTCTAACCACACCTTAAGGCCTTGCTAGTCCAGATAAGTGCAAGAAGAATTCTCTGGCTTTCTATGAGAAAGCAGCCTCCCGAGCTTGCTCCCAACCTCATCTGTCAGACATTACTTTGTGTATAGATAGGATTTGGTGCCTTTTTCTTTATTTAAAAAATAAAATCAAATATGTAAAAAAAAAGCATTTAAATCTCCCAGGTGTCTTTTGCAGCCTCAAGCCCCTTTCTTTTCTCTATTGTTCTCCTAATTGTTACTTCAAAACAATTAGTTGGGGATTCATATGCAAATGAATGCAAATGGAGGGGCTCGATGTAAGAGATTTTCACTACTGGTTAATTTCTACTTTTGGATCTACTGATAAGATCTGTAGAGCTGATTTTTTTCCCTTTTGGTACCCTACTCCTTGGGGCATAAAAAGGAAGTTTGGTATGAAAGTCACTTAAATATCTCAAACGTATCACCATTGTTAAAATCATTCCATTACTTGGAAAGTGTATTTTAATTGTGTTCTCTATTGTCTGCCTTACTCTCTTTCAGAGAGAGTGCACTGTTGCCACAAGGCATGATTTGTTCTTCCAGATCCCAAATGGCAATGGAGTATTATAATCAATATGGGAGTGTGCTCGAAAGGAAAGGGATGAGCAACACAAAGATAAGTAGAAGCTGACTGATTGATTCCTTGATTGCAACCATTGTTTCAAGGTACCACTAAAGAAGGACTAAGTGTCCAGAGTGGAAGAAGATGTGAGGATTTATGAGATAAATATATTGGAAGCATCTCTGTTCTGTTAGGAATAATGTATGTATGGAGGGGCTAGTTGCAAATCTAAGAGACACGCGCTGTGACTGTGGTGATCCACATGAAGGTGCATCTTCTGCTCCCTTGGATCTCAGCCTGCTAAGTGATTTGTCTGAACAAGGAGTGAAGTCCAGCTAGCTTTCTGGGACTTTCAATGAGGTTCAGTTACACAGAGTCTTGAAATGTTTACTGAACTCAAATAATGGTCCTTCTAGAAACACAGTAAGTCTGCTCTATGGATTTCTATCTAAGCAGCCTAGGGATTGTTACTCCAGTGTCACAGCCAGGTTGCCTTATCCAAGAAACATTAGGCTAAGATCCTGACTGACAAGTAATACCACCTTGCTGGCTATGTTAGGGAGCCGTTCCATTTGACTCTAGCCACACTGTCTCAGAGAGAAGACCCTCAGCACTCCCCGAGTCCTCTTCCCCAATATCATACTCCGTGTACATTGCGTCATCACACTGGAGTTTTGGAAGAGTTCATTATGCATTGACCGTGTGATGCCTTATCTTGACTGCTCAATCAGTAGGACTTAACGGTCTCCATGGAAACAAATGTCTAGGCGTGACTGAAGAATTACTTAGATCAGGTTAAAGAGGTGGGAAGACTTACCCTAAATGTCATAGGTTGAGGATCCTGAACCAAATAAAAAGGAGGAGGCAAGGAGGGCCACTGTTTCTTTCTTCTTTTCCCATCTACAAATACAGAACAAAACAAAAGTATAAACAAACAGAAAAACAACATGAGAGTCTGGCTCATGCCCTTGCCACCACATCGTCCCCGCCACAGCTGACGACCCCCTCAAACTGAACCATGAAGCACCTTTCCTTCCCTAATACTTTCGTTACTTTATAAAATTTGATTTTGATTTTTTCCTAAGCAGTAAGAAAACTAATCTGTACAGCAGCTAATAAGCATACTGTCTCTTGATTTAAACAAACACACAGAACCCAGTTTTCCGTTTGAAAGCAGCTCTGTTATGTGTACAACTTCCTTTGCAAAGCTGAAGGCAGGATCCACTCACTACAGATAGTTAAAACACAAGAAATTATTAAATTTCTCACATATTAAACTTGGCTCTCTCTGTCTCTGTTCCCAGGTGGAAGGCCTGGAGGCATGGGAGGAGCGTGTTTTGGAGATGAATGTGCCAGCCAAGCCTCCAGTGTCCTCTGTGCAACCTACAGATGCTTCCCTGAGTAATCTTCATCTGTATATAATTCAGAAACAGGGCAAGATCCCCTGGATTTGAAAACAGGAAGTAAAACTCATCCATCTTCTCCTGATGGTTAAACAGGCTATTATTAGCAGGCCCCATGATTTAATAGGCCTGGGATGGAAAGGCACGTGTTGATAATTAAACACTGAAGAGCTCCATTCCAAGCCTACTAGCCTTTATCAACACTCCTAAGGTTTGTTTGCTTTGAAAACACTCCTCTCACTTTCACATCTCAGAAATGCATTCAGGCATCACAGAAATTTTTGATGAAAAAAAAAAAAATACTTGTTTGTTGAACCACAGCTCAGCCATTCATTTCAGTTGTGCCTTCCATGGACTTACAGGAAGTCCATCACCTTATAAACTTAGACGTGAATTTGGAAGAGAAACTTAATCACAGCATATATGAACTGTAAGGGAATGAATCAGCATAGAGGAAATGAGGAAATGTATTTGAACATGGACTAGGGGTTGTTATTATCTGACCTTGAATAAGGCAGTAAATAAGTTATGAACATTCTTCCTAAAACTCTTGTTAAACCTCTAATGTCTGAATTGATGGTGCTTGGAGGTTGAGCTTTTGGGGAGAAGTTAAGACATGAGAATGGAGGTATTAGGAAGGAGTTAGAGCTTTTATAAGAGACACTGCCTCCTTTCTGTCTCTTTCACTTAAGGAAATTAGGAAGGAATGATCTGACTCTAGTTCATGCCTTGATCTTGGAATTCCTAGTCTGCAGAATTTAGCCATAGAGTCCATAGTGGTCTTTTTCCCCCCTTCCCTTTTTTAACTAATATTTTTTATTTTTTTAAAATACATTTATATTATTACACACATATAAAATAAGCTACATACAACTGAAAGAACCATTAAAAATCAGAAATTATATTAATGTTACATTCATAGTAACTTGCTATGTTTTGAATCTGGGATGTGCCTTGAAAGCGTACGCATTGCTGGCTAAGTTGCCAGCTAAAGGGCTTTGGGGAGGTAAATGGATTCTGCTGATTTGACCTTAATGGATCTAGAATGTGGTAGCCTTGTTGGAAAGTGTGTGAGGTGGGAAGTGGGCCTTCCTAGAGGAAGTAGGTTGGGAGGGTTGGGTTCTGTGAAGAAGTGGCTTATCCCTTCTTTCTGCCTCTGTCTATTGATCCTTCACTGTGGTGAAGCCAGCAGTCAGCAAAGTGTCTCTTAACATATCCTTCCACCAAGGCCCTCTGTCTGCAACACAGGCCCAGAGTAAGGATTGGCCCTCTAAAACCCCACTCCAGAATAAACCTTTTTTCCTCTTATATTGTGTCTTACAGATCAGCTACTTATCACAGGGATAGAGAAGCAGATCAACACCCAGCCTAACTAGAGCAACATTACGTTATTGTGGGTTTTTGTTGTTGTTGTTGATTTGATTTTTTGTGGCTTAATTTGATCATTTAGAAACGAAAAGATGTTATAGTTTAAGATTGTTTGGGCAGTAGGGTTTACATACTCTATAGATTTAATTGTCAACTGAAGTTTCTATTTGTTTCCATTAGAAACTGGCTTGGAAAACAACAAACAAAAAAGAAACTATTTTTGGGAACTCCAGGGATGTTTTGGAGTTTGTAGAGAGAATGCATGAAATCCTGGATTTCAGCCCCAGTACTCATCAAATCTGAGAGTGGTGGAAACCACCAATAACTCCAGAATACAGGAGGTGGAGGCAGGGACATCAGAACTTCAGGGTCATCTTTAGCTACATAGGTGGAGTTTGAGGCCAGCTTGGGACACAGGAGACCTTGACTTCAAATTAAATTAATTAACTAAACAAATTGGTTTCTGAAGTAGTTAAATTACTAACAACCAACAGCCCTCATGATCCTCTTGTAGGTTTCTAGGACCCTTTGGGTCATTCTGTTTCCCTGTTCTCCCATACCTTTCTCACCTGGAGTCCCAGTAGGAAGTCCCAGTATCTATCCCAATCTCCTGCTAAGTGAAGACTTTCAGGGGTCATCCCTATTGGGCTAGTGTCCAATTACAAGTGACTATATACCACGTATATCTTTCTAGGTCTGGGTTAGCTCACTCAGGGTGATCATTCCATCAATTTGCCTGCAAATTTCCAGATTTCCTTGTTTTTAATAGCTGAGTAGTATTCCATAGTGTAAATGTACCACAGTTTCTTTATCCATTCTTTGACTGAGGGACATATAGGTTGTTTCCAGGTTCTGGCTATTACAAATAGACTGCTATGAACATGGTTGAGCATATGTCCTTGTTGTGTAGTGGAGCATCTTTTGGGTATACTTCAAGGAATGGAATAGCTGGGTCTTGAGGTAGCCCTATTCTCAGTTTTCTGTGAAAGAGCCAGATTGATTTCAAAGTGGTTGTACAAGTTTGCACTCCCACCAGCAATGAAGGAGTGTTCCCCTTTCTCCGCATCCTCGCCAGCATGTGTTGTCATTTGAGTTTTTGATCTTAGCCATTCTGATGGGTATAAGATGGAATCTCAGAGTCATTTTGATTTGCATTTCTCTGATGATGAAGGAGGTTGAGTATTTCTTTAAGTGTTTCTCAGCCATTCAATATTCCTCTGTTGAGAATTGTCTGTTTAATTCTAAGCCCCATTTCTTAAATGGATTATTTAGTTTGGTGGTGTTTAATTTCTTGAGCACTTCATATATTTTGGAAATTAGTCTTTTGTCAGATCTAAGGTTGGTGAAGATCCTTTCCCAGTCTGTAGGCTGTCGCTTTGTTCTGTTGACAGTGTCTTCTGCCTTACAGAAGCTTCTCAGCCTATGAGGTCCCATTTATTATTTGTTGACCTTAAGGCATAGCTGTTGGTGTTCTACTCAGGAAGTTGTCTCCTGTGTCAATGAGTTCCAGGCTCTTCCCCACTTTTTCTTCTAACAGGTTTAGTGTCTCTGGTTTTATGTTGAGGTCTTTAATCCACTTGGACTTGAGTTGTGTGCATGGTGATTAATATGAATCCACCTGCAGTTTCTACATGTAGACATCCAGTTAGACAAGCACCATTTGTTGAAGATGCTATCCTTTTTCCATTGAATAGATTTGGCTTCTTTGTCAAAAATCAAGTGTCCATAGGTGTGTGGATTTATTCCTGGGTCTTCTATTTGATTCCATTGATCCACCAGCCTATTACTATGCCAGTACCATGCTGTTTTAATTACCGTTGCTCTATAGTACAATTTGAGATCAGGTATAGGGATTCCTCTGAAGGATCTTTTATTGTACAGGATTGTTTTAGCTATTCTGGGTTTTTTGTTTTTCCATATGAAGTTGAGAATTGATATTTCAATGTCTTTAAAACTTGGGTAGCCAAGAAGAGACTTGATACCCTATGAGAATATATAGGGGGACGTAATCCCCCTCAGGAACAGTCATAGGGGAGGGGAATAATGGGAAAATGGGGGGGGGGAGGAATGGGAGGATACAAGGGATGGGATAAACATTGAGATGTAACAAGAATAAATTAATAAAAAAAAAAAAAAAAAACTTGGGTAGTTACTTTGATAGGGATTGTGTTGAATATGTAAATTGCTTTTGGTAAAATGGCCATTTTTACTATGTTAATTCTCCTGATCCATGAACAAGGTAGATCCCTCCATCTTCTGATGTCATCTTCAATCTCCTTCTTCAGAGATTTGAAGTTTTTTTCAAACAAGTCCTTTACTTGCTTGGTTAGAGTTACTCCCAGATAGCTTATATTGCTTGTGGCTATTGTGAAGGGTGTAGTTTTCCTAATTTCTTCCTCTGCACAGATGTCCTTTATATATAGGAAAGCTACTGACTTTTTAAAGTTAATTTTGTATCCAGCCAATTTGCTGAAGGTGTTTATCAGCTGAAGGAGTTCTCTGGTGGAATTTTGGGGGTCACTTATGCACACTATCATATCATCTAAATATTTGACTTCTTTTTTTCCCATTTGAATCCACTTGATCTCCTTTTGTTGTCTTATTGTTCTGGCTAGAACTTTAAGAACTATGTTGAAGAGATACAGAGAAAGTAGGCAGCTTTGTCTGCTCCCTGATTTTAGAGCAATTTGCTTGAGTTTCTCTCCATTTAATTTTATGTTGGCTATTGGCTTGCTGTATATAGTCTTTATTATGTTTAGGTATGTGCCTTATATCACTGATCTCTCCAGTACTTTAAACATGAATGGGTATTGGTTTTGTCAAATGCTTTTTCAGCATCTAAAGAGATGATCATGTGGGGTTTTTTGTTGTTGTTTATATGGTGGATTACATTGGTTTCCATGTATTGAACCATCCCTGCATGCCTGGAATGAAGCCTACTTGGTCATGGTAAATGATATCTTTGATGTGCTCTTGTATTTGATTTGCAAGTATTTTATTGAGTATTTTTGCATCAATCTTCATGAGACAAATTGGTCTGAAATTCTCTTTTTTTTTGTTGGGTCTTTGTGAAGTTTAAGTATCAAAGTAACTGTGGCCTCATACAATGAATTTGTTAAATTTCTATCCATTTTTATTTTGTGGAGTAGCCTGAAGATTATCGATATTCATTTTTCTTTGAAGGTCTGGTAGAATTGTGCACTCTAACCACCTGACCCAGGCTTTTTTAGTTGGGGACTTTTAATGACTGCTTCTATTTCTGTTGGAGAAACACAAATATTTAATTTGTTTATCTGATCTTGATTCAACATTGTCAAGTGGAATGGATCAAGCAAAATGTTCATTTTCATTAGACTTTAAATTTTTGTGGCATATAAGCCTTTGAAGTAGGACTTAACGATTATTTGTATTTCTTCATTGTCTGTTGTTATATCTTCCTTTTCATTTCTGATTTTGTTGATTTGGATAATGTCTCTCTACCTTTTAGTTAGTTTGGCTGTTTTCTATCTTGTTGACTTTCTCAAAGAACCAGCTCCTGGTTTTGTTGATTCTTTGAATTGTTCTCTTTGTTTCTCATTTAATGATTTTAGGCCTGAGTATGATTATTTCCAGCCATCTACTTCTCTTGGGTGTTTTTGCTTTTTTTCCGAAGGCTTCCAGATGTGTCTATAAGTTACCTATATGAGATGTTTCCAATTTCTTTATGAAGGCACTTGGTGCTATGAATTTTCCTCTTAGCATTTCTTTTAATGTGTACCATAAATGAAGGTATATGCTATACCTTCATTTTCATTGAATTTTAGGAAATCCTTAATTTCTTTTTTTTTCTTCCCTGACTCAGATGTCATTAAGTAGAGAGTTGTTTAGTTTCCATATATGTGTAGGCCTTTTGTTATTTCTGTTGTTGTTGAAGTCTGGCTTTAGTCTATAGTGGTCTGATAGGATACAAGGTATTATTTTAATCTTATTGTATCTGTTGAGTCTTGCTTTGTGACCTACTATATGATCAGTTTTGGAGAAGGATCCATGAGGTGCTGAGAAGATATAATCTTTTTTGTTTGATCTGTTAGATCCATTTGATTCATGACATACATTAGTGTCATTATTTCTCGGTTTAGTTTCTGTTTTGTTGACCTATCCTTTGGTGAAAGTGGAATGTTGAAGTCTCCCACTATTAATATAAGGGGATCTATGTGTAGCTTAAGATTTGTTAATATTTCTTTTAAAATGTGGGTGCCCTAGTATTGCTCTCCTCATCACAAAGCTGGATGTGGCCCTGTGCGGCATCGTGTCTCTATTACAAAACTTAGTGGAACATGGATTTCAGTTCAGTGCCAAATAATGTCCAAGCCTATCATCTTCAGGGATTTGTCCCTAAGCCACTTCTTTTAATAACAATATTCAGGTTGAAGAGACCGACAGAAGTGTCTTATCTTATTTCACTATTTTATACAATGTGTATCTGAGGCTACTATGCAATTCACTATATATCCCAGTGTTGGCTTCAAATTCCAGATGTGCTTACCTCAGCTTGCTAGCTGGTGGGATTACAGGTCTGACCCTTTATGCCTGGTTGAATAGAGACTTAAAAATATTTTTTAAGCCAGGTGTGGTAGAACACATCTGTAATCCCAGCACGCAAGGAGGCAAAGGCAGGGAGATCCCTGTAAGTTCCAGGGCAGCCTGGTTACGAAGTGAGTTCAGGGCAGCCAAGACTACATAGAGCAACCCTGTCTCAATAAACAAACAAACAAAGAAACAACATGGTGTGTGTGTGTGTATGTATGTGTTGTGAGCACGCTGTGCCTGGTAGTAGAAATTAGAGGACAACTGTGGAAGTCTGTTGTCTCCTTCCATTATGTGAATCCCAGGGATTGAACTCAAGTTCTTGGTCTTGGTGGCAAGCACCTTTCCCAGAGTGGGAAATTTTAATGTAGAGTTTTAATTACAAATGTAGTAACACCAAAAAAAAAAAAAAAGCCCATAAAACAATGTAAAATTGAAGGCTGTGAAGGCAACATTCTCAGTGGGAAGGCTACTTTACATGGGACGGTGCTGTGGAATTGATCTCCTGGGTGACATGTTTCCATTCTCAGCTTGGAATAGGCTTCGGGGGAGATTTTCACTATGGTACAGGAAAAGAAAATAAAACAGGACTCCAGGAAAAAACATCCTCTTTGCTCTTTTGAGAAGAGGCTGCAAGTGGTAACTTTCTGTGCATGGTGGTCCATTCAGAGAAGGACTTCATTTACTCTGTTAGAGAATTACCACCTTTGTGTTCATGGGCTGCTTTGTGTTTAGGTAGGGGCAAAGTCAGATACTCTTCCCCAGATCTGTGTCCATTATTCTGAGAGTCACCACCAAGACCCCTCAATTAGTCAATGGAGGAATGCATCCCTATTTCCAATTTTCCTTGGAATTCTACTTTTTTGACTCAATAAGGTACCAAGTTCAGGCTGAGTGAGCCTTGGTGCTGTTCTCTGTGTTATGATGTAGTTTATGTTTTCACTCTGATTTATATATTGAGATCATCCCTTCACATCTAGATGTTAGGAAATGGAGCCATTGGGAGATAATCAATCCCAAAAATAGGGCCTCATGATTCATCAATGGGGCCTCTTGATCTCCTTCTGTGGGGACTAAAGGAGATTTGTGTCCTTATTAAAGTGGTCAAAGAGACTCCTTTCTGGTTGGATGTACAGTATATTTTTTAAAAACCCAGGTTTCTGTATGCTATTTATCCTTTAACCCTGCTTATAGTTTTTCTGTTTCTTACTCTCCTAACCCCAGCTCTCATAATATAGCAATCTCAGAGTTGTATGTTTGGGAAAATGTGGCTCACTGAGGAAAACTCCTGAATGATTGTAAGTTGGATGTTTCTGTAGACTTAGTTTTACATTGCTTTGGAAAACTTCAGTTCATGTTGCCGTAGACAGTCTTAGCACCAACCCTTTCCCTCAGCTTCAATGACTTGTGTTCATATTCACTTGGATGTTAATTCTTTCCCCTAGCAAGTGTGCTAGTGTTTTTCTTTTGGTTATTAAAGTGGATCTTTTGTCAGCCAGCATGCATGAATGTCACCTGGTAGTCCCTGTAAAAGGCAAGCTATCAGGCCTCCTTGAAGGCCTGCTGTTTCAGAGATTGATGGTGATAACAACAGTATGTGCTTTTGCAAACTCATAGGGACTCTGAAGCACAAGGTCTTTCAAGAAACAGAATTGGATGTGACTTTGAACCTATATAGATATATAAATGGCAAATCTTAGAAATTTTAAAAGTACATACATATGCAAGTCATTTTTGTCAACACTTTGGATCTGGAATCTCAATACTTTCAGCTCTGCGCTGCCTGGTGTTTATTACTTTGAGCTGCCATAAGAGGATACTAGCATATTGTGTGGTCATTGTGTCACAATTTGGGAGATAGGAAAGTAGGCAGTATGGGCTCTGACTGGGAGCATGAGAGAGAATCACACCCCCTGGCTTTGGTACCGGCATCTGGTGTTTGGATGTCAGTGTGTAGTACTGTTTGATTTGTGACAGTGTACTTCGGGTCTTCATATGCCATGCTCCCAAGACTCTATGCCAAAACTCACCATTTTTATAATGATTACAGTTGTATTTTATTCATAGTCACCTAAATGACCTCATGTGAATATTATTGCTTCTATAAAGACCCTGTTATCAGACAAAGTCATCAATTTTGAGATGCTAGAGGTTAGAACTCCAGAATAGATTTGCCTCTGTGTGTGTGTGTGTGTGTGTGTGTGTATGTGTGTGTGTGTGTGTGTGTGTGTGCGTGTGTGCGTGTGTGCATGTGTACATGCATGCATGAGCATGTGTTTGTAACCTGTGCTTTGATTGAATGGATCTCCTTCCCACTCTATGTAGTGATGCTCAGATCTCAAAGGCTAGAATCCAATGAGACAAAAAGGAAAACATTAAAAGGATGTTCATTTATTTTTTAGTATTTACTATCATTCCAAATTTAGTAAAGAAAAGACTTGAATCTTGGATGGCAGCAGACTCCAGAATTTGATGTGCTCTTCTGCCTGGGCCTCTGCTATGAAAAACCATAGGCTGAAGAGTATGCTTAAGAGCCATTTGTTTGTCATGGCCCTAGAGACCTAGAGACCTAGAGATCAAGGTATTTTTCTGGGGATGTGATCTTCCTGAGGTTGTAGGTAGCAGCCTTTTCACCATGTTCTCAGGACCCTGCTTATGTGTGAGAAAGGGGTTTCCTACAAAGTCGTTAATCCCATCTGGAGGGCCCCACCATTGTGATCTTTTTCAACTCTGATCACCTCCCAGAGTCATCTTTAAGTATCATCACACTGGGAGTGAAGGATTAAGTGTATGGTTTAAGCTAATGGTGGAAGCCTGGCCGTCACTCATGGATAATTCTGAGGTGCTTAGTATGGTGTGGAACCAGATTATCTGATTCCTTACAACTTTGCCGAGGCTCCAAAAGCAATGCTAGCAGTTGAAACAATTGTCCTCGATCCATATTTCTATGAAAATTGCAGCCATGCTGGTTATTTACCTATTTTTAAACTAGGTCACATTATGTGACCCAGGTCGGACTTGACTTCATGATCCTTCAAAATGCTGTGATTACAGATATGTCACACTGCGTATAGTCTAACACAGCATTTTTCTACTGCTAATTAGCACAGAAGATGCCATTCACTGAGGCAAAAATATAGTATCTTACTCCACTGTGCTGGTAATCCAGTGTCCGTCTTATCAGTCTATCTCCTCTGTCACTTGTGATGGGGTCTTGGTCCACTCAGAGCGCCCTTCCCAGAGTCTCCAGAGCAGAGCTACTTCCCAATTCCTTCACAAATATAAGCTAAATGAACCAAGTGAATCTTGGATTCTTCAATCATTCCATTTGTTTCAACAATTATAAATTATAAAAAAATCAATACATGTAGATTACTAATTCTTCTAGAATTAGTAGTGAAATACAAGGTACACATTTGGAACATTTTTATAGCATCTGAACTCAGAGTCTACATTCTGAGCCTGGACTGACCAGACAAAGACAGTCTGGTTTGTCATTTTCTCTCTTTTGTGTCCCTCATGTAAACTATGGCTCCTCCTCAAAATGCCTGCAACGCAACAGATGACAATATAGAGGAAAATCTTATTCTAGTGTTGCCCTTAGATATGTTGGGATTTTAAAAGGGATCAAAAGATATTTCCTTCCCATATAGCTAAAACATGCACAGAAGCTGAAAGTAGGCCATCCCAAGGCCCTATCCCTCTTTTTTTCTTTAATCCTTTGCCATTTGGTAACATGACATTTAAAAAATTACTATTTGAAATATCAGCATTCTAGGAAGTTAGGGTCCCCATCCCCCAGTCTCCTGGCACTGTATCAGAGAAAAAAACAGTCTCTGCTACTAAGTCTTGGAAAATACGTTTCCTATCTGCCTAGCCATTACAGGATTTTTCTATTAAGCTTAGCACGCCCTGATTTGTTTGGAGATAAATTCCACCCCAAGCATTTCTTTAATAATCCTTTTATACTTTCTTCTTATCTCTCCTCTTGCTGCTATTGTTTGATAGTGCCACTTAAACAGGTCTTTCCACAAGGTTACTCAAATTAAACATTAGCTAGCCCAGAAAGAAGCTACAGAAAACTACTGACAGGATCCTGCCAGATAAATGTCCACCCACCAAACTTTGGAGATTTCTTCATTTCTGTCTTGATTGTCTTAAGAGAAGGCAGTTTTAGACACCGTCTTGACTAGCTCTCTGTTGTTTTCTCAGATAGTAGGATTTCTGATGCCAAAGGATGCTGTTGCCCTGATAGTTGACTAGACTTTGTTTTGTTTTGATAATAGTAAATTTGTTTAAGGTTTTGTACCTGGGAGGGTAGACTGTCCTTAGTATCTTTCCCTTAAATTGACAATGGCACAAAGGAGCAATCTGTCCTTTGTCTGGATCCCTCCAGTTAAGGCAAGTCCTCATAGCCAAACCAAACCAAGCCAAACCAAAACTAAATACATATAACTATATATATATATATAACTATATAGATATAAGATAGTTTTTTTCTTTAATCAAATCTCAAAGGGAGAATTTAGTTTGTAAGAAATGGTCTTCTTATAGGAAATGTCAGTAAGCATATCGTTTTGAGAAATTATGACCAAAAAAAGTTTCATATGATACTTAGTCACTGAACAGGTGACTAAGTTTCTCTGCCTGTATAACTTTCTAGTTTCCCCTGAAAAGAGAGCAAGAAGTGCTTAGATTGGGCTTCAAAGACTGACAGTTTTCAACAATGGGAGTTTTAACATCCAAAAAATTTTAAGGATCCCACACCCTGTTTACACACACACACACACACACACACACACACACACACACACACACCACCACCAACAACAACAACAACAACAACAACACACGCTGATACCCAGATGATCCCTATAAAATTCAGCAGAAGTAAAACAAATATCCCTAGAATTTACAATGCTGTAGAATATAAAATGATATAATAATTATATTTATAGATCATAAAACATATGTTATGTCATAGTATGACTATGGCATCAAATAATTAAACTGGGGTAGACTTATCTAATAACATATTGCCACTGAAACTTTTGTTATTATTTGTGGACATTGATCCATATTTACTATAGGCTCTCCTTGAATATATAATAAGTGGCTTTTTTATAATTAGGAAAAACACAAAACTGACAGTGACAACTAATGTGTCAAGTAATTTGGAATGCAAGGGAAATAAAGAATTGTGTGTTTGTCTGGGTGGTGTTAGTATATGGTATGTGCAGGGTTGATGTGTGTGTTTGTGTGTGTGTGTGTGTGTGTGTGTGTGTGTGTGTGTGTGTGTGTAAATGAAGGAAAACACCAAAGAGAAGTCAGAAGGGAGAGAAGACTAACAGCTACAGGCATGCAAGTGCTGGAACCCACTGTGGTGGACTGCTTTGGTAAGAGCAGGTCTATTTATCTTAGAACCACTGCCTTTATCAGCATCCAACCAGACTATCTGCCACTGGGAGAAGGTGGTATTTTCTTATCAAGAAATATTATTTATTGTTTTTCTGTGGTTTTGTCCGTATGCCCTTCTCACTAGATATTCAAACTTTGTTAGACATATTCAATTCTCCAAAAGCCATGATGGTTAGAACCTTTTTGGGAGTGGCCCAGGGTAGCAGGGATTTCTTTCTAGGACTCATTTTCCAGTTCCTCCAGCTTTCTACTCTGCAAATGAAAGGAGAATCTTGATGTTCTCAGCTTTCAAGGTGAGTGTGAGTTTGTCCAGTACACTACTCTCCCAGAGTCTACTCCTAAGCTCATCCTGGTGTCTAAGAGAATGAGTAAAGAAGGGAGTGAGTGAGAGAGAGAGAGAGAGAGAGCGAGAGAGAGAGAGAGAGAGAGAGAGAGAGAGAGAGAGAGAGAGAGAGAGAGAGAGCGCAGGAGGGGCAAAAATAAATATTAAGATAGGAAACTAAAGGATATGTTACCTTTAAAAAGTATGATTTTTTAAAAGAAGAGCAAAAATTTAGATGTACACAGGAAATAATTTAAAATATACTGGCTGAGGATTTGCTAGATTAGAGAATAATAAAACACATCAAGGTTTGGTATTGAAAGTTCTATAACAAACATAGGTGCTCTCCTGTGAAAGCTAAGAATAAAAATGGCCAAAGTAGTATGCTAATACTTGGACAAAAATGAGCATGGTACTTAATATTAAGATTTTCTAATACCATACAAATGAAATAAGTGGGGCGGCAAAATTTTCAAAGTGGTGAAAGGGTAGAGATAACTAAAGCTATTTAACTCCTTAGTTTATCTCATACAACTCTTGTTGAGAATCTTTTTTTGCAGAACGTTCTCAGGTGACACAGAAACTATTCTTGGAGAACACACATGTCAACACTGTGTGTGTACGCGCGCGTGCGCACGCGTAGGTGAAGTATGCGTGAAATAGGAACATGGTATGTGGAGTGGGAATGCTGTTCGCTCAAACTTAATGTCTAAAGAGGCAAAGATTTTATATGTATGCACGTACAAGTGTGCATATTATATATGCATGTATGTGTGTAAATAATTAATATATATTGTGGAAAGATGTCAGGGGATATCTGAGGATTCTGAGAACATTCTCTGTCTCTGGCATGCATTGTTTAGGCACAGGCATATGTCCTGAGAAGCTCACTGTTGTATGACTTCATCACTGGACAAACATAATATAGTTACTCACAGATACATTGATAGGATGGGTTAGCCATTCCCCTCTTGATATAGTGAACAGACCTGGGAGACAAAAACATAGGCAGCTGTTGCCAGAGTACCATGGCACATTGCTTTACAAGAAAGTATTCTTTTGTAAGTAGAATAAAGCTATTCTTTAAAAGAGAAGTACATTGATGTTAAATACATTAACAGCATTGTCATTTATCAAGGATGAGGCCCTAGATACCATCGATTGAACTACTGTTTTTGTTTTTTTTCATTTTTGATGTTATAATATAATCCCACAAATCATTCCCCTCTTTCCTTATTCACTATATATATATATATATATATATATATATATATATATATATATATATATATATATATATATACATATTTTCCCAAATATGAAAGCACCTGTTCCACTCCCAGATCTGCTCATTTGCCTCCAGTTCTTTGTGTAGGTTTGAGGTCTTGAGGTGTTTTCTCCATCATGTTCTGCATGTCCGTTGGTGTTACCCTTGTTCAACTCACATTTGGACAGTCATATTGGTGAAGTTTTAGGTGTAACTTCTGATGTTACTAGGAGACACAATCCCAAAGCAACTTACCAGATTCTTTGGCTCTTAGGATCTCTCTGCCTTCTCCTCGCATGATGCTCCCTGGGCCTCAGATGTGGGCATGTTTTGTAGATATAGCTGTTGGGACTGGGTTTCACCACTTTGCATTTTCAATGGCTATGACTGGCAGCCTAAGCACACTAGCTTACACTATGAAGTGAGAATGGCTACACCAATGGTGGTAGGATCATTTTAGTTCCAATAAACTTTCCTTTTGAGACAGGGTAGCTGGCCTTGAAATCAAATGACTTTGAACTTCTGATTGTCCTATCTCTAACTCTTTTGGTGTTGGGATTATAGGGGTCTGTCACCATCCTTTACTTTATGGGGCGCTGGCCAGCATCCCACCAACTGAGTTAGTTGTGGCGCTCCTTACACTGTACTGGGATCCATTCTGTGTATATCGATTGTTGTTGTTGGAAGTGTCATTGTCTAGAGCATGTTTAAATTATAAACATGTGGAGGAAAATTCTGTTAGTAATAACTACAGATGATATTTGAATGGATATTTATAATTTATAAATAACTAAATAACTAAATGTGACAGAATATACACAGAAAGAAGAATCATCATGGAAGTAGGAATGGCTGGGGCATCGAATCACCAAGCAACTGCATTCCTGAAGAGAAAACTAATAAGCATTGAACTCTAAAAGTTGTGTCAAACACAGAAGGTCAAAGAAGCAAGGAGAAGCTCTACATAACCTTAATTGGAAGTAGAGAATGACATGGCTTCTAATCCCCATGAGGGCAGCTTCCTGAATGCTTTGTTCACTACTGGGTCTGACGGGGTCAACATTCCAGGTGCTCAATGGTTATTTAATGACTTGTAGGAAATATTGCCAAAATATGGTTTGTTAAAAGAATTAGTATGACAAAGGTTTCATTGGAAAGACTGATAATGGAATAAATAAAATGTAATATGCTAATTAATCCTATACTGAAAAATAAAATATATTAGAATACACATGAGGGAGATTTAATACAAATAAAATTTTTATAACACAAACTAATATTTTGAATATATTTGAAACATAGAAAGAGAGACAATCATATTAAAATGTAAAAAGCTACAATTAGAGTAAGAAGAATAAAAATCTGAATGGAGCAACAACTGTTAAAAGAATTGAAACACTGTCTCCTCCAAAGACAGACCATGTAGACACTAATGTATAGATGAGTTCTCCACACTGAGAGGGAATAGGTGCTTGTGCTTTGTGAAAGACATCAGAAAACCAACAGGAGAGCCAGAGAGAGAGAGAGAGAGAGAGAGAGAGAGAGAGAGAGAGAGAGAGAGAGAGAGAGAGACAGACAGACAGACAGAGAGACAGAGACAGAGAGACGGACAGAGAGAGACAGAGAGAACGGGGGGGGGGGGGAATTTGGTGAAGCCAGTATAAATTGAACTAGAATACAAAATATCCATTCTGTCTAACATCATACAAAAGACTAATAATATGACATTAAAAATAAATAATACCTTGCATAGATATGGTATTCAACATGATGCTATGAACTTACAGGCAATGATATGGCACTACAGTGTGAAGTGTATCAGTGTCTGTGACCTGAACAGCAATTTTTTTTTTATTCAGCAAAAACGACTCTTCTGAATTAGTCGTTGCCAACTTTCTATGCCTAGATACTATGACCATCATCTTTGAGGCTCTCATATTTTGCAATACTTTTTGAATGACCATACTGCACTGTCCATTGTTAGTAGCTCCTGGGACAATTGTGTTATTGATGTGAGCTGTCTTCACTGTTTCATGACCCATTTTTCACTCCATTAAGAAAGCTGTTCAAATTTGCTTTGTGCCTCCTACAATTTCCAAATTACAAGATAAATATAAACATTAAGTAATAATAAATTAACAGGGGCAAAGTGATTTTTATGTACCACTATTATCATTCCTTGAGCTGGGCATTGACGTTTTTCCTTGTACACACTTATTCCATAATATAAGTCTCTCATTCACTTGGGTATGAGGCCTTGTTAGGAGGTAGACAGGGTACCAGGTGATGGGTGTGAGGGATTACTCAATGCCTGCTTCCTACTCTTAAAAGGTAGACAGCCTATCATGGTAGACAGACAATAAAGAAATTAAACCTAGAAGAGCTGTGTCACTTAAGAATTTGGGGGAGAGAAGTACAATCAATAGAAACCAACCCTAGCTAATTTAATTAAAACAGAACCTTATTTAAGGGCTACGGAGTTGCTCACAGGACAGAGGAACTACAGCTTTTAAGTGGACAGGAGCCAGAGGATCTCCATGATAAAAGGCAGAAACCAATTGGTGTTATTGTCAGGCTGCCAGTACTGGTATTAATCAGGACTAACCATTCCCATCCTAGTGTCTCTCCACTAAAGATCTCAATTTCCAAGAGAGTAAGGTCAATTGACCTAGCTTTATCTCTAACTACCACTTGGCAGGAAGGAGGCTGGATACTCTGGTTGGCAAGGCACCTGAGAGTGCACATCATGGGTGAAGAAAATCAGAAAAAAAAAAAAAAAAAAAAAAAGGGCATGGATTTGGAGCAGACAAAGCCAGGAAAATTGCCACAAAAAAAAAAAAAAAAAAAAAAATAGCTTGATGTCAGGAAAATGAAGAGTTATGTATCATTGGAATGCCCCAGAGGGGTTGAGGAAGTCTTCGGGTTATACTTAATGATGATTTAGATAAAGCATGAAAGCAAGTAATTTTTGTGAAGAAGAGAGTAGAGGTTGAGATCCATTTTGTGTGGGGCAGCGGCAGTGGCGGTGAGTGTGGGGTGCAGCTGGAGAATAAATTCAGTGGTCAAGAGCACTTGTTGCTGCTCTAGAGAAGCTGCACTCAGTTCTGAGCACCTCTGTTGTACAACTCAAAATCACCCTTAATTTCAGCTCCAAGGCATTGGTGTTCTCTTCTGACCTCTGCAGGTACCCACATGCACAGGGACATGCACATGCACACACATATATGCACACACAAATAAAAACCAATGGCAGCTCTTTGGAAAAATAAAAGGACACTCTGTCTGTAATTGTAATTATGAGCTCAAACATAAATATTTAAGGATCACAACCAATAGAAGGAATTGGAAATTATTTATCACAAAAAATGAAAGGAAGACTTCTGAATAGGGGATTTGAATATGGCTAAGGAAGGAGGTAATAGTGTGGTGACTGGCCTCATCAGTGTTGTCCTGTAATAGAGGTAGGACTTTAGTTCAAGAACACAAGGCATCAACTGAATTTTCCAAATGTTAGATTGTATGATTAGATGGGCAACTAGGGCAATTTGGCTACTGAATGGTTTGAGAGTTAGAGAAGACAGTGAAGAATCTGCTTCACCTTTTCAACCAAAATTTGAAGAAAAAATGTAAGTGTGAGATTTGCAGTAAGAGTGAAAGAGGCAATGATCAGCAAGGGCTGGTAACGAAATAAAGGATAACTGTGGATGGGCTTAAAGAGGAGTGTCAATGAGTGGAGATGGGGTCTGGAGTGGCATCTCAATTTCTGGTCTTGGAGAATTCTTGAATTTCCTAGAAAGACATTTTGCTGGTGCAGTTTTTACAGCAGTGCCTCAAGACCTTTAGTTGGTAACTGTCTTCTGGTTCTGATGACAATGCAGGGACTGTTCATCCCTCAGGTTTATGCCTCTTCTAATGTGTTTGCTTTGAAGACTTTGGAAGCAAGAGATCAAGACTTAACAGCTTTGCTTCAAGATTTTACTGCCTCTGTGCTACCTGGTCAGTGTAAAAAAAAAAAATGCTTTAGGGGCCGAGGAGACAGCTCACTTGGTAAAATGCTTGTGGTACAAACAGGAGACCTGAGTTCAATACTTAGCACCTGTGTGAAAATGTGAGCCTGGTGGCACACATTTGAGGTCACATAGCTGAGGAAGTGAAGACAGGCAGATGTCTGGTGCTTACTTAAAAAGCCAGTCCAGTTCTAAGAAAAAGCCCAGGTCCCAGGGAGAACACATATCTCAGAAAACAATGGCTCCTGCAGAAATAGTAGAGATCTCTGGACTATATGCACAAGCACACACATGCATATTTACACATTTGCACATACACAAAAATAAATTACTTTTGAAAAACACATGCTTTGGTTTGGTCATTTGTGGAGCCATTAAAGGCAAGCTATACCACTCTCTAGGTGATACCAGACTTATTATTATTGTAGGTGGAATGGTTTGTCTTGGCTGGCCAGCTAGTAGGGTATGTCTCTGGGTGCCCGCCCACAGACTGAAATTCAAGCTGACCACTGACATTGAAGTGCTCTCTTCCATTACAAGATCACCAACCCATGAGGACATTTTTAACTTTCTAATCAAATCAACTAGGTGAATTTTCACAGACTAGATTTACCAGATAAAAAGGGGACACTATGAGACCATCTGATATAACCCAGTGGTATGAAGACAAGTCTTCACATGAATCTATGGTGACCCTCTATACGAGTATAGCCATAACTGTGTGATCCCATGCATGCATGCATGTGTCTGTATGCGTGTGTGTCTGTGTGTGTGTGTGTGTGTCGCGTGTGTGTTAGTTCACCAGGAAGGCTTTCTAAGGACAGTTGTCTCCCTGTCCTAGTAACTTTCCTCTTGTTCTAGACTAATTGAAAATAAAGGGATCTGCCTCCTGTCTCACACTTCTTCATACACAGGAAGAGTAGTGTTAATTCCTTATTCAGGCTTCTTTTCTCCAGGCTAAATAAACTCTATTCCTTAACCTTTCCTCAGAGGGAATATTAGTTAAACCTTTAATCATTTTACTGGCTTTCTTCTGGACTGCCTCCAGATTTTCTGCAGCACTTTTTTTTCTGGAAGAGCTGAAAAGGAACCCAGTAGAGGAAAAATCTCATGAATTCAGACATTGTCATTTCTCAATTTGTGACAAGTGACAAGTCGGATGGGGATTTTGTTATCCAACCCTTTCTTCATGAGTTTTTGTAAGTTCAAGATGAATCATATTTTATTTTATTTTTTGCTGTAGGGTAGGGTACATAGACTAACCTTTCTCCAAGTGTTCCATCAGTGAATTTCCCACAGAATCACTTGCAGGCCAAGGACAAGTACAGTTACCTGGCATGACAATCACCTCCCTACAGACCTACACTAAGAAGTAGTGTAAAATGAGACAGAGTTGATGGTATTATGGCCCATATTCTCTCTCACAAGGGAATATTCTCATTGGCTACAGGGGTAGATTTATTAAGACATTATTCCACAATTCTGGTCTACAGGTCACTATGGTTTCTTTATATATTCTAAAAGTACACAGTTAAAACAAATACAATCCAGGTTCTTAGGCAAGTTGTTGGGATTTTACCAGCTCAGGGAACATATTATTTCATGAATATGTGATAGATTGTTTCTCTAATTTCTGTATGCAAAGATTAACTTGATATACATTTAACTTCAACATCTAGTCACTTTGTAAGTCCAAATTATTCACTGATTTTTCCATTGTTGAAACATCTTGTCTGTGTCTATCTTGTGCCTAGCATAACATGCTCCCACCCTGAAGGCTTCTTGGTCTGGGAAAATATAACACAAGTGTCAGCGGTGTTCAATGAGAATATGGTAAAACACAGAGTGGGAGCCATGCCGGGGATGGAGGGGTCAGGAAAAATGTCATGGCACTTACAGAAAGACTTTTGCAGATGCATGAGGTAGAGGAATGAGCAGAGGGTATTTTACAGAAGGCAAAACAGTTCACAAATGATAAGCTAGATTTAATTTATGCCTTTTATGGGACATAAATATTTTTACCATAAGAATTCAAAGCAGGAAGGCTATTCCCTTATGTATACACTTTAATATTTGCATGTGTATGTTTCTGTGTGAGTATATGTCATATGTGTGCAGGTCCCCATTAAGGCTAAAAGGTGTCATCAGATTGCCAGGAGCTGTAGTTGCAGGTGCTTTTGAGCCAACTCTGAGTGCCGTGAACTGAACTCAGCTTATCTGGTAGAACAGCAAGGGCTCTTAAAAACTGAGCCATCCCTCTGGCCCACCCGACTGGTTTTAAACAGAGAAAATGAAAACAGCATTTACTTCTTACTTGAGTCCAGAACTAACTCAAACATTGGATATGGTTGATCAAAACAGCCTTGTTATTGGGGGTGATTATGAGGCAGAAGATGCAGATGCTGTGCAAATTAACAAGTTTACTGAGACTCTACAATGTAGCACCTCGTGTTAGGCAGGGCTGGAGAACCCCAGACATTACAAGGCTGAAGAAGGCATTTTTTCTTTAGGCATATGGAAGAGCACTCAGATTTCTCTACAGACACGGAAATCCCAGGAGAACCCAGAAGCAAATAATAGCTACAGGGCTTGGATCTCTGCCCAAGATTTCCCCTATGGGATACCCAGAGGCCCCAGGAGGCCAAAAATGCTTCCCTTGTGAAAAACTCTACACAAAATTCATAGCGAATAAGGAGCAAGGTTGCAGCTAGATTCATAAGCCTCCCCTGCCCAGAATCAGTTTCATTTTCTGAGTTTTGGCATGAGGAAGTATGAAACGAACAAAGCCCCACATCTAATCAAGTACATTGTCACTCTCCGCTCATTTGAGAATCAGAAAAGAATGCCTCAAGAGTACCAGACCAAGAGCCAAACCGGTGAGATTTAGATTCCAAGTCCGTATTCAACCGATGGAATGACCTTGACTGAATAAGACGTGAATGCTAGTTGTTTGTACTTAAATTCCAAGATTTAAGTGAATCAACATACGTAGGATGCTTGTATCAGGACTGGCACACAGAGTGTGTTAGACATGTGCTTGCTTTTAGAATCTGGGTTTCTGCTCAAATCTTAAGGGATGATGAATGAATTCCAGAGCCTTTGTTCCTCTTGTGCACATTCAAAACATAGAAGCCTCATCAGCCATGTCCCATGCAATAGTACACTTGTACATCACTAACGTGATGATCCTGATCAAAAGTAGATCCTAATTCACTAAATCTGTGGTGTTTCTCCTAGACCCTTTATGGTCCTTTAGTATCACAAAGGCTCAATATTTTTACATCCCCCTATGACATCATCATCTCCAATTTTGTTGATCTGCTTCTATAGCTATTCCCAAACCTTATATGGCCCATAGGCTGAAGGATCACACGCTTACTAGTTCTAATGTTTTCCAAGTATTGCTAATGTTGCTGATAAGATCATTATATTTATTCATTATGTTATTGTTGTGAATGTCTATGGCCATGTATGTACCATGACACATGTATGGTGCTCAGAGGACACTTTGAATGGAGTCAGTCCTCTCATTCTGACATCGGGGTCCCTGGGATGAAATTCAAGTCATCAGGCTTGATGGCAAGCATCTTTTCCCATGGAGCTATTATGCCATTTCTGATCTGTAAATAATTTTTTGCATATAATAGGTATAAGAGCTTGAAGCATGGACCTATAAATCCACTTGAGTGGTCTAAAGAGCAGGTATAAGTAATGCTTTCAGGTGCAGACACCCAGACTTCACTACAGGGGCATATTTCTTCATGCCTTTAAGTGTTCTCTCAGTTACAACCTATGTAATGCATTTGGACCCTACGGCTTATGACTTGTATCTTGTAGCTCTCTCATCGGTTACTTTCTTAATTCTCACACCCAACTCCTTAATTAAGATGGAGACAGAATACATCCTTTGATCAATTCACAGCCCTGACAAAACCTAGTGCTTAGGGACAAGTCAAATCAATAAAAGCTTGCTTTAAGCCTCACTCCAGAAACTTCCACATGTTCTGCAATCACTCAGCCGACTTCTTCAGCCACTTACTGCAGGACCCTACCCCGTAGGTTCTGATTCAATGTGTCTGGCTGGTGACTAAGATAGTACTACATTCTAACAAGAATCTGTGTGAAGTGATGGCTGCTGCTTGAAATCCAGAATATGAGAAGCATCAGCTCACAATAACGTCTGAGTACCCTTGAGCAGGAAGCACTTGGATAGGGTGTCTGATCAAATTTAATACCATTAGATTCATAGCTAGCACAAATGCAATGCTTTTTGCAACCAATGGACTGACGGAGTGTAGAGATGGGCAAGTTACATTTCTCCAAATCAAGGGCAGCTGAAGCCAGCTGATGGCACACAAAGCTCTTAGTCATTGTCTATAGGGAGGGCTGTAGGAGTGTAAAGGAAATTATTATCCATAAACTCCACACCTGGTCTGTTTGTCAAACCAAATGAAACCCTAGAAACTGGTCCATTGGTTCAGTGGGAAATACCTACTCATGGTAACATTGTCCTATGTCAAACATGAGTGTCCTTTCTATATCTTTAGAATCTTACTTAATCTCTGGAGATGCCAGTCAACATTTTCCTCCCAGGGCACAGGATTTATAGCATCTCCATGACACAGCACTGTTTACAATTTCATACCGCCCTTTATATGTCTCTATATCTTGAACTACTCTACAAAACAATGATCATACTCTTCTGAGTCTTTGGCATCTATCACAGCGTGCTTATACATATTGATTAAATACTAAAGGTGCATCTTGAAATTTAGTGAAAATGGCTCTGAGTCCAAAGAGCCTTTGTTTATTTTACAAAGCAAGTGTTGAATTGACAAGGGGAGGGAATTGCCACTGTGTCTTTGGTAATGCAGCATATTTCCTTTATTTGAAAACATCACATCTCACCAGCACAATCATTTTATAATATGAATTTATCAAATTCAGGTCTGATAAAAAAATAAACATTTTTAACAAATTCTAAGTTAAAGGTCACAAGTGTTCATTCAAAGAACAGTGGTTTTAACATCTGGGTATATTAGATGATGGAACTTGGTGTAGTAGTGGAAATGAATGCTATGAAATTACAGTTACTCCTAATGTTCTTAATGGATTCTAGGACTACAAACTCACCTACTCAATAAAACATGTTTATAATTTCATGTCAATGTCTGAGATGTTCTGACATCATTTATGCCCCTGTAGAATAATGTCAGCTTAGAACTATGACTCAGATTTGCAGCTTCATTTCAATGGGAACTCTCTGAGTTTGGTTTTCACTCTCATACTGTAAACAGTCTCTTCATGGTGTGGTTAGCACACTTTCCCTTCATTTGGGCTCCATGGTCGTGATTTTATTGTGAAAATTGTCTAGAGCTGTCTAGTGTGCCTAAGGAAGACAAAGCTCTCTAAGAGAGTATGTGGGTTAGATATGAGTTTTAAAGATGTGAGTTAGTGCACCGTTGGATAAGACTTTCAATGCTAATAGGTCAACAATATATATTAAATAGGGCCTTTTAAATCAGAAATGCACATAAAACAAGGCTATGTATGGATTGGCCAGTGGAAGTTTTGTAAACGGAGGCTCATAGGAACCTAACCTGTATTTCCCTTTGGAGTAACAGTTCAGTATTTGTGAATTCAGTGTTCAAGGTGACTTTAAGTAATGTAACCACTGAGATTAATGAAGATCAAGTACATAGACTCCTGGAAAGTACATCCTAGGAGTATTATAATTATACGAGGAAAAAGGACATCATTCCTGAAGACTATATGCTGTCGTTCTTACAAAGCTAATAAACAATGGAAAACAAGTGGTGCCCTGCTGAAAACTGGCTTTAAAGTACCAAAATAAAGCAACAGAATGCAAGGCAGAGGCAACTGGTCACCTTGCAGGGGTTTAAGGAACAAGCATAAATGAAAGCAAGTTGTAATGCCTTTGGGGATGAGCTCATGGGCATTTGTCATTTTCAGAATATCTGACTAGAATACATTAAATAAATAAAATTAAATTAAAGAAATGCATAAAAGAAAGATGATGTCTCACTCCTCAAGGGCTCTGATTAGATTATGTGGCATGCACACACATGTATCTCTCCTCCTACAAACACACACACACACACACACACACAGTAAATAAATAAATGTATTGTTTCTATTCATGGCCACTGATACCCATCTCTATAGTTCATGCCAACGTATATAAAAGGCAAATTAATGACTCAATATGTTGTGTCAAACATCAGCGTCTTCTATTTCTTCATCTAAACTTCTTTTCTTTGTCTTTTGTTCTCTTTTTCTCTCTTCCTTCTTCTCAGACTCTTACAGTCTGATCCAAACCGGCCTGTGACTCCATACAATATGGTCTCTTGTCAACATGCTCTCAAACTCAGGCTTGTTCTCCTGAGTTCTGGGAGTGTAAGCATACCTCATCATACATAGCTTCCAGAGCTTTCTTTCATAGTTCCTGAGAGAGGTCCTTAATGAAGAATGAGTGTGAGGGCAGCTACCTGGTGCGGGAAGGAATAGTGACTTTTCATTCATCAGCAGGCCCTGCGTGATTCTCGTCCTCTTTGACCCTGAGACAACTATAGATATGTTCAGAGAGAAACGTGCTCCCAAGGAACAAAATAACACCGATACACCTTGATGAAGTCAGACAGATAGCTGACCAAAGCATTCCAAACCAAGTAATCCTTCAGACAGACAGGAGGCTCTGAGGAGACTAGATGGAGTCAGATTGTTTTTTGTTTGTTTGTTTGTTTGTTTTTGGACAGGATTTCTCTGTATAGCCTTGTCTGCCCTGGACTTGCTTTGAGACCGGGCTGCCCTCCAACTCACAGAGATCTGCCTGCCTCTGCCTCCCCTGGAGTGAGATTTGAGGTTATATATCAGGACTGAAGCCAGCTTGACAGACAAGAATTCTCTGTGAGTGGGACATACAGACTTACTTTCAAATTGAGGACACTATAAAAGATGCAGAAACTTGACAAAAGAGGTTCTTACCCAATATATATATATTGGGTGTATATATATATATTATATGTGTATATATGTATATATATATATATATATATATATATATATATATATTAACAAAAAATTAATAAAAACAGGTAATGATTTTGAAAGAGACCACGGAGAGATATATTGCAGAGTATGAGATAAAGGGCAAAAATATTTCATTATAATCTGAAAAAATAATTAAAAAAAGAAAAAACATTACAATGGGCTAGAAAATCTGTATGAAAGGACTGGGTAAAAAAAAATTCTAAATTTCTTTTTCTATGCTATTGTTATACTAAGACTTCAAATGTTCTAAATTTTAACATTGATCAACGGAGTTCTGGTAAACTATTAATCTAGCTTTGTAAAACACTGCAACTATTATCATAATCATAAGCTTAGCATTCTAAGTTTACTTTTTTTAAAGTATAGATTTTTCTTAGATCCCCCCAACTTAAGCTTACATATCCTCAAATTTTTACAACTTGTATAAATTTTAAACTTTTTTTTCTTATCAATTATTTACTATGAGACACAGGTGGTTGATAACTGAGAGCAGTCATTGTAAAACAAGTTCCTTTGACTAAAGGAATAGTAAAAAAATTTTTAAAAATTCTAAATTTCATCATAAGAAATGAAGTTACAAAAGGAAAAAAATTGGCCTGCAAAATACATTAAGATGCTACTAAGTGGTTTTAATAATAAAACCACTGGTGAGGAATTCATCTGACAGGATTTGGAAAAGGGGTATGTCGCAAAGGTTATAAAGCACACCCTGTCACAGAGTGACCAAGAATATCGTATCCCTGCAACCCATTTCTTCCCAGTGGTAGATAATTTAGGGTGACTTGTTTAAAGCATCTTGTTGTGGCATGCAAATGACACGGTCCTTCCTCTGCCTGCACCATAGCCAAATCAGGCTGGTGGCACTGAAACAAATGTCTGATCTTATGGTGGCGTTTAATCACGCACTGGGCTTGATTTACGAATGTCATTGTCCTTCCATCTTCTGTTAAGAAATTATTAGCAGGAAATAACTCGCCTGAATGCCACAACATGCTGGATCAATTTAGGACACAATATAGATCACTGGGATTTCTCCTGTCAAATGGAACCATTAGACTTGCATATTTTAAAAGTATATATTTCTGTGTCGCAGGGTGATGCATTGGGCACCATTATGCAAAAGGCCACCAAAGAGGCAGGGGAATCAGATAGGAATGGAGAGCTTGGAAGAGATGATAAATATGTCATTGAATATACAACATATATTAGATCATAAGCATCTTGTTTCATTGAGGGGAGTCCATGCCTCTCTTTTTCACTGTGTGGTGGCCTGCCAGTCACTTGCCATTCATAAACTAGGTGATACAGTCCCTCTTTTGTTCTTCACACAAATGTGCTAGGACTAAAACAGGCTTGAGCTCTATCAGCCAGTCCCGCGGCTGTCCTTAATTCCTGATGCACACTGTTTGCACATCAATCTCTGACGGTCTCAGCCCCTTCATCATTCCAGGACACATTTCCATCAGTGCTTGCTTCTCTGTGTCCCGTTGAGCCTGTTTTGCTGTGTCATGCTGTCTGTCATTTGCTATCCGATGCCTGGATGGAACAGCTCAGTGCTTATTCTCCCAGTGACTGCAGTTTTACATTTGGCGCTCTCTCACTTTGCCTGCAGGTAGGTGACCCAGGAGTGGTGGGTGGCACTCCTTGCTGCAACAGAGTGACCATGTGACTCTATCCACTGGCAGTTCTTCAGGAAGCTGAGTCACAGCAGATAACCATAGGGATTAGAAAAGCCAGTCAGAGAGAGCAGATGAAATGGGGCCCTAGCCAGTTGGTCACCAATGAGTCTGGCTCCAGGTTATCACCCAGTGAAAGCAGCCTCTCTCTTGACTACCGTTCTATCCTTGTGCAACCTTGGACCAGACTCTTAACACCTTGGGCAGCTGTTTTCTTTTCTCCCTCCCACACAGACGTGTAGTAGAAACCTGTAATAATGATGGTAACAACTACGAGCGTCTAACGATTTAATGAATGGGTTGGGACACCCTTGATAATTAGAAAAAAAAAAAAAAAAGCACTGAGGTTGAATGTAGTAAAGTAATTTTCACAAAAGCAAGTTAAGAAAAAAAAAAAAAAAAAAAAAAAAAAAAACCCGTCACCAGTTGATTTCACAGTTGATTTCAATGAGTACTTCCTGTTCGCTGTTTTTCAGGGCTACCAGTTTGGGCATGCTCCAGGATGATTGCATAAAGTTATCTGCAATTTTAAACACTTTTTTCCTATTTCAGACATTGTTCTGCTATTGTTGTGTTCTATGTTTTATTGTTTTCACAGTTCTAATTTACTTCCAGCTGGGTTATTCTCTTCTTTGCTATTTGCAGCCATAAAAAGATGCTCACTCCGTTTGCCTCCAAGTAATACCCTATTGTGACCCTATCATGGCCTGTTTCTTCTGTGCACATAAATCTTTGGTTATTGTCATTTAGGTTACTCTGTCTTATATACTTAGTCAAAATCTAGAATGCTTGCTTTGGGGCAGTAAACTAAAGCTTGTCAAAAGAAGACCCATGGAATGGGATTTTCAGTGTTCCTCATAGTGACTGCACTGGCTGGTATGAGGATCATCTCTAAATGTCACAGATGGAGTTTGGGATCAAAGCGCGGGTTGTAGCAACACTAGACAGTGCCCAGGCTTTCAGAGAACTTCCAACCGAGAAGGAAAAGAGACAATCAACAAGGAAACACACACTGGGATCAGAGGATTTCAAGAACCACTGACAGTCATGCGCAGCCCCGTGGTGAATAAGAGGAGGGTGTACTGCCCGGAGCCGACCACGGGGCAAAGCATTCCAGGAACACTTATAGCGGTTTGTCTACGCAATTATATTTTATAGGAAAGAGGACTATGAAACACAATGGGAAGGCTAATTTGTGAAGAACATTCTATGAGGTCTGTAAACACCAAAGCAAGGCAGTATTATGGGTCAAATCATGTTCACAGCAAAGTTGTGAACTGTATGCTAAAGTACTAACTGTAAGAACCTTGTAACCTTGCCTTGATAAAAAAGGAAGAAATTATACACACACACACACACACACACACACACACACACACACACACACCCCTCCACACACATCACATAAAGTTATGTGAATAAAAAGGCAGAGTTCAGGGATGGCATATCTACCAGCCACGGGACATCAAGCAGAGCCATTAACCTTTAGGAGATAAGATCAGGCACATGGACCAGTTATTCAGTCACAGATCCAGAAGAAACCAATTTGCAGGCACCTCCATCCTAGTTGTTCCAAATAGGGAGGCATGACTTTTACTGCTTTGGCCCTTCTAGTTTGTCATACTTAGTGATGGTGCCCTGTGAGACTATGTGGGCACCTATAGTGTCATCAAGCCCTCCACATTGTGATAGATGCTGTTCCTGTACCACAGTGCTTGGCTTGACCTCAGAACTTGTCCTAAAACAAAGCCCAGAACAAGGACTAGGTGTGGTGACTTACACCTGAGGTTGAGTTAAAACTTTCAAAACCAGGGTTATTGGATAGAAAGTCTCATCCCTAATCAAGAAGATATTTGAAATTGATAGATGCTGGGGATTGGAAAATTTGTTTTCTCCAGTGGAATGACACTGGATATAAAAACTTTAGTACAGGGCTGGACCCATTCTCAGGAGTAGTTGACCATCACAAAGCAGACCCCATTATGTCTTGTGTATGCCGCTGTGCTTTGTGTTTGTTTAGAGAGAGAAAGAATGTGAGGTTTGGTGGATAGGGATTGAGAATCTACAAAGAGTTGGAGGAGGGAAAATATGATCAAAATATAGTATATGAATATGTTAATTAAAAGTAAAACACCTGTAAAAATCAATGTAATTTTAAAGCAAACAGGTACTTACACATTATCTAGTAAACAGCAGATGTGTCCTGAGCAGTCGAAACAAAACAAAACTTCAAATGTACTAGCTTAAGGAGTTTACTAACTATGTTGCCCAGGCTAGCCTCAAATTCAGCATCTTTCTGCTTCTGATTCCCAAGTTCTGAGCTCACAGGTATGAATCACTGGGCCTAACTTAATGGATTTGTTCTTGTTCTTGTTGCTTTGTTATTGTTTTAAGACAAAGTCTCACTATGAAATTCAGGCTGTCCTCACACTCAGGATCCTCCTGACTCAGTCTCCCGGGTACCAAGATTACAAGTGACACTTTTGAAAGGTAAATATCATTTGTCATATCAAATATACCTCAGTTTCCTATATCTAAAGTATTTCTAGTTATTAGATCTAGAACATGCATTTTTAAGGGGGAATGCTACAAAAGTAATCTTGTATCATTTTCAGAGCTTTCTATGGAGAGGTATTTATGTTAACTGACATGCCCCATTTTGGGTAACTTACATTAATTTCTCGATTAGACCAAGTATTTCCTCTATACTGTTAATAACTAATTCAGGGAAAGAAATAACCAAAGACCTCATAAATATTCTTTTCCTCTAGAAATTTTCTGCTTGGCTCAGTTATTATTTTGGAGCCCAATGGTCTTTGTTAACTGCTTCGGGTTTGTGCTTTTCTATCTGGCATTCTACTGTGTTATCTCTCCAGAATTTATCCTTTCATAAGGGAAACAAATTCCAGTATTGTTCTATACAGAGTGTTATAATTAATTAGTTGAATTATATGTTTTTTTCAAACTGGCCTCAACTGGTCTACTTCAAACAGCTTCTTCCCAGCTCCTTTGTAGGCTTTGCACATCCTCAGCTGTGTTTGAGCACTTTTGATTTTTCAAGGATAACAAATGATTCTAGTTTATCCTGATTCTCTCTGCCTAACTGTGGGGCTTGATTCTAGTTCTTTCTCAGCACAGCTGTATCTTCTTTCAAGGGGTAACACAAGGTAGAAACCAAGATCAAGGAAATAACTTAGTTCAACTACTTCATCATTCCATTTCTCAAGTTTCCTGTATTCACCATGTGTTGGTGCAATGTAATATGACAACCTCTGTCAAAGAGTCTTGAGATTCCATATATATTTTCTTCTCTATCACTATATAGGTTTTATTTTCTGAAAAATGTGGGCATTTCTGAGACAAGTGGCTTTGCCTTCTTTCTTCTTCGCCTCAGTTGTTATTGTTAATATTGATGTCAGTAATAGTATTGCCAGATGTCTTTGTCAATATATTTGTCAGTCATATCTATTCTGTATCTTTCTTTATCATAAAGTAGACCTTGACTTTGATTGAATGACTAGTAGAAGAAATTTTTTCTTCTTTCACAGTGTAGACTTCTTTGCCTGTATATCAGAGGTCAGAGGTCTTTTCTTTTTATTTCTTTTTTTTCAAAACAGGGTCTCTCTGTGTAGCCTTGGCTGGCTGTCCTGGACTCGCTTTGTAGACCAGGCTAGCCTCAAACTCACAGTGATTTGCCTGCCTCTGCCTTCCAAGTGCTGGGATTAAAGGCATGCACCACCATGCCCAGACTTATCAAAGGTCTTTTATATTAGAAAAATATTCAATAGAATAAACTTTGGAGAAAATGGGCTAACTTTATTGTGTTTGACAATCAAAATCATTCAAAGAATAGAATAATGTCTATTTTCTGCCTCCAGTTTTATAGTCTTTGACAGATGGCAGAGATCTTTCCCTTTTCATGTCATAAATTATCATAAAGTCAGCATTTTTATAGAAAAGATGATAGGGGGGAAACAGGGAACTAGCATTAAAATGAACTGTTAGTACAGTGTTTGAAATGAGAATAAATGCTTACCATCTCTTCTAATAAAGTAAATAGGAGAAAATTGTGACTCAGTACATAATAAAGGCCACAGGGCAGCAGCTCTGAGCATTTATACTAAATGGCTGAGAACTGAATGTTTTTTCTTTGACATCACTAAGAGAGCAAGGATGCTTACTATCACTACTTCTAAACAACATAGTACTAGAAATCCTAACCCAAACAATTAGACAAGAAATTAAAATATAAAGATAAATGGTTAAACTTTCATTGATGTCAGATGACGTCATGTTTCCTGGAGAAAACTCTTAATTTTTTTGAAAGCTTATTAATACCCACAGTCAACAACTATACAAGAAATAGAATCAAAACAGAAAAATCCTAGGTAGTAGTACACAATACAGAAAAAACCCCAACTTTCTTAAAAAGGAACCAAGGAGGTCAAAGCAGGCTTAAATATAACTTAATAATCATAAGATTAGCATATTATAAAATAACAAAGACACAAACATGGAAATAAGATAGCTAGTACCCATACAGATAATTAATAGTATTAAAGTATCTATGATACTTAAAGTATGCCACAGATTCAATGGTATATATATATATATATATATATATATATATATATATATATATATATATATATATATATACCAAAACTCATGACATTAAAAACAACCCTAATAGCTAAAATGAGTCTGAGCAAAAAGAACAATGTTGTGTGTATCACATGGTGTGATTTCAAATATCTTACAAAGTTCTCATAATCAAAACTGGCATAGAGATCTCTCTCTCTCTCTCTCTCTCTCTCTCTCTCTCTCTCTCTCTCTCTCTCTCTGTCTCTCTCTCTCCTTTTTCTCTGACACACACACACACACACACACACACACACACACACACACAGATCAATAGAATAGAATAGATGCACAAATCCATGCATATATATTCAGTTGGTCCACAACGTGTTAAAAACAGGATACCCACAAGTGCTTCCACTTATCTCACTATACAAAAATTAAGTTCAGAATAGACTGAAGTAACTGAAGTGAGAACTCAAAATACAAACGACTGAAGCTAACAGTAGGAGGAAGTTTTTGATATGAGTTTTGATGTGCATTACTTTTTGGCTATGAATCCAAAATCACAGAGATAAGAGCAAAACAATAACAAGTAGATTACATCAAACAGAAGTCATTACGCAGAGCAAAGGAAACAACAGAGGGAGGAAACAATGCAGAGAATAAGAAATATTAGAGATGTCCCACATTTTAGCTGGGTGATTATCTAATGCATGCACGGAGCTCAGAGAACTTAAGGGCAAGAAAACAACATAATAGTTGACATCATGAAACTTGCAGGCAAATGGATCTAATGAGAAAGTAAATCACCCTGAGTGAGGCAACACAGCCTCAGAAAGTCAAATATGATATGTATTCACTTATAAGTGGGTATTAGCTCTTAAATCCACAGACCTTAAGAGGCTTTGTAAAGTGGAGGGCTATAGGAGGAACCATGTATTTCCCTGGGTAGTGAAAATAGGACAGATTCTATGAGTGGACTGCGGATAAGAGTGGAAAAGATCATGACTACAGGTGGGGTTAAAGGTTAAAGGGAGAGAGTGAGGAGAGAGACAGCTAGAATTAGGGGACATTTTGATGGTGGTGTGAAGCAACCTTAGTGTAGTGGAAACTTCCTGGAATCTATGAGGATGGCTCCAGTGAGGACTCAGTAATGGAGGCTATAAAGTCTGAACTGGCCGTCTTTGGTAGCCAGACAAGGCTTCCAGTGCTGGAACTGAGTTACATTTGGGTGAGTTGGTAATGTAGGAGGTCCTGTGGAGATGTCGAAATGACCTAGACTGATGTTAGAACTGAAGGTCACCCTCTGAAATCTAACAGTGAGGGGTCCCATCGTCGAGGAGAGCTTCCACTTAGCTCATTGAATATACAGAGGTCAAGCTGGTGTGGGCGTGGAGCTTTCACAGCCTAGTTCTTGTGTCTTTGGCACAAGACTATGGCTATGGAAAGAGCCAAAAACTCAGACACAAAACTTCAGCCTACAATTAATCTCATCTGCAAGGTGTGCCCAAGCAATCATGGTGCAGAACTTGTGAGAGTGGCCAACCAACATCTGATCTAACTTGAGGTCCACTCCATAAGAGGAAGGCTATGTGCTTGCTTGGATGGCTAGAAATCTGAGACTGAATAGCCTAGTTTTGTGGTTGGAATAGGTTTGTCCTCAAAAATTCATAGTTGCTTGAATACTTGGCCCATGGGGACAGGTACTATTAGGAGGTGTGGACTTGTTGAAGGAAGTGTGTCACTGCATGAGCTGGCTTTGAGGTCTCCTTTGCTCAAGATCTGCCCAGTATGGAATTCCAATCTCCTTCTGGCAGTCTTGAATCAAAAGGTAGAACTCTCCTCTCCTCCAGCACCATGTCAGCCTGCACGTGGCCATGTTTCCTGCCATGGCAATAATGCAGTAAACCTCTGAAACTGTAAGCAAGTTGCAAATAAATGTTTTGTTTTAAAGAGTTTCTGTGGGCATAATGTCTCTTTAAAGCAATGGGAATCATAAGACACCCAGACCTAGGGTAGAATCAAACATGACTGGCATAAAAAAAAATCAATGAAATGATTCCTAATGATATTTTGCTATACTCATGGATCAGTCACTTGTCCAGTTGTCATCAGAAAGGCTTCTTCCTACAGCAGTAGGGAGCAGGAGCAGACATCTATAGCTAGACATCATGTAGAGAGAGAGAGTCTAAATTGGAGGTCTCCACTGGGTCCCACTCCTCAAAGAGTGAGAATGTTAAGGAAGACTGGGAGGAAAAATTGTAAGAACTAGAGGGGATCGAGGGCACCAGGAGAACATGGACTGTTGAGTCAACTAAGCAGGGCTCACGTGGGCTCTTAGAGGATGAAGAAGCCAACATAGGGCCTGCATGGGTCTGCACCAGGTCCTCTGTGTATATATTACAGCTATTAGCTTAGTGTTCTTGTGACACGCCTAACAGTATGAGTGCATGTATCTCTGACTTTAATCTTGCACCTGTTTGTGGGACTCTTTCCTCCTATTGGGTTGTTTTGTCTAGACTCCACATGAGAGGTTCTGCCATGTCTTATTGTACCTTGTTTTGTTCTGTTTGGCTGTCATCTTTTGGAGGCCTGCTCTTTTCTGAAAATAAAATGGAAAATGAGTGAATCTGAGGGAGAAGAGAGGTAGGGGGGGCACTAGGAGGAATTGAGGGATAGAAAACTGTGGTTGTGTCATATTGTATGAGAGAACAATCTATTATAAACTTAAAACATTTTAAAAAGAAGTGATAAAAACTTGAAAACAGAGACTTGATACCCTATGAGCATATACAGGGGGAGGTAATCCCCCTCAGGACAGTCATAGGGGAGGGGAATAATGGGAAAATGGGGGGGAGGGAAGAATGGGAGGATACAAGGGATGGGATAAACATTGAGATGTAACAAGAATAAATTAATAAAAAAATTTTTTAAAAAACTTGAAAATATGGTTTCAAGACATGGAAATTACCAGCAAGACTGAGAAAAGGATTGGAATTGGGGAAGAAGGATAAAGAAAGATTGAGGAAGAAGAAAAAGAGAAGGAGGCATCTCAGAATGGGGAAGAAAGGGAGAGACCAGGCTAGGAGATGGAGAGGAAGAGAAAGAATTCACTTGGAGGAGGACCAGAGTTGGAAAACATGGGTTTTATTCCTCATTTTCTTTGAAGATGATTTAAGCTCTGTTTATCATATTTCTAAAATGGGAAAAATGGATTTTCCCTGCAGGAATGTTCTCAGAATTAAGCCTTTAAGTTGAGAAAGCATCCGATAGATGTTACCATTTGATATTTACCAATTACAAACTACAGAGAGTCACTTCACCTCTGAACTCCCAATGTCAGCAGATGCTAGTGGTCCAGTGAGCTCGGGAATCTCCGGAGCTCATACTCTGTCTCCTCACTACACATCACTTCCTCCCTATAGTCTTGGGTGTTTGCCAACTTTATTCTCAGCTCTCAGTTTTTCTTCTCCTTCCTTCTTTCCTTCACAGACACAGTGTACTATCACAGGGCTGCTTAGTACACTGTGACCAAATGTTCTGACTTTACTTTAATTAGGCCTATCTTTGAATCTTCTAGTCTCATCTTAGCCATAGAAAATCTTTCCAGGTTTGACCTAGCTCAGACTCAATCACGATTGTCTCGGTTTATTTTCCCATGAAATCTATTAGGTCTTTGATGAAATGTTAATGATTTTTTTTCACATAAGAATTCCCATTCCTCCTGGGTGGTATTATAGCTTAAGGATGAAATTTACTCTATTGGTTCCTGAGTCATAATAGTTGTACCCCATGCTTGATACTACATTGAATGGTTATGGAACCCTTAGGAGGTGAGTTATAGCTTGAAAAATTGGTTTGGAGGGGTGAGGAGGGCCTATTATTATAGGCCAGCAGTGATGCTGCCCAGACTCTGCTTCCTGACTCCCAAGACCATGTAATCAGCTACCTTAGGCTTCCTCTGTCCAGCAGCAAGCCTGTTCCTGATTCCATGCCATTTCTATCATGACTGAGGGTATCCTTTCAAACAGTAAGTAAAAAATAAATTCTTCCTTATGTTGCTTCTTAGACATTTATCATAGTGGTGGGATGAGTAACTAATGTTGGTGGCTTTGAAGTTTTCTGGAGAAGTGCTAAGAAACTTTCTGTTTTCCTTCACCATCAATTGAATTCAGATTTGTTTATTTCTTGCAATTATTACTTAATATCATTATTAATTCTAAATACAACTTTACCCTTATCTTTTGAAAAGTATAATAAAATACATTTAACATAAAATTTGTCCTGACTATTTTAAAAATACAGTTCAATGATTTTCAGTTGACAATGACATTAGCTATGTAAGTATAATTATGGCATAATAATAAGTACATGAAAGGACTGGCTCCAAATCCTTGCTACTTTCAAAACTATTTTCTGGTACACAGGCATTTTCTCATCAGCTATATGAAGCCCTGTTCTGAAATCCACTGCCACATCAGAAAAGTTAGACCTTTGTTATTTTTTCCAGAGTTTTGGTTGTTTGGTTTTCATTTTTAGTTAATTTAATTAATTTATTTTAATATGCTTTTAATCAAAGTAGAACTAAATTATCTTTTTTTTTCTTTCCCTTTTCTTCCTCCATCTCTTCTCAGATACCCTCCATTGAATATCTCCCATGTTCCTCCCTACAGCTTTCAATTTGATAGTCTATTTCTGTTGATTATTATTGAGATACACATATGTTATACATATGAACATGTACATATACATAAATATACACAAATACAACATGCTGAGTACATTTTCTTCCTGTGTTTGAAGGCTGAGTACTCTACACTGGACAAACAATAAGAGAGCTCATCCCTGGAGAAGATAAATCTCTTTCTACCTGCAGTCATTAGGTTCCTGTAGTTTTGTCTGGGAGTGGGAGCATGGTAAATCCCCCAATCCCACATTAAGCCCTTTATGGTCAAATAGAGAAATATCATAATGATCCTAAAGGATAGGCCAATGAATTGTAAATCATTGTTTACACTAGAAAATACACTAAAAAGCTTCCTTTAATGGACAAGAAAAGAAGCTACCCTTCAACATGTGAACTTACTTGAAATCTAGATGAAACTAATATTTACAAGCTTTTCATCTTTAAAAAACTAAATTTCTATGATCTCATTAGACAGTAACTCTGTGATCTCTGTGTTCATTAATGGACAAAAGATGGATAGAGGAGAATGCCAAGAACTCATGAACCAGTTAGCCTGGCATACACGAGAGAGAGAGAGAGAGAGAGAGAGAGAGAGAGAGAGAGAGAGAGAGAGAGAGAGAGAGAGAGAGAGAGAACATCTCAAACAAGGTGAAAGGCAAGACCAACACCCAAGATTGTCCTCTGGTCTATACACATGTACCATATCCTATGTGCCCATTTTTAAAACACAAAACATCCATTCATATTACATATATGTGTACATACATACACACTTTTTATGAATCCTGGGAAATGTCAGGGTATGTTTCTAGGAAATAAGTATCATAAGTAAATCCCTTTCTCTTCCAATTCAATAGCACTTCAATACATCCTTGTCCACTCATTTTTGAGGGACAAAGATAGTGAAAAAATATCTAGATACTAAATAGTAAGCATTACTTGACCTAACTTATTTGTATCATCTTAGAAGTCAGACATAGGGGCACAGAACGTAATGGTAATTCCTAATGGCAGTTGGTGAGGTTGGGTGTGCAGAGGATGCATCCCAAAGGAGGTTCAGAACAACCCACCCACTCCATTCGTAAGAGGCAGAAGGACCAACAAATGACCATGGAAGCAGCAACTGGCATGCTAGGGGATTCTTTACAACTCCTCTTAATTACATGAGATACTCCCTCTCCTCAAAAGCAAAATAAAACATGCAGAACAAAAAGTCCAATGAGTATGAATAAAATTCCTGGCAGAAGTACTAAATGCAGCTTAGTGTAGACCCAAGCTGTTATGTGAACACAGAAGAGCCAGCAGATAGACTGCTACCCTAAACTGTAGAATTCAAGAAGACCACCAACAACAAAATAATGCCTAGATGATGGTCACCTATGCACGGCACTGCTGTTTAATAAAACAGACCACCATCAGAGCTTGGCATCAGACTGCTAAAGGTGCAGTTACAAAAGGGAAAAAAGAAAAGTGAAAGAAGTGTACATTGGATGTAAAGCTCCAGAGGAAGGAGAGAAAGCTGGCCTGACAGGCTCAGTAGATTCTTTTCTGAAGATGTGCTGCATAGCCCAGCCTCATTCCTCTCGTTGCTTTGTCCCAGGAAGTGCTGGGGAGCTTCTTGGCCTTCCTCATTTTCCATACTGAGAGCCCAGCTTTTCCCTGGCATCCTCTTGAACACTTAAAACGCTTTTTAGCACTCCTTTAGTCATAATAAAAAAGAGCATTTCCACAGGGCAGTGTCATGAGGCCTAATTAGTACCTGTAGAGAAACTCTGTGTTCTTCAAACAGAGAAGTACAGCGAGAGATTGATTTAACCTGAGAACCAAAACTGGAGGAAGAGACTGCTCGATTTCCTTAGAGGCACAGCCATCCAACACGCTGAAAGGAAATGGAGGCCTCTCCCCAGGGATGCTGCCCAAGGTCAGGATTTCATAGACTCGATGATGTTTTCCTAGTGGGATAGTGAAGTAGAACAGCTTTTCATTTCAGCAGCTTGGAAGACAGCCTGATGCTGTGAAAGGCTGGATACACGGGGATCAAATACTAATCCAAGGTGTTCTTCCCCTACCTACCAGAGCCAAATAAATCAGTCATTTGCAGCACTGGGTGCAATTTATTCATCTATGAATTAAATAGATGGAACTAAATGGCATCTAAAGTCCTTTTTGACTCCAGCACATTTATCATTGAAATTCCTGATTTTACCTTGAGTAGGTCTTGCGCATGCTGTCGCAGGCTCTGTGAGTTCGTATGAGGTTCAGGCCAGTTCTGTCTGGAAAAAGTTATTTCCTTGGAGTCATCCATCACCTCTGCATCATGCCATCTTTCTGCCTCCTCTTCTGCATAGATCTCTGAGCCTGAGGGAAAGAGCTTGATAAAGACATTCCGTTTAGGACTGGGTGCTCCCAAGTTTCTAACTCTCTGCACACGGTTCTGTTCATTCCCGTCTTCAACAAGAAGAAGCTTCTCTGATGAGGGCTGAGGGTGGCATTGATTATGGGTTTATGAGTATGTCATTAGAAGTCTACTATTGCTGTGTTCTTCTGGTAAAATAATTAGAGTGTGTGTAGGAATCACTAGCCAAACACACACACACACACACACACACACACACACACACACACACACACACACACAAAGGAATCTGTGTCTCTGTTTTGTTTTATATTTCTTTCTACTTTTCTTTTGGTTTGGGTTGGTTTAGGCTTTTACTTTAAGAGAGAGGGAGAAAGAATATGAAGTGAGCTAAGTAGATTCGGGAGATTTGGGGGGGAGGGTAGTTGGAGAAAAGAATACGGCCCAAAATATACTATATGAAAAATATTTTTAAAGAAATTCCTGATTTTTATATTAGCTAAATCCAATTTGATCAATGTCTCGGAGTAGGATCTAAGTGGCAGGTATTGTGGTAGCTTCTAGATCAGGTCTCCTTCTTGGCATGCATTCAAAAGCACAGGCACTGTAGAAGACAAAACATACATCCTGGGAAGTGTTTGTAACACAGAGTCACTAGCAGTGAAGCTCAGTCTCTGGACAGGAAATGGCCACATGAACTAAATTTTTACTGCTAGACAGTAAAAAAAAAGTACCCCAAAGCTTTTATGTTGAGGAAGTGTCTACAGAGATTTTGGGGGAAAGATTATGTACATTTTGTGTGTGTGTTGGGGGGGTACACAAAAAATTAGGGTGAGGTTTCTTTAAGGAATAATTCTGGTATAAAGACAAGAAAATACAAAAGTGTGGGCATCAGTAAAGATGTGCAGGCTACAGATACTGTGAGCCTGGAGGTAATGATCCAATACACTTTAATGTGATGATGTGTCTCCCTATACACACATAATTTTATTTTGTCTACCTAACCCAAGTAGTTGTGATTATTTCATATATCGGTCAAGATTCTTTCGAAATCTTTGTATCTCAAATCCATACAAGGTGATTGAAGAAATATTTAATTGAGCAAGGCAAGCTCAACCTTGCTTCATGTTTTCTGACTTGTTTATGAAAAGGAACACAGGATTCCCCACAAGGCAAATGACCTTATGATAGTGATTTAGTTTCCAGTGGGATTCAGTGTCTATGCCTGGCTTTGTCCCGAATGTGTTACAGAGAAGTACAAATAAGGAGACTGGAGAAGTCAGCCAAGTCCTCTCTAAAATTATCCCTGTCATCAGAGACAATTAATACTATGTACAGCACAGTATTGTTCTAGGAATGGAAGCCAACAGCGTTTAGGGGGAGATTTGCAGATCATATAATTTTGTAACCTGAGTTTATGGTTGGCACTAGTTTGAGTGTGAAAATTAATTGGTGGGAGGATTTGTGGGTGGTACAAATGAAGCTATTCACAAGGTTCAGACAATATTGCTAGAGGAAGATGGTACATATCATTAGCCCATTCTTGGGAAATTAGATCTTTCATTTCTATTTGGAGCTGATCAAGATTATCTGACTCTACAGAAGCTTTATGGACCATGTGTGTCTGTGTGTCTGCACATGTGCACCTGTGTCTGTAGGTATTTAGATTTTTCTCTTCCTTTCCACACCATGCACTGCAGGTACTGAGTAAATGTCAAACTATCACAGCCAGGCAACCTTTTCCGACTAAACTAATGGACCCTAAGATGAATTTACTCAGAATCCTTTGCTTTTTCTGAATCCTGAGCTCAGTCACACCTGACATTCTTCATGCATTTTAAGAAAAGCAAAGTCACATTGCAAACAAAGACTGATGTACTTAGGGAATGAGAAAATATTTAAAGTGAAAATATGATCATCACCTGGTAGAGTCAACTATTTTTTCAGTTTCGTGGCAGACCTGTTCTCTTCTCTGCAAGTTCTCTGCTAAGGTTAGGCAAGGAGATTATTCCATTTTTTTCATACCTGGTGTGCAATGGAACTTGAACTGTATGAGTAGTGGCCTCAATGATTCTGATGTGTCCTTCACAATTTGGACATTAGTGGGCTAAATGTTGGTGGCCACATTTTTGTTCTGTGTTCTTCACTGTTGTTTTTGTTATTTTTATTGTAGAAAAGTACCACCTATATAAAGCAAAACAGGATTTTTGAAAATACATTCATTCCTTAACAAGTCAGTTCCCTGTATCCTGGTTGGTATTCTGTTTCAGAAAAAGGCTAAGCATGATGTTTGATGAGCTCCTTTCTTGCATTTTTGCTAGTGTTTAAATTTGATGCTTCTCTAGGACTGGCTAATTCTGACGTCTGTCCAGCTCTAGAAACTAAGGGAGGATTTCATGAATCATCATAAGAAGGAGAGTCATATGCAGAAAAGGAGAGAGTTTCCAAGCAGAGCAAATATTTTCTGCAGTATGTGTGCCCACGTAGCAAGTCTAGATTATCAACCTGAAATCATGAGTAAAGCAAAATAAACACTCGGAGCATGTGTTGGTCTGGTATACAACAAGGACAAAAAAGAAGATCCCTGCCTTCTTAAAGAATCTACACACATGGTTTTGCACTGACCCAGAGATATCTCTGCAGTAGAATTTCTAGTGTTCAGAAGAGGATGTGGTGCAGTTCAGCTTTAAAAGGCAACTTGAACCTGGACACTGATCTCAGGCTTTCTGTTCTTCAGGGAGGACAGTCTGCCACCCAACGAGTTGCCACCTTGTCGTTGTTTCTGTCAGCACTTGATTTTCCTTGGAGTTCTACCAACCCTGGAGTATGACCTTGCTCAGAAAGGAAATCTGACTTCATTACAATGCAAGCTTAGCATTTTGCAGACACATTACAAAATCAGCCAGAAACCCTCGTCAGGATCTTTCCCTCATATATCCCCCCCCCCCAAAAAAAGAAAGACAAGCCAGGGGGCTCCAGAGAAACAAACTGGCAAGAACAGCTGCCAAAAGGGCACAAGCATCTGGGTAATGATATGTTTAGTCACTTAACAGAACTATTTTATCCTAAGATAGTCTAAAAATCCAATACACATGTTTATGGGAAGTCTCTTATTCTCAGTCTGAGGAAAGTGCCTGGCTAAATGTTCAACTGGATTAAACCTAATTATTGACATCTGGAATTTGTTAATGTTAATATTAACCAAAACATTTGACTAAGTGAAAGTGATATGGAATAAAAGTTTATTCTGAACACTTACTGTGATGTCAACGTAGGCAACTATACATTTTAATGGAAAACCTGCTAGGTTAAAAAAAAAGAGTATATAGATTTTAATAGCCATTAATTCATATTGATTCTCAACTTACATTAATCTTAAATGTTATACTGTGTTTTACAATGTGTATATATACATATATATACAAACAAACATACATACATATGTATACACATACATGGCATCCTAGGTAGAGAGAGCATATTGTCATGATCTAATTATACTAAACAGGATATGGCTTATGTGTTGACTTCAATGCATATTCATATTTTCTGGATGATAATAACACTAGAAAGGGCAAAAACTATAAAAGGCACCTACAATATGGCCTTTGCTATCTAATTCTTTTTGGAGTTCCAACCCCACAATATTTAAAAATATGGCATCCTATACCAGCCATACCTAATGGACTAAATGAGATAGGCTTGAGTTCTTATTATTAAATCTTGAAGATGCTGTTATAAAGTTCACCATCGGAATCAATATAAGGTAGTCCACATTTGCACATTTGCTTCTTTCATGGTAAATATCAACGGTGTCTCTGATAGAATGACAAATTCAAAGTAGTTATGTAGATTGGGAAATTCCAAAGCACCAGCCAGTATTGAGCTAAACTTAAGAACAACACTCTACCACAGCATTCTAACCCAATTAAACAGCTGTCCCTAAGGCATCCTTCTACAACAGTAATTGAAGCCAGTGACAAATGTGTTGCTCTCACGAAGGGCACAGTGTTAAAAAGCTATACATTCTTCAGTTATTACTTTTTTTTTTCCGTTGAAAAGAAAATGTTTGAAGAAGTGGTTAAAAAAAAAAAGTAAGGGGTTATGTCAAAGGGCATAAGAAACAAACAGCAAAGAGCCCCTAAGGACTAAGATAGAATAAATTGAAGAACAGATTAAATTCCACAAACCAAAGCATGAAATAAGCAAACATATATTGTAGCAGTATAGGCAATTTAAAAGTAAAAAATGAATAATATATAAAACTTCCATACAGAAAGATGTAAATGATCTCTAAGTTTTCAGTGGGAATAAGATGGATCAACTTGCTTCCAGGAAATGTATAAAAGAAGGGTAAAAAGGAATGTCCAGTCACTGACCCTGACAATTAGTGTGGTTGATATTATCAAGGGTATCATACAGAAATTATGCACCTCATGACGCAGGAGATGAAGATGGTATTCTGACATATTCTCCCAAACCCCATAACCCCACTCTATTTACAAGAAACACATTAAACAACCCACATTAGGGGCCTGCTATAAAAAAATATCTTACCAGTACTTTTCAAAACCACTAACATAATAAGAGAAAAGGTGCCTGGGAAAGTGTAACAGCCCAGAGGGTACTAAGAGAGGCAACGTATTATAACACAAACAAAAAGTTAGCTCTGCTAAATAATAATGTATAGCACGGGTTGGTTTCTTAGATCTCACACAAGTACAGGTAAACAGTAACAGTGAGAGCAACTGAACCTAGGCAGGCAACATCAAGACACTCACTGAACTATATTTGCCACTTTTCTGTAAATCTAAAATCAGCTAATTATCAAAGCTTTGTTGAAATTATAATAAAATGCTTTTGTGTGTATGTCTTAAGATGAAACTCTTTAGCTGTTTGTGACTATAAAAATCTTTCCCAATGTTAATGATGTACACAATACCTACAACTTATTTGCAAAATTTTTGTATAATGAAGGCATAGACACCCACTTTATATTAATTGTAACCTTGAATAACATGCTAGGTAAGAAGTAATGTTGCTTGCAAAGACAGTCGAGCAAAGAGGCTTTCATGGTCAAAGTGCAGAGAATGAGAGACTATGGAGGGTTCAAGCCTAAATGGGACATCTATATCACACCTTACCCCCAAGGCTCAAGGGAAGATGAGTCAGAAAGATGGCAAGAAGGGTGCCATGAAATACTGTCTTCCGGATACGGTTGCTGTACTCATGAACTCAGTGCAGCTATGGTGACCTACACAAAAGCTTCACAAAGTTGAGTCTACAAGATCAGTCGGTATTTCATTGGGCAACACTACTTGGACTTATAGGGTTAAGAAAAGAGGAGGATGACATGACACCTATTAAGTGTACCTGTGAACATGGGAGGTGATCTCTGGGGGTAGATATGCTCTAGATATGTTGTTTATATTGATAAAGCTGTCAAAGAATAAGTAAAATGTATTCTATTTTTAAAAGAGTTTGAGGGTATATTTTGAAGATGAAATTAGCAGGATAGATGAAAGACTATGCAGAGAATGTAAAGGAAATCTTTAAAGTTTAATTCCCTCTTCTTGTAATGGGATACAATCTATGACCTTGTGTATGTTAGGATATCTGAACTGTATTCCTAATAGACTATGAAAGAAATTCTGATGTCAGGATTTTCCATGGGTTAGAGCCTCAGGAAATGGAATGCTAGTATAAGAATCAAATGGCACTGGGAAGATTTAAAGGGAAAGGCTATTCTGAGGAAGGGATCATGATTCAGATTAGGGTGTCTTATCTCAGAATACTATGCTTAAGATACACACGGAAGCCAAAAACTCAACATGTTAAGAGTACTTTAGATGTGAGGTCTAAGATAAAGATTTAAATTGGAGAGTAATTATCATATAAATAAGATAAAATGATAACAGTAAACAAATGAATAATGAGAGAAAACAGGAGAAGTCTCTAGGGTCCTTCACTATTCAGAGATAAAGAAGATGAGGTATAAGGAAGGGGACATGGTTGGCCTTGAGGGGCAGCCTGGGTTTCAGAGACAATTGAGAGCACAGATATATCAAGATGGCAAGAATTCACATGATAGACCATCAAATGGAAGACATTTGCAAAGGGAAAAAAACTCATGTAGAATGTGCAAAGAGATTCCTTTGTCTTTGTTAAAAAAAAAAAAAAAAAAAGAGCAGGATATGACTGAAAGATGGAGTAAAAAAATTCATCTTTGAGGACTAGAAGGAAAAATATTCTACATTCCCACAAAGTGGAAAACAGCTTTCATTGTCGACAGTCTGACAATAAACACAGCACTATTTGAGGAATATCTAGAAGCCTTTTGCCCCAGCAGTAGAGACAATCACTTACTTGTTCCTGCTTCAAATTTTACAAGAAAGTTGTGACTTTTCATGAAACCATAATGGCTATAGTTAACTGCATGGTAGCCTACATGGGGCCCATCGGCATTCCATCCTGGGTGGTGAGGGACTCGTTCAGCCTCATACGTAACTGAAGATCTAGTGGTAGATAATGAGTTCCTCAGGCAAGAGGAGGCATTCTCTTCATTGGCATAGCCACTCGAAGTTGGCCAAAGTCCATGCTGATGCAAGCAACGCTAATTAAATTCATTCAGTCACACCTACAAAAGACATGAAAGTAGGCCTGGACTAGTTGGAAAGAAGGATAGTTCAACAAGAGAAGGGGAAAAGAAAATAATGGCGATGGATATATGAGGCACCAGCCAAGGACAATACAGGAGGTAAACTTTAAACCCCTTCCCAGATCTAGCCAATGGTCAGAATATTCTCCACAGTTGAGTGGAGAGTGTGATATGACTTTCTCACGTACTCTGGTGCCTCACATTTGACCATGTCCCCTGGAGGGGGAGACCTGGTGGCACTCAGAGGAAGGACAGCAAGTAGCCAAGAAGAGACTTGATACCCTATGAGAATATATAGGGGGACGTAATCCCCCTCAGGAACAGTCATAGGGGAGGGGAATAATGGGAAAATGGGGGGGGGAGGAATGGGAGGATACAAGGGATAGGGTAAACATTGAGATGTAACAAGAATAAATTAATAAAAAAAATCAAAATGGAAAAAAAATTGGCAAGGTTAAAATAAAAAAAAAAAAACAATGGCGATGGATCTGATCAAAATATATTGTATACATGCATGAAATTGTGGACAGAAGACCTCAAGGCCTGACATTGTTTCCATGTGAATAAGTTATATGCTAAAACAAAGTTCAAAACTATTTATAGAAATCCAATAAGGTTATTTTTAATTCACTGGTATAGAATTTTATATACAGATACAAAATAAGTTTAATTTTAGATACATTAGCATAGAATTTAAATTTTAGATTAATCCTCACACACAATATATATATATATATTTCAACTCTAATATGTGATATTGTATCCATACAACTCAATTATAATACAAGTATAATACAATACTTTGAAAGTGCTATTGTAGGCTGTTTAGGATAAGTAAGTTATACAAGTTAACATTAAGTTATTTGGTTTATTTACAGTTAATTTTATACCTGGTAAGAGATAGGGGTCCAGTTTTAGTGTTCTACATACAGATACTCTTTTTTTCCTAGAACCATTTATAAAGCAGTTATCTTTTATGTACATTCTTGATGTATTTTGCTCATTTGTCTGTTTTGAACATAAGATTGTTAAAGCTGTATCAGTGTGTTGCTGAGCCTTTTTTCTTATCCATTGATCTATATGGCTAGTTTGGTGTGGGGAGGGTTGGGTGGGTGTTTGGGTGTATGTGTGTGTGTGTACCATGCTGTTTTAGTTTCTATGGCTATGTTGTATAATTTTAAAATTATGTCTATAAATGTATGAGCATTAGAAGTCTTTCCATCTTCACTTTCCTTCTTCGGTATTTTATAATTTTCACTGTAAATGTATTTCATTTCCTGTATTTTTCTTTTGAAGCTAATGTGAATAGAATTATTTTCCTGATTTCTTCCTCAGTGGGTTCATTACTGATAAATGTCACAGAATTCTTAATTCACAAGAGAAATGCAATAATTATTTTCCTCATTATTTTGGCATTAAGAGAAGAATATTTTAATTATAATCAAATTCATATATAATATTCATAGTAACTTTCATTTAAAGAGCATATGTTTACTATTTTAAGAATTGTGTTTTTGTCTCTAAAATCCTAGAAAATAATAATTGTAGATGATGTTTCTCTACATGGATTATCCAACATATAAAAAATTGAGAGAAATTATTGAAGTGACAGATTTTACTAGTATATTAAAATGTTACTTGCCAGGTCATTAACTACTTTATATAACAGGGTAAGGGTATAGAGAAAATGAAATTAATCCTCAAGACTGGAATGTTAGAACTACTTTTAATTGCATATATCCAATAATTAAGAATTTAAGGACTTAAAAGCTGTCAATGATAAATCTACACACATTTAATGAAATCTCGGTTTGTGATGGTAACTACAGCGGTGTGGTAGCTCTCTAAAGGCAGAGTGTGACTAAGGAGCTTGTGTGTCAAGGATACTTGCACCAACTACCAGAGTGAATTAGGATTTGGCAAATTGGAATTTTCATTTCCCAGATATCACAGGTTAGTAAACCAAAAGATTAGTGCCAGATGTGGAATCCCTCCCACTGAGGGCTCATCAGAAAAAAAGACAAGACACCTCCAAAACAATAGAGGGTATTTTCATAGGTCTTGACTACATACTGGGACTACATGATAAAGCCCTAATGCTAAACACAGCATACACTTCAGTAACAAGAGATGAGGAATTCGAGTTGGTACACATCTGGAAGTTTCCTCTTTACTGGCTAGTTTTTATGGTGTCAGAGGCTACCAGCAGGAAAAAAAAAAAAAAAAAAAAGCACCAATAGTCTTGCTCAGCTATGAATTCTGCAACTTAACAATAATCACTGGCTCCCCAAGATTTCTTCATTGGTACAATAAAGGTATGAAGGTATGATTGTAAACCTAGTCAAAAACAAAAGGCTGGAGAAGATAAGGAACTTAGCAAAGACCCCGCTGCTATTAATTTTCTAAATGGTAATAGTATCAAAATGTCTTCTGCATTTTTATCTCTATACTCTGAAATAGTGGAGCTCTCAGCCTTCATCAACAAAGTTTCTTTTGAAGGAGAGAGTGACTACAATAGAGATTCACAACTCATCTAAGAGCAGAAAATAAGTAATAGTAGAGTGTTTATGCTTTAATGCAACAACACCTGAATCATCCTCCTCTCTAAAGGCTCAGGTAACATTGAGGAAGAGGAGGAAGAAGAAAATTGTAAGAGCCAGAGACTTGAGAAAGATTGCTGTGAAGTGATGTCTTCTGGAAATTATACAGCCATTGCACTAATGAACTTACTGTAGTTTTGATTACCTCTAAAAGATCTAAATAAAATCAAGTCAGTCAACATGGAATGGGAAGGGACTTGTGAGGCTCTACCACTAGTTGAGGGGCTAATAGAAATCGGTGGCTGATGTGAATGAGAAATACTTTTTTTCTTCAGGGATGTGTCCCCTGGTACATCATCCATTCTCCAATGATGGTCCTACTAAGTGAACGCAGTAGATGATAGACAATAGAGCTAACATCGAGTTCAAAGACGAATATTGTGAAAGGGGGTCTAGGAGGATATTGAAAGGAGAAATTGGATGTAAATATGATCAATAAATACAATAAATTCTCAAATGATAAAATAATTTCAGAAAAAAATATTTGAAAATTTTTTGACTGTTCTATGTATCTGAATGCATGTAGATGAGAATCATTTCTCTAGTTCATGTCAGCAATAGACCTACAGTAGGAAGCTGTAACTTATACTTGAAAAGTGTTGTCTAGATCCTGTTATGACACGACCCTGTCTCAGCATGTTTATATCCTTAAGCTTGAGAAAAATGAGAACTGGAAGGTATAGATTATTATTTTTATTTTTATTCAATAGTGTAAGATGAGATAAGCAACTCTACTGGTACAAATCTAGGTAGTCATTTATCCTATGGTCACATACATACAGAGTCTGTTATCATGGGCAAATTGAAAAAGACTACTTAGGCTTTTCATTTCATTGTGTAAAAAATGAGAAATATAGAAATTTACTGGCTGACCCAAAAGACTCTTCATCCTGTTCAAATGATCTTAGTTCATGACGTTGAGAAGATCTAAGAGTAATGTTATTTGTATTTATAAAAGAATCTGTGTGAAATAAACAAATTAAATAAAAACTAATAAGCAAGCAAGAAAACAAATGAAAAACAAAATCACTAGTGTTATTTTGTTTTCCATTTACTTGAAACCAATATGTTCACTGGTGTTCAACATCAGGAAAATATTTTATTAGCTCCATTTTTCTATCATGAATTGGTGATGAGTCCTTAGTTGTCTGTTCTCAGTGGCATACAATGAAGGTATTAGAACTTCATGTATACAGTCACTTAACATCATAGGCTCTTGTTCCTATTTTCCTTTCAGGATCTTCTGATGAGTCATACCTTGGAAATGTCAAAGCACTGCTCTGCTCTGCTCATGCTCCCAGACAGCACAAAGAGAAGACACTCCCAGGTGAAAGGAGACACTAGTTACAGGAATAAACACACTGTTCGGACGAAGCTTTCGCACATGGCCATAGCATATAGAGAGGAGAGAGACATGACCCACCAGGACTGTTGGAAGAAAAAAGGGACAGGATATGCTGAGCTCACCCCTCAAAGTAAAGGAAAATCATCAAGAGAGTTATGGAGACTATGAGACTGGGTTAACTTTTTGAAAAGGCTTTCCATGGTGGTTGTGGGAGAAAAAAAAAAGTGTGTGTTTGGGGAATGTAGGAGATGGAGAGAGATATATCCAATTGAGAAGATGTCAGCGAAGGAAATAACACCAACAAACCTGTGGGCTCAATGCATATATGTGGTGAAAAATGAAAAGGTTTTAAAGGGTAAGAGGTGACCTCTAGGCTTCTCTCTTTTTTTTTAAAGAAGAAAGAAATGCTCTGTGGTCCAGAAGCTCATGGGATAGAAAAGCAGTGCCCTGTGCACCGCTTATACATTCTTACAGGAGGCAGTTCCCGTCACTGTCTTCCTGCGTGCCAAGCATGGTGTTAGGACTCTCAGCATGCACTGCCAGATGTGGTAGTAGCTTCTATGATGCCAGCACCCCACAGGGAGGTGCCGCAGAGTCTCTAGCAGCAGTGAACCAGAGATGGCAAACATGATAGAAGGCAAGGCCCGGAATCTGAGCTATTGACTTCCATGTGCATGAGCACTGTGGGGTGCCTTCTCTTCCTCCCCAGCCCTAAATACAGGCATTCAGTAAGCAAACATAGACTGTAGATCAATTATAGAGCACTTGCATGTACAAGGCTCTGGGTGTGATCCCTGGCACTGCAGAACAAACAAAACAAAACAAAACAAAACAAAATTCCCCTCTTTCTTTTTTTTTAACAACATATTCTTGTCCTGTACCTAAGTTCCAATCACTCTCTCTCCTTTTCATTTCTGATCGCTATATAACATAACATATGCAAATTTTTAACTCTTTTTTTTTTTTTACATCTCATTTATTTATTTATGTCTTATATGTCTGGTGTTTTATCTACATGAATATCTGTGCACCACACGCATACAATGCTTGTGGAGTCCAGAAAAGGGTGTCAGACCCTCAGCGACAGGAGGGAGATAAAGTCGTGAGCTGCCCAGTGGGTGCTTGAAGTGCAACCCTGGCCCTTTAAAATATCATCCAGGTGCCCTTAACTGCTGAGCCAACTCACCAGGTGTCATGTAAAACCTTCAAATAATTTGGGAAGTGCTCAAGATTCTATTGCAAGGTCAGAAGGAAACAAGGAGGGACTGAACACGTCCCTGTACACTCACATTGAGAAGAAGCACAACGCTTCATTGCTGTTTGGTCTGGATGGAGCTGAGCAAGGATATATTGCTCTAATTTTGTAGGCATTGTTATTAAAACTGCTACAGACAACTCCACTGAAACCGGGCTCTCAGTTGATGTGTATTACCCTGTTCCGGGCTTCATACATTGAAGATATAAATTCAAAGGAGTAGTGAAGCTGTGTGTACTTTGTATGTAAAAATGTTTGTCGCATGCATGGATAAGCATTATTACTATGTAGGTATGGATATGTCAGTGTGTGGTCCTGAATAAAAATATATAGACATGCCGTGGCTCTATGTGAATGAGTTCTGTTTGGGTGTGCATTTGCGTTAATATATGTAGTACATGTTAGTTCACACATGCTTGCCTATTCAGATAAGAATGCTTTCACTCCTGAGCAGGTCTTATGCCCTGATTCTTTTTTTTTTTTTTTCCGACTAACATAGTTTTATCCACACCCACTCATGTGCACATTTTCCTACAGAAGGCACTCTTTAAGTTTTCTACTATTGTATTATTATCTTCATTATAGTATTCCTTATAAACGTGTTTAAAGCTTTTGTGTAATGTAAAATAAGCCTATAAATTAAACATAAATAAAATGCTCTAAAATAGCAGTTTTAATGTACTTATAGCAAGTGGTGTTGTTGTGTTGAAAATAAATTCCCCCAATATGAGTAAGTCGATGATATTTTTTCTTGTTTTTAAAGTGACACTTGTTAAATTTTTCACTATTTTCACTTTCTACTATAATAACAATTCTTATTCATTGGGCAAATATACAGTTGATGTTTTCTTTGTGCTAAATCAGCATCTATGGTTAAATAATTTTATTCCCGCTTTTCTTTTCATTAGCTACAAATAATTAAAACAGCCGATGTGAATCTAATATTTGCATAGAAAATTCCTGTATTGCAGCTATAAGTTGATGGACTCTCACATTTATTTATTTTATCATTCAAATGAAATATGAAACTTCACTAACTTCTAAAATTGCTGATGCTCTGCCTGAGAAACAGTGCCTGGAATTTCACTTCCTTATAGAAGGGTATAAACGCCTCACATCTGCAGACTTCTGTCTGGAAGCCCTACCATTCAATGACCATCCAGTAAATGATCAGAATTCCAGAAAGAATACAGATTAGCATTATGTTTCCCCTACCCCATGGCTACTACCAGCACTCTAATGCAGTCTGGACAAATATACAGATGTAAGAGCCGTGATAAGTTTCTGGATGACATTTGGTTGCATGGGGAAATCTCCCTCCGTTTGTTCATTTGCACTCTGCCCATCAGGAGGTACAGTCTAGACCTTGTGCTTGGCACCGAGAACACAGAGGGAGAGGAAGTGCAACTTCTGCTCAGAGGAAGCACACATCTGGGCAAGTACAAGAGGGACACAGTCCAAATTCAGACTTAGTGACCAGGCCAACCTTCCTTGTTGGATGACCTGTGAGCTAAACTCTGAAAGGGAAAGCAAGAGTAAACTGAAGGAAGGAGAAGGGCTATTTGCTGCATCAGAAATAGTCTGTGCCAAGGGAACGGGAAGAAGTTGAGTTTGTCTGGATCGGAGCGAAAGGGGCAGGGTGGTGCATGCTAAGTAGGGGTCATGTCACGAAGTGCCAAAGCGTAACAGTCTGGACTTGAGCAATGAATGCCTTGGGAAGCCTGTGCTGAGTACCAAGTAGAGGAGCAGAGTGCTCAATAAGATCTTGAGTTTGGAAAAGGAAGAAGGCAGCAAAGTGAGACAATGGAGAGCTAATATTACGAAGACTAGTACATAGGATGCAACAGAAAGAAGATGCACTCAAATAGAGAACAAAAAGGCAATGAAAAAATAATGAGACTGACAGTATGTAAAATGTCTTTTTGTTTGTTTGTTTGAATTTGCTGAAGACATTGAATCTTTAAAAATCATTAAAGATAAGGACTTGGTTTTTGGTCTTGACATTAATAGATGAGGAGTAATTAATATTTAATATATGCCAGGCACTAGAATGAGTGGTTTATCTTTATTATTTCATTTAATCTTCTTTATATTCCTTTAAGGATTATGCTATTCTGTCCATCCTTTTCTTTCTTTCTTTCTTTCTTTCTTTCTTTCTTTCTTTCTTTCTTTTTTTTTTTCCTAACTTGAAGATCATGATGACTCACAGAGATTCCACCACTTGCCAACTCTGAGTCTCATTCACTGAGCTAGAAAGCACAAGAGGAACAAAGCTCATTTGGGGAGTGCAAAGCACTTTAATTTTGGACATGCTGACTTTGAGTCATGCATTAAGAAAGACAGAAAGCCTCACAGCTCCAGGAAGACAATTTCTGAAGCCCATGACCATGGCACCCTGGAGTCCTGTCATGCTGTGGATTGCCATGGGGTGTGTTTAGTATATAACTCTACATAGACATCTGAAGTCCAGCAGATAGAACTAGACCATAGATTTACACTCAGAGTGTCAAGCTATAGTCTAAAAAAGACAGACGGTGCCCAGGAAATATTTCCTGACTGTATGTCAAGTCGATGAAAACTGAAACTTGTAGCATGAGTTCATTCAGGCGGCACATGCAAGGAAGAGGATTATATTACACAAATATTTAGAGACAAAGCAATGGAAGGAAATGTTCTGAAGGAACTGTAAAGAATCTTCCGGGACAGAGTGATAAAAGCCAGAGGACTGTGTCTCAGCGATCAAAAGAAAGGCAAATTCAATAATAGTGTGCTCACTGATGTCAAATATGGCCCAAAGTCAGGAAAACAATGTCTGAAAGGCAAGCATAGGAATGGCTTGTGAGTATAAATAGTAGCATGAATTAAGGAAGGTTTTCAAGAGTCTTCCCCTGGGACTTGGTCAAATTTAGTATCACTTACTTGGGTTGTACATGACTCTAGAAAGCATTGCTATGTGAAAGCTGTTTTGGCCGACCCAAGGTTTATGTTGATCTATCAAAGATGCTTTTCACTTTGTCAGAGACAATCTCTTTCAAGATTGTGTATTGAATCAATAGTTTTAGATTGAACAATGTTAAAAGTAAAACACAGAAGCATGAGATGTGAAAATACCAGCAATGCTATTAATTTGAATGCAAAGACTTCAAAAGAAAGGTCAGTTGCCCTTGAAGACACATGACACACAGACTGATGCCATTGTCTCTGTATCATCCTGGCTTAATAGGTATAATTATTGTCTTTTGACATAGCTCTAGGAAAACTCTGTATCTCTAAAAATAACCCGGAATATGCAACCTCTATTAAAATGAGAACTGTACCTAGACACAGGATGAAGGGAAGATACAAGCATTTGAGAAACACACATGACACAATCCCAGTTTTGTGTCATAGACTTTGGGAACCATAACAGAAACTCTTACCTAGTTTTGTTAAATTATTATTATGATAACCATTCCAGGAAAAGTCAGGTGCTAAGAAATTCTGAGACTAACACTCTGTAGCAAAGCTCAAGGTGGTCATAGAGTGGCTTCAAGGAAGGAAAGAGAGGACAGGCCTGCCAGCCCATGTAGTACCATGCATCCTAAACTGATACTGGAAAGTTGAATTAAGAAACAATCTTAACCAGTCCATTCTGAGTAAAAACAATGTAGAAAGGTATGGAGAAACACTGAGAGAAGAAACATTCTTGGTATATGGTCCGTACTGAGCTGCCCAAGGTCAACATAGCTACTAGAGCATATATGTGAGATCCCCGTCACTAAAAATCAGACATTCATGTCACACTTGTCTGATTGAAAGTAACATAAAATGGATGTTCTGTGCTTCTGAAACTTGGGAGGGTTTGTTATGAAGCATAGGTAAACACAATATCTTAGACAGGAGCTTTGATCTGACTTCATGATTGAGAGCCTTTCAAAAGGAGAATTGTTAGTCAAGGAGACAACACAGTGAAATCCAGTTATTCAGAACTCTTGGGGAACACGTCATTCAGGATGATGGAATGACGGCAAGCCAAAAGATGGAGGTGATCAATCTTAAATGCTAGTAATATTATAATTTCACAGTTTCATATAAATTGTTTTAAAGCCATATATACACTAAAACTTTATATGCATACCATCTATAGCCACATTAAACATATATTATATGTTGTTAAGTGCTGAGTCTGGGTCTTGCTTTGATGTACACAGCCTTTGTTCCCCACAAACTCCATAGAGTATTAGGAAGGTGAAATACAAAGAGTTATTTTCTCAACCCATGATTGACTCCAAATTTCGTGGAAAGATGTTTGATAAGGACAAAGTCAGAGTAGGACAGCTGAGGCCAATGGGATCATGTAACATTTACCAATCCCCTCTGTCGTCTATTCAAATAGATCTCCCTGAAATAGAGGTGCATTGAAAAAAATGCAGTTGTATATGTGTACAACCTTAAAGACAAGAATGAGCCACACTGCAGGAATGAATTTTGCTTATGTTTCTGCGTGGTCATAGCTATGATTTAATCAGCAAGTTCAGGTGCAGTGAATGGCTCGCAGTCATTTCAGATAGCATCAGTGATAATAACGATTCCTTAACTTCTCTGGTGCCTCTCATCAGAGGATTGCAAAAGGTTTTTACCAGCATTAATTAAGGCTTACAGGATTTCAATGAGGTCATGAAGCACTTTAATTACTGTAATATATTGAAATTTTTAAACAAAGCAGACACAACTTGAGGCTTCCATTTCAAAGCGTTCACTTTTGGTCTTGGTGGCATGAGCCCAAGAGCTGAGAATCACTTTCGTATTTCTTCATTTCTTTCCCAAGTTTTAGGAAATCTTGATACTATAACATATTCCTTTGTATACTGAGAGACACAAGGACAGTGGCATTGTATGCTTCCTGTGAATTAATTGAATCACCCTCAAGCACTTCACACACAGGCAGTCCGGAGCACAGTGCTACATATTCAAGACTGAGGAAAATATAATGCCTTTCCTCAAGGACCTCACAATTATGGGAGGTCTACACAAAGAAAGACAAAGAGCACTTCAGTGGGTTATTTAGGTATGTGGATGTGTATCCTACAGTGAAAAATGAGAGTGAACTCCACAGCAGGGTTTATTTTAAGTACTCTTTTAAAACACCACATGTATTGGCTTATTAATTTTCACAACAATGTAGATGTTGTTACTTTTCTAATCAAAGAATGTGAGGCAAACCTGAGGTTAATTCCCCACTTTCTACTGTCAAATGTGTAGTAGAGGTAGGATTTGGCTCCAGGCATTTTGCACAGTTTACTGCCTCTAACTTACTATGCTTTCATGTGGCTGTGGGTGGGAAAGAAGGGGATCATGAAGCAAGGACACATAGAAGGAAGTCAAATCCATGTGCTTTCTATGGACACAATATCTTGTCATCTGGGCTTTTGGTGTTAGGAAAACTCGTCTGAAAAGGTAAGAAGGAAGAACTTCTGCTATGCTTCTATAGAGTCAGCACTAACATTTGGGCCATACTTTGCAAATTTGTGGTGAGTATCTTTCATCCTCACTAATGATTTGGTTGACTCATTGTTTCCTACTCCAGTATGTCCAGTGTTGGCCCTTCCTCAGCATCCCTGCACAACTGACTCAGGAACAGGGTGGTGCATGGTTTCACAGAAGCAGTACATATCTATATGCTTGGGAACTTAGAATACAATTTCCCCAAGCTGCTAGAATCCAATAATTACTCTTGCTCTACTCTTCAATGATTAAGAACAATTCTGTTCTTATGGCCAAAGTCTGGACTTTCTCCATCATTATCAACTTCTGTTTTGTCGTTCCACATGTAGGGTCTCAGTATGCCTTCACGGAGCCAGTTTGAAGTCTCAGTCCCTGGCTTGGGGCACGATTTTGAAAGGTAGCTATGGAGGCTGAGTCTTGGATGGAGGAAGTAGACAACTAGGGCAGGCTTTTTAGTGGCATGTTCACCTATGGTTCAGCCTTTTTTCTTTGCTTCCTGGTTCAAGCTGTTGTAAAGAGATGTTACTTCTGTTTCCATCCAAGGAAGTCCTTGGATCTACCTTCTCTCCTATTACCTCATCTGCCATTCTCTGAGAGCATAGCTTAAATAAACCATTTCTCCCATAGCTGTCTCCTATTAGATACTTTGTCATATCAGCATGAAAAGTAGTTAATTAAAATGTAGTCTTATCTTCCTTCTCTTCTGGAATATATGGAACCATTTTTTCTCTGTGAAGGCTCCTATTTCCATGGTCTGTGCAACTTTTACTACATAGGGATTCTTGGATAACACTGACTGTGTGAATAGAGTATATTTTACTCATCCATCTGGATGAAACTCAATATCTTCTTGATTGATCTAGTTGATGACCAGTTCCATTGGCAAAGTACTGACTGATGACAGAAGTCTTGGGCAACAAAACATACATAGTGTGTTTACAAATATTAAGAGGCATTTTCATTTTCTTTATACCTTTACTGATGCAATATGTTGTCATGGATTTGTATTTGAGTATAGCAGATTTGAGGCAGAGACTGGCAATTTAAAAGTGATGTGTTGAATATGCAAGAAAGAACAGGGAGATGCCTTTACCCAAGTAATGTTTACTGTCTATTATAGGTAGGTGTTGTATGAATTTGGAAGAATTCATAGCATAATATTTAGAGTGAAGAAAAGGGTTTCAGGTGACTTTTATGTAAGCCATGTAGACAACATTAAATGAGTGTTTCATTGACACACAGACATAGCATAAGGTACCTAATTATATAGGGTTCAGTCTTGGAGATGAGTTCATGGGGTTATAGTGGTAAAAGAGAATAGACTCCAGAGACAAAGTGCTCAATATGAACCTTGGAGAGCCCCTTAGCTCCATATGGCCTCAGTATAATTTCTTCTTGGTACCTTAGATTCTTTATACTAAATATGTTGTTAAAGAATTGTGATGATTAACTTTGTGTGTTGGTGTGTCTGGAGTACAGTGCCCAGATATTTGGTTGAATATTCTTCTGGATATCTCTATGAGGATATTGAAGATGATAATAACCTTTATAGTAATGAATCTTGAAAAAAGGACCCAGCCCTCCTTAACTAGAGTAGACCTAACCCACCTGGTTGAAAGTCTACAGACTTTCTTTGCGAATGAAGGAATTTAGTAGAATCTAACATTCTAAGGTCCTTTGGAACGTTCACACATTTCCTTGAGCTTCATCCAGAGCTTGATGCACTGGCTCTCTACAGACTTTGAATTTTTTAGGTTGTAAAATTTTGCAAGCAAACTCCCTAAAGTAAACCAATTTAAAAGTGTGTGTGTGTGTGTGTGTGTGTGTGTGTGTGTGTGTGTGTGTGTGTGTGTGTGTACCAGTATTATATTTTTGGTCCTATTCTCTGCTACATTGTGAGGTGTGTGTGTGTGTGTGTGTGTGTGTGTGTGTGTGTGTGTGTGTGTGAGCAGATAACTCATATCTAAGATGTATTTGCACACAGAAATATGGATGTAGACTTCAAGAAAGTAAAGTAGGTTGGAGATAAAGTTTTGGCATCATTAGCACATAGATGATAAATGATGCAATTGGAGCAGATTGGATTATCTAGCAAGAGAAAAGCTGCTTTGTGAGAAAGGCTCAGAGCAAAATCTTAAAGCTCATATTTTAGATATGGACAGAGACTTTAAAGGATGAAGCCGAAAAGCGGTAAACTAGAAGAATGTCTCATTAAGGCACTACACATTTCATGTGCGATTGGGGACATTAAAGTCACCATATGACATTACCTTAGCAACTATATTTGAAAAGAACTTATGTCCAACTTCACTTTTATCTGTGCAGGTTTATATCCTTTGTCCAAAATAATTATTAACTAATAGATCCATTTAAGATTCAGCCAAGGGAGTCAGCATTTAGTTTGAGATAGCTCAATCAAGTGACAAGAAGGACCTGTAAATGTACATTTAAAAAACATTTGTTGTTATCATCTTTTTTTTTTTTAAATCACATCCTTATACAAGATACAAAAATGAAGAACATGATACAGATTGTTCCTATTATATTCTAAGTGCTGGTTCTCTTCTAAAATTCAGGCTGAATTTTTATCTCTATGCCAGTTGTTTAGGTGGAACTTTTTGGATGAGTGTTATGAAAGATCTGCTCATGAAAGGGATTGGTGCCTTCTTCATACACAGCCTTCAACACCACTGCCAGTGGAGCTGGAGAAACAAAATGCCTTCTATGAAACAAAGAGTCAATTTCACATATCAAATCTTTTGGTCTCTTGATCGTGGGTGACTTGCTTATTTTTTAGCCATTTTACATAGGCTTATTCTGTAACTTGGATCCCTAAGTATCCTGAAGAGAACGAGATGAGAACTTACATGTGGCTCTTGTAAGTGAAAGTAGGCACAACCTTACTTTAAAGTCATTTTTAAATTAACTGCCTCTTGCAACTATACCTTCTAAAAATGTAGCTCAAACACATGTTCCATTTATACACATACACATGGATATGAGAAGCCAAGTATGAGGAAGTAAGATAGGGGGTATAGGCATTCTAACAAGATGAGTTGTGGGTAAGGTTGGGGATTAGGGAGACATTAACAAAAAAAAAAAAAAAAAAAAAAAAACAAAACTGCATGCAACAGAAAAATAAGAAAACAAAACGAGAACTCTGCTGGGAAAAACACTGTGTATTATTTAGTTTTCAGTCCTCTGAGGCTATATGGAAGCCAGAAAAAAGAGAGAAGAGGCCATTGGTTATAGACGTTCAATAGCATGATGCTGTCATTCCAGCCCTGAAAAAGGCTTCCGGGCAAATGACATGACCAAGTACCAGAGGAAGAGGCCGCAGGGCCAATCAGGAAGCCAGAAACAGCTTAGGAGCTGGAGTTGAGCTTGCTCTGGCAACCTGACCTTGAGGTTGATCAGTGGTGGCCTGCAACTTTCTCACAATCTTTTCATGGCCAGATCCCTCACTGACTCAGGGACAGCCTACTGTCCTTCATGTCATAAAGGTCTCAGACTTCTCATATCCATGCACTTCAGTGCAAGATTCCCACATGAGACACCTTGGAAACATCCTTAACTAGACTCAAACTGGAATGTAACAGGATGTGGAGCTGGGGGGAAATGATGCACATATATTCATTTATATTTTTTCAGGAAGAATAAATTTTCCAGTGTGTTCTGAATGTTATGTTCTACTTGTTCTTGTTGCCATAATAAACATCATGGCCAATGACAATCTGGGGTAGAAAGGTTGCAGGTTACTGTCCCTCATGGAGAAAAGCAAAGGCAAGAACTCTAGGCAGGAACCAAAGTAATGACCATAGAAGAATGATGCTTACTAGCTTTCTTTCTCTGATGTTCTCAGTTTGCTTTTTGATACAGCCTAAGCCCACCTGTCAAAAGATGGTAGAGCCTATAGTATCCTGGATGCCCCTCCATCAATCAATAGTTAAGAAAATGTCCCCATAGACATGCCCAAAGGCCAGTCTGGTTGGGGGCAATTCTGCAATAGAAGTCCCCTTTTCACAGGTGTGTGGCAGTCACAAAGGTGTTAAGCAATCACCATCTTTCTTTAGCAAAATTTTAATAAATTATACATTAGTTAATGGCTGATTATTTGGAAGGTTGAAGGGTGTTCTTTTCTAGGAATGTCTAGATAGAGCTAGTTCCAGACTAAAGTTTCTTCAGCTCTGGAACAAGCCACATGGATTAGGATTATGTAAAGATTAAAATTGAGGCTATGGTTCTTACGTTTTACACTTTGGAAAATCAAGTAAGTTCAAAAGTTAATTATGTCCATGATAAGATCACAGCCATCCAATTGAGAGCAGTTGAAATAAGGAAAGGAAAGTGAGTACCTGCAGGGAAGTGATAGAGACAACTGATAAGTTGCTTTGGTGCTGAAGCAAAGAATTGAAAGGCTACAAAAGGAGATCTTCAGACAGCAGAGAATATTTTGTTTGTGTTGTTATGGACTTCTAATGTGGACTAATTTTAGCCTTACTGAAAACAGAGCAGAGGCTGCTCTTGGAGATAAATGAATAAAGGAAGAAGGAGAAATTGATTCCGCTGAGAGAGAAGATGACTTCAGGAGATAAAGAATTCTTTGAGAATGTGAAACTCATGGTCCAAGTGAAGAGGTTTTATGCCTTAAAAGCAGAGACTGATGGACAGCAGGGTGTGTCCTGATGAAAGCAAAGGGACAGATGGCCCTGATAGTGGAGGGACAAGGTGGCTCACTGCCATGTGAAGCACAATCATCAGCTAAGAACAAGCTGAGGGAGAGTGGAGACTGTTGAGGACGTTGAGAAAATAAAAACACAATTTCTTATTAGTAAATGAGTCTAGGTAAATACTGTCTGTGTTAAGTACTCATTTGACATTTGTTGGCATATCTTTGAATATGACCAAGCAGATAAGCCTAAGCACATTTTTATAAATCAATAAAATTGTAAGTTTGGTCATAGGTACAGAGTAAACCTAATTGGATTTAAAGTAACTGTTTACAATTAAGGTTTGGTGAAGCCTGTGCATACACACTTAAATTACTCCCCCCAAAAATTATATACTTAATTTGTTCTTCTCATCTTGTTTGTCTTTGATAAAATACAGAAAAGGTAGAAGACTCCAAGCCAAAGCCAAGAGTTGACACCTTCTTCAAGAGCTTGTGGCTTTATCTCACATGGCTGAATTTGTCATTCATGAACAGTAGAACTTGGGGGCTGTGGGTGGCTTTTGGTAGCTTTTCAACGTTGCTTTTTTCTCCAGTCTAGTTAATGTGTTGTCACACTACAGTAGAGAATTAGTCAAATTCACCTGTGATGTTAGAGATTATACACAAACATTTTTCGAAAAAAAGAAAAGAAATGTGAAAAATTTTAAGCCATCAAGTTCATAGGACCTAGATATACAGCATTAAAAGCTATAATGTAGGAACTATGAAATTAGCTCATATGAATACAAAAGCAGGATGTGTTCTTATTAACGTAATTATGATGCCAGACTATGGGAAGGAAACTTGTCATAAGACAGCTTACGCCTAAGACTGGGAAGATGGCAGTGGCAGTGATAGATATCACAGAGCCAGGAGGTTGAAGAAGACACTGATGAATCCTGGAATTGGAATTCAGAGAAAATTGATTGAAAGGAAAGGAGATTCCGCGTCGGGGGGAGGTGGTGGGAGATGGGGAAGAAAGAGGGGAGAAATACCTTTCAATCATTGCCATATACGTCAGGATGTGATCACATGGTAGTCAAAATTAAGAGTTAAGGATATGAAAAGCTAACCTATTGGTCAAATATTCTCTGACTCAAAACAAACAAACAAACAAACAAAACAAAACAAAACAAAAAAAAAAAAAAAAAACCCAAAAAACAAAACAAAGCAAAAAAAGTTTCCAAACCAAGGGCCAGAATGAAGCCATAAGAGAATGCAGCCATTCCAAAGTTGAAGGATCCAGAGGATCATAGAAACCTACAAGTAGAACATTATGATAGGCAGATTTGGGCCCAGGGGTCCCGCTCAAACTATGGCACCAGCCAAGGACAATACAGGCCGTAAACTTCAAACCCCTACCCAGATCTAGCCAATGGTCAGAATATTCTCCACAGTTGAGTGGAGAGTGGGATATGACTTTCTCACGTACTCTGGTGCCTCATATTTGACCATGTCCCCTGGATGGGGAGACCTGGTGGCACTCAGAGGAAGGAGAGCAGGCTACCAAGAAGAGACTTGATACCCTATGAACATATACAGGGGGAGGAAGTCCCCTTCAGTCACAGTCATAGGGGAGGGGAGTAAGGGGAAAATGGGAGAGAGGGAGGAATGGGAGGATACAAGGGAAGGGATAACCATTGAGATGTAATATGAATAAATTAATAAAATAAAATTTAAAAAAGAGAATGCAGCCGTTCATATATGAGCAGGGTCTGAACTAGAGCAATGGTGTTGGGGGAAATGTGGATGATAGTGCTTAATGATATAGACTTTATGGAAATTAGGAAACTTGAAGGGTGGAAACATGGTTGGAAAGAAGCAAAGGAGAATTCAAAGGGATAAAACATCATCTAAGTGCCATAGTGCAGAAGCTGGGAGATGGCTCAGTACATAAGAGTGCTTATGGATCAAGGCTGAGGTCATGAGCTCCAAATATCAAAATTCCTGCAAAAATATGAGTGTGAATGCATATGCCTCTAATCTCAGCACTTTTGAGGACAAAGGCTGAAAGATCACTTGGTAGTCTTGTCAACCTCACTCCAGATTTAATAAAACTATGTCTCAAAGAAATAATCGGAGTGATGTGACACCAGAAGTCCTTCTATGACTTCATACATGCACTCATGTGTGTGTGTGTGTGTGTGTGTGTGTGTGAGTGAGTGAGAGAGAGAGAGAGAGAGAGAGAGAGAGAGAGAGAGAGAGAAAGAGAGAGAGAGACAGAGACAGAGAGAGAGACACAGAGAGAGACACACACAAAGACACAGAGACAGAGACATAGAGAGAGACAGAGACAGAGACAGAGAGACAGAGAAGGAGACATAGGGAGCAGAGGGGGGCTGGAGGGGGGAAGGAAATTGTCAACATATATGTGGAATTGGGAGATAAATGTGAGGATCTAAGCCCTAGGGACATTGGCTCTATCACAGAAAGAACAGGAAGGGAGCCCGCCAGGAAGATTTTGAGAAAAGAGGGAGGATTTCCATTGGTGGTGGGATATGATTGTCTGGGGAAACCCTGAGCCTTTGGATGGGACTAGAAATGGTCATAGATTTAGGAACAGAGAACAGTACGGGAATAAGATTCTGGCTAGGAGACTTTGGAGGTGGATGAGACTGAATGGAATGTGGAACAGGAGGGACTCTGTCATCGTCAGCCCCAGAAGGTTCTGGGGCTTTTTTAATGTGAACTGCAGAGAGCACTGACCTCCCTGGGCTTGCCAGAAGTAACTGGGTCACACAATCAGGTGGCAATCAGGTGATGATGGTGGGAAGCAACTTACCCCACTCTGTTATCATTCCTTGTAAAGTGCAACCCAGGGCTTGTGTACCCCACCTTTTATTATAGCGCCACATTCTCAGCCTTTTCCTAGGGAACAGCCACAGTCATCTCCCCACAGTTCTTCACAAAGTGCGCTAGTCTACTTACTGACTAACGTACAGAGGAACTATTCCTCTCTGTTCTGTAACTGTCTTCCAACACTTTGTACCTTGTAAGCACAAACTATTTGTCAGTTCTGCTGAACCCCAAACGTTGTCCAGCAGGGCTTGTGGCAGGATGAGAATAGGACTGAATTCTAGTATCCTATTGTTTGCAACTCAAATCCAAGTTCTCCAAATATCTTCTTGCTACTTCAAAATGAAACCAGCTGTTTTTCCCTAACCTTCTTTTGTCCGTCTTTAGTGGGTTCTAAACCCTGTTGAGGGATAAGCATGCTATGTTTTGATCTTCTGAACCCAAGTGGTTATAATAGAAGACTTGGGCCCTTGCCCAACAGCACAGGCATAGCAATGACCTGGAATATAAATCTCATGCTAGGAGTAGCTGTTCACACTGTGGTAGGAAAGAAATAGGGAATATAGTCAAAGAAACTAAAGTACCATGCATTTGGCACAGGGTTCATGTTCGTGTCTCTGGCTCACGTCTCTTTTGAAAGAATTCGATGGCTTCTATTTATTATACCCTGTAACAGAGCATCCTAGACTACAGGAACTCTAGAGACCTGAGTCATCATGTGTATTTGGAGTGAAAACTGAATGAAATCTTCACTTTTAATGACACAGAAAAGGTTTTCCTGTGCCCAGATTTTAGTGGCAATAGAAATGAACTTGGAGTATACGTGCTAATATCTGAGAACCAAACACTTGGCTTCCTGTGCCTCAGGGAGGAGCTGAGGGGCACAGAACTGTCAGCCTGTGTCACTTGGTTTACACTGGCTAGTGGAGTTGTTTCACACTCAGAGAGGAATTTGTAGGTGGGGCCTTTGAAGATTACAGCTTCCAAATAAAGAAAGAGTCTGCTAAAGGAGGTATTTCTTTCCTTGGAGGTCACCTCCAAGCATTGATGCTAGACTCTGCCTGAAATTGCCTGTGGTTAAATCCTTCCACCTCCAAGCTGTCCAAGGAAACTTGTGTAATAGAGGAGATGGTAAAATCTTGCCATACACATGAGCAGGGATGAAAATTGGAAGCAAAGCCTTGACATGCTTGTCACCTCTGGGTGCAGGAGCATCCTTGCCCTGGTGGCAATTGAGTTATATGAGCCAACACATTCCTCAGCTAAATTAACTCAAATTGGATCTCTCTTTCCCTTCTCAACCTTATGCTCTCAGCAATATGAAAAGTTTCCAGGAACTACTTTTCCTCTGTTTTTATATTTGACTTTAAAAATCACTTTCTAATTAAAACTACTTGTAAATTGAAATTTATTTGACATATATTATAAATTAATTTAAACAAAAGAGAGAAAGAGCAAGGAAAGGAAGGCTCTGCCTTCATGAAGACCCAAATATTGATTTGGCTTTGGAGTATCAAATGCCAGAATGGTATCAGGGACCAAGATGATCTCTCTCCAGTAAGAATAAGAAGCTGGTCATTGCTTTTTGTCACTAAGTCTTATCAACTGATTGGTCTGAGTATAAAACTTTCAAATTGACTAGGATTATATAAGAATGTTAAAATATAGAAAACCCCCAACACTATGGAAGTTAGCTTAATATACTATTCATGTGGGAAAAGAGTACTACACAATAAACACTAATATTTAAGTTCTGTTTCTACTATTCAATGATCTCTAGGCATGAATATATACATACACACACATACAGAAACACACACACAGATACACACACACATATGAAAATAATTCATTTAGAATTAAGGGAACATTCACAAAACTGGATGTAGAATAGGGTAAGTGACAGAATAGGATTAAGAAGCAAGAGAATGACCAAGGATCTCAGCATGATTGACAGGTAAGTTCTCCATCCTCCTCTCCCTTTTGTCTTCAGTCTTTTCAGCTCTCTCTTCTCTTTAGTGTCCCTCTCCCCTCCTCTCCTCCTATCTCTACCTCCCTCTGCTCACCTTTTCTTCCTCCACACCCTTAGTCTTCAGCTTCTACTCTTGCATCTCCCTCAGGTCCTTTCATCAGCCTGGTACTTGAAATGGACTGGAAGTGAGTAGGAATCCCACTCCCTTTGGCCACTTTCATTCACTAACTTCATTATACTCAAACACAATAGCGGAAGATCTTTATATATAGACACACACACACACACAGACACACACACACACACAGACACACACACACAGACACACACATACACACAGACACACAAACAGACACACACACACAGACACACACACACAGACACACACACAGACACACACACAGACACACACAGACACACACACACAGACACATAAACAGACACACACACAGACACACATACACAGACACACACACAGACACACACACACAGACACACACACACAGACACACACACAGACACACACACAGACACACACACACACACACACACACACACACACACACATGGGATAAACTGAAAAAAAGAAATAGAAAGAAAATGATATTGAAATTAAGACAAGAAAGTAGGGAAAAGCCTTAGAGCTGCAATAAAGCAGGGGCAGGTCATTGGGAAACCCAGTGCATCTGCCAGCCAATACTGAGTAGTTACTCAATTACTCTAATTATCCTTCATGGAATTTAGCACCAAGTGTACAGTGGCCTGAGACAGAAATTTCATTAGTTTTCATCTTTTTGCATTAGAGAAATTTGGGAAGGGTTTTGCTGGAACTTTATGCTTTAATCCCCCTATGCGGCTGCTGTCAAAAGCATAGTGCAGGACATTAGGGCCTTGAAGAAGCTGGGACAGTAGGACCTCTGTCTTTCTACAGATAGCTTTTCTTCCATCTCCCCCCCCCCTTTTTTTTTCTTCTATATCCTCAGCTTGAATTGGTTGTAGCAGTCCTAGTTGTAATACAGTACCTCAGGCCTCCAAAGATAAGGGATAGAACCCACGTGGCATCATGGTCAAGTGTCGGAGGGAATGAAGCATCATGCTTCTTCTGGTCAATCTGGCTTTAGAAGAGAGAATTGAGACTCCCACCTTTCAATGAGAAGCAGAGCTAAAAATGTCACAGAAAGGACCGCATACGTTTTGGGAGTTATCACTAGAAAACAAAATCTGCCCTGACAATGGGCCACACCCAGATTGAATCTCAAGTGCAGAAAGCCTGTTGGTGTCCTGATGTAATTTTGATTGTTCTGCTTTTTATCTGTGCCCTCCTCATGGTGAGTGACTGCAGAAGGTAGCTTACATACTACAACAATCACTGGCTGGTATTTTTAACACACTTCACAGAGCCTAGTGAAGTTGAGAACGAAGTAAAATCAATTCCAACAAATGAATTTTTTTTCTCATAATGATTTTATGAATATGAAAAATATCATTCTTCAAGGACTAGTTTTGAATATGTCAATCATACAAGGAAATGTTTGAGGATATTTCCTTTCTGGGTAGAGGACGTTTCCTGATTTAGGATGCATGTATTGTACACTGTCTGTGTGTCGAACATGATTCCTGATGGTGGATGTGCAGTGTGCAGTGTATGGAACACATGGCCTTAAAATTCCTCAGCACCGTGGAAACTTGACTGAAATAGACTACACATCTGGGAAAAGGGCAGTACACAGTGATCTATACGCATCCAGGCAATGCCTCACTATTGGATGGGCCTCACTCATGGATTAGGCTACATCCAGCGTTGTCTGCTATTGGAGAGTAAGTGTACAATGGGTATTATCAAGCCACCATGAACCTTTGAGGGGACTGAAGTCATTTGCTTAAAAGGAGCTTTTCCTTGCTTGGGTGTGTAGCTCATTGAATACTTGCTCAGTACATGCAAAGCCATTCAATAATCCTGCCTTCCATCTCAAGTGCGGCAATGAAACCAGGAAAGAGACCAGAGAAGGAGAGAGGAAGGAAGGGAGGAAAAGGATATAACACCTTTCCCAGAAAGAAGTCTGCCTGCCTTATTTTTTAAGCATGGCCAAGACTACTTTGAGAAGACTGTTGAGCTATTCCCTTAGCAAGGCGAGGTGTAGGAACAGGCGATGGCTCTGTGTTGCCTTGACGGTAAGAGAAGAATAAAGGAATCTGTATGATTTCCTAAGCTTGGCAGTTCCTTGCATTTGTTATTCCTTCTTTTCTCTGCTGCCTTTGAGTGATTAATAGTAATTTTTTAAAAATGTCACATGCACTTGTCTTTGGGGACTGGAGAGAAGAAGGAAGCTGGGAAGACAGTTGCTTTGCTGGGGAGCTCCAGGGGAGAGGATCCTCTAGGGACAGGGATCCTGTTGGCAGCTTTGGGACGCCGAGAGTGGGTGGAGACCTAGAGCCTGCTTCAAGCTATTAAGAAGCAGCCCACTCTGGCTGCAGAGGGGCCCAGAGCCTGAGAGCAAATAGCAAATCTTTGTGTTTCACAGCTGAGCCTTGCTGCGGTTGTCTTTGTACACAATTAAACACACATGGATGTTCTCATGTTTGCACCTCTGCTCTCCGAGTCTGTTGGATATGCCATTCAGGCTAGACGCCTTCCTGAGCCATTTCCTTATTCTCTTAGCTTTCATTAACAAATCACAGAGTCTTGTCATTTCTGCCTGCTTATGTATTCCAACCATCTCTCTATTCCCAGTGTTGCTTGCCTGCACCTGCGCAGAACCTTTCTGACTCTCGACACCAGCATTATAGCTATCCCCTAGTTGGCCTTCAGAATGAAAACTGTTTATGTCATTTCACACCACTCTTTTTGTGAACACAAATTCGATAATTCTACTCTCTGCTTAAAGTTTTCTCTGGGAGGACTCCTGAAGATAAGCCCCAAACATTAGGTTCATTGGACTTCTGCTCTCTCACCTTTTGACTTAGTTTTGAAAAAAGTTACATTTGTAGGGTAGTAGAAAAGAAATGCTTATTTATTTTGTGCTTAAAATGTATAGTTGCCGACATTCGTGAATGGGCAGCCTACCAAGAAGTAGTAACTTTAGCTGGATAACTTATGTATTTCAAAGAGGTCCATGTGGCTCTGTAAAGAGTGTGATAAGACAGATATAGGAAATAATCATTGAATAACTGACTAGAAACAAAACCAAACAGTGGTAATGGGTGAGGTTTATTGAATATAAATTGTATTGTGGCAGCAGTTTCCGATATGTCTGGATACGTCAACTCACTTAATCCTCATATTATCACTAGGAGGTGGGTGTCAATCCACTGTTACAGATGAAGAGATTCCTGTGCAGTTGCTACCTGGAACTAGTAGATGGACCTTCCCTGAACAATAATTACCAAAGCTAAAAATCAAATTCAAGTACTTTGGCTCCAAAGCTTATACTCTCGACCGCATTAAGAAATTTAGATGATGAAATGTGCATGGGTAGTTTCAAATACCATGATTTCTAGGATGTTTCTAAAGCCATGGAAACCTTCATTTAAGCATATCTTTGATAGATAAGTTGGCAATATACATATCCACCGGTGCCGTGGTGGCACCAAGATCATGGATGAAAACAATCGCCTTGTAATTGTATTTAAGTCCCACTCCACAGAATGTAGTCCAAATCTACACACTTGGGCCAATAAACTACGAATAGACAGCTCCTAGTCCTAGGGGAGAATCTAAGGCTATTATGCTTCAGGATGGGTTTAGTATAAAACTAACTTACAGTTATACCCATCAATTAATAATGCTTCTCTCAATTCCCACCAGAGAAGCTTCTGTTTGCAGTAGACTGTGATTAACACAGAGATCCATGATTGGACAAAGTGCAGAGAATAGGATACTGCAAACTCTTCTGCCCTATGTAGAACTATTATATGTTTTATATACATATGGTATGTATGTATGTATGTATGTATGTATGTATGTATGTGTGTATGTATGTATCCCTCACTCCATCTTCTCACATCTCTGGGATCATTGATGAAGAAGGGATAGAAAGTCTATGAGAGCCAGAGGGAATGGATGATTCCAAGGAAGCCGCGTCAAGACAGACTAAATTTTAGCATGACGATTGGAGTTGCGTACCAAGTCCCACATTTTGTCATGGAGCTCTTGGCAAGCATTTTCTCCTGGAGAAAGGACATTCACATAAGAATGTAGTCATTGGTATGTTAAATATGCTCAAGTGGAAGACCACGTGTTTAAGAATATCACAAATTTGTATTGTTAGATTATCAACAACAACAACAAAAGCAGCACAAAGCTGGGAGGACAGGAAAAAAGAATAATCTGGGAAAAATAAGGGAAGTGGGACTCTTTATCATTAAAATACATCGTATAAAATTCTCAAAGAAATAGGGTTTCTTTTTGTTTGTTCTTAAAGCATTCTTTTGGAAAAAAAAAAAAACCTCTCCTGTTTTATAGAACTGATAAAAATGAAGTTACACTTCTATTGCTAAACTATGGTAAGCCAAGTATACTGAACGTATTAATTCTATAAAACTGTGAGGGAAAAATGTAGTTATGTGTGTTCGTACACTAGAGAACAGGTACTTTTCCCATGCTACAGTAAAAAGTGAAAACATAAGTGGAGTATTGTGGGATGAATGTTGCTCTACAAGCATACCTGGTAACAGAACTGGAGATCTTCTTTAAATAGAAAGACACGAAAGCGACAATGAAAACCCGCTGGGATCATTAAGACAAACATTCTGAGGCACAGCAACTGCATCCTAACTGAAATGTTTCCAAGAACCATTCCTGGAAAGAAAAGAGGCCAATGTGCATGCGTGCATGCATGTGTGTGTGATTTTGTGTGTGTGTGTGTGTGTGTGTGTAAGAAGAAACTTTGCCAATCTCAGCATATGTCTCAAGTGCTAAAGTTAACGTAATCCCCCTCAGGAACAGTCATAGGGGAGGGGAATAATGGGAAAATGGGGGGGGGGGGAGGAATGGGAGGATACAAGGGATGGGATAAACATTGAGATGTAACAAGAATAAATTAATAAAAAAAATGCAACAAAACAAAACAAAACAAAACAAAACCAAAAAATCTCTTATCTAAAAATCTTTACTGACTCACCTACTCTCTGACCGTCCCTACCAGATCGGAGAAAAACTGAAGTTGTCATTGTAGTCAGAGCTCATAAACACATCAGTGATGGTGAAAGCTGAATGAACAGAGATTTCATGGGAACTACCTTGAGAATTAAAAGCTTCCGGAACCTGGTCTTTGGAACAAAGGACAATCGCTTCTGTGAGAATTACTTCCATGAGCCCTAGCAGGCTCAGCTGGTATTTTGAGAGTCCCCAAGCTTCTGCCAGTGGTGGCAATGGTAGTACTTTTGTCTACCCAAGAGAGACAATGGGACACAGTGGTAAATTGAGAGTTTATTTTTAAAAAGTAGGAAAGTGACGGTAACTTTTCTCAGGGCAAGAGTGACCCCAGCCAAACTACAAAGGCTTGGATTCTGATTTGAATCTCAACACAGAAATCCTAGATTTTCCTCACTCCTCACATCCTCCCTTAGGGTAGCTACTTCCTAAAAATAGGGGAAGCCTTCTTGGAACATCTTTTAACCATAATTCAGTCTGTTCTGATTTGATGTATGAGATGCAAAAATGTACATGAACATTTAAGTACCCATAACACTGCGAGGTTTGCGCGAAGAGAGGATGACAAGTGCTCAGTGTGGGGCAAATCCATGAAGTCATTTTAAGCTGGTTCCGCCCAGCTCTTGCCACCTAGAGCACTTGTTGTCTCTCATCTCTCTGTATGGTCCGCCCTGCCCTCTCTGGCAGCCTGAGGATCACTCACTCCTCTTCCTGCTCACCAGGAGTGGAGAAGGCACTCCTTACAGCCCTGGGGGGAAGAGATTAGCAACTGTACAGACAAATGCCAAAGACAGTTGCTTCTTCTCAAAAGGTTACATTCAACCTCCAAAATACGGACTGTCGTCATAACGGGAAAACTGTGGGTCTTGCCACATCCCAGTCAACTGGGAGATGGGGAAAACTCTCATTTGTTTCCCTCTATCATTTCTTTCTCTGATAAATAGGAGAAAAATACAGCAAGAAGCTCATTTGAGGGACACAACCAAGTACAGTTTCCCTCCAGCTCAGTGTTAGAGCATGCTGTCGTCCTGTGCATCCTAACACCATGCCGACTTCCTGTAGAACAGTAGATTAGCGCCAAAAGAACTTAGAAGCTTCAGGCCCTATTTATGAGTCTCAGAGGAAACCAAATGACAAGAGGAGATAAAAACAAGGATATTAGAGGGAAAATTTACCTTCTAAGCTACAACAAACAGTGAACACAGCCTAACTCCTGCACAAATTAACATAAAATCTCACCCTAACTGCCTATTTATTCAATTCATTTTATGGTATATATAACATCTAGCATTCAGTGAAAAAAATATGCAAGTATAAAAGACTAAAAAATATGGTTTTCAAAAATAAAACAAGCATTGAAGCCATTATTATCAGATTGTCTATTTAAAAGAATCTGTGATTAAAATGCTAAGGGCTGAGCCAGATAAGGGAGGAAAGCAGTGCAGACATGTACTGCAGGGCAGGGATGGAAGCTTCCAGAAGCCAATCCAAGTTGAATACAGAAATATAAAATAGCACAGCAAAACTGAAGAAGAAAGAAAATCTACACTGGGCCAATCAGTAAACTGGAAACAATTGAGGACAGATTTGGCAACTTGAAGGTCCCTCTGTCAGAACTTTTTGGGTTTTCTGTTTTGGTTGTTTTTTGGAGACAAGGTTTCTCTGTGTAGCCTTGGCTGTCCTGGACTTGCTTTGTAGACCAGGATGGCCTTGAACTCACAGCTAACCGCCTCCCTCTGCCTCTTTGAGCGCTGGGATTACAGGCGTGCGCCACCATGCCTGACTTGTCAGAACTTCTAACATTGACATGCAAAGAGAAAAAAATAATGGGAAACAAGAGGCAGTATCTGTAAACTGCGGGACAAGTGCATATAACATAATGTTTCTGTATGTGAGAATACAACAGGGAGAAGAGGGAGAAAGCAGACGCGGTTGTAGTGATAATGTCTGAGGATTTTCTGAACTTAATACAGACGTTAAATCAGAAGGATCCAGGAAGATGGGAACATCTCAAGCAGGACAAATGTCTCCACCCTACAAAATCTATACTTGAACATATCCTATTCAAACAGCAGGAAACCAAAGACTGGCGGTGGGGGGAGGGCTGGATCTCCAAAGAAGCCAAAAGAAACAAAGAAACAACATTTAATGAGAAGCAGCACCAAGTAAATGTAGAACTATATAAACACAGACTACAGACCTCTGGACGAAATACAAAGAGGGGACAAGACTATTCAGGTGTGGTCACTGTTATGCCTTTGAGGAGGAATGGAAGAGGGCTTCATAGGGATTTTGATCATTCAAAGGTAGGATTGGGTGGTTGGAATTTTGCTGTTAAGTGTAAAGAGGAGGAAGAAAATAGAAAGGAAACCTGTGCTTCTGTTGATGGCTGCACCAAAATACCAGTGGATTTGAAAAGTGGGATTCACAAAAAACTCCCAGGGAATATTATTTATTTAGGCTGAAATTAATGCTCAGAGGTTTGACATAACTCAAAAATAACCTGGATGATTTGTACAGGAAGGGAATTCTGAGAATCGCTCTTCTTGGCAGTCCGTGCTGATGGAAACAGGGCTGCTTGGTGATGGAAAGAAGTGGTCCCACCTAGTCCAGGACATGGAGAAGGAAGAGCGAAGATGCTCTCCACTCTCTTCTACTCAAGACTGCAAGAAGGACAGGGAGCTACATGCTGTAGGAACACTGTCCTTGTGTCTGCCTGTTCCCTTCCTACGTTGTCAAACTGAAACACGGGCTTCAAGCCCTCCGGCCGCTGGTCAATACCCGAGTTTGAAAGAAAGCAAGGAGCACAATTAGTGAAGCCAAGAGGTATTCTTCAGTGCGTCTAATGATAGATCATAATTCTACAAACGTGAAAGATTTATAACACGCATTGCACACCTGCTACATTCCAGATGAGCGAACTTTGTGTGCTCAGAAGTAAGTGGGAAGATGTGCTGCATTGGATTTTATTGATTTTCCTCTTTGCTTGTATAGTTTTACGATGTTCCATTTTCTCTTTCTCTTGGTTTGGAAATTGTGGCCTCAGTTATTTATTTTCTTTTTTCATTTCACATTTAAAACGTATAGGTAACACTGCATCAGTTCTCACGGCCACAGGAAAGGCTGGGTGAACTCTTGGGCCACAAAAAGCTAATCTCAAGACAAAGGAGCTAATTCTTTTTCCTCTTAGAAAATTTCTCCCTAAAGTTCCCTTTGTTTATCATTTTAAATTCACTTGTATCTTGCCCTTTTATCTGCTGTTCTAACATCTCACTTTCAGTGTTTCTGTATCGGTAGTGTTTGAGGATCTCTTTTGCCACCAGATTGGGGCCAGCTGTCATTTATAAGTTATTGACACAACTCTTCTAGCAATGGGACTAAAGAGTTTAGGTTCTGTCTGTGGAATTCTGGTAATTGATGAAGATTAACTTATAAATTTGACCTCCCTACTTTCCAACCCTGGTTTTAATCAGAAGAATCAGCCTCTTTCCTAAAGTCCTATTCTTTCAACAGGCTCAGCACTTAAGACATGCCAGCCATCTGATATGGGACATATGGCAGGACCATCCATAGCATACTGCTTTGCCCCGGACCACCGAGGGGGCTTTTAGCCGTGGAGAGCAAGGGTCCTAGAATATCAGGTGGGGACGGATTCGGCGCGACAGACAGACACTAACACAAGGGAGGTTCAATGCTGTTGCCAAAATCTTTACTTGAGCTCAGTGGTTTATACAGTCATGACAGGAACTTCTGCTAGCTACAAACCACAGTTTAAGAGATACAGATCAGGTTACAAAGTGCAAAGTACAGCAATAATCAGAAACTAAAAGTACAACAAGGTCCTCTGGCTATGCACAAGGGCCAGAGACAGACTGCGCTTAATCACCTCAGAAGGTGGCATGAGCTTTTCTTAGAATTTGTAGTCAGCTAGGCGAAGCTGGCTCCTCTGACTTCCGTGTAATCTTGTCAGCATAATATATGCTCTCAATGGCCCCTAAGAAAAATATTGATCCTCTAGGGATCCTGTGGTGATGATCTTCACCTCTATTTCTTCCATAATGTCCCTTCCCCAGAGAGAAAACAGGAGAGAGGGAATAACATATGGCTGAATGTGTCCTTTTCCCCCCTCATATGTTCATTTCAATTGTCCTGCACTTTTGGCAACATTGGCTGCTAGTCCCAAACCCATCACGGAGGACGATGTTCGAGTGACCGGCCAATGGTGAGGCCACTCCTCTCCTGCTATGCAGCTTTTATCAGCTCCAGTGTCCAATAACCCTTTAAAGGGCTGGCCATTAATCTTAATAACAAGAAAAGGCCTTTCTTGGGTCACCTCTTGTACCCAGGAAACAATGCTTGTAGAACCAAATTGTCCAGGCCCTCTTTCATCAACGAGGGTAGCATTAGGAGTCCTTAAATAAGGCAACAGCAATATCTGTGCTATTCTTTGTCCCTTATGTATAATCACAGTGTCTTTATTAGCTTTGGCCATAATTTTTATTGAGGCCGTGGAATCACTGTCTACAACGCCAGGAATAACTTCTAAGCCTATTTTAAAATTGGAACTTCTTCCAAGGATGAGTCCTGTTATTCCTTGTGGTAACGTTTCCTTTACCTGTGTTTCTAACAGAACAACTCCTTCCTCTATGGTAAGCACATAGTCCTGCGCAGATGCCAAATCAAGTCCAGCGCTGCCAGGAGAGGCTTGAGGAAGATCATGAATAGTAAATTCAGGAGCTTCAGGATTAAGTGGTCTTTTTGTTTCTTTTAAGTCTTCCTTTGCAATGTTCTCGCTGTCTATGTCACAATCACTCTCATCCTCAGACTCCTCTCTTGGTGTGGGGCTCAGAGGCTGCCCCTTTTCTAGTTTTTTGTCTCCTTTTTGCTTTCTTTAGGTTCCTCCCTCTCCTTGTCCTCTAGCTGTGTTCCATCTTTATGGAATTTAGACTTACATTCATTTCTCCAGTGTTTACCTTTCTGACACCTGGGACATAGACCTTTTTGGCCAGAGTTAAATCTGCCTCGCGGGCAATCTTTCTTCTGGTGACCTGGTTGTCCACAGTTAAAGCAAGCGTTTCCCCCTTTTCCTGGGGTTCCCCCATAAGTCTTGTGAACAAATAAATGCCTTAAAAGGAGTACCTTCCATGGCAGCAGCAAAAGCCATCTCTTGCACACAGCAGGTGAGGCATCCATGCATGCTTTAATATAATCCTGTAGTCCTCCTGTTTTCCTAATGGGTCTGATAAGATCCTGGCAAAGGGTATTTGCATTTTCCCATGCCAGCTGCTTCAAAAGGATGTCTGTTCCCTCACATGGGGGCAACATCCTATGAACAGCTTCCTCAAGTCTAGAGAGAAATTCCTGATATGGCTCATCAGCCGTTTGTCTCATGCCTGACAAGGTACTACCTTTTGTACCTGGAGGAGGTATTGCTCTCCAAGCTAACACTGCATTAGTGGTTACCTCCTGCAAAACATGCTTAGGTATATGTATTTGAGATCTGGGGGTGATGTAATCACCTGTACCCAGCATCATGTCCATTGTAGGCTTAGGAACCTTTCTGGTCCCTAGGGGAGCATTGCTCACCATTTTCTTTGCTCTTTCCTCATATTCAGTTCTCCAGAGAATATAATCCCTGGGGCTCAAGGTTGCTTTTGCAGTTTGGTGCCAATCATGTGATGTCAACCACTCTCTCTGTTAGTGTTATTCATTTCTTCCTATGGATTACAGGTCAGGCTTTACTGATAATAATTGTAGAAACAATTCAATCCAAGAAACATTAGAAAAGTGACCAATTTAAATTTAAAATGAAAGTTTGTGCAAACAATTAAGTTTTCTTTATAAGTTGTAGTAAGAGGTTGAGAAACAGTAGTAAAACAGAAGGACTATAACCACTCACTGTGATAGAAGTTATACATGATTTTTTTGTCCCTCAATATCTTACAGTGAGATATTCATGCCCCTTTCTACTGCGGAACCATGGTTCTCTGCAAGGTTGGCCATATAGAAAAGGATCCTGTTAGTTGCGGAGAGTCCAATGTTCTAAAGTTTAGACTTTCACACTATCACCAGCATTTGCTTAGAACGCATTCCCAGCACCTACAATGCAATAACTAGATCTTAACACAGAATACTGCTATTTTGTGTTGTGGAACTTGGCAAATGTTGAAAATTTCACATAATTGGAACCACTAGTTAATATTTGATTCGTTTTTAGAAACGAAAATCCCAGTTTGAAAAGATCAAACATATCACAGCATAGAAAGAAGTCTGTCACCACAATTCTAAAAGCAAATAAAATAAGCCGACCCAGTAGGGGCAGTTATGAAGGCCTGCAGATGTGCTGGGGTGTGCCCTGTTCTCAGACATCCAGGTCTGCCCTCCCTTTGCTAGGGGGATTAGTAAGTGAAAAGAAGGCCCCAAAGGAAGAGAGAAAATCAAGGCATGGTTTTTTGTTTGTTTGTTTGTTTTTTGTTTTTTTCTGTTGAGAGAAGCATAGTGGAAGGAAGCTGTAAAAGGGGATAAATCTTTCAATCCATGATTTAACATTTACTCATACTCGGAAACAACAATCTCTGCAGCTTATAAAATGAGATATCCAATTATTTATTTTACCCCTTTTCCCTTTTGTGTTCAGGAGAGAATTCTAGGCACACAAAACGGCCATTATTTACATAACACCTGGAACCGAGTCAGTTTCATAAGTTATGTTAAATGAAACGAAAAGCCCGCAAAACACTTGCCATTGCTCAGCAGAGGCATGCATCCATCGAGGGCAATCTGTTCATTGTATTCTGTTCCTGTCTTCTAGGTCTCAGAGTCCAACACATTTTCTCCTTCCTGGGTCGAACAAGAAATGAAGAACAATTAGGTAAGGAGATATCTGCTTAAATGCAAAGATGCGGAAAGTGACAACATTTCCAGAGATTCTCAACCTTCCTAATGCTGTAATTCTTTAACACAGTTCCTCATGTTGTGATGATCCCCAGCCATAATATTATTTTGCTACTATTGTCAGTTCAATGTAAACAACCCACAAGTTGAGAACCACTGCCTTAGTGCATAGTCTTCTTTGTAATGTTCATCTGCTGGTCATCAGCAATCACAGGATACTTGGTCTCTTGGATAGTTCTTGTCATTGGTGCTAAGGCTGAGAAGCTAAAAGATTCAACAGAAACATCTCTGAAGTCACTGATGCTACCAAAGGGGCATGACCAAAACAATATTTATATATTACGGTGTTAAAGTGCTTTGTCCTTACAAGGTAGAAGAAGCGGATATATTTATCTCATGGGAAACATAATATTTCTTGGCTGTATTTTTTGTGGAAAATATGTAATAATGTAAATTGGTATATGGAAAGATCTGGTTCTGCTGAAATAGCAAGAGAATAAAACAGCAAAAAATACACAAAATGGAGCTATTAGACACCCTTAAATGCTTATAATTAGTAGGCTTAAGCAATTACATGATTGAGTACTTTGTCAGGAAATAGAAAAGTACACTCAAGCCTAAAATAAAAATTATAACACTAAAAACATAGTTAAAATTAAAATCTCCGTGGATGTATCAAGATTAGGAAACTAAAGGGAAAATTAATGAAGAGGAAAGCAAGCCAGAAGAAAATAAACAGGAGTGAGAAAAGGCAGAACAAATGGCCAAGGCAAGAAAGGGATCAGGGACAAATGCAGCATATTGACAGGTTCAAACACATGTATTTGGAGTATTAGAAGGAGAGGGGATGGAAGTGGAACAAACGTTAACAGATACAATGTCTCAGAATATTACAAAAATGTCAAAAGATAACATGAACATCTGAAAGAAGAATTGTAAATGTCAAAGGGGATGAATGTCAAAAGTAAAACACAGAATCAAGCAGACACATTCTCAGGAATGTCAGGGTACAATTATTGAAAACCCTAGTTGAATTCTGAAAGGATGCAAGTAAGACAGTCACTTGGAGTAATCACAGGAGCATCAAATGCTCAGCCGAAGCAATAGAACCAGATGATAATGAAGAATACTTTTGAAATCTCTAAATAAACTGAAATCTTAAAATTTAAATGCCAGAAATGGATTTTTTTTTAAAAAAATCCCATATTTTAAGACAAAGACCAAAAGATTTGACTGCCAATATGATAGCAATCAATCTGTAATGGAAATGAGGAAAAAGTACTCCCACCCTTTTAAAATTTTTTTATTCACATTACATCCTAGCTGGATCCCATCCCTCCTCTCTTCCCTGTCCCCCTCCCCCTCCCACCCTGCTTCCCTTTCTCTCATTTTCTTTCTGCAATTTTTTTAGTATATGTGTTGCTAAAGTGAGAATGAAAAACATTTTTATTTATTTATTTTTATTTTTAAATTTAATTTTATTAATTTATTCTTATTACATTTCAATGGTTATCCCATCCCTTGTATCCTCCCATTCTTCCCTCCCTCCTATTTTCCCCTTATTTCCCTCCCCATGACTGTTCCTGAGGAGGATTTCCTCCCCCTGTATATGCTAATAGGGTATCAAGTCTCTTCTTGGTAGCCTGCTATCATTCCTCTGAGTGCCACCAGGTCTCCCCATCCAGGGGACTTGGTCAAATATGAGGCACCAGAGTATGTATGAAAGTCAGACCGCACTCTGCACTTAACTGTGGAGAATGTCCTGTCCATTGGCTAGATCTGGGTAGGGGTTTGAAGTTTACTGCATATATTGTCCTTGGCTGGAGCCAATGTTTGAGCAGAACCCCTGTGCTCAAATCTGCCTATCATAATGTTCTTGTAGGTTTCTAGAACCCACTGGATCCTTCTACTTTGCTATTCTCCCATGCTTCTCTCATCTAGAGTCCCAATAGGATGTCCTCCCCTCTGTCCCAGTTTCCTGGTAAGTGAAGGCTTTCATGGGACATGCCCCTTGGGCTCGTATGCAGATATAAGTGAGTATATACCATTTAACTCTTTCTGTTTATGGGTTAATTCACTCATTATGATCATTTCTAGTTCAATTCATTTGTCCACAAATTTCGGGAATTCCTTGTTTTTAATAGATGAGTAGTATTTCATAGTGTATAAATGTACCACAGTTTCTTTATCCATTCTTCTACTGATGGACACTTAGGTTGTTTCCATGATCTGGCTATTATGAATAAGGCTGCTATGAACATGGTTGAGCAAAGTTTCTTGTTGTGTGCTGGAGCATCTTCTGGGTATATTCCAAGGAGTAGAATAGCTGGGTCTTAAGGAAGCCCTATTCCCAGTGAAAAACATTTTTAAAGAAACAAAAATTGCATTGATTCTTAAAATACCCAGTTTTAAATAAGGTAAATATTTATTATACATTTACAAATCATTAATTTATAAGTTCATGCTGCCATGGAAACATTAGTGACAGAAAAAGAATAAGCCATATATGCGACACATACAGACTGGAAGGTGACACAATACTACTAATGTTGGTGACTAGAGTAAGAAACTGGCACACTAGATTTTGATGGTTTTGCTTAAAAAAAAAAAATCAAAGTTTAAAAAACAAAGAAGCAGTGAGATGATTTGTCCTGAGCTACCTGGGTTGATGTGGTCACCTGGAGCAGAACCAGAGAGGCCAGGTACTATTAACTTGGACAAACTTCCGGACAGCTTAGTGATGGACTCTTATGTTGGCCATCTCCATAGGAAAGGATAGAGACATAGGCTAATATAAGTTCTCCCTTGAAATTAGTTCGGATATTAAAATTGAGGAACTTTAAAGTTAAGAAAAGTGGCAGTGAGTAAACTTGTTGACAAATCTTAAAGTTACCTAAGTTATTCTGGAAAGAACCTTAAATGAAAAAAAAAAATAGAAAAAACACTAAAAGAAAACACATGTAACAATGCTACTCATGAATGCATCATAAATGAATTAATAAAAATTATAAAAATTAAAATTTCACAGCAATATTTAAGGAATGTATGTCAGTTGACCACTATTAAGAAATGGCAGGTAATTTACACAAACATATGAAGGAATCAACATAAAATATAAATCCAACTGATGAAGAAATGGAACTGTGAATGACTGTTGAGAAAGGGCAATCACATGGGTGTGTAATTCAGGGGATTTGAGGGGCGTCCCTTAGTACAGAGGTCTTGTATGTCATGTGGACATTTGGGACTCGATCTCCAGCACTGCCTAAACATGAAGCAGCAGAAATGTTACCTGCTAGGTTTCCCACCTTCAGGTGTTATTAAAGGCTCCATTTTCACCAAAAAAAATCTCAGACAAACATAAATCACAGTGCAGCCACTCAGCCCTGTATTCCCAGGACTTGAAAGCTGATGCAACCTCGGTTATGAAGTGAGACCCTATCTCACCCCTCAGTCCTCTAAAAGAAACTTGTTTCTATTGTAAAAAGTAATTCTTCTGTAAAATGTCTCAGAGAAATTATAAATTGAAACATTCGATAATTGATGGATATATATAAGCCTAGCAAGGATAATAATTGGAAATATAAAGACCAATCAAAACCACAGTAAATATTTCAAGAGTAGTATGTATTTTTTAAAAACCCAAAGCTTAGTAGGCACTTCTGGGTATCAATAAATCTTGTTAAGTATCTCAAAAGCAAAACATTTAATATCCCATCCTTATATGTAATAGCTATTGTAGTAAGGAAGAAGACAAAATGTGTTTGGTGACTATCACCATTTAGCATTGAACTGAACACCCTGTAATCCACTTAAGTAAAAAATAATGGTTAAAAGGGGGACATAGTATGTGAGTTAGAGTGATTACAAAAAACAAAATCTAAGAGCCTTCAAGCTTAGGAACCCTCCCAATTCTCTCTATCTGCATTAGGACATTTTCTTGTATTTTTTAGGCATGTAATAGTATCATTGGGAAAGGCCTACAATTTTTCCACGTCTCTTATAATTTTTATATCTCTAGTTCATTAATCTTGCCTGATAGAGATGCTTAAAACTTATAGAGCAAGTCTATGTAATAACAGTGCAAAGAGTTACACATATCTTGCTTGACTTTAATATACGTATCTCCAATATTTCCTTAATTAAGCATGATGCCATAATTATAGCAGAAGGTGATATATTTTTTAGTAGCATTATCTCTTTGATTGGGGAAATCTGGAGGGAATAGGTTTCAGTTCCTGCCATGCGTAAGAAAAGCCATGAATGCTTGTATTCCCTATACAAAATTCTCCAGTTTTTCATATACTGTAGAACATCCTCTCTTACATATTAAAGTTTTATCTAGATAACCTAGGATTCTCAATACAATATACATATTTTAGACGTTATTATATTCTCTCCTTTAGAGAACAGAAACAAGGAAGTGTCTGCCATGTGTGTTCTGTATAAACATATATTTCCTAAATTGTTGTTGATGGGGTTGGTTGAATCTGTGCATGCATGTGGATACTAAGTTCACCAATACATCAAAACCATCATGGTAAAACCACACTTTTCCAAATTTAATGGCCTTTGAAAATTCTTACATCTTAGTGTTATTTTCCTCAAATGCTTGAGATGTGTTTTTATTACCTTCTCAGAGTTTATCAGAGTGACCAAGCAAGCAACAAATCACATCAGACTTCTCCACCTACATTTTATTGGTTTATTTTATGTGTTTGCATGTGTGTATGAAGGGTGGAGACTAAAGTAACATAGCCAGTGCCTTCCTCAATATCCACTCTCCTTACCTTTTTGAAACAAGGCCTTAGCTGAGTCTGAAGCTCATCAGTTTGACAAAAAACTGGGCAGAAGGCCTCAGGAATCCTCTAGGCTCCATTTCCATACTGATGTGATTACTGGTGAAGGCCTTCTGGCCCAATGTAGGTTTTGTTTGTTGGTTTGTTTTTCTTGTTGTTATTGTTTTCTGAATGGTGCTGGGCACCTACCTAACTTGGGTCCTTATGCTTATGTGACAAGTAGTTTAGCAACTTGGATGTCTTCATGGATTCCCTGACTGAGCATTTAAAAGATGAAATGTCAGAAAGAAATGTCAGAGTAGTAGAAAAATGGTATCTTATTGTTATCCAAAAAGGCTAAGTTTGAGGAGCAAATTTTCCTGTACTCCTAGCTTCAAAAACAAAACCAGATGATTTGCCTGCACAGCCTCTGACTACTTGTGTGCTTAGGTGATATTTATGAGCCAGATAACCAGGGAAAGGTATATGCAGACACCTTCTTAAAAAAAAAAAAGTAGGAGAGATGAGCCATTTTGTTTTGCTAACTAAAGTAGCTGGATAGGAAGTCCCGGTGACCTTTTCATCTCTGCCTGCCCAGAGACGGGATTTCAGATGCCTGTCTTCAGACTGGGCTTAGTACATGGGTTCTGGAGTTTAAAACTCAGGTCATATTTACACAATAAACACATTCGTGACTGAGGTATTCTTTCCAGCTCCTCCCTGACTCTTACCACTGTCTTTCTGCCTCCTGTTTCATTTACCAGGACTCTTGTGATCATAGTAGGATCATCTGAGAAATTCAGGATAGCCTTCTCAGCTCAAGAACTCACCAGATTGCAAAGTTCCTTTAGCAATGTAATATGACATTTTCAAAGGTTCTGATGATGTGTGTGCAGAAGTCTTGAGGGCACTGCTGTTTTGGTTATTGTTTCATTATACGGAAATGAAGAGTTAAGGGGTGGGCACAACAGGCTCTTCTCTAAAAATTCTCAGTGTTTGTTCTCTTCGCCCATTGAACCTGGCATCAAGTTAAAGATGTGGCAATTGCTACAAGAGACAGGTTCAGCTTCTACAGGTCTTCATTTATCTCCCCTGCCCACAAGCTGTTCTGTGTAATGGTCAGAAGTCTCTTGGCTTTTCTGTTGGATTAACTGTATGCACTTCATGTTGTTATCATAAAAGTACAAAATGGGTCGGACTTGTACATCACAAGATAATATTCAAGGTCAATTTTTAATCAGAACCGATAACTCATTTCTTATTTTATTTCTCATTGAAAATTTTGGCCAGTCATATTGTCGGTGGAGCATATCAGGAATTCATCAGTCATTCTATTAAGGGCTTCTTCTCCAGAGAAAACGGATTTTTCTTTCTGTAGCACTGTCACCTGTCTGTAACTCCTCAAGTGGGGGTAGGGTCTTGTGAACACTTCTGCAGTGCCTTCTGCAAAGTTGACTGGTATGGTCCTATGAAGTCAACCATGGCTGTTGAGAATTTATGGGTGTATCATCTCTGTAATGTCCGGAGGATACTATGTGGCATCAGTCCTCATGCCCTTTAGCTCTGACATTCTTTCTACATCATCTTCTGAAATGTTCCCTGAGCCTGGGATATAGGGATTATATTATACAGGTCCATTTTGAGACGTGTACTCCATAGCCATATGTTACCTTTGACTTAATCAGTTGTGCGTTTTGATAATGAACTTTTTCTACTGAAACACTGATGCTCCTTTGATGGGGTAACATCAGCATTGACTTGATGTGTATGACGCTAAGTATTTAGAAGACACTTGAACATACAAATTTAGGATTACAGTAGTAACAGGTTCTCCTCTAGAGCATGTGACCTCTTCATGTAATACCAGGCATGAATTGTGTAATTGGGTGGACCTTACGTTTAATTATAGAACTCTTCACTACCCCCAAATATTGGTGCCACTGTAGCAGCACTAGGCTTATCTTGCTGGTCTGATGATTGTTGTAAGGATTTATTGATGATTAGGATTGTTGATAACTTTTTCTATCCCAGCAGCCTGTCAGCTCCCGACCCCATAAGAACTAATCAGAAGAATGAAGGCTTCCAGGTCAGTACCTGCTTAATTTTTCCAAGTCTTATGACTAAAGTGCATGATGTCTTCAGGAAGTGGGTCTTAAAATCAAAATTTGAAAGGTAATCAAGAGGAAAAGAAAGGTCTTGTTTTGATTGGGGCAGCTCTTTAGAACCCCATGGTCAGTAAATCTAATGTATTATATGGGCTCTAGAGAAAAACATTATCAAAGGCTAACTCAGATATGAACTGTTTGAATCTGGTAAGTATGCCCATGGGTACACCAGCGGCATTAGTGCTATGGGGGCAACCAACTAGTTTCTGATTGGCTATAAGTCCCATTTACAAGACAGAACATATTCCTGGGGAAGATTCTGTTGGTGAGAGCCTACAGGCCCTAGGATTGAACTTACTACTATTATTTTGTTAAATAAGCATTGAATTAAACAGCTTTCTAAATTGATATTTCTCTACTCATGGAATAGTGTAGTTCTCAACCCCATCAATATTTGAGTGCATGTGTGTGTGTGTGTGTGTGTGTGTGTGTGTGTGTGTGTGTGTGTGTGTGTGTGTGTGTGAATAATAGTAGTAGTAGCAGCAGCATAAGAAGAAGAAGAAGAAGAAGAAGAAGAAGAAGAAGAAGAAGAAGAAGAAGAAGAAGAAGAAGACGACACCGGTTAAAGTAGAAACTTGCAAATAGTGTAGAGTATGTCTCTACAGATTATACGAGTTAGAGGTAAGGGAGGACCTGAGCAAGGTGTCTTCTCAACGTGACAGAACGGCACTCTTGAACTTATAGTATCTGTAGCTAGCTTTATGAGATGAAGCCACTCCACATTCCAGCAGAGAGGAGGAGTGGGTTAATAAACTTTATCACTAACGGAGGAGCTATGGGCATTTGATAACTTCTAGGCAAGGGAGAGTAAGGTTTTTTTTTTCTATTGTTTGGTTGGTGGAGTTTTTTGTTTGTTTCTTTGTTTAGTTTTGTTTTGTTTTGCTTTTTTAGAGACTGTGAATTCTGTCAGGTTAACTGTGAGCCACACACCCAGAAGTATATGAAGAGCATACACTGGAATTTGTTTATAATTTTTAAGAAAGGGATCCAAATTTGGAATAGCCCTGAGGGTTCAGTGGTGAGGATGCTAGTAGAGATGATCAGATGGGCAGTAGACTTGAACACTGGTTAGTGTCAGATTCAGCCATCTGTAAGATTAGAGTCACACTACAGATATCACTGAAAGAAACGTCATTTGTATCATTGCCCAGTTGCCTTTTCCATGATAGGGTTGGACTTCTGTGTTTCCATGTATCATTTTTATATGTTCTCTCTCTCTCTCTCTCTCTCTCTCTCTCTCTCTCTCTCTCTCTCTCTCTCTCTCTCTCTCTCTCTCTCTCTCTCTCTCTCTCTCTCTCTCTCTCTCTTGCAGTATTCAGCAGTTACCTGATATGCCTCTCTCTTTCAGTTCCATTTCTGTTTTCAACTTTCTGCACAGGACATTTACAGTGACATTTGCAGCAATACTCTACCATGCACAGATATCAACTTGTTCTATGGAAATATAGAAATGTTCCAGATATGTAAAGCCCACCTCCCAGGGAAGCTTGCTCCTTACATAGTCAGCTGAGTGCTAGCTGACTCTTGGGGAAAGGCATGCCCCTAGCCTGCCCTCTGTTATCTTGTTGACTGCACAGGGCATACAGCAAGAGCTCTTTACTTGTTCATTCCATTTTTTTTCCAATTTCCAATAATCCACATGACTGAGCTTCCAGAATTAACTTTTATTTTATTTGTGAAAATGTATCCCTTTGTTTAGTTTATCTAGTTTTACTCCAGTGCTTTAATTTTCATTGTCTAGTGCATACATACATATCGAAATCTCACCATCAACCCAAAAATCAATTCATCATTTGTCCCTCTTATATTAAAAGACATTGCCCAAACCATTTTCCTTAACATATTGCATCATATTTTTATATATTTTTAAAGAAAGGCTAGATTTAGCCAGAGAGTTTTATTCTTTGGTCCTTCACAAATTCTATCCATTTTTTGGAACCTGTTGTACTTTATTTAAGTGATGATAAATAGTCTGCTAGGTAATTTATATAGTACTGCAAACAATATACAAAAGAGTGTATGTACATGTATACTATTCCTAGAGTATCCAAGGACAGAGAGGGACGTATCCAAGGACAGAGAGGGACGTACTCACAAACCCTCTAATACTGTGTCCCTTTCCATTTCCTACTTGACCAAGTTCTCATCAAATATAACATTTTCTTTCCTTTCTTTCCTTTAAATTGTTTTACATCCTTTGCCAACATTACTAGGGAAATATGTTAGTTAATTAAGCCTGGGCCCTCACACATGCTAGTTAAGCATTTCATCCCTGATATATTCTTAGCCACCTTTTACTTTTTATGTTGGAACAAGGTTTTATGGGGTCGCTCAGTCTGGCTTTGAACTCATTCTGTACCTAAGACAGATCTTGAACTCCTGATCACTGGCATGATAAGCTCGTGTCACCAGGCTGGCTGAAACCAATGCACTGTATCTATATTCTCTGAATATCTTTTTAAGCTTTTTGCTCCACTGAGGGTTTCTATTTGATAGATGGTCTTTTGTATTAAATCTGAAAATATGTCTAGTCTCAAACCTGATGCTCCATCCTATTTTGGGTAATGATATCACCATTGACTGAATCCCTCAAACTATGAGTCCAGAAATTACCCTTGACAGCCTTCAAATTTACCACTCACATCTAGTTGTGAGGCCAGCCTTGCTCTGTAACTCTCCAGTGTATTTCTCTTTCCTGTCACTGGCCTGGTTTGTCTCTTCTAACTCAGCCGGGAGGCTATCCAGCAGAGAGTCTGGACCTCAAGACACTCCCTTACCCTCCCATTCATTCTTCACACTATTGAAAGATTTATTTGTCTGAGTTAAACTTTGACTGTGTTGCATCACTTCTGTGCCTAAAATACTGGCGCAGCTCTCTAGCCTAGTGGTTGGAGTCCAAATTCCTGAGGGTGGCATGCAGGGACCTTGAAGATCCGACACTGCCTCAGCCTCCTACTGTTCAGTCAGTTTAGTATGTCCTGCTAGTTTCCTCTTCTCTGTATATTATTTATCACCTTTGTGTATCAGTATTCTCTTTTTCTGAGATGCCTTTCCCCCTTCTCAGCCAACCGAGTTCCTATTTTTAAAAGAATCCTCTTACCACACGGTTACATAATTATTGTATTATTTTGGTAATTACTCATTCTCTTTTCCGTTTTTCATGCTTTCTGTAATTCGCATTCCTCTTAATGGTCTACAAGGCCATGATCTTGCCTTTGGCTCCTTTCCTGACCTCATTTCCTCTCTTCTTCTCCCCAGCTGACTCTGCTCCAGCAATATTGGCTTCCTTCCTAGTGCCATGCACGTTCCCATACGAGAATTTGCTACTCCTCCTGCCTCTTGTCGCCTTCCCTGGACCCTTGCATTGCTGGTGCCCTCCTTTCCTGTTGGGTTTCTGTTCAACCATTCTTTTCCTCTGCAGACTGTCTTGCCTGACCGTGCAGTCTGCGATGAGCCGTGCCTCCTATTTCCTTGGCATCTCGAATCACATTCTCCATGATAGTACATCCCCAAACTGCCTTCTAAATTGTGACTTTTCGACTTGTCTGTACAGATAGATGTACGAATGGTCGCTCATGCGGAGTGCCCTGGTGTTGAAGTTTTCTTTCAGAAATAATACTAAAGCCAAGATTTCATGTGAAGGTCATGGATAAAGATGGATTAACCTAAACTCAAGAAAGCCTCCTGGGACATTTGACTACTCTTGATAGGAGAGCACAGGATGTAGAAGAAGGTTTATCTGGGCTTATTATATAAAGAAACATACCTCAAGGCAGTGTAGAACTACACACATTTCTTTGTAAAAAAAAAATTCCACACTTCAGGTATTGGCATTTATAGGCTCAATCACTTAGATGATAATAACATAATTAAATTGAGATTTGTGGCAGACAATGGATTAGCACTATTGTGTTCTTACAGAATTTATTACAAAATGCATTTTGTCATCAAGAGTAGTACGTAATTTAGATGTTCAAATATCCATCTCAGCCCCAGAACTCCAGGGGCTCCTTACTTTCTGTATGAATGCTGGCTTGTGCTGACCAGCATACTAAGCAGGCATCCAAGGATTATCCCAACATCTGCTTGGGGAAGACAGATGTTGTCATTACAAATCTTCATCCTTGTGCTCTCCTACAGTTAAAAAGAATTGTTCTCAGGCATTGAATTCATAAATGCAAGTTAGAAATTGGCAGAAAAATAAGAGAAACTCAAGTCTATAAAAAGTTCTGGATGGGAAGTTTCAAGACTGGAGGAGGAGAGGAAAAAAATAGAAAGGGAGTGAGGGGTGTGGCAGTGTTGGGGAATGAAGTAAGACATTATGAAGGTCTCAAGCTACATAAAATGCCTTTTGTATAGTTTGTCTTATGTGGGATTTTATCACCACATAAAACCCAATACGCTTGTTTTCACTGCAAGCAGGAGGACGCTGTATAAAGAAGCTGGAGAAACAGCATGCAACTCATAAAAGACATGCAGTTGGAATTTACACACGCATCCATCACGGGGCAGTGTGCAACAAGAGGCAGCCGAGGACATTTATTTAGTGTGACTTGAAACGATGCTTCCTTTCTCACAGCAAAGCCTGCTAGTTGAAAGGCAAACACAGGATCCATTGGAGGAGCACTGGCAAGCATTGGCTTTGCAGGACATTTACTTTTTTTCTGCATCTAGCCTTCTTGGCCACGCCTTCAGAGTATCAGGTGACTACAGTGTCTGTGCCAAGCTTTTTTTTTTGTTTGTTTGTTTTTTCAGCATCCACAGACCTGTCCTTGCTGGATTCTGAGATGTGGGAGGCAGAAAAGGACATAACTACCAGTGGGTCACTGGTATAAAAATTAACATTTGCCTATGGGTTTCTTAGAGCTTCCCTTTGGAGTTTTGGCTCTGGCTCAAAACCTCTTCTATCTACTGATGACAGACTGTGATATGGCATTCCAGTTTCATTGATCAGGGCAGCTAGCAAGGTTTGTGTCACCTAGATTTTATCTAAGTGACAAAGAAAGGGGCAGATGGACCTGGCACAGTGTGATCAGTGTGAGGCCCTGACCCTGCACAGGCATGGTGCTTGCTGGCACTCGAATGTTTTCACACTTCTGGCTTTGTATCTAAGTCTTAATCCTGCAGCTGCATCATGGGAAAATTCACTTAGTACAGCTTTCATCAATCCAACCTCCCCTTTCTGGGATAATACCACAGACACACTTCCTAAACACAGACTAATTACACAGATTAAGATGATGGGTTGGTGATTTTTTTCAGGGGACTCTAAAAGCTGCAGAAGATGCAAGTGGTTTTTAGAAGCCTTTAGCATGCATACTTAGAACAACGTAAGTGAGGTCCTCTCTTGCGTTAGGGAGCTGGAGTCTGTCACATTATCCCCACTGACTCTCGTAATGTTCCTGGCGCCATACCACATGCAACAGATGTAAAAGGTCACCAGTGAAGGGCGAAATATTATGTGACAATAACAAAACTGTGCTTTCTGCTAAGCAAGCCTTCTCACTCTGCATTTTGATTGTTCTTACCTGGTTTTGATGGACTGATTTTGTTTTTATTTATTTGCCAGAGTTTATTTTGTTGAGTATGGCAAAAAGACAAAAAGAGGTACAATAAGAAAGCAAGAGAGAGACAAGTTCCCTTTTTTGTTTGTTTGTTTGTTTGTTTGTTTGTTTTGGCATCCTTGGAAGCATCAGCTGGAGCCTGTTTCACATGGGCTTTGCCTTCCTAAAGAACGTTGTCGGTTACACCTCTCCTTTCCGCTGAACTTGAATGATTTGCTTAGCTAATCAAGCTTAAATAACATGTAGCAGCAAGGGGAAAAAAGCCACTGAAAACTAGAAATGACTGCAGCTGTTTTCTGCATTGTAGGAGAACAAAATTCATCTCTGTGTAAATGCTCTTTTGTTCAGAAGAACATACTGATGGAATTTTCAGGTTATGCGAAACAAGGTTCCAAAGACTGGTTCAGGATGGTGGTGTAGATACAGGAGCAGAATTGCTCTGAGTTCTTATCAGCTGTCAAATGTGTTGCTAGTTTTACTTTTATATGCATTGGGAGTGGAGGGGAGACAAATGCTATATACTAGAGCTAGGAGACTATGGGAATAGAAGCTTTCCTGCTATATGTACACACTCGTACAGAGGCACATAGACAGGAAATTGTGGCCATCTGGATCTTCAGCAAATGAAGAATTTGTGAGAAATTTCTTAGTGTGGAAATGGCAGAAAATCCCTAATGGTTGTAAATCATATCAGTTTTTGGCTGTTATCCAATCTGTTACGATGCCTCCTACAGAATTAGAGTAGTTCTCTCTGTGTTCAGTTAGGGTATCCTAACTGTGTGGCCAGAGATGCAGAAGCTCCAGAGACAAAGAAACAGAACAGTCACATAAAGAGATACAAGTAAAGGGATACAGTGAGTTAGGTGCTTGACTTGTGAGTGGACCTCACCATACCCACGAACTTGGGAGGGTACAGGCTGTCTCATTGCTGCATTGTGGTTATAGCATGTTGTTTATATAATATATATATATATATATATGTGTGTGTGTGTGTGTGTGTGTGTGTGTGTGTGTGTATGTATCAAAAAAAAAAAAAAACCTATTCTGACACAATGAAGGCTGCTCCGAGTGTGTTTTGACACCTGTAACATAAGTTCTACAATTTCAGTCATCTGTTTTCCCACTTTTTCCAAACTCTAAGTTCACTTCCTTCCCTCCTTCTTTCATCCCTTCTTCTTCTTTCTCTTTCCTTCTTCTTCTTCTTCTTCTTCTTCTTCTTCTTCTTCTTCTTCTTCTTCTTCTTCTTCTTCTTCTTCTTCTTCTTCTTCTTCTTCTTCTTCTTCTTCTCCTCCTCCTTCTCCTCCTTCTTCTCCTTCTCCTTCTCCTTCTCCTTCTCCTTCTCCTTCTCCTTCTCCTTCTTCTCTTCTTCTTCTTCTTCTTCTCTTCTTTTCTTCTTCTTTCCTTCTTCTTTCTTTCTTTTTCTCTCTCTCTCTCTCTTCTCTCTCTCTCTCTCTCTCTCCTCTCTCTCCTCTCCTCCTCTCTCCTCTCCTCTCCTCTCTCCTCTCTCTCCTCTCGTCTCTTCCTCTCTCTCCTTCTCTCCTTCCTCCGTCCTCTCTCTCTCTCTCTCCCTCTCTCTCCTGGGTAGATTAGGCTTTCTTTAACTCATAACCCACTTGTGTAAGCCTCCCCAATTGCTGGAATTATAAAATTGTGGCATCACTTTCATTTCATTTTTCCTACTTGATTTAAGTCTAAAAAGTACTTCATTAGGCCAGGCTGTTCTACATAGTGAGTTCTAGGATGGCCTAGACTGTGTATAAAGATCCAATTTCCAAAGACTAAAAACCAACCAACAAACAAATAATGTGCTTACAGATAAAAACATCAAATAGCTAGATTAATATAGCCATTTAAACAAACATCTATCCAGTGCCAAAATCTACATCTCCATCTACTTCAATGAATCAGAACAATGAATCAGGTCATTCTGAACTTAAGAGCATTACTTAGGGTTTTACACTTTTTTTTTTAAAGCTTTTTCCTTAGTCTCCTTATTCATTTCTGTTTTAGTCTCTTCTTGTGGCTGCGTAAAAAAAAAAAAAATACACACACACACACACACACACACACACACACACACACACACACACACAAGACCAAAAGTGACTTGTAGCTGGATTTAGCTACTTTGTAGGTTCCTCTGTTTCCTACCCTTTATAGCCCCACCCACATTTCATCTCCTATCACTAGACAGTAGAGACAGAAGGACAGATTGGGGGTGGGGAAAGAGAAAGACAGAGATCTGTGAACCTAATTTCTTTCTTCTTGTTTCTTCTTTGAGCATGACTGCTAACAAACTGCACCTGCACCCAACCACCACCACCACCACCACCCCTCGCCTCTCATGGGACTTTAGCATTTATATACTCTCAAAAAGTTACCAGAATTCCAAACTTCTCTAGAGCACAAGGAAAATCATAGCCTGCTGCTGCAAAGCAGCTCCATATCCCCATACCTGAGGTTAAAACAAGAACATATAATATTTCTGTGGTTTTTTAAAACAACGAAATCCAAATTTCAGAATTGTCACTGCAGGGTTAGAGTTTATTTTGTCTTATAGCTCCAGTGGACTAGTCACGAGAAATATTTTAGCATGTAACAAGAGCAAGAAGCTGAGGGATCACATCCTCCAACATAAACATTAGAGCAGAGACAACAAGCTTGAAGTGGGATAAGTCTATGAACTTCCAAGCCTGTCCCAAGTGACCCATTTCCTGTAGCAAGGCTCTACTTCCAAAAGGCTTCACAAGCTCTAAGTGTGCCAACAACTGGGAAGGAGGCGATCACATGCCTAAGGGAAAGTTCTTATTCAAACCAGCACCCTCTACTCATTCTTTCATGCCAATTAGCATTTCATCGTATTCATGAAGTTGACTGTGAATATTTAAGGCCACCCAGGAATCACTGATAGAAGTCCTGTTGCACTCTTAATAGGAATCAAAAAACATATACAACGTGTCACAGCTACTTTTGTGTTTTCTCTACATTATTGTGTTCTGGCTACCAAAACCAAAAGAAATTATGAGGATAAAGGAAATGTGTTGCTTATTTTTCAGATATTTTCTCCTCTACTAAGTCTATTCCTGGGTACCTACTAACTTCTCAATTAGCATTTTGTTAATGGGTGGGGAGTTGCATTAGTCTCGAAAATAAGCATTTATTAGCCAGGAAAATTATACTAGCGGGAAGCTAAGCTGCTGCATTAGTGGATCCAACCAAGCTTGTACTCCTTGCTGGATACTACTTCGGTGGGCCACTGTATGGTAAATTAGTTCCCACAATGAAAAATTATAAGGGTTTCAGAACTTTTGAGCTTATGTAGTGTCCCAATAAACATGATCCTTTCACCTTTTTACTCACAAAGACACTGTTATTTCCCACATAGCTTCATTAAGCAAAGCCAAAATAAAATAAAACCTAATAATGTCGTTTAGTCAAAGAATCAAATTAAGAGAACTTACAGCTCCCTTTAATATTTCTTTAAATGTTGTGAGTACAGTTAGCTTAATGAGAGACTAATATCTTAAACCCCATATCACCCTGAGTACTGCAAGCTAAGGCATTCATGTGCAGCCATAGATACAAAGTGTAATTTTAAATATCTCTCTTTGCTATGCTACTGAAAGGTATCAGAAGGCTTACAAAATTATTTTCATGTTTCCATTTTACTACAAGTCTGTATTTCAAATATTCTGCTTTCTTGCTTTATTTCTTGTTTTAACTTCAAGTTTATTTGTGTATGTGTGTGTGTGTGTGTGTGTGTGTGTGTACATGCACATATGTGTTATCTCTCTCTGTGTGCATGTACACATGTGTACAGGTGCCTGTGGAAGCTAGAGAGGGTGTTACCTTCCCTCGAGCTGGAGTCCCAGCTGGTTGGGGACACACAGCAGGAATGCTGGGGACCAAACTCCAGTTCTCTACAGAAGCAGGGCATGCATGATCTTAACCTCTGAGCCACCTTTCCAGCTTTGGCTTTGACTTTTCTTTCTTCTTTTTTCCTATTGTTCCATGCTCCTTCATGCATTTTGCTCTGTATTTGAGACTTCTCACAGCTCTCTCTCTCTTATATCCTTCATTATCTATAAAAAGGCTGTCCCAGTGGGGAACACTTGGGAACGAAGTCAAAGTTCCAATTTACCTTGGGCTCAGATTTTACAACCAGGGCATAAATAGGAAAATTGCTTGTAATTAAAATCGTCACAAACTCCAATTAGTTGATGTTAATAATAATAAGAGCCACTTCCATGAAGTTGAATAAGTTCATCTTTTCCTCTTCCATAAAAATAAATCTGTCTGCACTCAGTTGAATCTCAGTTCAATAGTTGACTTCTTCATATGGGCCATGTTGTTAAAGAAGTGAGCTTCTTCAGCACGTGGACTGGAGTGAAATGTTCAGGGTGTCATAGAGGCATGGAACCAAGATGATGACAGCAGGACAGGACTAACCCCGTTAGGTAAAAGACAGGTGTGCATCCTCAAGTTCTATTAGCATGTTGCTTCCCACATGGCTACTGCGCTATGCAGCCTGAAGAGCTGTTGATCCTCTGTGCATGTTTTCTTTTTTCTTTTTTTTTTTTTTTTTTTTTTGACCCTCTCTCTTTTCATCTCTTTAACATCTAAAATCAAATCATAAATGCCATGGACTTTGTTGTATGCCTGGTACAACTTAATTGTAGGAGTTAAACTGGGAGTCCTGCCTTGGAAACAAAGCTAGATTTCTATCTATAATGCTTTTTTTTGTCACTCGATTGCAAACATCTATGACTGTGCATGAAGCCTCTGTACATCAAATGTGTCAAACTGAGGACCTAAGAGATGAGTTTTGGTATTTTGACTTACATAATCTAGCATTTCTCCATGTTTAAGTTATGCTCAAAGATTAGGTTAAGCCGAAAAAAAATCATGGCAAACGCTTGCCAGCATTAAAATTGTTTCCTCCTGACTTAGTTACTACATGGAAAGCCTCCCCTTAAAGAAATCAACACTACTACCCATCAAGTGTCAATGCGGTAAGATGTTCGTGAGCGATGTCATAAACTGCTGGTGTCAGCATGTGACTTCAACTCTTATCTCAGCTTTTAGCAGCAACAAGTGGGGAGGTGGATGCCTTTGAGGTTTTGATAGCACACTGTTTCAGTATGCAGATACATAGATTTCAAACCTGTCTATAAGAATTGGTGGGTTGAGGGGTTCCGCTCAAACTAAGGCACCAGCCAAGGACAATACAGGAGGTAAACTTTAAACCCCTTCCCAGATCTAGCCAATGGTCAGAATATTCTCCACAGTTGAGTGGAGAGTGTGATACAACTTTCTCACGTACCTGGGTGCCTCACATTTGACCATGTCCCCTGGAGGGGGAGACCTGGTGGCACTCAGAGGAAGGACAGCAAGTAGCCAAGAAAGAGACTTGATACCCTATGAGAATATATAGGGGGATGTAATCCCCCTCAGGAACAGTCATAGGGGAGGGGAATAATGGGAAAATGGGGGAGGGGAATGGGAGGACACAAGGGATGGGATAAACATTGAGATGTAACAAGAATAAATTAATAAAAAAAAGGAAAAAAATACTATATTAGACTCTCCAAAAAAAAAAAAAAAAAAAAAAAAAAAAAAAAAGAATTGGGGGTTGGCTCTCTCTCTCTCTCTCTCTCTCTCATCTCTCTCTCTCCTCCCTCTCTCCTCTCTCTCTCTCTCTCTCCTCCCTCCCCTCTCTCTCCCTCCCTCCCTCTCTCCCTCCCTCCTCTCTCTCCCTCTCTCCCTCTCTCCCTCCCTCCCTCCCTCCCTCCCTCCCTCTCCCTCCCTCCCTCCCTCTCTCCTCTCTCTCTCCCTCCCTCCCTCCCTCTCTCTCTCTCTCCTCCCTCTCTCTCTCTCTCCCTCCCTCTCCGCTCCTCCCTCCTCCCTCTCTCCCTCTCTCCCTCCCTCCCTCTCTCCCTCTCCTCATCTCTCGTCCCTCCTCTCTCTCCTCTCTCTCTCTCTCCCTCTCTCTCTCTCTCTCCTCTCTCTCTCTCTCTCTCTCTCTCTCTCTCACACACACACACACACACACACACACACACACACACACACACACAGTCTCCGCATTTAACTGCTGTACATCCTGGGCAGAGATGCAACTCATCTTGAGGTCTGCGTTGAAGGTCCTTACGTACTCTAGTTCCAAGTCAACATCACCAATTTACTGCTGTTCTTTCCATGACAACACTGAATTTCCTCACAAATAAAACAAGTGGGGTTTGTTTGTCATTTCTTTGGCATATTTGGAGATTTTAAAAAACTTTTAAACATTTATTTTATATGTATACTGGTGTTTGCCTGCATGTATGTCTCTGTATGACATGCATGCTTAGTGCCTCTAGAGCTTAGCAGAGGGTGTTGGGCCCTCTTGAGCTAGACACAGACAATTGTCAGGCACCATGTGCATGACAGGACCAAACCTGAGTCACCTGAAAAGCAGCTAGTGTTTTTAACTACTGAATAATCTTTCCAGCCTCATATTTGGGGAAAATTTAACAACCAACATTTAGTTCATTTTAAAAGTGATATGACTATTAAGCTCATGAAAAGAAATAAGGCTAGATAATGAAGAAAAAGCCTTGCCAAATGTGAAAATAAAATTTATTAGGCAATTTTCACCTTGCCAATAACTTTTTCTAATGGTATATGTGAGAGAGTTAATCTATTTTAAAATTCAATACAATAAATAAATATAATTGATTTACATAAGGTTTTATATACTCATTCTTGGGAATGTGTTAGCATGATTTTATAGGCTTGGTCACAGTTGCAGAGATACAATATGTAATTACTGATCTGAAGAGCAAAAATCATACATACTTTATACCTTTAAACATAACTCAATTTCTATTTGTAGTAGCTGGTGCCTTCAAAACCCTAATGACTACAAGGAAACGGCTTCTTACAAGTGATCTTTCAGTCCTTGAGATAGCAGCTATGTTTACTCTCCTACTATAAGACTGAGTTTAAATTTATACTTTCAACTCTTAAATA